>NW_017729032.1:182731564-182748065 GCF_001723915.1 Gavialis gangeticus | reverse complement strand
GGACTATGGGTCAGGAGTGAGGGGCAGCACCTGGGATGGGGCTGCAGGTTGGGAGTGAGGGGCACTGGCAGGGCCCAGAGGCCTGTGGGTTGGGAGTGAGGTGTCCCCCTGACACAGGTGTCCTCAGGGAAGCAGTATTTTAAATGTTGTTTGGGGTAAAACTGGATTTCCAGCGGCGTGGGAGCCATGTTTGTGCACCAGAGAGCACAGGTTGCATGTGTATAGTACAACTGTGGCTTGGTTCGAAGGCAGTGTCTTCAGGCAGTCTGACAAACGGATTTGGTTGTTACTGGTTATTGAACCTGGGCAGCGCCTATGAATACTGAGTTTGAGTTCTTGCCCCTCCATCTTTTTGAGAATGGTGTGCATACTAGCTGTTTTCTGCTTACCTTCCATGGGGACTTTTTGAGAGGGCAAGGATATTTTGCTTTAAAGGCAAAATGTCTGGTTTTAAGAACAAATATTTTGAAGTACTTCACAATCTACATGCATAATCTCAGTCTATATTGAAAATTGCTTCAATTTGTCAAGGTTAGACTGGGAGTTCGTGGTATGAGTTTGTGGGTTTTTGGGCAGACATTCCTTGGACATAGCTTTCCTCCTAATAAGGAGAGCTTATGCCTTAAAATCTGTGTGTGTAGGAGGGGGAGGGTGTCTTCAAAATCCTTATACTCCAAAGAGTCTGCGTTAGAATTTATGGTGGAAACTTGAGGGTCATTTGGGTGAGGAGTTCCTAGGGCACTACCCTTCCCCCTTAAAATGAGCTGCCAATACATTTTTCCTGCACTTTTTTTAGTGCATACCAAGAAATATGTAACATTGTGACCATTGTCAATTTTGTGCTATGTTGTGGCCTAAGATCAGTTATTGAATGGAACCAGGGACTGATTTAGCACTCTATAACCAGAGGTGCTAGAGCTTTCAGAGAGGTCACATCTATGGCAGCTATTACTTCTTCAGAAATATCTTGATGAAAGGTGTGCATACTTTCTAATTAATGGATTGACCCCTGGCTGTGGAATTACAAGGGTCATGAGCTTGAATTCCCTTCTTCTAGAGATGTTCTCTATATGCATTCTCCATATATCAGCATTTTGGCCCATTTTTTTTTTCTTGGGGACTGAGGAGTAGAAGGGACATCCTGGGTCATCAAGTACAGTAGTTTGCTGTCACAGGCAACCCTGTCACACTATTTCTATTTTGTGGTCAGGGTCCACAATGGGATTGATCAGTGAATGTGTCCAGACATTCACTTTCTCAGGAAAAACTGTCCCAGGATTGATTTAACCCTGGGTGTTCCCAGGTTGTTATTCCCCAAGAGTGACCATTTTTGCTGTAGGAGAAAAATTGTGAACATCTGTACACTTGTAGTTTCTACTGGGAGAGCAGCGACTATCTTTACCTGGCCAGTGTTCTTGAAGTATGTATCACAAAGGAAGTTCAGCACTCTACAAATGTACCTCAGCACCAAGGATCCCAGTTTCTCTGTTTAAAAATCGCAGATTCTCTGATGAAAAATTTTGTAACTTCGATTAAAAAACCCAAGCTCCATAATTAAAATGAAATACCATTGTATATATAGGTATCAATCGAACACAATGTTTTATTGATGTACTTACAATTTTAAAGCAGTTTGGAAGCCTGCTAGTGCCTCATTCGCTATAACAAAATACAGTAAAAGCTGCATTATCCGGCATCTTATAAACCGGTGTGTTCTATTAACCAGCATGCCGGCTTGTAAGGTAAAAGCAAAACCGGAAGTGCCCACCATGGCACTTCCAGTTTCGCTGAGCCTTCACAACCTGGGGCAAAGCAGCCTGTGCAGGGCCTTCCTCCCTATCCTCCAGCACACTGACACAGTGGAGGGGCGGCAACACGGCAGGAGGGACAGCAGTACACGGGACGCGGCAAGAGAGGCAGTGGCCTGCAAAGATGCCTATTTGGGCAGCCTCTCAGGTAACAGGCATATTTGGTTATCTGGCACCCCCATTCCCCATGGGTGCCAAGTAACAAACCTTTTGCTGTAAATTCTAAATACCTATACATTTTGGCATTTCATTCTGGGTTTTTTATTATAGCAAATTAGAGCTCCCCTCGCCCCCTTTGCTCACCAGGACGCGGGTCCAGCTGTGGCTGTCCCCTACCACTGAGTTGTGGTGTTGAGCAGCCCTGCCCATGCCATTGCCACTTACTCCCTACCCACAGGCCTTTGCCGCCTCCCCCCGCCCCAGCGCTTCCGGTGGGGACCTTCAGCTGCTAGCACTATGGGACCAGGGACCCAGGTCTGCAGCCCCCTAACCTCCCCCCAGCAGCGCCTGAGCCAGGGCTGCCATCCATGGAAGGTGGCACAGGTGCAGCAGAGCAGAGCACAGAGGCCAGCTCCCCCTCCCCCATGGACAGGGTTGCTCAAGTGATGTCTGAGGTGAGAATGTGATGCAAGTTTATTTTATGGTTTGAGGAACCTTATTTATTTTCTGATTTTTGGTGCAGTTAAGAGTTTCTCCTAGCTCAATGATCTCGTAATGTCAGATCTAGGGATTCTACCTTCATTTAGAAAGGCCTCTAGGCATTTTATGTTATGCTAAGAATCAGTCTAGTCTCTGGACCACGCAACCAAAAATTGGGAGGGTAAAGATTACCATAGTCTTCTTCTCCTGGGCTTCAGGGTCTGTGCTGATCTCCTGAGATCTGCAGCACAGAATCTCACCCCTGGGTATTTTTGAATTTTTAGGACCTTATGATAAGATTTATTGCTGCAGGGGGAATTGACTTGACCTTCACTTTTTTCCCCTTTCCATTTTAGAAATTAACTGTCATTTCCTGTGTTCATTCCCTAATGGCTCTGCAAGTCCAGACTAATGGAATTAGGACTCTAATTTAAAGTTAGCATATGGATATAGTAGGTACATGGGAAATGTCTGAAGATCAGGAGTAACTTGGTCCAGTGAGGAGAAAAAGCAACTAACAGCAACCTAGAATGGGATTCTGATGAGTGAGAGATACAGAGGTGAAAGTCATTTACCCCTGGATTCTCTTGGCTGAGGATAGGATCCTGGGGAAAGATTTCCTCTGGAAAAAATTGGAAAAATAGATGCAATCTTGAAGTATTCAGTTATTGAAATAAAAGACTTCCTGTACTCTCCTAAATAACTCTGAAGGATTCTGTAGAATCAAAACCAAAAGCTAGTTGTTAGTCATGGAACTGATACTTTTTGCACATTAGAAAATAGAAAAATAGAAAATTAGGGTTGGAAGGGACCTCAGGAGGTCATCTAGTCCAGCCTCCTGCTCAAAGCAGGACTGTCCCCACCTAGATCATCCTAGCAAAGGCTTTGTGTATCTGGGTCTTAAAAACCTTAGGGATGGAAATTCTACAACCTCTCTAAGTAACCTGTTCCAGTGTTTTACTACCTTCCTAGTGAGAGAGTTTTTCCTGATGTCTACCCTGACCTTCCCTCGCTGCAGCTTGAGCCAAGGGAAGGTATTGCAAAGGAAGTCATATAAATGAATGTAGCATATGAAAGTGGCATTAGTCTTTACCTTTTTCATCATTTGATTTAACAAACTAGGAAGATCATCCTTTGGAAGATGCCCTTTCACTTATATCAGTTATCTCCTGCAAGAGTACCATCAGCAGTCAGGATTTTTGGAGTCACCTGTGACTTGATTTCACAGGGCAATAGAGATGAGCCTCTGGCTAGGTACAGATATTACACTTACTGCACATTAAGCATGCAGAAAGCACTTTACAGCTGTAACAGAACAGATGTTCACAGCACATAAAGCCCATTTAAAATAGCAGATTCTACTCTAAGTTAACTCTGGATGGATGTTGTATGAGACTAAAGCACTTTAGGTTAGAGTGTTTTATTGAATGTTTGTACCACATCCCATTGTGAGTCAAGGTAGGTTACATTCCCCCAGCATGCCAGGGGCTCCTCACTGGGTGGCTTGCTAGCTTCGGCTGGTGCTCATTTGCATTTGCAAGCACAGGCCCAGCCCTCTCCTCCCCCCAGTTGTCACAGAGAGGAGGCAGAAAAGGCACCATCTCCTCTCTGTGTGGCCAGGTCGGGGGTGGGGAAATGGAGCCCTATGCTGTACAGGGCCCCCTAACACTTCTAGGTCAAGTCTTGGGGAGGGAGTTTGTCATGCTCCAAGCTGGACTTTGCCAGCTTTGCCTAGCAATAGGTGCTGCCAAGCACTCTCCTCGCGATCTGGGAAAGCCCTGCATGGCCCCTGGCCATGTGCTGGGAGACCCCGTCTGCATGGCCCCTGGCCATGTGTTGGGGAAGCCCCATCCCCTGTGAAAAACCCTGCAACCAATTGGCGGGGGGCTTAAAATGAGGCTTGTCATCTGGCTTATAAAGCCTGGGACGGAATTTTCCACCCAGGAGAGCAGGGAGACGAGCAGAGCAGCACGCGGACATCAGAGCATCCATCGCTCGGTCAACTAGTTAGAGCAGAAGCCGGAGCTTCCACCGTTCAGTGGGTAGGCCTGGCCAGCTTCCCATGGCTTCTCCTGTCTCCGGAGAAACTATTTGCCGATTGGTTCTTTTGGTTCTCGGGAAGTCCAGCGGTTTATTGTTTTAGCCCTCACCTGACCCGAGAGCCGTTGGTTTACCTTACATCCATTCCATCGGAACGGGACGGATGCTTGATTATCGATTATCCCCCACCCGAACCAAGATCCAATGTTTTGATGTTTTCTTCCCTTCGTCTCTCACCTGAACCAGGACGGAATCCGCCCATGCAGCCACATTCACACCAGTGGTGCACAAGTGAGAAACTTTATTTGTTGTTGTTCGGGACTGAACTAAGTGTAACTGCCTGCGCAACCACATCTACATCAGTGGAGCGGATGTAAGAAAGAGACTAAATAAAAGAAATATCTTGGAACCGCAGCGAGTCCGCCTCTCCCTCTTGCTAACTTAACATCAGGGGATAGAACCCACCAGGGCAACATCCGCAACCCGGCTCGCACCCCGGACAGAGTTGTGGTCTAGATTCGTGCAGCATAGGTGCTCTGT
The DNA here is from genome assembly GCF_001723915.1 of Gavialis gangeticus. Classification (NCBI taxonomy): domain Eukaryota; kingdom Metazoa; phylum Chordata; order Crocodylia; family Gavialidae; genus Gavialis; species Gavialis gangeticus. The sequence continues at coordinate 182,743,038 of NW_017729032.1, read as the reverse complement.
TCTCCCACCCCCAGTTCCCAGTGCAGTGAAAAGCTGGGCCAGGCAGCAGTTAGTATTGCTGACTGGGGGCTCTAGGGAGCTAGCTGGGTCTCTGCAGCACCTCCAGTTCTTGGCACAGCAAAAAGCCAGGATGGGCAGGTCTGTGTTGCAGCTAGTGGATGGGATGTGGCACTGGGGGCTCCTTCCTTTTCTTGCTTTCCCTCCCCAGCAGCTGCTGATAGTCACCAGCTGGCATGGGGATAAGGCTAGGAAGAAGGATGGCTCCAGCATTCTCTTGGGAGGTGTGCAAGAGCACCCCCAGCCTCCTTGCCTCAGCTAGTGCAGGCAGGCTACGGGCCCGTCTACCCCAAACAGCGAATGTAAAGTGCTACAGAATGTTTCCACCAGGGGCTTTTTGAATCTCTGTACTTAGCCTCTAGCATTTCTGAATTTGCTGCCCCCTGGTGGCAGAAGCTATTTGGGAAGGTCATAAATATGTATCTAAACTGGCTGTTATGGCTGCAGAAATTAAAACATAAAGATAGTGGGATGATAAACTCCTGATGGGTTGAGGAAGGGTATTTACTGGTTGATAGAAGGTGAATCGAACTAGACACAAGTTAATATGAATGAAGAAGAGGTGATTCAGCCTCCACAAGAGGGGGGATCTAGTGGCCTGTTACAAACTAGTCAGAGGGGACCAGCAGGCATTGGGGGAGTCCCTGTTCCCCCAAGCACTCCCAGGAGTGACTAGGAATAACAGTCACAAGCTGGCAGAGGATAGATTTAGGCTAGACATCAGGAGGTGCTACTTCACGGTCAGGGCGGCTAGGATCTGGAACCAACTTCCAAGAGAAGTTGTACTGGCTTCTACCCTGGGGGTCTTTAAGAGGAGGCTAGATGAACACCTTGGTGGGGTTGTTTGACCCCAGTACTCTTTCTTGCCATGGCAGGGGGTTGGACTCGATGATCTGCTCAGGTCCCATCCAACCCTACTAACTATGAAACTTTGCCCAAATGGACCAAGAGGAATCTTGATAAGAGGGCCGGCCCACCCCCCACTCCAACTTGTGGCTGCTAGCAATGAGCAGATTATGTCTCTAAATTGCTCTGTCGATGGGAATAGCTGTGTTTCTGATAATGGACTTTTTTAGTATATGTTTGATAAATGTCACCACTCCCTTCCTTTGGTTGCTAAAAAGGAAAGGAAGCTTGCTTGCGTTCTTTTCTTCCACCCAGAGTACAAGAATTGTGTGTGGGATTTGTTTTGCAGCACTGGTTTATCTAGCTTCTGGTGGTTTGTCAGTTCAAGACTGTTTTTTGGGGTGGGAGGGTGGTAATCTGACGAGTGGTGGTGGCAGTCCTAGGATGCACTGCATTCATTTTGAGCACTAGGTTTTCTCAGCCACCTGTAAAGTAGTGAATTCAGTTTTTCAGGTCGTATTCTGCAGAAACTGTTTGGCTTAGTTCTTCTCCCACCCCTTTATTCAAGAAAAAAAGGTTTCATTTTTGTTGTTGGTCACTGTAGAAGTTGATATTTCAGGTCTTTTGAGGTGGAAAACATTTAGTTTCATGTTGATGTGAAAGCTTGAAAAATCCACTTACCAATAATGCATAGGAAATTCCCTCTGGTAATATGGGGTCTTCAGAAGACTAGTTCTCTGAAGTCCTGCTTGAGGGAGATTAATATTTTGACATACTAGGTCTTTCCAATTCAGTTGCCTCTGCGAGAATATTAAATGAACACAGAATCTGTCACTTAATGCTGCAAACTGAACGTTGAGCTGGCATACTTCAAAATGCAACAAAGGGGTTTATAATGACTTTGAACTCTTAGGTTTAAAAAAAATCCTTGTAACAATCCATTTACTAACCTGGCATATTCTTTATAAAATAATTTTACCTCCTTTATGTAAGCATGTATTATTTGTGGACTATCCTGTATCTTACTTTTGAATCAGGGGGACAGAGGTGGAACACAACAAAACTTCCTTTAATAACTGATATATTACAGTCAGTGGTGATCATGATTCCTGGGGTAAATTGGGTCTCAGTTGCTTTTTTTTATTTGTGTGATTTCACTGAAATAGTGGTTAAATATTGACAGTTTGAGGGAAGTAGCTGTTAATAAAACTTATACCCACCAACTGAACACTCGGATATATGGTAAATGGCTTTGTGCAAGTATACAAGAATGTTTGCATTAGATTGATTCAGCTTTTGAGGGAAGCTCAGAAAGCTTTGATAGCTCTTTTTCCAAAGTAACAACATAACTAATTCAATTTTAGTAGCAAAGTACTTTGCAAATTAAAGTATTATTTTAACATCCTTGTTTTGCTTATCTTTAATGCTAAATAAGTCTTTACAATTTGCAGCAGAAATCTACGTCCTGTTACAGGACATCATGCCATGAAGCATTCATGCAGCCTGCCACTAAGTGTGTGCACACGCTTGCTTAGTAACTGATTCTTCTTGTGCTTTTTAAAGATCCAGTACTGGTGCAACTTTCAGACTTATTAGATGATGATAAAATTTTATGTTTAATACCATTTAGTTGGCCATAGGCTTGCATTTATACCTACCAAAGCCCTTTACAAATATTAAGAGATACAGGTTTACTAATGAGATTACTGAATTTTTGGCATCTAAAATTGTTTCAATAAATGCAAGTGAATTTAGATATATGTTTAGAATTTATTTCAGAAACATTCAGGCTATGGAGGAAGGATGATTGTACAGTTGAATTAATAGCCTGAGGACTTGGGAGACATGGGTGTTCAGTTTTCTTCTCCTTTGCTGATTTCCTATGTTGTCCTTCAGCCAGTCACTAAGTTTCTCTGGGTATTTCTGTGTCACAGTGCAGTGCTGTACAGAGATGCTTGGGTTAGCTGTGAACAAGGTAGCTTGGGTACTGGATGCAGGATATACCCTGCTTCTCGGCACAAGTAGTTAGCTCCTGTAGAGTTCTGCACTAATCGGGCCATGCTGCTTCTGGGTCCTGAGCTAGCTTGTTTAGAGTTAGCTTAGGTTTCTCTGCACAGCTTTGTTTTGTGCTGTGCAGGCATATACTCTGCATCCTCAGTTCCTGACTTGGAAAATGAATATAATGGTACTTCTTTACTTCACAGGGGTGCTGTGAGGACAAAGTATAGTAAAAGAATACAAGGTGTTCAAAAAACTATGGAAGGAGGGGCAGACAAGTAATTAAGCTGATAAATTTAAAGGTTTGCAGAAAAGGTGCTTTTTTATATTTTTGAGTACATAACCACTATGAACATTTCTTTGTAGTAATATATTGAGGGCAAGTTTATATCAGTGAAAGCTTACTTCTCTCGTATTTGTTGCAGACTGTGAAAATGACCATTGCCGTAACATATTTTGCAACTGATAAAGTGTTATCAGTATTAACCAGAATGATGCTTTCCCCTGAAGTCCTCTGCCAATATTAGTAGCGTTTGTCATATTTTCCTATTTTTAAAAATTATTTTCTTTTCCCCAGCTGCTATCCTGAAAAGTCCACAGAAACAACAAGGAGAAATTGGTTTGTCAGGCTTTACAAAGGGAAACTAATGCCAGCTGTGTACAGTGTTGTCTGAAGCACAATTACTAAAATGGAAAAACTGGATAATTTTTATTTCTGGCAGTCATTCAGTTATAGTAATTTTCAGTGTGCCTTGTAATAGGGAAAGTAGGGTTTTTTAGGCAGAAGTATAATCTGGTGAAATCAACCTGTTTTAAAGTAGGGAATTTATTAGCTTTATTGGACTTTCCCCCCCTTTGTGACATTTTCACTTACAAATAGGTCTAGGAGTTAGGGTATACTATACATACATCTACTACCAATATAGTAGCCTAAACTGAAGCATCATCTTTATTATGAAAAGGGTAGGACTATATACAAATTTTAGCTGATACAATCTTGAATTACCACTATACAATGGATTTTTAAACTATTTTTAGCCCTGGAAACCATTTGAAAACTTGTCTAGTTGTAGTCAGTGGAGTGACAATAACTTGTTATCACCTGAACTGTATAGTAGTAAGAGAATAACTGCTTTTTGTGGAGCAGAGTAACAAATAACCCAAATTATTGCATCATACTGTAGGAACAACTCTTTTCTTTTTATTTATTTTTTTAAATCAAATCTAGCTGGCAACCTGGGGGGGTGATCAGTTAACACACGTGTTTTTTTTTTTCCAATCTGGGGTATCTGAGGCTTAAATTACCCTGTATGACATTGTATAAGTTCTCTCACCATGTTCTTTTCTTCTCTCCATGCAGGAAATAAAGAAGGACATGAAGAAAGAAAGTCTTACCAACAAACCACCAGAAAAGCCTATCAATGACGTTTCCAACGGAAGCCCTTTATTGTTGTCTGAGACAATTATTAGAACCAACAAAAAAGGTACAGTACATGAAAGTATAAGCTCTCGGGTTAACTTCATCTGTGTCTTTCAGATATTTAAGAGAATGATAGACAATCCTACATTGTTTTCAATATTAAAGGTTTAATTTTATACAACTGCAAATGGCTAGCAGTAATATTGGAAAGGTACAAGTTTCTCTTTAGACTGGTGTACAGATGACTGCAGTATGTCTGATTTTTATTTTCATTTTACAGAAACACTGTTACTTTCTTTCCAAAGACATCTTAATTAAGAAAGCTATATGTTTGGATTACTATAGTTTATGAAAGTGAAAAACAGACAGCTAGAAGTCAGTATAGTGCTTCTACGCAGTGCTGTCAGGATGCTTCAGCCTGAATGCATCTCTTTCCATGTTCTCTCCAAACAGAAGCTAAGTTGCAGCAGTGAGTTTTGCCACAAAGGCTGTTTTCCACCCCATTGGGCAGGTGTGAAAGGTTTCTGGGGGAAGGCCTGAAGGCAAAGTATTATCAGGATGTCCGTGCATGTGTAGCCATATTGGTCTAGACGAAAAGGCAATCAGGACTTGTAATAGAGATGATATCTTTTATTAGGTCAACAAGATTTTTGCCAAAAAAAAAAATTTAATTGCAAGCTTTTGGGAGCATACACCCGTCATCAGGCATCGGAAAAAAGATTGTAAAAGTTCTCCTGGGTAGAAATGAAAGTTAAGATGTCATAGGATTTCACAGAGGAGTCAATAGATGGAAAACTCCTCTGGGCAATCAGTTCATAGCTGGTATGAAGTCTCTCACCTCCTGTGAAGATGTGTGATGATGCAGATTGCCTTGAAACAAAGGCAGGAGCAGGATCTCAGGTTGGGGGTTGGCAGCCTACAGCCTGTAAAGAGATGTTAATTAGGCCTACCTTTGTAGGCCTTTGTAGGCCTAATTAACATCTCTCTACAGGCTGTAGGCTAGATGCTGGTGAAAGCCTGGATGCTGGTGACATTTGGCTGTGTGTGTATGTGCATGTGTGCGTGTTGAGAGGGAGCTGTCAACAACTGGTGGCAGGGGAAGTGGAAACTGGTAGCATTCAGCAGTGAGAGGAAGTGGTGACGGGGAAGAAGCAGCACTAAGAGCTAGCAATGTTTGTGAGAAGTAGCAGCAGCAGCTGAGTCACAAACGGTGGCGCACCTTACAATGAGAGTGCCTTAATTCAGCTTGCTGTTGCTAAAAGGTTGCAGCTGAACCGTAGGGGGACCACAAGAATATCTGACTTGACCACAGTGGGGTGTAAGCCCCATACATACGTTTGGGAAACACTGCTCCTTAGAATTGCCATCTTCTAGGCTAGACTAACTGGTTTTCCTCTCAGATTCTCCCAGTCCAGCTCAGTTTTTCCAAGGCTGATTTCTAGATGCCCTTGGGAGCAACTAAAACAAATTTAGGGGAGGAAGAGTTAAATTATGGTTTAGAGCAGGGATGTCAGACTCACCGCACCCCCTGGCCAGAGCTGGATGACAGGGTTCCTTGCTGGCCAGATCTGGAAATGGTGGTTTGAGTGTCAGTCTTGGTGGAGGGCTTGGGTTAACTTAGCTGTTGCTCGCTCCATGCTGCTGACACAATTGCCAACAGGGCTCCATGCCTCAGATTTTGGCAGCAAGCCGTACCCCTGAATTCATGGCCCCTCTACAAGTTGCATAGGCTGGATGACAGGGTTCCAAGGGGTGCATGTTTGCCACCCCTGAACTAGAGTAATAATAAAAGCAAAATACATTTTCCCTCCAATAAATAATGGCACAGATTCTGCCTTTGATTATGTTTGCATGGCTTCTTGCTGGTTTGATGGAAGGAGGACCACCTAGGTCTGCATTTATCCATTTGTGTTTACAGGCAAATTCTTTTCTCCTCCTTATTTCTGAAGTGGTCTGTTACAATTTTTAACTGTCTTATGATGTAATAGACATACGAAAAACTAGAACTCTTGGTTCCAAAATTATACCTTTTATTAGACCAACTGGAAAATGGCAAGAAAATTGTCCTTTTCTGCAAGCTTTTGGGATCAAAGAGCTACTCAACACATCTCACAAAGACACTGTCATGGACCCAGAGGGACAGACTTCCATCTTCAGCTCCATCTGAAAATGAAGTTTATTTCCTACCTATGGGGACTTTTTACCATCTTGTACCATCTACACTTTTCCCAGAGCCTGATGAAGGGACTTTGATCCCAAAAGCTTGTAGAAAAGGACAGTTTTCTTGCTATTTTCCAGCTGGGTCTAATAAAAGGTACCATTTTGGAACCAAGAGTTCTAGTTTTTTGTATGTCTTTTTGTTTCAGACCAACATGGCTACCAAGTACACCCCTGAAACATTATGATGTAGTATTCACTTTTGTGAATAATGGTACAAATTTATGGGTTTGGAACTGTATATGGTATAACCTCATAAATCTGGTGTGCTTGGGACCAAGCACCTGCTGGAAATTTGAAAATGCCGGATTTTTGAAACTGGCATGGTGGATAGTGGCGGAGCAGAGCAGCAGGGGGAGCAGTGGTTGCACACGGGGTGGTGAATAGCATGTGCGGGGGCAGGGGGAGGGAAGCAGCGGCTGGTCCCAGAGTGGCAGGGCGAAGTGCTGGATTTTTGATAATTCTGGATTTTTGATATCTGGATTTATGAGGTTATACTGTATAACATTTCACGTATAACATTTTTCTTTTAACAAGTATGCTGACTGAACATTGGTATTTGAACTGGCAAGCTGACTAGTGGTCTGAGCTGTGTTTTAAAAACTTATTTCACTGCAGGCAAGTGGAAAACTTTCACTTAAAAATGAACAAATAAATCTCTATCCACCATACTTCGAGCAATAAACTTTTAAATGTGAGCAAAGACTAAACTAGTACAGTTTCAGTTTCATGAGTAGGCAAGTCATCTTCTTGACTTTGAAGGCAGTGGTACACAGTGCTGCTAATTGCGGGACATTACTTTTCCAGGCAACAGCAGAATTTATAAAGAACAATTATATTCACTGGTGCCACACAAAACTCTCTGGGCAGTTGTAAAACGTTCAGAACTCCCTTTCATATTCTTTCTACTGCTGTATGAGAAACCTGTGAGCTGTAACAGAGGCAGGGATACATGACACAAAAAAATGGCTTGGAGACTGGTAGAGTAGCAGAAGTCTCCTCCTCCCTCTCCCCGTGGTGGTTTAGATGCATTGAAGGTTGAAGAAGCTTTTTTGCTTTCACTGCATAATAAGATGGAGCTTCAAATTTTACCAGATATGGGGTTAGACAAGCTGATATCAAAGTTGTAGCCATAGTATCATCCACTTGCTGCATTTGGGTGTGGCAACAGGGCTTCTTAACAGGGTAGTGTAGACCTGGATTTCATTGGTAGGAATTACTGCTTCTTGACTTCTGTACAGTGACGGATTTAGAGTTAGTGGGGCCCTTTGCGCAGCTTGATTTTTGGGGCCTTCCCTTGGGACCAAGCCAAGAAAAAAACATTTTTTTTAAATCTCCTTCCCCCCCGCCAACACTTTTTTCATTCTTTTTTCCTTCATCCTCCTCAGATTTGTCCTGAATTTTGGGAACCTCTGTCCTGGGGGCCCCTGTGCCACCACATGGTTTGTTTCATGGTAAATCTGCCACTGCCTCTATAGCAGAGTTGAGGTAAATTTTTCAAACTCTGCTTTTTTTCCCCCCCTCTGCTACCAGACAGGCCAGCTCCTGCTCTCTCTAGTGGTACAGAGCTAAGGGAAAGAGGAAAATGTGGGAGAGAAAAGTAGTGCCAACAAACCTCTTCTCGTAGGAGCAGGTTACGAAGAAAACTTCATTGAAGAGAAGTGTTAAGCAAATGGCTATCACATGAAATAGTAACAAAGAGACTGCTGAGAATGGGAAGGGGAGAGATGATGGAGAGTAAACTGGTTTTCATAGGAAAAGAATTGAAATATTTCATTGGGTTATGTGGTCTTTGTTCCACATTTCTTTGTCTTATTTGAGTTAGTGTTTTCAGTTTTTTGTCGTGAGTATAGTTTTCTAAACCTGCCTCATGCTGCTTAGAGATGATAGAATATTTTTTCCTGTGCTGATATTGAAATGAGGTAGAGTTAGACCATTCCTAAAATGTCTTCATTTCTTAGGTATGGACTAGTTTTTGGGGGCAAACAATGTTGGCAAAAGCTGTGTTTCCTCCCGCCTCCTCCAATGTAGCCATGCTTGCCTAGTGTAAAATGTAGCTATTATAGGACCATTTATATTAGTGTAAGGTTCTTTATACTGGAAGGTTATTTCACTTTCCTAGTCTGTTTACCAATATAGGCACCTTTATACTGATATAACAACATCTACATTTATGAGCACTTCGCTGCTTAATTATACTGGTAGAGTTAAGGAGGGCCACTCTTTTAGTACTGATAAGGCCTTAGTTTCTGAACAGTGGCACCTTAGACTTCTCAGTAAATATGAGCAACTGGCTTGTGCCTCAACAGTGGAAACACACCAGATACAGTCACCTCTTGGCAAATGTCTGATAAGCGTGACTTTAAGAGGAAATATTTAAATAAATCTTTGAGATACCTCTAACTAGTTGAGAATAGATTCTTGAACAATAATAATAACAACAAAAAGCTCTTTCTTTTTCTTTTGCTATATTAGGCCTTGCCGTTTTCTCATATTTACGGAAACTAAGAGGTATGTTTCATCTGGTAATGAAGCTAGCGTAAAACTGAAACACCTCTTATAAATAGTTTAACCTCTTCAAATGCTCGGTTGGTGGGATTGTTTCAGATTGCAGGAGTGCTTGGAATCAGTCAGGTGCCTCCAATATGCCTACCCATATTAATTTCCTTTTCCTGCTTAATGCGGGCTGTAACTTTTTTATAAGGGTTTTGTTACAGATCAATTCCACAGTTTTATTCAGCCCTCTGTTGTATAAATCAAGAGGAGTTAGCAGACCTGTTTCTTTGGTGCTGTGGTCCTGTTTTATGCTACTTTTTCCATTTACTTTTTCTTACTGAATATTCTCAACAGACTTACTATGTTTTCTGCTGGCCTACCTTATATTGTCTGCAAGATACCATGTACTAGAAATGATTGGTTTGGTGGAAGTAATTCAGGAAGTTAGTTTGCATTTCTTTAAAAAAAACCCTGTGAAGCAAGTTAATAATTCTAAGGGTTGCCTTTTCTACACTGCTTAAGGAGTGTAGGGTAGGGTTGCAAATCAAGATTAATAGGTTCAATTTCCAGGTCTGCCATAGAAATTAAGTGAGACTGTGGACAGCATGCTTAAACTGGCCCAAGTGTTCATATGACTCCTGTTGTGGAGTGCTTAGATTTAGATACCTGGGCAGTACCTTGCTTTTATTCAGGAATGCCTTTACTTTGCTTTTCAAAATAACTAATTACTTTTAAAATTTAGGCCTCTGTGCCTCAGCTTCTGCTTCTATCGGTTTGATGGTTTTCGTCCTAATACTTCATATATTCGTTATGCCGTGGGTGTCTAACTCACCTGCCCCTGCAGGCCAGACATGGGGAGCTTCATGGACCAGATCCATATGCAGTGGCAGGATGAGTAGTAGCTCATCCCAAATGACTGACACACATTGCCAACTGGGCTCTGTGCCTCAAATTTTAGTGGTGAGTCCCACCCTTGCTTGCCCTGCTCCTAAACCTGTGGCCCCATGCTGAGCCTCGGCCCTACAGCATGGTTCCACAGACTGAATCTAGCCCATGGGCTTTAAGTTTGCCTCATCTCTGTATCACTGAAGGGCTCTGGTCCTTCTATTAGCTCCTTCTAAGCACAGGAGTCCACTTGCAAGGATTGGGTTGCAGAATCAGGGCTGCAGACTTTATGTGGGAGGACAGTTAAGTTGTGATGACTGTGTGTACTAAAAAAAAAAAAAAAGAGTGGGGGAATTATACACCATTTTGCCAGATGTATTTGTTTTTATACAGCATGTAGATTAGTCTTTGTTAAGGTTATCCAACCCAGAAAATCTGGAATAGTTCATCATGTTTTACATATTCTTAACTAGAGCCAAATGTCATAGGGAAAGAAACATTTCCTACTTCTCCTAAGAATGATTTGTTTTACCTTCCATCTCACGGTTTAAATTTAAAAAAAAGAGAGAGAATGAGTACCTTTTCTAAAAAGGAGCTTTTTTGAAAGAGGTGGAGATGATGTATATAATGGCTTATCTTATATATATTTTATGGGGAAAAAACCTAGTATAGATGGTCCCTAGAATTTAGATTGAATATTTTTTCTACATTCTAGCAATGTGTAAAGACTAGACCAAATGTTTTATAATGTACATGCTGCTTTTTGTGATTCTAATATAGCCTGGGTAATCAAGAGTGAATTAGCACATTAACACAGTAGTATTTTATGAGTGTGTGTGTTAATTTACACCCTTAATAAAAGCTGCATTTTATGATGAACATAGGAAGTGAATTACTGAGGATAAGTCTTAAAGGCAAACTTTACAGAAGTCCTTTAAAAAAATGTGGAGCAGGTAATAAACTAGGACTAATGAATGTTGTGTTGTAGTAATGTGTTCTGATGTGATTTCTGTTCCTCGGATATTGGGCAGTTACTGTTTTTCCTTCTTAGCTCTGAAGAAGAATATGATTCAGAACTGTGGCTTTATTTCAGGAAGCCAGAGGAGGTTAATCTATTATGTTGCTGAATCATCTTTCAGATCTTCTCCACATACTGATTTCACTGTTCTTGCAAATATTTCCATCTCTAGAACAGGGCTGTTCGTCAGTAGAGCGTCTGGGCTGCACACTGTCAGCCACATGCCACAGGGCTGCATGCCCAGCAGGCTCCTGGGACCCACACCATGCACAATTTCCCTCCCATGCAAATGTTACTGCCACGCAGGCAAGCTCCTAGCTCCCCTCCTGCTGCTCCATCAGCAGCACATTTCATCCAAATCAGACATAAAACAACAAAGTTATAGTTACTTCATTGATTCCCCATTATACCCTATGGCTGGATCTCCGAAGCAGCTCTGAAACTTTTCCAAAGCGGTTTGGAAAGCCTAATGAAGCCAGTGCTTTGATCTGGACAAGCTGCTTTGGATGCCAAAGCATCCAAAGCTTCTCCAGCTCC
>NW_017729032.1:182723505-182726564 GCF_001723915.1 Gavialis gangeticus | reverse complement strand
CACTTCCACACCACTGGTAATGGTGGGCAAGCCACAAGCCCACACCCCACCTCTCTCTCCCCTGCCGCTGCTTCTGCCATGACACTGCCAGTGCTGCTGTGTGGGCAGCACACTTACTGGGACCCCTCTGGCCATGCTTCCCTGCCCTAGAAACCATGGCTGCCACTGCAGCAGCAGAAGTAATGGGGGTTGCAGCAGGCAGTTGGGAGCATCCAGCCTGTGGACTGCCAGTTGGACAGGCCTGCTGTAGAGGAACAGCATGTAGCAATCTGACAGTTCTTTTAGGATCTAAATTAGCTGATTGTCTTCTGGTGTATATTCAAGAAAATGCACATAAGAATCAACTTAATCTGTTGATGTTCAAGTGTGGCATGCAGTGTGTGACAAAGACCCAAAATGTTAGTCATGAAGTAATCGCACAGAACTCTTAATATGTGGTAGACTTCCTTCTTTCAGGATAAGCACTTCTTTAGTTCCAGTATAAATAATTTTCAACAGTGAAAGGGTGAGGATATCTAACTAGTGAGGTACATCACTAGTTTTGGGACTAAAAATATTAACAAGCTTTCAAATGAAGGACATTCGAGGGAGTGTGAAATCTTTCACTTATATAGAACGGTTGGGGTATTCTTTGTAGATTTCCATTTATATGTTTAGACAAAAGGTTGGCTGTGGAGCACAGTAGGCAGACTGATCTCACTGCCTCTCTTGTGCTGCAAAATAAGTATAGTTTTACTTTTTGTACAGTTACTTATTCTGTAATGTGATTTTTTCCCTTAAACTTGTTTATTCTATAGGAATTCTTGTTGTGTCTGGAATCAAAGAAGAAAATGCTTTCCTGGCCAGGGTGGAAATGATAATGCATACCTTCTTTTGTGCAGCAGTTTGTTTTTACCAAGTTTTGCTCTTTGTTTCTTTTCTAAATATTTATTTAAAATCTAAATCCTTGTTTGTGCTGTGGTCATCTATTGTCGCAGTTCTCCACTGAAACCTTATTCACTTTTCATGGTCTCCCTCGTGGGTATCCAGAACACTAGAATTAAAATAATTTTATGTCCTGCAGCAGTTATGTTACTACTTCCCAGTATCATTTTCCCAAGGTCTTCTCCCTTCTTATTCTTGGGTCCCACAGTCTGTTCTTTCCAAGAGAATCTTAATGGTTCTAGAAAAATGTACGAATGCTAAACTTTGACTACATATGGGCAGATTCTGTTTCTGTGTTGTACAATACAGGAGTGTCTGAATTGCTGCATAGTACTGAAGGAGATCACTGGCCCATCTAATCCAGAATTCAGTTTCTGACACTGACTTTGATTTTACACTGTACTAAGTACTGTATCAAGATCATTGTCTCTGACAGTGGCTTCAGAGAAAGCTTCAAGAAATCTTGAAGGGTGTAATTATGCAATAACTTGTATAGTGTGGAAATTTTCTTTCTAGGAACTTCTGTCCCTTGTTTTTTAACCTAGCTAATGTTATTGTAGATATTACTTTTATCCATTTGTGTTCTGGAATCATACTAAGATGTTGATCTCAATGTTATATTGTAGCATAGGTTAATTAGTGTGTCTTCTTTGTTGGTTGGAAGCGTGATGATAGGCTGTGAGGGATCTTGAAAGTGAAGACAAATAGCTTATGTAATATAATATAGAAGGGAGTAGCTAGGGGAAGAGGGTGTGGTGAAAGATCTTTGAGATGATTAAATGATGCCCTAGGACAATGTTCTTTGCAACAATATTCTGAATGAGCATAAGCAGGAAAAGGATGCATGTGACAAGGTCACAAAGAAACATATTGCAGTAACTTAGATGATGAGAGACTGAACAAGAGGTTGTGCTTTATGCATGGATAGAAAATATAGTGTCTCAGAAATGTTGATGCAGAAAGAACCTGCAAAAATTAAACATAGTTTGGATGTGAGAATCTAAAGGCGAAGATGATGCCCAGGGTTATGGGCCTGAGTAACAGGTAGGAATGAAGGAACAGTTAATATCTCTCTTGAGGAGACAGGCATCAACTTAGAAGTTGAAGAGACCATCTAAGATTTCCATTTGGCCAAGAGGAGACGGATGTAGAGTAGAGAAATATATGTGTAGTCATCTGCATATAGAGATGGTAGTTGAGTTCAGGTTTATAGAGGAGGCCATCCTGAGATGGATTTGTATAGGATGGTTGGCAGAGGGATGATTCTGCCTCTTGTGTGGGGCTGAAGTAGATGACCTTTGGAGGGCCATTCCAGCCCTACTTCTCTATGATTCTGTGGTTACCTTGCTACCAATTGTAAGTATTTATGTGGCCCCATTTCTAAAGGCTTCAGAACCTTACATGTACGTATCTTTACAGTGAGGTAGGGAAGGGATGGGATGATGAGGCATCCAGGCTCTCTCTTTTAAAAAGTCACCCTAGGCATCTCGAAGCCAGGAATTGAACCTGGGTACCTTAACAATGAACCATACTTCCTGTCAGACGCCTGCCACTCTTATCTAAGGATCCCACTGTGGTGATTTAAAGATTATTGAAAATATCTTATCTCATGTTTACTTTAAGAAAGACTAAATTTGCACCCTGGCAAGCAACATTTTCTAAAGAGTTTGGATAAAAAACACCACATGGTCTGGGTCTTTTTCAAAACTTGTTTTCAAGACAGCCTAACTACCTGGATAATACAGGTTTCCCTTGCCAACCACAGGGGTTAGGTTCCAGAAAGTTCCCTTTCATGGTTGGCAAAACCGTGGTTGTTAAAACTAAAGGCTTATGGGAAAAATGGGGTTAGGGACTTGAATACTGTACAGTATTCTAATATTATAAAAGCCTAAGTCTGTCTGTCTGTGTCCATCCGTAACACTGTATTTGAACTCTGATTGGCTGACAGAAACAGCCAGTCAGAGTGCTCCAAGCATGAGGGAGTGCTGCCACGATTCCAAAGTTGCTCCGAGGACCAGACAGAGGGTGGGGGAACCGAGGCCAACGGTACCTTGCTCCTTGGAGGCAGAGGGGGACGACAGGTACTGGAGCACCACCATAACGGGGAGGGAAGGAGGGACAGTGCTGGCCTCAGC
>NW_017729032.1:182714384-182717999 GCF_001723915.1 Gavialis gangeticus | reverse complement strand
ACCCAGGGCGCAGTGGCAGCATCTCCCCCAGCATGTTTGCCTTTTACCCGGGGGTGGGGAGGGTGGGGGAGAAGGAAAGGGGAGGGGAGGGACACGGTGGCCGGCCCTGCGCAGCACAATGTGATACATCTGCACCCCCACCAGTGTCAATGGTGGGGTGGGGGTGTTTTGTGCCCGCCTCTGGCAACATGCGATTGGTCAGTCCGCAACCCATGGATGGGGCCCCGGCCAGGCCGGGTTGTGGGACAATCCAAACCCGGTGGCAGCGAGAGCTGCCCACCCACACCCCTGCTCAAGCCTTCAGGCTCTGATTGTCCCATGACCCAGCCCAGCTGGGGCTGCTATTCCCTGCCACCCTGCTTCCCTTCCCCGTAACCTGGCATGGGAGGGAGCAGAGAAGCCGCTTGGGGATCTCTTCGTCCACTGCTGCTCACCCCGTGTTGCCCTAGCAATGCACGTCCTGTATGCAGGGATGCACTAAGGGCAGCGGCGAGGGGTTGCACCCTTCAAACCAGCGGCAGGCACAGGAGGCATGTCACTGGGTCAGTGCGTTGTGAGCAGCAGCAGGCGAAGAGATCCTCACATGGCTGCTCTGCTGCTGCCATGCCGGGTCATGGGGGAAGGAAACAGCGCAGCAGGGAACAGCGGCGAGTGTGTCTGCTGTTGCCTGCTACCAAGGGTAGGGCAGCACCACGTGCACCTCCGGCAGGCCTGGTTGGCACCTCTGGCTGGGAAGCAGGGGCTGTGGGGGTGGGGGGAAAGGAGAGGCATGAGCAGAGCCAGGGGGTTGGCAGGCTGATGGACGCCCACAGAAAACCATGGTTACTCAAAACTGTGTACTGTGGTAGCCAAAATGGTATATAGAATATTAACTGTGGATACTTAAAACTGTGGTTGGCAAGGGAAACCTGTTTAGCACTGAATAATATACTTTACTCAGGAAGAAATAATCAACGGATTTGAATTCTGATTCAGTGAACAGCTGCATGTGCGTTTTTCTCTAAAAGTCCCGCTGTACATTTTACAAGTATATGACCATTCTTCCAAGCAAACTGAGGAAGTACAGGTTAGATAAATGGACTGCAAGATGCATAAAAAACTGGTTGGATCATTGTGCTCAAAGGGTAGTAATTAATAGCTTGATGTCTAGTTGGCAGCTGGTATCAAGTGGAGTGGCCTAGGGGTTGGTCCTGGGGCCAATATCTTGTTCAATATCTTCATCAGCAATCTGGAAGAT
This sequence comes from Gavialis gangeticus, assembly GCF_001723915.1. NCBI lineage: Eukaryota > Metazoa > Chordata > Crocodylia > Gavialidae > Gavialis > Gavialis gangeticus. The sequence continues at coordinate 182,716,762 of NW_017729032.1, read as the reverse complement.
GGCATAAAGTGCACCCTCAGGAAGTTTATAGATGACACCAATCTGAGGGGAATAGCAGATGCACTGGAGGGTCGGGCTAGGATTCAGGGAGACCTAGACAAATTGGCGGATTGGAGCAAAAGTAATCTCATGAGATTTGATGAGGACAAGTGCAGAGTCTTACACTTAGGATGGAACAATCCAATGTACCCATATGGCCTTGGGGGCTGACTGGCTAAGCAGCAGCTCTGCAGAAAAAAGATGTGGGGGTTACAGTGGGCAGTAAGCAAGAATGTGAGCCCACAGTGTGCCTTTGTTGTAAAGAAGGCTAATGGCATCCTGGGTTGCATTAGTAGGAGTGTTGCTAGCGGATAGAGGGAAGTGATTGTTCTCCTCTATTCAGCACTGGTGAGGCCACATCTGAAGTGCTGCGTCCAGTTTTGGATCCTACACTACATGAAGGATGTGGACAGAATGGTGAGAGTCCAGCAGAGGACAGCAAAAATGGTTAGGGGGCTGGGGCATGTGACTTGAGAGGCTGATGGAACTAAACTTATTTAGTCTGGAGACTAGAAGACTGAGAGGGGATCTGATACCAGCCTTCAGTTACCTGAAGTACGGTTCCAAAAAAGCTGGAACTAAACTGTTCTTAGTGGAGGCAGATGACAAAACAAGGAGCAATGGTCTCAGGTTGCAGCAAGGGCAGTTTAGGCTAGATGTTCAGAAAAACTTTCTCACCAGGAGGGTGATAAAGCACTGGAACGGCTTACCCAGAGAGGTTGTACAGTCCTCCATCCTTGGAGGTTTTTAAGACCTGGCTTGATAAAATCTTGACTGGGATGGTATAGTTGGGGATGGTCCTGCTTTGAGCAGGGTTTGGACTAGAAGACTTCCTGAGGTCCCTTCCAACCTTAATTTTCTATGATTCTGGGAAAGAAAATCTGGTAAACCTTCTGAAGAGAATATTAGAATTTAGCACCTGAGTTTTAGGACAGAATGTGATGGTCCTGAAAGGTACTAGATAAGTACAAAATACTTATTTTGTCATTCTTGTTCTAATGATAATGATTGACTCAGTCTACTAAAATATTTTGTCCTCAGGAGTCAATTAAGTGTCTGACACGTGGACTGAAAAGTAGCTGATTCAATGGTTTTTGGATACGGAAATGCAACTGAATCATCGTCCTCATACTTGCTCCTTCTGAATTAACCCTAAATTGGTGCTACCCACAAAAAACAGCATTCACTTGGTGTATGTAGTGATTTTTGATATGAATTGTTTGTTTCTGTCTGGCTGTTGGTGTACCTGTTTACCATTTTGCAAAGATGGCTTTTGAGTTATCAGAAGCATTTGGTACTAAATTACTTCAACTTTGGGGTTTGTTCTCTTCTTTTCAGGTATAAATGAGAGGGATGGTTGTCAAAAAACTCCTAATTTTTGCTTGTCAGGTTTCCTTCCAATTTCCCCATTTGGGATCTTTGATTTGTCCCATTTTACTGAAGAAGTGACAGTAACATTAGACCCCAACTTTGTGAGTTTGCTAAGATACATTTTGGACAGTTCATGTATGACTTCCTTTTTATTTTGGGCATATGGACAATGCTTTCCTTGGGAGATACTAAAGTTTAAAGAGATGAGGCCTGCCTCCTGCTTTTTTCCGAATCCTCCCATCTCCTAATTCAGAGTACTGCATTATTTCTCTCCAAATTTATGACTTTCAAGGTTTCAGACCAGCTTATATCGACTGTCTTCCATTTGTTTCTATTTCACAGAATCGTAGAACCAGAAGGTACCTGTAAGATCATCATGTCCAGTCCCCTGCTGTATTTGCACTGACTTAGAATGAAACTCTTACAGCTGGGTTTTGGGCTAGTATGTATTCCTGGAGGTCAAATTGAGAGGAAAGTCAAATAGTGCGATACCCACGTAGCCAACCCAGAGCCTCAACATTAAGGCTCTGATGAAAAACCTAAGGATGCCAGTCATAAAATCTTAACTACCACCGGTATTATTTGCACTACTGGGTGGGAGCCATAGTACATGAATACTGTCCAAGTCTATAAAACGTATTGGTTATGCTGACATTACATTATTAAATGAAGTTGGTAAGATGCCAGTCATAGAGTGTTGTTATTACTCTTGAAAATAGAGGTCTCATCCTAGTGATGACAGAACAGCTAAACTGTTGGCTGTTATAGCACCTGAAGGACAACATTAAGACATTTAAAAAGAATGAAAATCAGTAATTGCTTCCTTTAAGTTTAGCTGGTTTGTGATTACTACTACACTTTATTTCCACATAGAAGAGGATTGACTGTAATTCCCAGTACTAGGCATTGCTTTGTGACTCTGCTAATAGTTGTTGCTTTCCGCCCCCCCCCCCCCCCCCCCCCCCCCC
>NW_017729032.1:182703317-182714208 GCF_001723915.1 Gavialis gangeticus | reverse complement strand
CCCCCCCCCCCCCCCCCCCCGCACACAATTTTTATTTGGGTTTAGTTACTTACTATTTTATTTTTATGATGCTGGTAAAATGCATTTCAGACTAAGTGCCTGCTAACTGAAAAACAAGTGAATGAATGAAAGAGGAAGGTAACTTGCATGTCTTCAGTTAAGGCTACAGCTTACAGTCTTATTTGCAGTACCATGGTAGTATGTCTTAGTAATCTCTGTAGCACACCATGGGGTCATCAGCATCTGGTACACCAGAAAGAGGAAGATTCTAGCCCATCCTGTTTTTGAAAATACAGCATTATTCTTGTCTTTTTGAGAGTGCTTCTTTCTTTTAGTCATGTTTCCCATGCTCTCCATCTGCCTGTTCCTTTAAAGGAGACTAAAGCCCTTAAAGCTTGGAAACCTGTTTGACACTTTCTCCCAGAGTCTGTGGTAGAAGCTGAAAAGGCTGAAAACCATTTGGTCATGGGCACATCTCCACTTGCAGGATGGGCTGAAAACAATTTTTCAGGGCTTGCAAACAAAAATGTAAATAATCCAGTTCCTTTGTCTGCAGGGTAAATGGCAGCCAAGCATCATGTGGATGAACTTCTGCCTCCTGCTAAGGCTGAACCTTGCAACTGTGAAAGGAAATTTAGTTACCATGTCAGAATAGCAGAAACTTCTCTAAAAACCATCTCCACACTCCTGACAGCTGCCTTTCTGCTTCTTATCTACTCTTGGAAAAGCTGCCTGAAGCCATCCACAGCCTAGTCGGCTCTGAGCACTATCCTTTTACATTTGCTTCCTGAGACCAGATCCGTCTACTGTTCTTCTTTGTCCCTGTACCCGAGCATTAAAAAGCACGAGCACCAGGATCTGTTAGTCCCTGGGAGAAACCACCTCCTCTGATATGAACACATGAATGAAAATGGTAGAGGGCAGCATGGTGCTTCAGACCCTGTGGAGATCTACAGGGAAAGGCTTCAGAATGCAGCTGGTGAAGGTTCATTATAGAGCCTGTAGAGTCAGGGATATAGGCACTCCTTGCTTTGCTGTGTTTCTCAGTCCAGAGACATAGAAGACATCTTTCCACAGGTGTCATGCTATAGCTGTTGGAATTTTCTCTCTCCTTTCCCTCCTGTGGCTGAGTCTGAGCCAGCCCAGGTTATAGTGAATCACTGCACTAATCAGCACAACAGGGGATTTCAAGGCAGCTGGCTGTAAGAGCAGTAGCCACAGTCCTAGAGCTAATGAGTGATTTATTTATTTATTTTTATTGGGGGGAGGAGGGAGGCGAGGGGAAAGCAGTGTCCGTCCTTGTCTCTCTCTTAATTGCAGTATGTTGTGGGTTGGAGACCTGTGTCCATTGTATAAATGGCTTCGTACAGATGTTAAAAAACACAAAAAATGGCACTTTACTTTAAATTCAGCATGCCCCAATGCCAAGACCAGCACATGCCCAGATGAGGTATCACATTAGTTGGACCCAGCTTGCCCTACATCTGTATAGATTGGGCACTTTAATGGGGCTTTCTTCATGCTTTTATCTAATAGCTGACTGAATCAGCTATTAGATAAATGCTCAAAAGCCCCACTGAAGCACCTGATCTGTACAGGTGCTGCGGAGCCAGGTCCAAGTAACACATTGCTTCTTCCAATAAAGCATATTTTTTGTTTTGTTATTTGTTCGTTTTTTTAACATCTGTAAGCAGCCAGTGCGAGGTCTGAAATTTGTGGTTGAACTAGAATTCATCCTTGAACTAATAAAGATGTTCTGTGATTTGCATATGAAAATTTGCTACCAAAAATTCTCATTTGCTTCTAGAAACACAGTACTACAGTCTTTTAAATGTTGATATGTGTTTGTGGCCTTGCACAATCCATGGCCTTGCACATTCCGTGGCCTACAAATGACCTATTTTGTCTTTGTGGGATAAACTAGTTCTTGGAGTGTTCTCAGCATGGTTTGATTTGAGTCGGTCCATTCTGTTTTAGACATGTATTACATGGGCCAGGAGGAAACTGAGGTCAGTACCTATGAGCTCAGTGCCTTCAAAAGAATTACATTTAGAAGTCCAAATGGAACTTAACATCAAAGCTAGGGACAGAAAATCCACATAAGCCAGTGTAAGTGTTCAGACACTGATTCAAATCTGTAACACAACAAAAGTTCAATGCATATAAATTACTTTCAAAATGACAGAAACTAGTTTAAGATAGACCTGGATAGATGTAGCATCAGGCTTAACTGATTTAGGTTAAATCAGTTTATTGAACTTCTGTCGCAGATACTGTCCAGATTCAAGTTAACTCACAGTCCTCCAGCATCCCAGGATGCTTTGCATCTCCCACAAACCCACCCTGGCATGGTGAGCAGGATTGCATTGGCCCAAGCTGTGCACTCTAGCCAAGCAGGGAGGCATGCTCTAGCACTCCCTGGCTTCTGGTTGGAGCCACTGAAGGCATGTGGCTACATTTCTGGAATCAAAAGTGAACATCTGTTCACTTGCTTATCAGGTCAATCTATGCAGCTTAGACTAACCTGCAAAGACTGAATTGATTCAGACTTTTTGACTGTCTGTACTTAGCCCAGGGGGAGTCACCTGGACTAACATTTTGGGAATGCAAGTTAGTGGACTGTGGAATGCCCTGTAGAGCACAGAGGGGCCTTAAAGATGTGGCCTGGGGCTCCTCGAGGGGGACAGGGATGCAGAGGCAGGGGTCATTGCCAAATTCCAGTGTATGGAGGAACCCTTTGGGGATGTGTGTTGGCAGCAGAGGAGTGAGAAACAGGTGTGTCATTCCCTATAGCTCAGGAACCTGTAGCGATTAATGCTGCCTCTGCAGGTGGGTCCACATCTGGCCTCTGGGGCCAAGGGAGTTGGACACCCATTCTGTAGTAGAGGATGTTGGTGTTCCTTTGCATTGCCATTCTATTGATGCTTTTAGGACAGCCTAAAATAAATTTCTCTTTTGAAGTTTGCTGTCTATCATTAGCATAGCAACCACAGTTTTGTATTTTGATTGAGGAAAACATTTTTTTTGTTACCTTTTTTTTTTCACTCTCTTGGTTTTGTTTTTGCCACCTTTTGCTGCTTCTTTCATACACAAAACACCAAAAGGGCCCTGCACTCAATTTAATTATTAACTTAGAGTCATGAAAGCCTCACTGGTTGTAGGTAGAGTCCTGTGCAGTTATTGCTGTGTCACTTTTTTTGTGCTGTTGTGTGATCTGTCCTAACTTCTATAAAATGCCTTATTTTCAGGAGTTGATATATAGATTTAAAAATTTTTCTTCCAGATGAAGTGTGACATGCAGAGTATCAGCATGTTAGATTTTTCTTATACAATATCAAGCAGTTGAGTCCTTTGCTTCCATTAACTTGTAAAGCTTCTGATGTCCTAGAGAATAGAAAGATACATTTCCAATATTTGATTGAACTTTTGAACTTTTTTGTAACTTAAAAAAATGCAGTAGGCAAGTAGGTTTTTATGGACTGACTATATACTTGGGAGAGATGTTTGATAAGCTTTCAGGCACAAAGTATTCTTTTGCAGGTCTCTGAGATCTAAAGAAGAGTACTTTGTTCCCAAAAGCTTGTCCGACGTATCTCAGATATATAGTCGGCCCAACAAACAATATCACAAAAGGCCCTTGTGGCTTTTACATTTGCTGACTATCATGGTAACAACAACACTCCAACCCTACTTTAAAAAAATAGCAAATTACTGATAATATGTAGAATGAATAGTGTAGGAGAGGATGGAATTATTGAATGTCAAGAATCTCACTGTTCAGATTCCCTGTTCATAGATACAGTGGCCGGAGAAAGAATGATGATGAGAACCCAGATTGTTATTCTTCCTGCGTACTGACATACACAGGCTATGTTGATTTCCCAAATATTTTGCAACATAATTTTTCACTCTGTTTTATCAATCTTCTTCCAAGAATTCATTCTTCCTATGATATGTCTCTGCATATGTGTCTTCACTGGCAGGATTCCCAGGGCATTGGAAGATCTATGCCGTATTTCTTCAACAGAACAGTAGGAATTAGTTTCCTTTCTAAAAGAGTACAAAGGAAGTTTTTTTGTTTTCTAATACTGGTACAGTGCTATTGTAGTGATATATGGTATTTACATTATGTTATCAATCTCCCTGTCACATGTGCATGCATGTATTTTTCTTATTGGCTGGCTGTGATGGCATTCCCTTTAAGAACTTCAGTGAGTTCTACAGATGCTAATTGGCTTGACAACACACCGATAAGATAGATATGTGTGAAAACGGAAATGACAAAAAAGATGTTGGTAAGCATCTGATTTTTATTTCCTGCCCCAGGCACATGATATCTGTAAGGGTTGCAAAAGATTATTATGCCATACCACATGATGGGATTCATTATTTGCTGACATTAGTGGGTACTTTTATTTTAAAAGTGAGACTGATTAAGGACTGCATCCAGCTCAGCTTCACAGGTGCCTCCATTCATGCTTCAGCATATTTCATAAATAGGCACCTTGCCCTGGAAAGGTGGTCCAAACACACAGCCTTAAGTCCCAAATATCCACATACAGTGAGTGGGAGGTGGTAGGATCATTCCAAAGGGCAATCCAGAGTTCAGGGAAGTGCTGGGAACTGGCCAATAGGAAATTAAGTCCCTGACTTTCAGCTGCACGTTAAGTACCTCTGTCTGCTCCGGATCCAGAGGGACCAGAGAAGTGTCTAACTGATGGCGGCAATGGTGCCACAGCTATTTTGCATAATGGCTTAATAGAGTGTTCATCTAGGCATGGGTCCCAGGCCCATCTTTGCCGGAGAGGATTAAAACCCACATTTCCCACATCCCAGGAGAATACCCTAACCAATAGGTTTTAAAATCCAGCAGAACCTTCACCTTTGCCATTGAAGTTGGGCCTCCACGTAACCAACAATGTGGAAGGCATGGGACCAGAGGGAAAGTCAGCAAGGGAGAACCTGACTTGTTAGACCAGTTGTGAGGGCATTGCTCTCAGAAGGAGTGCTGGGTCCTGGGTCTACCTCCATGGTTATTTGTAGTTATTTATCCAGTGACTCTTGGATGCAAAGTGTGTAGACAGTCCTGGCAGTTCTCTATGGGGCAGGGTTCAGATGATACATCACAGCAGAATTTAGGTAGGTTCTGAGGCACTCTAGGTACTCGGACTGGATCAGTTTTAAGAATGTCCAGAAACCTACACCTAGGGAAACGTTCAGACCAAAATGTATGTGCTTCTCTTGTCATTTCTAGAGCAGAACGCATGCGTGTCCCACCCATTCCAGGTTCTACTTTCATTTAGAAGCCTGGTTTCCCAGTTTCCATCTGGCCCCAAAATGCCTTGATCAGGGTTGTACAGAAAGCCCCTGAAGAGTAAAATCCACATGCCTTGGCTCTTAGTCCTTCCCTTTTAACCGCAAGATCATCCTTCCTCCCTTTTGAGGAATAACCCTTCAAATACATAGCAAAATGGAGTTTGTGGCACGTTTGCTCACTGTTGTTAACCTTTAAGGAAGTAACATTTAATTCATGTGGCAAGCATTGAAAGACTTGAGAGGAACTTGACAGCTATTTTTAGGAAAAGAAAGTGATGATTTCAGCAAAAAAAAGAAAATAGAAAGAGGACATAAACCTTATGTCTAGTCAGACTTTTTTTTTTAAAGTGAAAATTGTCTTATTACATCTTGCGCTGAAACTGTCAGGTCAGTTCAGCAGTTCTGCTATTACACTTTCTTATCTTTGTAGAAGAATGTTATGCCTTTGCTTGAAAAGTGCACAGGAACATAAATGAAAACTGATTGTTCAAGTAAAAAAGTTAATTTGCACTGGAGACAAAGCATGGTCAATGCACAAAGTAAGCAAAACCGGAAGAACAACCTTTTCCTCTTAATATTTTTCAATTATGGTAACCTTAAGTGTAACAGAAGTAAATAAACCATTTTGTGCAAAGTTTTGGGGGTTTTTTTGTTTACTCTCTTTCTTCATAGAAAATAGACAATCAGAACTGCTAAATTGACACCGAGAAGTTTACCTGTAAGACTATGTGGGATTAAAAAGAAAAAAAAAAAGGAAGCAGGGGAAGAGATGCAATAGGGCAGTAAATTAAGCAAAATGCCTCTTAAATGTATATTGAGGAGCAGAGCAAGGGTAGAATGATGGACCTTTGCCTTCCTCATCTTTTTATTGGAAGCATAGCCCAGCAGTGACAGAAGGCCTCGGGACATCTGAGTGAGAGATCAGATGTATTTTGTATCTGCGGTGGCAGGAGGCCAGGAAGGTGAAAGCCATCAGTGCATGCAGACAGCTGCTGTCTCAGGGGCAGCTGTAGAGAGGAAGCAGTCCTGAAAATGAACTGCCAGAGAGAAGCAGCTGAGCAGCTGTGGGGAGGAAACTGGGGACAAGGGAAAAAAAGATTTTTTTTTGTGGGAGGAGGGAGAACGGGAGAAAATGATCGTTAAATTAAGTAAGAAGTTGCTGTAGTTGTGGGGTGATCCAGACCTGTCAGGAAGGGTCATGATGATGGCTCAGCTAACACAAGCAGCTTGGAGTTTGTACTACTTTTGGCCAGGGATAGAAGTGACATGGAAAGTACTCTCAAAGAATGGAGGGGGAGGTATTAAAGGAGAGCTGAAAAGGAGCATCAGTGTGGCATCTGTTTTAGGACAAGGTGGCAGACTTGAGTAGGGCAGGAATGAGCTATGCAGCACGAGTTCAACCAGTGGCTTGATCCGAAGGCGGTCTACCCTCTCCCAGACAATGATGCAACAGCCACCAGCAGCAGCATATACAGAATAGAAATGGCCATGGGCCCACAAACAGGCGCACAGAATTACTCTGGAAAGGCACACAGCAATTCTGGCTGTGACAGGTTTGAGCAGCTATCTTGACAAGAGGAAAGGTGATGCTTGTATGTCACCCTGAGGAATAGGGAGTTGAGTGGTGTTTGGTGGGATGAGTCTGTGCTTAGACCTTTCAACCATTAGTGACCAACACCAGAGTGTGGAACTAAGCACATGGTCTGTGGGATCAAACACTTATTTTCTACATATAAAACAGCTAGAGTCCATTTCAAAGCCCAATGAAGTCAGTGGAGAAACAATTCCTGATTCAGTAAATTCTGGATCAGGCCTTGATTGTTTGAAGTATGAATAAAAGCTTCTTTGTTCACTTTTCTCCATCTTCCTTCATGCTCACATCCTACCCTGCTGTAATTCTGCAGTACACTAGCTCCTTTAGATTACCTAAAAATCCAGGATGGAAGCACCTTTTCAGTGGGATTCATAAGCTCCCCATCTGTGGTCTTCCTTTGCCAACCCCTTTTTTAAGTTTGTGGCATTTATTTAAAAAAAACAAAACACAGAAAACTTGTAAACAAAACAGTTAAGGCTAAAAGTGTGGTTCAGTGGGGCCCAGGTAAAACAACAACAAAACTTTACATGTTCTTTAAATAAAAATTAAATGCATTAACAACCCAACTAAGTTACAAAGTCTAGAATCTATCCAGTTTCTCCAGTGACATTTTTACTTCTGTTTACACTTCCCACCCTAAAATCCAGCAAAAAAAAAATGAATACAAAGGACAGATGAGTATGTCTAGGAAATTGCTAGCAATAGATCCTGTGAATACATAGGAAGCTTTTTATAAACGCTTGGTCACTTTTATTTGACTTTTAACTAGTTTGCAAAAAGAAAATATTTATGCCAAAGGTAGGAAATAGATTTATGGAATTTAATAAGACACAAGGATTAGCTGTTTGAAGGCATTAATTTATGGCTTTGAGCTACCTTGAAAGAGATGTAGTAATTTGAATCTGGTAAAAGCACTGCAGAACTGATCAAGAACTAGAGATGGGGCAAGTGCTGCTGCTAGTACACAATCTTTGTTGTGCTCTGGCCTTTTCCTACTATTGGTGCATTAGAATCTACTCTTCTTTGGCAAAATTCCCAAGTGCAGTGGTTTTCAAGCTTCCTAAAATCAGAGAACCCTTTCATTTCACTTATGGTTGCCAATCCTCCTGGATTGGCTGGGAGTCTACTGGAATCGGCATCAATCTCCTGGTGACTTGAAAACAATCCAGGAGACTGATATTGTGAATGGGTTTAACAGTACAATTAATGACATTGTCATGTTGGAAAAGAAAATCTCCCGGAATAGCTTCGGTCAGACTTGGCAAGCCTAGTGTCACTTCTGCCACAGAACCTCTACCCTTATCATGGAATCATAGAAAGTTAGGTTTGGAAATGACCCCGGGAGGGAATCTAGTCCAACCTGCTGCTAAAAGCAGGACCATCCCCAAGTATATCATCCCAGGCCTTATCCTGTAAGCTGAGGTGTACTGGCTCATTCCAACATTGCCAGGTCTTAAATATGAAATTATCATATTGGAAGCTCAAAATTATTAGTTTTTCAGAAAATACATCATACGCTTAAAACAAGTATGCAAATAGGTGATCTTCTGCATGCCTCATCCTTTGCTTTTGCCCTAATCCTCCTTTGTCTCTGGGTTGTCTGAACCTGTGGCTCTGCTGTCTGACTGTCCAGCTGCTTCTCCATTGGCAGGTTGATGCAGGGCTGGACAGAGGGGTTCTGCATGGGGAGCCGGGTCATGTGAACCCGGGCAGCCCTTGGGCTAAAAGGGACTGGGTATTGCAATGGTGAGGCCCAGGGAGGCTGGGCTGAGCTGGAAGGAACTGATCCGGCTTCACCTCAATTGCTGGGGAAGCAGCCATGGCAGCGAGATGAGCCGAGGTATAAAGCCACCAAGGCTCAGCACGAGTTGCACAGAAAACCAGAAGGGATCAGAGGAGGCTAGCAAGTTTTTCTTAAATAGGTACATGAAAAAATTATTATACTTTTTGAACATTTTTAGTATTATCTATTGTACATCATACAAGGGTTGAAATTAACATACAAATACAGTATTTATCATATACCTGGCAATGCTGGCTCACTCTGCCATTACTTCCAGTATCTTTGTGGAACCTGTAATGACTTACTGTGAGATTAGAGAGTTAATTTTTTCAGAAACTTGATGGGCTGTAGGGCATCATCAGGGTACAGAGCACCTTGATATAATAGTGGCCATTTCTTATTTTTCCATGATTTCCTCATCACAGAGTGATGAAAAGTGGGTCATTATTCAGGTATTGACTGGTCTCTTTCCTTTCCCTGTAGGTACTCCTATGATTTTGTATTTGATGTTTAAAAAATATTTTGAAGACTTAGTCCAGGGATAAATGCAAGAGGGCAAAATAATTGTCATTCTGGCCAGACCACTTTTTGGAGCTCTTACAGTAGAATACATTGTGACAGATAAAACCTCTTTTGGAATTGGATTTAAGTAACACCTAAGTGAAAGAGAGAAGACAAATTTAGCATAAAGGGGGATTAATATATACTATAGACTTTTATGAATTGTTGGTTGTCCAGGTGAAACGTTTTTTTTCACACTCCTCCAGGAAAGCCATTATAAAAACTCATTTCAGAACGTCAAGGCTTCTGTTTGATTTTCTGAATCAAATGTATTTGAGGTATAAAACTTGTGTTCCTGACCTTCTATAAATTTTGGGAAAGATAATTTGACAGGGAATAAGGAGGCATGACACCCTACTGCTTTCTGCAGTTTTCATGCATTATGATGTACAGTGTAAACGGAAAGCTTCATGTGAGACTGCTGCTGTGCAGTAGCAGTAGGAAGAGAGAGGGTGATCAGGAGCAGGGAATAGAAGGAGATTTAACTTTACCCTACCCATCATTTTGTCTGGCCCTAAGCAGGGAAGTGATGTGTGCCAGGCAAAGGGCTGGTGTTTATGGTCAGATTTCCTTCCCCACCCCCAATCTCCCTTCCCCTTTCAGAAATGGGTGCTAGGATCAAATTAAGGTCTTTCTGGGGGAAACAGATACCTGTTACCCAGACCTGGCCTTAGGGAAAATGGTGCCCTGGGTGAACTTGTATTTTGATTCCTCTCCTTCCCATACCTCAGTGGCATGCTTGTCCAAGGGTAGCGCTGTGCCGGTCACTTTTCTCCGTGCCGAAGCCTCCGCCCCTCTTGGTAAGGGACCGTCCCCGGGGTGTTCCTCCTCACTCAGCTCGTTTGTGAGCTGGTTTCCTCCGAACCGCCTGCCACGACTTTGATGATCTCCTGGTTCAATGATATAAAATCCGGGGCGTACCAGTCCACAAATGAGACTCCGATCCCTCAGGGGTCCCACGCTGTTGAGGGCTCCGCCGCCCCTACACCCTTGCCCATACCTCCAAAATCTCTCGGCCGCCTGTTTCCCTCTTGTCGCCAAGGGCACGTCCGAGGTACAGAAATCAAAGAGAAACAAACAACTGAATGCTCCCAGCCAGGGATTCCCAGAGCCCGAAGGTTACCCATCCCTTTTACTGGCTTCTCCGGTCCTTCCCTGTCCGGCGTGGGGGTACCCCCCTCAGTTCCGGCTGTACTCACCACGCCAGATCTGTTCCCGGGCTTGCAAAGTCCCCGAGTCCCTCTCTGACACGGCTGCCTCGCTTTCCTTGCTGCGAGTGCCCCTCTACTCAAAAGAATACGGCTCGCCATCTCTCCCTGAGCCGAGCCGTTCTCCGTGGCTCCGCGCCATCAGTATCCGTGGTGAGGCCGCTGCTCCTCAGCTCCCGGGTCCTGTTGGGGTTTGCCCCGGCCTCAGAAGGTCCTCCCACGCCAGCCGGCCGCCTCTCCCCACGCTCGGGTGCTCCCGACGGCTCCCTCCCAGATCTGCTGCATGCCACACACACAGGCTGCCCGTGCCATTTGTGGCACAAGTACTGTGGGGTTGCCACTCCTGATGTAAAAGTTATACTATATTTTTACAGGTTAAAGTCCAAATAATCTGGGTAAAGGAAAAGTATGTGGCTGCTCAGAGTATCA
>NW_017729032.1:182696685-182698317 GCF_001723915.1 Gavialis gangeticus | reverse complement strand
CGGGCAATTTGTGCCGTGGGGCATAACCCGGGTTGGTTATTTCCAGGTGGTGGGGTTCCAGGGACCCCCTGCTCCCTTCCTCCCCCACAATGCTGCAGGCAGAAGTGGACGGGAAGGGGTACAGGATTGCAGCAGCACCACCTGTTCACACTGCCCAGCCTGGCTTCTTAGCAGCAGCCTCCTGGACACAGCACCTCAGGGACACCAGCTCCCAAGCTGCAGGTAGATGGCACTGCCTCTGGATTTCTGCCACAGCCTGAGCCTCGGGCTGGGGCCACCTAAGCGGGGAGAGGCACAAAGGGGACTGGAGTGGAGCAGGGCACTTACCTGCTCCATGCTCTGGTGGGGGCAGGGCAGGCCAAGACAGGCACATGGAGCAGAGCAGAGCTGAGCCAGCGGCTAGTGTCACGGAGCGGTGTCCTAGGGGTGGCCGTGATCTCCCCTAGTGCCCCCTACCATGCCAGGTTTACTTCAGGCACCCTCAAAAATCTCATCCACCACATCTTGATCTTTAATATTAAAAAGGGAGGCTGCTTTTCGTCCTCTTGGACACAATTTTCTCCTGCTGTCACTCGTCTTTTTCTTACAGTGGGGTTTCCGTGCACCCCATGTACCATGCCCCAAGCCTCGCTGATGTACCGGATGTTGTTTGATCTGTTTTGCTCTGGGGCTTCTCGTCGCTGCCTCCTTTGCTCTGGGGCTTCTCATCACTGCCCCCTTTGCTCTGGGGCTTCTGCAGCCTTGGGGCTCAGGTAACTGTAGCAGTGTCTAGCCCCAACTCTCCTCCTCAGGGTCTCAAACCCCCACCAGGCTCAGGCAGCCTCAGCCTTACCTGGCCTCCAATTCTCCACTCCCCTTCCACTCAGCCTGGGAGTTATATAGGGGCCAGGCCCTGCCCCTTCCTGTCAGCTGACGTCTACTGGTTGCCCTGGCAACCCACAGCTGGGCTCCTTACTTACAGCTTCATAAGTAGCAGGCATCTCAGTGCCCATCTACAGTCAGGAAAGGACAGCTTGTGTGAAGGTGGAGTGAAAAGTTGGCAGTCAATTAGGAGGCAGCAGGGCTAGCCTGGCCTCCACGTCCCTCCCCGCACTGTGCCGCACCAGGATTTTAGGGATATGGGGGTGGGGCAGAGGCTGCCCCATATGGCTAAGCCAGGGGTGCATGAGGGAGCCCCATGAAGGTGAGGGGTCAGTGGCTGGGCTTGGTTGGGCACTGCTTCTCCTGCCTGAGGCAGGGATCAGCTGAGGTGGGATGGGGCAGTGGGGTGTTTGGCACCCCTCTGACCACAATGCCTTGGATGGTCGCTCATGTTGCCCACTCCCAAGGCTGGTTCTGCTACCACCCAAACTCAATTAAAAAAGCAGGGTGGTGACCTGGAACTTGACTAGTGGAGATCTAGTCCTTTTTGTATTTTCCTGTGTGCTTTTGCTATCATGTTCTTTTTTTGACCTCCCCCCCACCTTTTCTACCAGTAGTGTGCAGGTAGAAGTAAAAGTTTCATCTACTTGTACAATGGCACTATTTTTTTAATTTTAAATCTCCTTATAATTTCTCTACCATCTACCCTCTTAGTTTGTGTCAAAATACCAATAAGAGCAGCCTCCCACACTATATTTCTTCAACAAGTAA
>NW_017729032.1:182681926-182691685 GCF_001723915.1 Gavialis gangeticus | reverse complement strand
TTGCTATCATGTTCTTTTTTTGACCTCCCCCCCACCTTTTCTACCAGTAGTGTGCAGGTAGAAGTAAAAGTTTCATCTACTTGTACAATGGCACTATTTTTTTAATTTTAAATCTCCTTATAATTTCTCTACCATCTACCCTCTTAGTTTGTGTCAAAATACCAATAAGAGCAGACACTGAAACTGAACTTCATGGATTTCTCTTTGTTCTCAAAAATTAAAATCAGAGAAGAGCTGATGTACATTTAGGGGCTTTTTGAGTGATGTGAGACTTCTCGCTCCAATCCCTTTTTCTGGTTCAGTTACCTTAAATGGGAATCTTATCATATAGCAAGCAACGGGGAGAGGAATCTAGAGGAAGTAATGTTTGCAGCTCCCCGAGGAAATGCCAGCCATCATATTGTTTAAGTGTGATGCTTATGGACTTGATCAGAGGTGACACTTACTACAAGATCAGAAGTGAGCTCAGTTTAGCCTTTCCTGGTAGAGGAGGTAAGCTGCAGTAACTTGACATCTATGGAAAAGGAAGGATGGTGAATTGTGTGAAAGTAGGGTTTGTACTCAGGCTCGCTACTGTCCACATGCTGGATTACAATAGAAACTCAGTTTATTTTCCGCTTGTTCAGGATTAGGTGAGGTTGACCATTAACACAGAATTATATATATAAAAAATTTAAAATCCATCATGTTTTTAAAGAGTTGTCATTAACTTTATTTATTTATATTCCATTAACCCCAAGGGGCCTCAGTGAGTCAGGGATTTGCAGGCCACCCAAGAAGATAGGGATGTGTCATGAAAAGTTTACCCTCTCATAGAGGACAAAACAAAGCAAATAAACTAATCCACAAGTGGAAGGTGGGGGCAGTAATTGTAATATGTTTATGCACTGTTGCATCCTAACCAGGCCCGGTTGCTTGCTTAAGCATACTAAATGAGATCTTATTAAAGGGAGGGCTTTTGGGAGGTGAGAGGGTTGAAAGGAGGAAAAGGGTGTAGACAGGAAGGAGCCAGAGGATGTGATGAAAAGATTGGGCAGCACTGGGGAGAAGGCTGGATCAAAAGGATATAAGCTCAGTGAAAAGTAGTAAGTACCAGTAAAGGTTGGCAATGAAGTCCATTAACAGAAGTTGAAGAACTAAAAGGTCAAACAGGGGAGCTGATGCTGCATTATCAGAGGTTGCCAAAAGGTGCTTGTATACTACAGCTCCGTTAGACTTTCTGGGTGACCAAGGGGCTTGTGGTGGAAGCAAGGATGAAATCTTTTGGGGAGGAAAAGGAACCTGGTAAGAGATATCTGCAGCTACTGAAATATTTACTACTGATTTTTTTTATAGTGTTTCTTTTCCTTCTGTCTCTTGATAGTAGCTGAAAACATTATTCCCCACTTCAACCACTTGGCTGCTGGCCAGAGATGCATCCTTTAAGTGCCAGCTTTCCAAAGGAAAAGTGTGTTCTGTCCTACATCACTGGTGTAGTTGACAGCACTGAAGCAATTTAATTTTCCAATGCTCATCAAAATGATACAGAAAGTATTCATTAATATTTCTGTTAGCAGCGAAGTGTGTGTACGCACACACTCCTTCTTCTTTTCTCTCCTCTTTGTTTATTGTGGCCACTGGAAAAAAAGTAATGTGTTTATAATCTGGTATGTAAACAGAAGAACCTGCAAACTTCAGTGGAGACTTTATTTGAGCACTTGGTAGGATGCCTTTAAAATGATGGGTCCAAAAGAATGAAGTTAGCTGAATGGGGTAGGAGTGTGAAGGTGCTCCTAGAGAATATTCAGTAGTGTTAGATAATTGGGACTATACACAAGTGTTCTTGCTGGAAGTATTTAAGGAAAACTGAAGAAAGCTGATCCTAACTAACCTGAGCAATTAAGCTAGAAAGGAACAAGAGGAGATAAAGCAGGGGTGTGCAAAATGCGGCTCGGGGGCTGGATGCAGCCTGCTGGGCCATTCCATCTGGCCCACAGGGCCCCTAAAAAATTTAGAAAATTAATATTAATCTGCCCTGGGCTGCCAGCTAAGGGGATGCGAACTGATGTGTTTGCCTTGCCATTAGAATTATTTTCCTTTGCCATCATGAGGTAAGGGTTCTGAATCCACAGAAAATACTTTGAAAAGCTGGAGAAATATTTTTACTGCTCCTGCACAATCAAAATAAAAAACTAAACAAAATTCTTATCCTACTTGCTCTCTTACACTCTGGAACAGCATTCTTGCATGGAGGAATGACTTTTCCTCTCTGAGCAAATTTTCCTGGTTCCTCACTTTAGCTTAATGAAAGAAAACAGTTCTTAAGTGTTCAAACTATAACCTGATTTTGCTCATCATGACTCAGCCTCTTGTTAATTTGATTATGGGCTAGTCAGCTGTGTATCAGAAACACCATATGTAAATGCGCAGTTGATAATCTGTGAGTGTTCTACATGAAATATGGTGCCCTTCACAGTCCTCTTTCTTTTTTTTTAAATTGAAGAGAGATTTAAGGAACAAGTGTCTGTTTAACATCACAGTCTTTCAGGGATAATGCAAAACAATTCCTGAGCCAGATCCTCAGCTTCTATCATTAAAGAAAGCTTCATAGTAGGTATTTAGCACCAAGTGGATCTGGCTCCATGTATTTAACTTGCCAGTTATTGCTTACAGAAGCCATTCAATAAGCTTGAATTGAAAATGCCAAGAAACAGATTAAACAAAGCTTTTTATAACAAAACCTTTTACACAAAAAGCTGTGACTGCATAGGCTCTGTGGGGTTTTTTTTATATTAGCAGTACACTCCATTTAAAGTGTTTAAATGGATTAAAACATGAAGCAGTTATTCTCTCATATGAGAAAGGGGAAGTGTTTATAATAAATTGCACTTAAATAAAAAAGGTGGGAGTATCACCCACCTTTTGGTGAGTATCATTAATCTGGGTCTCTGTGCCAACTGAAGTAAAGAGTAACAGCCTGTCATGTTCAGCAAGCTAAAATAATATATGTATCCGTAAAGCAAGGTGCCATGTCAGCACAAACAATGGACTTTTTCCTATAGTACTTTCCTATTATGCTCCTCACCCTGTCTTAGGGGAAGGGATATCTGAGAGCAGGATTGTCAAATAGATGGTCGGTGGGCCAGTTCTGGCACACACAGACCTGCCATCTAGTCTATCTAGATACATATCTCGGTATTTTCTGGTCATGCAACCATGAGTTGAACTTGAGCCAGTGACATAGAGGTAAAGGGCTGTGTAACATTTGCCAGTTGCTACCTGGTTATTACCTTCCTGCATTATTTGAGGCTTTTTGCTTTGACAAGGATGATTTAGGTGGCAGATTCAGTGCAGGCCTCTGCTGTTGACATCTTGTAAGGTTTGAAAGCTTCATGAATATTTATGAACGCTACAGCATAATAAAACAAAAAGGTAGATAATTTTGAGGAAGACAGGAAATGTAGCTTAATGGAGAAACTGTGATTTAGGATCTTAGGTTATTTATGTAGGTTTTTCAGTAAATAAAATTTATCTGCATCCCAGGCAGTGAAACACTGATGTATATTATCAGGCATTCTCTCTGCAGCCACACCTGTCTTCTATGGCGAAGGCTGAATTACTCCAAGTCCTACATATATTTATATTCATTTTGCTTTTCAGCAGACAAATATGAAATCTCTATTGTGTGCTATATTTAATTTAAAATACAGACTGTGTTATGTAGCTCCAGATTTCCTCCTTTTTTTTAATCTGGATGTGGGTGGAGTTTTTTAGTTCCTATGGGTTTTTACAAAGGCTTTGCTATTGCTGAATTCTCTTATTCTCTGGTTTTCCATATTGTGAAAAACACAGATTTTTTTATGCATTTTTATTGGTTATTGGTAGAAACCTACCAAATTTGCGATTCTGCGGATTCTGCAAAATCCAGCATTGCTGATGAAATCTAGGTGCAGTGCCCACAAAATCGGTCAGGGGGGTTTACAGAAAAGAAAATGCCAGCTCCTCAGAGGGAGCCAGCAGTCCTCAGAGCACGGCAGCAGCCCGGCAGGGTGGGAGAGAGGGGAGGAGGGGCTGTCTGCTTGGAGGCAAAATGGTTGCTGCTTCCACCCCTCGCCACTGACTGGCTGTCTGTAATGTGGCCCTGCCCCTCTCCATTAATCAGTGGTGAGAGGCGGGGCTGCATGACAGACAGCCCCAACAAATCAGCAGTGAGGGGTGGGACCACATGACAGGCAACCCCTGCAGCCAGTCAGAGGTGTGGGGGGCCTGCTGTGCACCACCTGTGAAATGGCTGCCCAGGCCTGTGAGAAACTGGGGGCAGCCCGTGTAAATTATGTAGGTTCTTAGTTATCAAGCACTATGCATTTTGAAGCTTTTTAATTTCATAGTAGAGTCGGGGCGCTCTGGGGTGATGTTATAGTTGTGATGGCTCAGGAAAAATACAAGAGTCAAGGGTTTTTGTAGGTGATTATCTTTTATTGCACCACCTGTATAGTTGAGCATGGAGTCATTTTATCAGTCACCTAGGTACAATATGGTTGTTATTTATATAAGAGCATAGTATATATGTACAATATGGTAAATACATTTACAGTTTACTTTATTAGCTCTTTAAATCACTTGGTGATTTCCGGTAACACCAGCCATATGACCACATGCCCCTTTCTGTATAGTTGTACCAATAGCATGACTTGCCAAGCCTAAGCAGTAGCATAACAAAGGAGGGGGTGACTGGGGCACCAGGCCTGGGTGCCGATCCCGGCAGCAGGAGGTAGAGCGGGGTGCAGAAGTAGCAGCAGCTGCGATGCTGGCCCAGTGACTGCCATGCCGCTCGCTGATCATTGCACAGCTCAGGCTGCCCATGCTACTTCTGTCATGTGTACTGCAGGTTGCTTCCCCGCCCCCCCGCCTTTTTTGTGTGCTGTAAGGTATACTGTATAACTTGTTAAAGTTCTGTGAACATGCATATGGTTTAATTTAAGACAAACATCACAACATTTCCTGTGGCCTACAGAGTAGTGGATGTATTAATAGTGCATTATTTGTCATTGTATCATTTGTGGTTATGGGTTGCTAACATTCTATTCTTAAAGAATATGCATTTGTTTTTCAGTTTTAATCGTGGTTGGCATTAGTTATGAGGAGGAAGTTTGTGGAATAATGATTTGTTGGACTGTTTCAGAACCTCATGACTGATATTCTAAGCACTCAGATTCCCCTCATGAATTTATGGTAATCTCTCTGGCTTCCCCTCCCCAAATTTTCTGTTTTAGTCACTTAAGCATATAGATGGAACTCAATAGCAATTCAGAGTAACACATTTTTTAAATTAAAAACAAGGTCCTTGAATGAATTTTGTAGAGTTTTATGTACCTTCCACTGGGGTTTCAGTTTTCCTTTCCTTGGTCTTATGAACAGGTAGAAAGTCTCAATGAGGAACAGGGCATGAGGAAGATGGAGAGAAGGTTCAGTTATGCCATTGCCCTCAGAAAGGAGGGTGTTACACTGTATGATCTGCACATGCTAGAGCTGTGGAATGTTATGAAGTGTTAAAGTTAGTGTGAGTTATCAGCAGTCATATGGCAATATTGACAGTAAGCTCAGATGATATCTGACTTGTGCTAGAGGGCTGGTGAGCAGGCATTTCAGCAGTCACGCCAAAGCACCCTTGCTGCATTCTGATCATGCGCATACACATGCAGCACCCACACTGCCAAGACCCAGACGCACATCTCTTGAGAGAAGGAATCAAGGCAATGTATAGCCCAACCGCTGGGATACCACCTCCCTCCCACCCCCACAACTGTTGGGGTGCTGTCCGTGCTGTGCTGGTCTGGTCCTCACTGTTCCCGCTTATCATACTGGATACATAACTTCATCAGCAGCTGCCCAAGCCACACATCCTGTGCCCTTTGTTTTCCCAGTGAGCCCTCTGGGCTTCTTCCCCAGCCTGCTGCCCCACTGGGGCTTCAGAGCCACACAGGCTGATGTAAACTCCCTCTCCAAGTTCACCTGTCCAGGAGCAGCAGTGAAGGTCATGCTTTGGAGGTGGCAGCAGTGTTGACTTAGAACCAGTCCCACCTTCCTGAGCAGTAGAGTGTTGACAGGTAGATAGACTGTCCACAGCAATGGGGAGGCTGGGAGTGGTGCACCCTGGGATACTAGAAGACTGGCAATTACTCGTATGATCTCCTTGGAATGGTCAGATGATAACGTAACATAGTTTACTTAATGCAGTCTGGAGGTGCTCCTTGTGAGAAAAGATGTAACTTTACTATAGTAGGAATACACTTGCCATGATTTCCTGTTTGAATGCACAGATGCTTGCATTTAAACTGCATTTAATGTGAAAAGTGTAATGTGTAAGGGCCCTAAGTGTTTATAATGGTGGTATAAGGGGAGGTGTAGAAGTAAATTAGTCATTTGTGCTGGTATCATTTCTTAATGTCACACTTACTTACTGAAAATTATTCTTTGGAAGAGTCTGTCCTCCATTTCATTTTCCTCTTATCCTGAAAATAGTTCGGCATCTGTTTCTGATCCTCCTACCCAAATCTGTCCTGTTTTTCAAAATGTTCAGTACTTTGTCCTTCTTGAACTGAATAATCATCAGACACCCTTTTCATCTCTCATAATGTCCAGGAATAGCTCTTCCCTGATCTTTGCTTTCCAGGAGGAAGACAAATATCAGACTTACCATCTGCCTCTTAGAGGTTCACATGGCTGTACTGGCTGCTGCAATGAAAAATAGGAGCTAACAGTACTGTGAGGAGGAAGGATGGCGGAAGGGGAAGGGAATCTTCAAAAGTGTCTAGTAAATTTGTAGGCAAAGTCCTGTTGAAATATAAAGGAACTAAGTGCCTGAATTCCATAGGCACTTTGAAAATTGTCCCTCATAGCTTGGGGTTTAAACATATCAGATGCATAGAAGTAGCAATCACAGCTCATTTTGAGTTCTAGTACCTGTATTTTTCCTTGACCTGAAAATAGTAAGCAAGTGCAATCATTACAATATTTATAATGGGGTTGCTAGATTATCCTGAGAAAAGAAGGGAATTTATGGTGGTCAGTACAGCTAGTTTATAACAAAAGTTAATTTGGCCAACAAAAGTCTCAAAACATCTTTTGTGCAGAATATCTCAGCAAGGGAGAAAGATAATTTCCAACAGAGTGAGGGGAAGGGTCTGATGAAATTTACATGGGACTTATTCATGGAGACCATATCAGAGGTCCAGGCCTGCAAATTTCTCTAGTGTAGACCAGACTTCAGACATTCAGTTTACATTATGTAATGCCAGTCACATGTGCCTTTCTTTGATCTCTTGGTTGCACAAAACCATATTTACCCCTTGTAAAGTTGCTGCTTTGGGACAAGGAAATTTGCACAGTGCCAAAATTTGATTGCAGGGCTCAGAAGTCATGGCTTTATAAATGATTTCCAGGCATGACTGCTGAGGTTAGGGTAAGCAGCTATTCTTCCTGCTGTCCTAAGTTGGGCATATTTTGATAGCAAAGTTATGTGCCACTGGGACTGTTTTGGCCAACAAAACACTGAAGGAAATGAGATTGCAGGTAGACCAAGGAAACATTCCAACTTCCCATGTGCTGGGATTTACACCAAAGGCCAATGCCTATAGCATAATCTAAATACCTTGGTTACAGTTCCCAATATCTATTTTTGTGATAAATCTCTTAAAAATAGTACTATAACAGAAAACTTTCTTCCCCTTATGGCTGAGTAAAATTTGAATTGGAGAAATCACAGAAGTAGTGACTGGTGCCCTGGGAGAGAGTATTAGAAGCACTGTTCTCTTGCTTTAGGGCTATGTCATATCACTGCCACTGGAAAAATACAGGATTCTGTGACCAGTCTAATTGTACTAGGTAGAGTCCTTTTGGGCAAAACCCATATTGGTCTTGCACTGGTAGATGTTGGCCCAACATTGTCAGATGCAATTTTTATCTAAACAGTGGTATATACTGTTAGGAATGTTTTTGTATTTGGGTATGTGGTTTGTAATAGATCCAATAAGCAGGGCCCAATGGTTGCTTGCAAGCAAAATTTCTCTTCTGTAGGCTAGACTTCAGAGGTTAATATACTTTATGCAATGTCTTTCATATGCACCTTTCTTTCCTTTCTTGGTTATACCAAAGTGTATTACCATTTCTTGAAGGTGATGCTTGGATTCCTAGCTAGGTGCTGTCTCTTGACCCTGCTCAGGGGCTCTCTTTTACATCATCATCATCATCTAGGTAGCATAATAAAACTGTCAGTTTAATTGCAGACTTTTACATCCCCAGTTATTTTCTCTCACACACATACACTCTTTCTCCTTTGATCTCACTTGTGTCCCTTTTCTAGATGCTCTGGACTGTTAGAAAAAAGGATGACTCTGTGTCCATTCATCTGTTTGCCCCACCTCTAATCTGCTATAGATAATTTGGAAAGTAAACATCTTTTCTATGTTCTGTTTTCCACCTGAAGGATAACTTCAGTGGCTGCCTCTGCTCATAGTTTTTATAGGTAGTTGCAGGGTGGAATTCACATCATTCTTACTGCTTCTACTGCTACCTAAAGAATCCTGACTAGTAGATTCAGATTGATCATAGGGTCCTGTGGATGCAGCAGGTAACTTACTTCATGTTTAGAAATACCTTATTATCTCATGTACGATACACTCCAGAAGAAATTACACAACTTGTTTTTGAAGGGCAGAATGAAGATCTTTCCCTGTAGAAAGTAACTACAGGAATAGTTATAGAATAATAGCAGCCAGGAAGCTGAGTCTTCTCACGGTTCAACTATCTGTGAGCTATGTGCAGACTTTACTTTTACTTTTGCTGGTAACCACAAAAACTGTTCTTATTGTCTTTCATGCATATAATATGTGCTGCAATTTCCAGCAGCTGGCTTTCAGGAAAAGGTGCATACAAGAAAATATGACATTTCTTTGATGCTGTAGAGTTGAAAGTCGAATTGGATTCTTTCCATTTTGTATAACTTAAGTTCTGAGGGCCAAACTGTGTTCTCCTTGCTTCTACTCTATGGGGCATGAAAAAGGACAGAAGGCTAGAACTGAGAGATAGTGAGGCTACAGAGGTATACCCAAAGGCCCACTGTATTTACTTGAATCCAAGACAAGGTTTCCCCCCCAATTTTAATATGGGGGCGGGGCTTGTCTTGACTTTGGATACAAGGCAGGGGCAGGGGGGCAGGCAGCTGCTGCATCTCTGGGTCTGGCATCTGCTTGTGCTTGATGCTGAAGCTGCTGCTCTGCTTCTGCCTCCCCTCTCCCCCCACTGCCACCACTGGCTGTGGCCTGGAGTATGGACCACATGGTTGCTTTGGTCCTGGCCCAACTATGCAGCAGCAGCCTGGTGGCACCTCCAGCCTGGGGCCAGGGTTGGGGCTGGAGCTGCTGCCTCCACCATAGTTCCTGCTAATGGCTGGGCTGGGGCCAGAACAACCATGGACTTAGTGCTCCAGGCTGAAGCTGGAGCCAGGTCTTGAGGGTAAGGGTGGTGGGAGGATTGGTGGGGGGCAGGCAGCAGAATGACAGCAGATACTGGGGGGAGAGCAGGTGAGAGGGGCAGGCCACTTGAATCCCCAGCCACCTATCCCCTACTGCTGCTTGCCCTGCTACAGTGGTGGGAACAGACGAATGTAAAACTACTTCCAGTAATTAGGTTCTATACCTGGGAAATTCTTTGCCATATCTAGAATTTAATTCTTGCAAGATTGTCTTAAATTCAAAGACATCTTGGTTTCAGGTACATACT
>NW_017729032.1:182662666-182676926 GCF_001723915.1 Gavialis gangeticus | reverse complement strand
CGTGGCCTGGGAGGATTGGTGGGGGGCAGGCAGCAGAATGACAGCAGATACTGGGGGGAGAGCAGGTGAGAGGGGCAGGCCACTTGAATCCCCAGCCACCTATCCCCTACTGCTGCTTGCCCTGCTACAGTGGTGGGAACAGACGAATGTAAAACTACTTCCAGTAATTAGGTTCTATACCTGGGAAATTCTTTGCCATATCTAGAATTTAATTCTTGCAAGATTGTCTTAAATTCAAAGACATCTTGGTTTCAGGTACATACTGTAATTTAGTCTGCAAAGCCTTTATTATAAGTGGTGATGTGCAAGGGAAAAATGTACTCAGTTTGACTTTTGGAGCCCAAGGTGGGTATGCCTGGGAGGCAGAAAAAAAAGTAACACCCGGGAGGGAATTTAAGATTAGATATTTGAGATTCAATAAAATGATAGCATGATTTTTCATTGTTAGAAAGCCATCCAGTCTAGAATTTCATTTTGAAGTCTACTTACATTGATGGCTGCCTCTTCCTTCTCCATCCATAAAGAAAATTTGCTGCTTACTATGGGCAATTAGATTTTTCAAGCTGTGCATATTATTCCTGTTAGCACTAATGATAGCTACACAAATAAATCCCTCACCCATTTCCATGGAAGATAAACCCATATGTATATATAGTAGCTGAACTTTTAGAGAGATCAACTCTGTTTTCCCACGAGGCCCAAAAGCAGAAGACAAAAACGAAAGAATCAAAACTTTTTTTGCATTTTGGCTAGTTTGCTTAGACACCTTTTGGATGACATTTGAATGTTTCTTAGTCTTGTGAGCAGGGAAAGAAGAACATGAGTACAGCACAGCTCCACTGTATGAAACTGTGGGGCCTTGACATTTGTCACGTTTTTTTCAACAAAACATACTAATAAACTGAATTATTAACTGCCTTCTTTTCACTTAAGTTATTGGTTGTAGTAGCCTATTTTTCACTTTAGCTCAGTTGAGCTGAACACCCTTTCACTCCTGTTGTAAATGCCAAAAGATTTCCTCTGTATGTTAAGAACAATGAAGACAAAAAAGTCTCGGTACAGCAGAGCAGATCTGTGACATTTTGAAGTTGCTGTGGGCAAATATGGAAGGTACTGAGCAGTTGCCTAAGGGGGAGGAGAGCAAATTAGAAAGAGATGAATCTTGCTTCACCCTTCATCACTAAGGGCCGCGTAAAGTGACTGGTGTTGCCTCTGTATTACTAGTAGTACAATTTCCCACAACTGAAAACCCTGAGGTGCATCTCTTACTGCACTCCCAATCAAGTGCTATTTTGGAGATGCAGATGAGACTCAAGGGGTGTATTTGGTAGCCATGTTGGTCTGAGACAAAATGAAATGCAAAACTAGAACTCTTGGTTCAGAGATAAAAGCTTTTATCAGACCAACTAAGAGAACACAAAAATATTACCTTTTTCTGCAAGCTTTCAGGCACATGCACCTTTCCTCAGGTTCAGGGAAAATTAAAGATGGTAAAAAGTCCCCATAGGTAGAAAATAACTTCATTTTTGCACAGAGGAAGCTGAAGGTGTAAGTCTGTTCCTCTGGGTCTGTGAGAGTGTCCGTCTTTCAGATGAGACTCCAGGCCTTTCATTTTTCTGAAATGCTCTGTGAGCCCAGCTGATCTGGAAACCATCTCCAAGCACTTGTATGATCCAGACTAATTGTCCTGTGTGGCAAGTAGACAGAGATAGCTCCTTTCATAGAAGAGATTGTGATCCACCCAGTACAGCATTCCACACTGGTCAAATAAAATCACTTTTTGGAAAACCAACTTAGAATCTGCATAGTTTCTGATGAACAGAACCTCAGTAGGCCAGAAGCCTCAAGGTTTTGGTTGTATTATCGTATCTGTTTACCACGTTCCAGGACATGTGTTCCCCATGCGCAGTACAGCAGTCGGGTAACCACCAAATAACAAAGCACTGTATAAAATGCCCTTTCAAAAAGCAGGTTACTTTTGGATTATAGCAATTTCACAACAGTAGGCAAGAAATAATAACAAATCTTAACATGAGCAGTGCAATTGAGGGTTCCTCCTGGTGAGTTTTCCCTTTAGCAGAGCTAGAGGATGGTTAGTTGTATACACTAGCATGCTGAGCTGATGTGTGTCACTGCATCAGTAAGTGATGTTAGCAAGGCTCTATTCTGAGAGAGATTTTTAGAAATGTCATGGCTTAATTGCCATCTAAAGTACACGGATGTGTGTGTGGCTTACAAGCTTCCAGCAGACAGATATGTCTCTATCTAAAAGGGACTAGGATAGGACCCAAAAGTGGGTTTGCCTATTGTGTGTAGTATGTGATTTTTCAAGCACACTTTTTACTTAATAAATAAATAAAATCTTAATGTTAAGTGTCCCAAGATTGGAGACACTTAGTTCTCAAGGAAGAACAAATCAGTGATTTTAAAACTAAGAAAGAACAGATGAAGTTAGAAAAGCAGGCAGATCTGCTCAACTATGTAACTGATGCCTATGATACGGTATGGGGATTTCATAGAGTACCCATTTGCTGATCAAGGATGGATTCTGTTGCTGATGTACCAGGACCTGGAGTCAGATAAGAATTTGGCTACTTATGTGCAAATTTACTAGGAACAAACTAAAGCATTGTAAGTTTGCTATGTTCCTGTATGTGTCAGCATTGTCACCCCATAAGAGCCATCAAGTTTAAGTTTTAAAACAATTGGTTGGGTTGTATCACCTTACCTGTGAATAGTACTGTTTTGCTGTGCAAATAATCCCACTGATTTCTGGGAGTGAATATGTAATATGTGAACAAGAGAGGCAGAATCAAGCCTATTTTGTTGAACTGAGGAAGACCTTTTCCTAGCATATCAAACTATGGGCCATAGTCTTCCTTTGTTTTTCTGATGTTTCTAAGCATTAAATGCAACTTAGATAGGCTTATCTGAGGGTGGAATTAGGCTCTCTGATGTTATATTTCAGATCCTATGAATATGGCAAAAATCCTCAAGTATAAAAGGAAGGCTAGGCTTATGTGCTGTGTGTGCACAAGTTTTTTAATTTAATGGATTGCCTTTGATTGCTTTAAAGTTGAGAATTATATTAAAATATGACTGTAAATTGTTTAAGTACTCTGGAGGGAAGTGATATCTATAGGTTACATTCCAGAGCAATGTCCTTCAAGAGGCACATTTTGAGGGGGGCAGCGGATATTATTATTTGATTGCATATATTTTATTTTACAATTTTTTTCTCCTGAGTTGTCACAAAGACGCTGTCATGGACCCACAGGGACAGCCTTCCATCTTCAGCTCCCTCTGTGCAAAAATTAAGTTTATTTCCTACCTATGAGGACTTTTTACCATCTTGTACCATCTACACTTTTCCCAGGGCTTGATGAAGGGAATTTGATCCTGAAAGCTTGCAGAAAAGGACAGATTTCTTGCCATTTTCCAGTTGGTCTAATAAAAGGTATAATTTTGGAACCAAGAATTCTAGTTTTTTGTATGTCTGATGAGTTAACAAACACTTTTTATCTCTTGATTTGAGAGACTGACTGGAAACGAGTCTACCAAAGAGGAAGGGTAGAGAAAAAAGACCAAAGTGCTTTTGCAAAGCTTGCATAGTAATTTTATGACCAAATTACAGTATTGTCAGCCAATGGCTGTGTTGTAGGAACCAAAATCAGTTAGGCTGACTGTCAGAACAAGTGCTGTCTGCTGCAGATGACTTCCCAGAACTGTTCTGCCCACCTCAACGAAGCAATCCCAGAAGACTATTTTGCTACATTTCAGAAACTATAATTTTACGTGCCTCTCTCTTATCCAAGGAAGCCTCTTCATGAGACAGGGCAACTTTAATTAAGTAGTAATATGCAAAAAATACATCAGTTTTTGAAGGGTGGCACTGAAATGGGCAACGGTGATAAGTACTGGGAGGCATGTCTGTCTGCTGTATGTACTCATTTGTGTCTCCCTCACTTATTACATTTTGCAAGACACTGTTCTTCAAATGTAATCCAAGCTCTGTAAATTGGTATCTAAACTGATACCTAAAACAAGAGCTGGCAGGATACAACAAGACTTAGTGTTTTATTTTTATTTACCTATAACATCTTTCTGAAAGTTATTCCTTTGTTCATTGAGTCTCTGTAGTAATTACCAGGTTCTCACCACCTGGCTGATGCAATAAGTTATTCAGTAACTTTAAAATGACAGCATCTGGTCTGTGGAAAGATGGCTGCAGGGAAGAAAGTATTCTGGCTTACTTTTAAGTGTGTTGCGTGCATGTGTATGTGTGTCTGCACATGTGGATGTGTACACACATGTACACACTTTAATTTTGTTAAATGAATTTCAAAATTTGCTGTAACTACCCTAAAAAATAAAATAAATAGCTTAATGACTTTTTATGTTGTTTCCCACATGAATAACCCCTTTACTACATACTTCCTATCATTCTTCCCCATGGGGTATAATTTGGGATATGTGCATCCCCTGTGTCTGATTCAGGGAGCTGGGCACTATTACTGGCCCACTGTTCTTAAAGAAACAATTGGCTTCCCATGAAGACAGACTTTTCTGATATGTACACTATTTATCCATATGGTACAGAAGGGCTATCCAACTGCCAGCCAGTGGGCTGCATGCAGCTCCTAAAGGGTTAAGATGCAGCCTGCAGGCTCCTGCTGTGCTCCTGCCACAGCAGCTGTGTTCTTCCGGCTCCCTCACTCTACTTCAACTTATATTTCCTCCCCCCGCCTCCAACAGTGTGGTGATGCAGTGGGAAGGGCGCAGGGTGGATGAGCTCTGTGTATGGTGGGGAGCAGGGGAAGATTAAGGGTGCCGATGCTGCATGTGACAAAGGTAGGAGCCAGAGGGAGCCAGCATTTTATTTTCAGTGAGGTTTTAGATTTTTTTGGAGCGTTTTTCCTTTTTTTTTTTTTTGGGGGGGGGGGGGGGCGTTTTGTTCCCCACCCAGTAGCCTGCCAAAAAAATTGCTGAACCCTTGCTTTTTTGTGGGTCCAGCCTGAAATTGTGGTTTTACGCTAAAATCATGAAATTGCAATTTCAGTGGGGTCCTACTTATTAAACGCTGAACTTAGCCTTGAAAATCTATAAACTATATTATTTGTTTAAAGTTAAATTTACCAGTAAGACTTACAAGATCAACATGTCTTTGCTTTGCTCTATTTATAACCATTTTAAACTTGTTGATGTACAGTCAAATCAGTAGAGCAAAATCAAAGTGTGTCCTCCATTATAAATTGCACATTAAATACAAAGGATAAAATATAGTTCATTGTGATAGGCCTGTAATTGTACTTCCAAGGGAGCTTTTGATCCTGTTTTGGCCTCAGATTTACCTGTGGTAGAGAGGTACTTAGCTGTGCTTAGTCTCATGTCAGGCAGGAGGCAGGGCAGGGTTACAGTTTAAAAACTGTTTCAGACAGGATGAGTTTTTGTAGGCAACAGCCTAACCTCGTAAGGTGTTTCATCATTAGCAGTTGCCCACGGAAGCTCATCTTCTCTGAAACAGTTAGCCTCTAAGGTGTCACCCTGCCCTGCCTGCTGCTTGTCTGTGGTTGGAATGATTGATGAGTAGTTGGTGTTGATGGTACTGACATCCTTCTCTTCAGAAGACAGAGAACTTCCCTAATACTGGTCCTTTGGACTGTGCGTAAGTCAAAGAAAAGGAGTTAAATGGCTTAGCACTGCTTCGAGTTTAACTACAGATACCTCTGCAGGATTTGTGGAAGCTTCTTCCAAATCGGATTGGCTTGCAATATGTAATAGTGATAGTTTCTCTCTTGTGTAATTTGTCTATGACAGTTTCCCAGTGTTAGAGAAAAGTGACACTGCAGTGTTAGAGAACATGATCCTGCATTCATGTTGTACAGTCTTGTATTGGAGCAGAGGGGCCACAGCCCAGTTGCTAAAGGACTCCCACAACTCATGGCTGGAAGCAGTGTGGGCTAAAGCAGTATTTTGCAACCTGTGGGTTGCAACCCAAAAGCAGGTCACAAGAATATATAAAAGGGTCGCAAACAAACTTTACAAATGGAAACTTTAAAAATGGATTCTCCTTTAAAGGAGAAAAAAGGTGAAAAACTGGCTTTTCACTTGCAGGCTGGCAGAGTTCCAGCCTGCAAGGGAATGCTTGGGCCTGCTTTGGGCCCCACCTACCCCCACCCCGCCCCACACTGGGGGGCTGGGGTCAGGGTGGGAGGCAGCGGGGTGGGAGTGAAGGGCACTGGGTCAGAACTGGCTATCGATGTTTACAAACAGCTCCTGGTACGAAAAAGGTGGAGACCCGCTGGGCTAGAGGACAGAACATGAGTACGTAAACTCTCTTCTTGGCTCTCCCCACTAGTCTGCTGGATAAACTTGGCAAAATAGTTTCACTTTTGTGCTACAAAGCTAGATCAGATCAGGGTAATATTTTTATTATTTTCTGTTGGGAAATGGGTGAGAAGGACAGGTGATCTGCCAAAGAGATGTTTGGCAGGATAAGTCTGCTGTGGAAGGCACTTCCTTGAACCCTTTCTAATTGCAACAAAGTATCGTTTGGAAGACAGGTGAAAGGTGAGTGATTTTATCGAATCCTTATCAAGATAGAGGAGTTCCTTAGAATAGTAACTTGTTAAAGGAAAACATCTATTTGAAACAATATCACTAAAAACCAGCTTTCATTTTGTGATAGAATATTTCATCTGTCTCATGGAAAACTGCTTCAAAATATTCCTTTGTATTTTGAAGCCAAAAATAGGATGTACAAAAATAAAATTCCTGAAGTAGTGCTAATTTAGTCAGGGTAAAGGAATTTTTATACTGCAACTGGCTAATTTAATGTGCTGCTTGAAACAATATCTTGCTCTTTCTGTTGCATAACACAGATCATGTGGCCCTCGAAGAGTTAACCTGTACCCCTCGCCCTTCTAGTCCTGAGCCCCACTCCAGCCCCACCCTCTCCACTGCTTCAGCTGCTGTTGCCCCTGTTGCCACCTCCAGGCTTCCTCTTCCTCCTCCAGCTTCCCTTCCTCTCCTCAGCCCTGGAGAAAGGGCAGGAGTGGTGCCCTGGCACAACTTGCAGGGACTTGCAGCTTGGTACCTGCCCACAACACAGGAGCACCAGCATTGTTTAGAGTGGGGTGGGGTGGCACCTGGTGCAGTACACAGGGCATGAGGGCAGTAGCATGGTGCAGTGAAATGCTCAGTGCATAGCACAATGCAGGGCAGACCTGCCCAGTGTGGTGAGGTTGCGGGGGGCATGCATCCCATGTGCTGTGCAGCCCCCAGCTCTGCAGAAGTTGGACAACCTTGATATCAATCATATAGTATGCAAGATGTGCAGCAAAATTAGGTCCCTGTTGGTATTTTAATTTTGTTTGCATGTTTTTTGTTGATTTTTCTGACTGCAACCTTGATATTACATTTAAATTAGGTTTGCACCTTTTGCCCTGCCCACCTGAACTCCACATTAAGTTTTTGGTCCACTTAATTAGCCTTTTCTGTAACAGTTGTCTGTTTTTGCAATTTAAGCGACATAGTTTTTTGTTTTGCTAGTAATTCTGTAGCTTTTGCTGTTTCTACTCGAGGATGTGCTTATGTAGCAATCAGTAGCTCACTGACATGTAAACTGTGTCAATCAAACACCCAAGACAGGTTCAGTCCCACCCCTAACCTTTGCCACCAGAAGTCCCTCCCCTTGCCCCCTGGAAATACTCCTTTTGGAAGGGGGGAGTTGCCATCTTAAAACCAGAAAAAAACAAATAATACACTAAAAGTCAAACACCTACTATAACGTATTTTAATTTTATTACAAAAAATATTTTTGTCATGGTTTTTGTTTGTGTACTGTATATAGAGGGGAATGCATAATAACTCCAAAATAAATTCTTACTCTTATATTGTGGGGGTGTGGATGTGGGTATATGTATCTGGTGGGGGTGTATGTGGGTGTGTGTGGTGGGGTGGGGGAGTTTGTGAGGGGGTGTGGCTGTGAGGGTTGCATAGGGTATGTTGGAGGGTTGTGTGTCATTTGTGGGGTGTGGGGATGTAGCTCTGGAACGCACTGTTTTCTCCTGCAGTCAATGCAGGCAATGCTGGGGGGGACCCCACACACACACTCCCCCCATGGTGCAGCAGCAGGTGGGGGCACAGGTGCCTGGCTCTGGCAAGCACAGCATGTCGCGGCAAGGACTGCAGTTCCTGCTGGGCTGTTTGTTTCCCTGGCAGTCCCTGCACTTGCGGGGCACAGGAAGGAAGCCCCAGGTGCTGGAGCTGCTGCTTTCCCCACCCCAGCCTGCTCCAGTGCCTGCGCTACCATGAGTGTGGGGAGCACTAGGGAAACAAACTGCCCATCAGGTGTTGCGCTCCTCATAGTGCTGGCCAGAGCCAGGAGCCTGGGCCCCCTCCCCCTGCTGTTGCTGTCCCCTGCTGCCTGCCAGGGCTGCGTGCCATAGGGAGGAGTGTGGAAGGGGTCCTCGTACCTCTCCCCCCTCACACCCATGCCCTGCCCACCTGAACGCTGCAGCCAGCCCCACACTCCCACCCAGCTGCAGCCCTGTCCCCTCCCACAGCTTCCCTACCTGCTGCACAAGGGGAGCAGGACACTGGAGAAGTCTGCAGCAGCAGGCCCGCCCAGTGTTAGCAGGGCCTGCCCGTCCACCCACGAGGGTGGGAGCAAGGCATAATAGGATATGTTGGGGGCAGGTGTTGACACCTCACTCCCACCCTTGCGGGGAGAAGGGTGGGGGGGCACAATTAGTTGGGGGGCATCACGGGCTAGATGAAAATGCCTGGTGGGCTGGATGTGGCCCATGGGCAATATTTTGCCCACCCCTGAACTAAGGTATGCATATTTTAAACTTACTTTTCAGAAATTCAGATTAAAAAACTATAAAATGAAAATGCATGGTGCTGTGGCTACTCTAAGCAGAAACCAGAAACTTTTAAATATACAATCCATAGGTAGCATCAAGTATATAGCACAATGCAAACATTTCTACAAGCATAAAGCAATAGATGGCTTTCTTTGTTGTAAAGTCATTAAATGTTATTTTTGCAAACTAAACAAGATCAAAAGTTATTTTTCCAACTTGTTTCTATATGCTACAGCTTGCCTCATCAGAAGAAACAGCAGACCAAACCATTTCCTCAGTGATACACATTTAGCTTTGAAAGAGGGAGATAGGAAGTGCAACTGAAGTTGGTATATTTAGACAGTGGTATAATACATAAAAAAAAAAATCACCAATCCCTCTAAGTGTGAGGGCAGCATTTGCGAAGGCACAGATAAGCTTGATAACATCTTTTTTTCCTACAGTGACTATCTTAATACTTTTGTCAGCACAGCTATGTTCTTTTCTTAAAACAGCTTGACCTTTCCTGGGTAGATGCCAGGAATGGAGGCAGTTCACTACAACTCTAAGTTATAGTTTCATAGTTGGTAGGGTTGGAAGGGACCTGAGCAGATCATCAAGTCCGACCCCCTGCCATGGCAGGAAAGAATGCTGGGGTCAAACAACCCCAGTAAGGTGTCTGTCTAGCTTCCTTTTGAAGACCCCCAGGGTAGGAGCGAGCACCACTTCCCTTGGAAGTTGGTTCCAGATCCTGTAGCAAAACCCCCAGTTTTTCTTTTCTTTTCTTTTTTTAAAATGCATTCCCTCCTCTTCCCCAACCATTTATGACTTTTTCTCTCCCTCTCTATTTCCTATAGATAAGTAGAAGTGAGCTCAGACTTAGGATAAGCTTTAAACATTTTTATTTTGGTAGCAAGTTTTTGGTTTTGGCTGTCCACTGTTTTATATTGTATTATTATTAGGTTTGTATTGATTCTTACTGTTGTATATTGTATTATCATTTCCGTATTGATTTTTATTGTTTCATATGGATATTGTATGGTTTAGGCCTGTGTTTGTAAGTGAACCAAAGTTAGTATTGAGCATTGGGGCTGATATATGTCACCAAATATTCACGATGATTCTGGTTTTATATTTAATTTGTAGTAGCCTGTGTACTTTAAGTATGGTTAATAGGGTAGTTTAAATATGTATATTTAAATATACAGTAAAAGCTCTGTTATCTCACATCCATGGGGAATGGGGGGTGATGGTTCATCAAATATGCCGGTTAGTCAAGTATGCCGCGTCCGGTGCACCAGGGTTTTCACTCCCTGGTGTTAGTGTGCTGGGGGACAGGGAGGGGGGCTGCTTTGCCTCAGGCCATGGTCCACAAGGAAGAAATGAAGAAGAAGAACTCAGCTTGCAACAGTGAAACCAGAAGGGAGACTTCTGGTTTTGCTTTTGCTGTGTCCCTTGGAAGGATTGACAGATGCCAGTTAGTGGAGCATTCCGGATGGTAAAGTGCCAGATAGCATGGCTTTTGCTGTATATATAGAGGCATGAAGAATCTAACATTTTGTTGCTGCATACTTTTGCAACAGGTATGCAATCTATGCTACAGAGTGCATAGAAGGGTGTGTGTGTGTGTGTGTGTGTGTGTGTGTGTGTGTGTGTGTACGTATATATGTATATGTATATATACTTCATTGCACTCTGTAGGATATACCAGGTATTAAACAATGCTATAAAATGTATCAAAGGCTATACTCTGATCTTAACATTAAGATCCACATGGGTAGACTCTTGCATTCATGTGGAACCCACTTAAGTAATTGAGTTGTCATATAAGCCCAAGGGTTCACCTTGACAGTTTACATTGTAGGGCTGGTGTCAGAGGACATTTTTACATATGCTCCAGGGGTAGGTGGGACACTAATTAGAGCATCCTGCAGTGTCTCATGTATCAGTGTCTCTGTGCTTCAAAATGGTGGTGGGAGCACTGTAACTAAAGCGCGTTTGACGACATGGGTGACTGGTGCCTCCCGAGTCTCGGGGGGCACTAGGGGGGCACGACTGGGGGGTGTTCCCCAGTGGCCGGTTGCCAAGCATGCCAGTGGCATGGCAGCAGTGGAAATGCTGGCACTTCTGCACAACGGCAGTGGAAGTGTCACCAGTGGAGCCAATTTTAGGGGGGCACAAGCGCTCTCCATGCCCCCCTACCAGCCAGAGTGCTTGCTGTCAGAGGAGGGATGTGCCTCCCCATACCTCCCTACGCATTGCCTATGTTTGACGAGCTTTAGTTAATGTGACCCCACTGCTGTTTTAAAGTGCAGGGATGCTGATACACGAAACATGGAGGCTGGCTGGAGTGCACTAATTAAAACACTCCAGGAGACTCAATTGAGTCTGCTCTGATGTGCTGTGATTACATTGTGTCAGAGGAGACTCCTGGCACGTCTGCAGGCACAGTTTGTAGAACAGAATGGTTGGAGCACCTGCTGCAAAAGTATGCAACAACATATTTGACTCTTCATGCCTTTGCACAGAAGGGCATATGCAGTCTTGATTTCAGTCATTTCCTGTACTTCAGCATGCAAGCCTGACTTTATTAGTAATATAAAGTTTCTTTTCCTGTGGTATTTCCTAGCTGTTCATAGAAAATAACCATGAACAGGTAGATTCAATAAAATTTAAGACTTTTGAAATCTAACAAAATTGTACATGTCTGTGACGTAATCTGAAAATATTTGGCAGCATATTACCTGCATGCTCTGAGAAGAGACCTTCTCTAGCATGTCATAGGAGCCCTGTTAGGGGAGAGAGTCTCTCTCCCATAAACTTTTAATCTAGACTTCCAGCGTGCAGGAGGGGCAAGGCATTGCACAATTTATAGAAGACCTCAGGGACCCATCCCCTGCTTTGTTCATCTTATGGTTCTTCAGAAACTGAGTAAAGGCTTAACACCTACCACAACCGTTACAGAAGACAGAGGAGCTGTACTTGAACCCACACTCACTTCAGTGTCTGCACTGGGTTCTTGTGCAGCCAGTCCTTCACCTGCTACACACTTAACACACTTTAGCTTAGTTCCTTCAATATAGCAGTGAATTTTTCCATAGTTGCACGCTACACTTTAAAGATAACCTGTGTATGCAAAGTATGTGCTGCTTTATTTAAAAAAAGGGATTAACTCTTGTTAAACTGAAACCAGTTCCTTCCACAGCAGTAAGCAATATTACTTCATTATGTAGCTATTTCAGTAAAATGTAGTGTTTCTAGCCCAAGCCAGTACAAAAGTTCCAGTAGTCTTAATGAAAAAATAGGTTTTGTTCACTCACCTTCCTACTCAGTATCTTTGCCACTTTTTGAACTTGGAAAAAATACGGGAAACATCCGTCCAAATATTAAGTTTTACAAAATTATGAGCAATCAAAAAACAGCATTAGAGTAGTAACATTATACAACCTTATTTTAATAGCTGTTGCAGCTGCTGATATAACCCTAACTGTGTTAAGGATTTTTTTAACATTCCCTCCTCATTGACCAGCACACAGATTTTAATTGTGCTGCATATCTCTTGTAAATCCCACAGCAGTAGCAGTTAAGATAGCAGCCAACATTTGGAATGGGTTGCAATAT
Source organism: Gavialis gangeticus (assembly GCF_001723915.1). Lineage (NCBI taxonomy): Eukaryota > Metazoa > Chordata > Crocodylia > Gavialidae > Gavialis > Gavialis gangeticus. The sequence goes on along the minus strand of NW_017729032.1, from coordinate 182,664,456 downwards.
TAGTAAATGAAGGGAGGAAAGCAAGGTTGACCAGCAAGATGGGTATTTTTTAACTGCCTGGGAGTTATTCCAGTTGGTATGGAGGATGGCTGAATGTGCTGCAATCAGAAACTTTGTGTTTCAATTAAACAGAAACAAAAAAACATGTGTGGATGACTAGAATGGGAATAGTCCTTCTACAAAAAAAGATCTTTATCTTTGCTAACAAGTTCTGTATGTGTGGTGACTTTGACTTGAACTTTTTTTCAGATCAGCTGTTTTCACAGTGATCTAGTACCAGTTGGTTCAGTGTGAACTCTCCATGTTCCTTTATCACACAAAACAAAACAAAACAAAACAAAACAAAACAAAACAAAACAATCTCTTCTGTTGCATAGTTCTTAGCACAGCTAATGCACCATTCTAAAAATGCGGAACAGTCCCATATTCACGAGTCCTGGAGGATTACTTGTGGCAACTTCTTGTTAAAACCATAAAGATGAACTGCTGGTTCTATTATCACGTGCATTAAGACCTGGATAGTACTCTGATTCTTCTGTCTATTCCTTGCTGTTCTTAGACATCCAGAGAGAGAGATTCAGGAGGAGAGGGAGAAGTGAAAGAACCAGGGGACTAATTTGAGAGTTTTTATGGGAACGTTTGAGGAAGTCTGAACAGGAGAGTACATTGAACATGGTGTGTAGGTCCTCCTTCTTTGGTATCATGCTGCTTTCATTCCTAGATGTACTGTATGTAACTGCTGTGAATTTAATGTCTGTGTGGATGAAACCGTAACTTCATGATTCAGTACTGCTACATTGCATTTATGTCAAGTTTTCCAGGATCTTCTTTTTTTCCAAACATTAATTTAACCTCTCAGTACCTTGGGAAGAGGGAGTAGAGGGGTATTATTATTCCTGTTTGATTGGTAAAACAGAGGCCCGGAGAACTGATGTTATCTTATCTCAGTGATTCTCAGCCAGGGTGTTGCAGCATCCTAGGTTGCCATGAGATCCTTTTAAGGGTGTTGAAGGGTGCTGAACAATAATAGGGCTGTGAATAATACATATGTTTCATGAGATAAACTCAGCGATTTCACATAGGGACCTGCAGCATCAAAAACATTTTGACCTGTTGTGGGCTTTCTGAGCTCTCTGCCAATCCTATTTTTCCAGTCAAAAAGCATAATCAAAAGCATAAGCTAAGAGTTGGCATTTTCTGAGCAATGCCTTGCATCTAAAAAAGGTTGAGAACCACTACTTTACACAAGGAGACAGGTGGAGTAAGGAAGGGGTCCTTCCCTCTTCTGCATCTTACTCATTGGGTGTTTCTTTCTCCTGTTTTCGCAGGGATTCAGACTTGCATCTCCTTGCTCTCAGGAGAGAATCCTAACCACCAGGCTATTGGCAAGATTGGGGTGAACATATTCCACTCCTGTTGAAGTTGAGCCACTGTACAGTGATGCACTTGGGGAGGAAGAACCAGCACCATACCTACAGTCTGGGGAACTCCCTTCTCATCAGGGCAGAGGCAGAAAAGGATCTTGGAGTCATCACTGATGCCAAGATGAATATGGGCCAGCAGTGTGGGGATGCAGTCAGGAAGGCCAACCGCACCTTGTCATGCATCCACAGATGCATCTCAAGCAGGTCCAAGGAGGTGATCCTCCCCCTCTATGGGGCACTGGTCAGGCCGCAGCTAGAGTACTGCATCCAGTTCTGGGCGCTGCACTTCAAGAGGGATGTGGACAACATGGAGAGGGTCCAGAGGAGGGCCACTCGCATGATCAGGGGACTGCAGGGCAGACCCTA
>NW_017729032.1:182644215-182657666 GCF_001723915.1 Gavialis gangeticus | reverse complement strand
GAGGGGGGATCTAGTGGCCTGTTACAAACTAGTCAGAGGGAACCAGCAGGCATTGGGGGAGTCACTGTTCCCCCGAGCACTACCAGGAGTGACTAGAAATAATGGTCACAATCTGGCAGAGGGTAGATTTAAGCTAGATATCAGGAGGCGCTACTTCATTGTCAGGGCGGCTAGGATCTGGAACCAACTTCCAAGCGAAGTGGTGCAGGCTCCTACCTTGGGGGTGTTTAAGAGGAGGCTAGACGAACACCTTGCTGGGGTCGTTTGACCCCAGTACCTTTTCCTGCCATGGCAGGGGGTCAGACTTGATAATCTGCTCAGGTCCCTTCGCACCCTACCAACTATGAAACTATGAAACAGAAAGGAATACAAGCTTCACAGGGCCAAAGAGAGAGCAGGCTTGACTACTGCATTATAATGAAGCCATTCCCTTAGAAGGTGGAGTCTTAGCATCTGGCCCCTGGTCTCAATACTGTTTCTATATTTTATCTAACTCTGTAGTGCAAAATGCTTGTATCCCAACAGCTGATGCACTCTCCTGGCAGATGGCAGGTGGGGTTTGAGCCCCCTCAAACTGAGTTGGGGTATTGAACCTGAGTCTTAGTTGTGGAGCTAGTGCTTTTACTGTTCTGTAAAAGGTAATCATCATGTCTTCTTACCACTCCTTCCTTCTCCTGTGGCCAGGGGGAATTAGTTATCTGTATCCAAAGGATCAATTGGGGTGTCTTTAGTCCAGGAAGTGATTTCAGTCTATAAATCCTGGTTTCACACAGTTGCCTAACTAGCCAAAGTCCAGGAAGCAGATAAGATTTAAGATGCATCCCTCACTATAGCAGTTCCTGTTGGCTAGCATGGGCATCTCCTTACTCAGCATATGGGGTATTGAGAGTCCCATTCTGAGGGACTTAACTCCACTTTTCTTTCATTTTATATGCAACCTTGGTGCCTTGCTTTGGTTATGAGAATGTCAGTTCTGCTTGGTACCTCCCCACGCCAAAATCTCTCTGAGGATCTGGGCCAAAATCCTCCTTTTCCCCTCCCCACATCACTGAATTGGTATTTGTGTATTGTTTCTAGCTGAGTATTTAAAACAATGACTTTGACTGCCTGTACTTAGCCATAAAGTCAAAAGCCCGAGGCTGAATCAATTCAGTCTTTGCAGGTTAGTCTAAAATGCAGAGATTAAACTGAGAAACAACTGAACAGACATTCACTTTTGATTTAGGAAATGCAGCCACATGCCTGCAGTGGCTCAGGCCAGAAGCCAGGGAGCACTAGTGCATGGCTCTCTGGCATGCAGCCAGCATGCCTGTGTGTTTGCTTCCACTTCCCAATGCCCCTGAGGTCTCTGGGCTTTGCAGTCCACAGTCACATCAGCAGGACTCTGCAGGGTTGCTCATCATTTAATCTTCCTGCTTCAGGTGCTTCTGGAATTTGTAGTCCACAGTTGCAGCCAGCAATAAGTTTTTTAGCAGGGCAGTTCTGTACCCAGGGAAAGTAAAGTTTAACCCCTTCTCTGGCCCCAGACTCCAGCCAGGGTTTGCCTGTGGGGAGCAGTCCCTGCCTCCCCCCCTACTCAACCCCCCAACCCTTCTCTGCTGGAGCAGACAGCACAGCCCAGCCCAGGGCTAGAAAGCATGCTGGGATGTTGGGGGACTATGATTTAGATTGTACCAGGAAGGGGTCTGGGACAGAAGTTTCATAAACCCAGTTTGACCCAAATCAGTTAAATCTGATACTACATTCAACTAGTTTGATCTTAAACCATTTTCAGCCATTTTGAAACTGGTCTGTGTGCACTGAACTTTTGTTCTGTTGTAGGTTTAAACCAGTTTCTGATTACGTAAACCAGTTTATGTGCAACTTCAGTTCGTAGTCCACGGGGATATATGCTTGTTGGTTATTTAGTACTTTCTCTTCTTTCTTTTTACAGCAAGAGATTTTTCATCATTCATCCCTGCTTTGAATAAACTAATTTTGGAAGTAGATAACATGATTAGGCAAAGTGATTGGACTACTAGGTAGTAGTCAGTAAATACGTTATAAACTGAAGATTGGGTTGTTAGAGACCCATCATGAGTCAAAGTAAGAGACTAAGGGTTCTCCATGATCCTGTCCTAGGACAATTTGCAGGAAGTGTACCTGTGACCAATAAAACAAATGGGCTACTGACAGTACCGGTAAATGCTGAACGAAAAGGAAAATGTGGGGCGTGCAAAGGAAGCTAGTATGGGAGGAGGACAGAATGCGTAGTTGTTAGAGGCGCATATGTTTCCAAACCTAGGAAATGTTTGAAGGATCCCTGGAGAGAGAGAGTATGAGTCTTATTGTCTTCATGTACTTGAGTAATAATCTTTCTGTTGTGTATGAATCAGTGCTAATTGAAAATGGAAGGAAGATGCACATTTACAACTATACCATAAAAATACCTTAAGAAAATATTCAGAAAAGAAGATCCATGCTGTTTCAGTACTATCCTGCATTGTTCATATTCCATATTCTCCTAGCGACATCAAAGATGTTTATCCTAGAGCCACACATTATTGATTATAAAATACCATGGCAACTAAAGTGCCTTAGTCTATGAAATCAGTCAACAGCCACCACTTGTTAAGTGCTGACGTTCATGTAATGAGGATTTCTATCTTTAGGAAAAAATTACTATCTTCACAATTCAGAAAGTGTTCTGTGTAGAATTTATTTTATTGTCTCTAATTTATTTGATGATTTTATTAGGCTGCATCCTAGCATCACACTAGTTTAAGTGGAGAGGAATAAATTGTCATCTTTATGAAAACAACAACTGACCAAGTTTAGTTCAATTGCATTAAAATATGTTTATTTTTAAAGCTCGGATGTTGAGTAAAAATAGTTCAATGACAATGGACACTGCAGTGGGAGAGGAGCAGGGTGTAGCAGATTCTGGACACACCCTGTTTTCTCTGCATCCACCATATGCCACTGAGAGAGAGGCTACTGGGCTAGATGGACCTATGGGCTGATCCAGTAAATGGCATCTTTTGATGTTTTTGTGAAATATTTCTCTTAAACCTGTGGATGGCAGAAGTTAATAACTTAAGGTGCCTATACACATACAGGGAAGCTGCTCTGACATGCTGTAATTACAGCGCGTTGGAGCAGGCTCGATTCATCAAGTCTGCTGGAGCATGGTAATTACTGTCCTCCAGCAGACTCCAGTGTCATATGTATCACTGTCCCTATGCTGAAAAATGGCAGTGGGGCACTTTAAAACTTGCTCAGTGAGCTTTAGTTAAATCACCTCTGCCACCATTTTCCAGCACGGGGATACTGATACATGTGACACTCCAGGCGCTTTAATTAGAGTGGCTCAAGAGCTGCTCTGATTAAAGTGCCCCACCTCCCCCCCACCCCACAGCACATCTATAAATGCCCTTAGCTACTGTTGCAATTGGAGTTGCTTTACAAGGTGTTTGTGTGAAGACTATCGCTCCTTCTCCTTTTTTCCATTTGGAAATTTGTTTGAAAACAAAGGCATCAGTAATATAGCTTTACTCCGTTTATCCTAAGGAGCATTTTAGTGCTGTTAGGGATTATTTTTCTGGAGGAAAGCTATGCTGATTGTGTAACTTTTCTCTTTTTTAATAGAGGCCAGTAGCTATTTTGACAATAAATATGACAACATTCCTGGTGCGTGTGTGTCTGCATGTATTTGGGGGATGAGAAGGATAAAAATTCCAGTTAATAAGTTATTTAAAAATTATTCATGATATGAATAAATATGTTGTCAGTGTATTCATTTGGCATGTGGTTTAGCTCATACATTGCAAGGCATCTGGACAAGCAATTGTATTATTAGTTAGGGAAGGAGCTGTATTTTTATGGTTCCTCTCATTCTACCTCCTCCACCCCAACATCCAAAAATGTTGTTACTCTTACTGGGTTTTTCTAACAGGAAGGTAAGCAGTATGCTTTAGCAAGTAAATTGTAAGAAGTTTGTTTCTTCCCTTTCTGTGCTACAGATAATCTGTTTAGCAAGGAAAAGTTCCAAAGCTGATGACAACTATTACTAACACTACTTCTGCTTCCTCTTTGTTCTTCTCCTTCTCCAGCTTGACTAAATTTAAATCACTGTTATCATCATATGTTAGTGTATAGGTATGCAGTTGTCTTTGGAATGGAACTCAAGCTGATTGCCAGGCATTTTTATTTTTACCTGGACACCATATTTAAATCAACAGATATTTTTGCATGGTAATTTGCATCTAAGACAAAAATGGTTGGAGGGAATTATATGCTAATATGTTTCATTTCTGAATGTCAGTCTTTTCCTGTAGATTGATCTGAAGTTCATTTAATAAGCATTGCATATCTTCAAAATGTTTATCGGTGCTCAGAGTAGAATGCTGCTGCATCGTCAGCTGTTTCCCATGGACTATGGTTAGGAGGCAGTACAGCTGGGTTTTGTTCAGGGTTTTAGGTAGCTATGTTACTTGTTCAGGGAGTCTTAATATAGTTAAATTTTAATTGAACTTTTCCCCTTCCTTCTTTTACTTTTAACTAGGAGAGAGAAACAGACGAAGAAGATGTCAGGTAGCTTTCAGTTACATGCCTCAGAATGAAGATGAGCTGGAGTTAAAAGTTGGTGACATCATTGAAGTGGTGGGAGAAGTGAGTAACTTTTACCGTGTACTGTACATGTGTACAATTCTGGTATGTTTTGTGTATATTAATCATTCGGATGGCAATATGCTTTAAAAACAAAATTAAAAACAAGTGTTATACACTATTCTTATACATATGTTTAAGTTGCTTTAGGGTTCTTTTTGGCCCTTGTGTTTCTGCAATTATATGTTGACATCAGCTGTTTCAGACCTCTACCTGCAGGAAGTGGCTCATAGTCCATACCATGCATGCATACCTAAGGTAATAGAAAAAGCCCTTCCCCATATGTTCCAGGTAAATCATCTATAAGGAAGAATGATCTCCACCTAGTGACATGCATAGCTAACAGATTTTACTGGAGCCATTTAAAGTTCAGCTAGGAAATTCATCTCATGTTTCTTTTACTAACTAGTTTTGTAATAGGTTCCTTTTTTCTGTAATGATTTCCAAGTTGAGGCTAAAAATAATGTATATTATGTATGGACGTTGAGTCATAAAAGTTAATGGGAATCAGTTTGCTGTAGTAGCGGTTAGTTATGAAGGCTTAGATGCTGACCTTTTGAAATGGTTCTGAATGAGTGCATCTGCTCATAAAATTGATACCACGGCATTCAGGCAGCACACTGAAGAGCTGGATCTTGCTCCACTTAGTCTGTTGGAAGTTAGCCCATTGACTCAAGTAGTACCAAGCTTAAGTTCCAAAATACTAACATAAAATCTTTAGAATGAGTCAGGATTTCTTCAAACCCATGTAATTTGTATTTACTTAACATTAAAAGTACCTAAGAACTTAGTCTGATAAAAAAGTCCAGTAAAAGGCTCAATTTTAGGTTTGCATAATTTATTTCTTAAGTTGTGTGATGGTTTTTTTTTTCTTCACAGTGAGTGAACAGTTCATAAACCAACCCTAATAGAAATGTGATTAGTTTTATTTTTGGGGGTTTTTTTGTAAAGTCTATTGCAACCTACAGTCAGATCTAGCAGACTCTACTTACGATAGCAAAATGTGAGGGGCTTTAGTAATCACTGTCTCCTTAACATGATCGCATACACTAGTGCTGCACATTTTGTTCTTCCCAGAACCAGACATCTCATGTCACCCTCACTCTCTCTGTGAGCAGAATGGTAATAGGGAATGTCAAGATTATGAGATATTAGAGAGGACATTTGAAAGACGCAGTTAACCCAACATTTTAATGAATTCCAAGGCAGCATGAGAATTGTTGTCACTGCAATTTTGAAGCATCTTTGACCTTGCATGAATACAGAAAAATCTTCCTTGAATTGCCCCACTTAAAACACTGATAAGTACTTTTTTGAAGGACAAAGAATCAAAATAATTTCTTACTCAATCCAAGTAGGCTGGCCTTGAGGAATAACTTTCCCTGTCTTCCCCCTTCACACACATGCAGATAATGGTATGTTTTTCATAAATAGTTGTTTTAAATATTGTACAAACACTTTTTAAATTAGCAATATGCACATCTGGCATGGACCTGGGTAGTGCACTGCCAGGATTGCTGTGGCGTTGGAAATGTTTGCTCGTGGTTAACATGTAGGCAGGATCATGGGGAAGTGACAGGAGACAGGTTTGTACTCCTTTCCAGTATTCATTTATGTCCTAGGGAGATATAGGTAACTGACAATATCAGCTATGTGAGTTCTTCCTTATGGACTTCCAGCTGCAGTAGTACAATACAGAGCAGTATCTTAACCTCGTCCGTCAGAGATTGGCAACGTATGCCTGCAGGCCTGATTTAGCCTGTGTAGCCAGATTGTTTTGTTTGTGCCTCCTCTGGGGCAGGTCAGTGAGGAACTGTGCCGAGACCAGACAGCTGGAAGCTATGCCTACACTACTGCTGCTGTTTTTCCCTAGACCTCTTCCCCCTCTGCCTCCCTGCTGCCATGGCTGCAGTGTGGGTTCAGCTTTCAGTGGGTGAGAAGCTGCACTGGGGCTAGGAAGTGTGGCCCCAGTTGTGCCTGCACTGCAGCCAAGAGGTAGGAGGTGGTGTAGGGGAAGTAGCAACAACACTGACAGGTTCCAGCTGCCCCCTGCCTTGGTGCATCTTGGTGCCCTGCCATGTTGGGCCTGAACCAGGATATTCCTGTCCATGTCTTGCAGTGGTAGCCATCCACTGTCCTAAGTAGTATCAGATTGGATTGATGGAAGAACAAACAGAACTCTTCAAATCACAGTGAATGTAGTGACACAGCACTTCTTATAACTATAGTTTGCCTTTGGAGTGGTGGTACAGAATAGAGTGTCATTTATTCTCTCCTGTCCTTGTCAGCTTAATACAAAATCCTAAAAAAATACAGCAAACTTCACTGATTTACTGGGACTTGATTTGATGTGGAAAGTTGTAGCGGTAACGGCATGAATTTCGTTGCTTAGAGGTGCTGCTATATGAAGTGTCATAGAACTACAGCACTGATATCCTTAAACATTGCTTTATGTCAAATAAATGGTCTTGAAGGTAATAATTACAAAAATTAGGTTTTCATAAGAAGTTAGGCCTCAGTCATGAAAGCCAGAAATATAAAGATTTTCAGAAAAGCAGTGTATCATGGTTCATACATGGATCGTGCTTGTAGAATGTTAATATTTACTGGCACCATCACCAAAGTCTGCTTGTTCAAATATGAACATCGTGATGAAAAATGAAAAACTGAATCACAGATTATTTGCTTATTAAAAAAGATTTCCACTGTGTGAGTTGAGTGGGCAAGTAGAACTTTGTGAGGTTGCATTATATATAGCCATCCCCTCTCATTTCTAGTTGCCCCTGCTCTGCATTAAAATCTTTTAATAATGCTCTGTTAGGCATTACTTTTGCAAAAAAAAAAAAAGGATGCACCAATTTAGTTTAATTAGTTTTAGACAGACTTAATTAAACCAGTGGAAATCTCATGGATACTTTTAATTTGGATTGAGTGGCTTACTTCATTTTATCCTGAAAGATTCCTGACTGACTTGAGCTAAAACAAAATAAGCCTGGTTTATACTAGTTTAGAAGATCTCCACAGTATTGTATGCCAATTAAGCTAAATTAATTTTAAAACACATTTGTAGTAGACAAAACCTTAACCTTTACCTGTGGCAGATAAAAGCAAGCTCTATTCTACTACTATTGGTTAGGTTTTAAAATATCAATTGAGGAATTAAAATCTATGGCTGCTAGAGAAGCAAAGATGTCTCTTGGAGTAAATGACTAAAGATGCGCAAGGCAGCAGTGTTTAGCCCTGCTTATTAGTTCATATATGGCACTGCTGACTTGACAATGCAGCTGCAAACCTTGCAGGGGCAGAATTAGCTTGGGGTTTCACTGCAGGTTACAGCCTTGCACCTCCATAGATTACGTTGTTCTATAGCACCTGTAATAGTTACTAATAGATACAATAGGAAGCCTCAAGTAGCAGATAGTATTGTGGGCTCAGGTGGAAGAGTAGCAAATAAGTTTTTGGGATGCTAGGTTTGTGCTTTATGTAAATAGTTAAAGTTTGAATTATTAGATTATATCAGAGCATGTGAGTTGCTAAGCAAACTTGTGAACTGTGCTGCTATGGTTTATAATGTCACCAGAATCCCCTGATGACATGATATGCTAGTAATTTAAATTTGCTTTCTGTTTGTTCTAAGTGGAATATAAATCCATTATAAGATCAGACATTCAGAACAATAGATACAAATATTTATTGTGGAACCATAGCTTCCCATAACTACACAAAGACTGAAATGCCAATACAGAATTCATTAACAAAATTAAATTAGAAATATATTTTAAAACTAACACGAGATGAGACCATTTTCAGCCTTGTTTACTTTAACATTTTTAATGTATGTGATTGATAGCTCTTTCTGTGTAGTTCATCTTCTAGGCTCATTAGATATGACTCTAATTACAGTTTTCCTAAAATATGACTGTAGCTAATTCTCTTACTAAATTGAAATACTCAAATGCCAATTATATTTTGTTATAACTCCTTTATATCACATGAAAAAGTCTTGCTTAAGAGCATCTGGCACATCATTTGGCAGTTTTGGGAATCCATTAATCATGATTTTATTTTATCCTTATATTGCAATATATTTTAAGGACTGACTATGCTTTTAAGTAATCTGTTGGGCTTCTCATAATACATGAATAAGTCTTTGCGGTATTGCAATATATTACTGCAGTGAAGGTGGTTCCACTGTCCAGAGATAAGGCAGTGTTTGTCTCATGCTTCTTTAATGGCTGGTCCATAGAGAAGATAATGGCCTACAGTGGCTATTTTCATGGTAGATGTCTCTGCTGTGGCTCCAAAGATCCAGACCATTCTGATGACCGAAGCTGGGGTTCAGTGCAATTCCAAATGATGGGATTTTTGTCTTTTTCATTTTGAAATTAGACCTAAAAATGAAAAAAAGAAAGGGGAGGGGGGCAGACCTATTCAGTAAGAGAACATTAAAGTTGCAAAATGTAATCACTCAAAAGTTAGGAAATGTCATCGTTAAGGTTACTTGTACAATTTCTAACCTCTGTAAAAGTGAAGTATTACATAGTCGTAAGTTACTTAATGTCACATATTCTCAATACCGTATCTTGTCTGTGGCCACACATTAAATGAGGAGTGTTGCATGATGCACTCAGAGTATGTCACTTGATGGCAAAGGGCTCGTTTTCCTTACCTTTTTGCTCTCCAAAATAATCATAGAAAATTAGGGTTGAAAGGGACCTCAGGAGGGCATCTAGTCCAATCCCCTGCTCAAAGCAGGAGCATTCCTAAGTAGATCATCCCAGGCCAATTCTTAAAAACCTCCAAGGATAAAGATTCCACAACCTCTCTGGGTAACCTGCTCCAGTGTTTTACTACCCTCCTGGTAAGAAAATTATTTCTTGTATCTAACCTAAATTCCCTTGCTGCAACTTGAGATCATTGCTCCTTGTTTTGTCATCTGCTACCACTGAAAACAGCCTAGCTCAATCCTCTTTCGAACCCCACTTCAGGTAGTTGAAAGCTGCTATTAAATCCCCTTTCACTCTCCTCTTCTCTAAACTAAATAAGCCCAGTTCCCTCACTCTTTCCTTATAAGTCATGTCCCCCAGCCTCCTCACCATTTTCATTGGTCCCTCCTGGACCCTCTCCAGTTTGTCCACATCCTTTCTGTAGTGGAGGGGTCCAAAACTGAACACAGTACTCCAGATGTGGCTTCACCAGTGCTGAATAGAGGGGAATAATCACTTCCTTTGACCTGCTGGCAACACTCCTACCGATTCAGCCCAGTATGGCGTTAGCCTCCTTTGCAACAAGGGCTCACTGTTGGCTCATATTCAGTTTATTGTCCACTGTAACCTCCAGGTCCTTTTCCGCCCAGCCAGTCAGCCCCCAAGCTATACTGATGCATAGGATTGTTCTATCCTAAGTGGAGGACTTTGCACTTGCGCTTGTCCTTGTTGAACGTGATGAGTTTGCTTTTCGCCCAATCCTCCAATTTGTCTAGGACACTCTGAATCTGAGCCCTGCCCTCCAGCATATCTACTACTCCTCCCAGCTTGGTGTCATCTGCAGACTTGCTGAGGGTGCACTCTGCCATCTTCCAAGTCATTGATGAAGACATTGAACAAAACTGGCCCCAGAACTGACCCTGGGGTACTCCACTTGATACCAGCTGCCAGCTAGATACTGAGCCATTGATTACTATCCTCTGAGCCTGATATTCCAGCCAGTTTTCTATCCGCTTTACAGTCCATTCATCCAGCCCATACTTAGTTAGCTTGCAAGAATGTCATGGGAGACTGTATCAAAGCCTTGCTAAAAACCAAGGTATATCACATCCACCAGACTCCCTGCATCCACAGAGCCAGTCACATTGTTATAGAAGGCAATCATGTTGGTCAGGCATGACTTGCCCTTGGTGAATCCATGTGACTGTTCCTAATCACCTTCTTCATCTCCAAGCGCTTAGAAATGGTTTCCTCGAGGATCTGCTTCATGATTTTTCCAGGGACTAACGTGAGGCTGACTAGTTTGTACTTCCCTGGATCCTCCTTTTTCCCTTTCTTAAATATGGGCACTATATTTCCCCTTTTCCAAACATCCAGGACTTCTGATTGCCATGAGTTTTCAAAGATGATGGCCAGTGGCTCTGTAATCTTATCAGCCAACTCCCTTAGCACCATCAGGTGCATCCTGTCTGGCCCCATGGACTTCTATATGTCCAGCTTTTCTAAACAGTCCTTAAACTGTTCTTTCGCCACTGTTGGATGCTTCTGCCCAAACTTTGCTGCCAGGTGCATTCGTCTGGGAGCTGATCTTGCCTCTGAAGTCTGAGGTGAAGAAGGCATTGAGCACTTTAGCCTTTTCCGCATCCTCTGCCACAAGGTTGCCTCTCCCATTCAGTAAGGGACCCACAGTTTCCCTGATCCTCTTCTTGCTACCGACATACTTCTAGAAATCATTCTTGTTACCCTTCACATCCCTTGCAAGCTGCAACTCCAATTGCACTTTGGCCTTCCTGACTTCCTGCTTGCATGACTAAGCAGTGCTCTTATGCTCCTTTCTATTTATTTGTCCAAGTTTTGACTTCTTGTAACTTTCTTTTTGTGACTTAGTTTACTGAAGAGTTCCCTGCTAAGCCAAGCTGATCTGCTGTACTTGCTAGTCTTCCTGCGCATAGGGATGGTTTTTTCCTGCATTCTCAGTAAGGCTTCTTTAAAGTATAGCCAGCTGTCCTGGATTCTTCTCTCCCTCAGACTGGCTTCCCGGGGATACTGCTGAGGGGTTCCCCGCGTGAGTCGAAATCTGCTTTTCTGAAGTCCAGGATCCTTACTGTGCTGCTTTCCATCCTTCCTCTCCTCCGGATCCTGAACTCAATCATGTTGTGATCACTGCTGCCCAGGTTGCCATCCACTGCTGTGTTCCTCACCAATTCATCCCTGTTTGTGAGCAACAGGTCAAGAAGAGAGTGGCCCCTAGTTGGCTGCTCCAGCACTTGTGCCAGGAAGATGTCCCTAGCGCTTTCCAAAAACTTTCTACATCAAAGCAGTGCTTTATTCCACTCTTGACAAAACAGTTCCCACTTTGGTCCTTTTAGGCTCTGGCCCTTCCTTTCTCAGCTACCAAAAAGCCTTTCTTTTTTAGGTCTTTAGGCTCCTCCTCTCTCCTGGGTAGCCAGTTTCCCCTAAGCATGGAGTTTCTCTTGGCCCTTCTTCAGACTTGGCATCTCCAAAGAGTCTTTTTCCTTAGTCTTTCTAAGGAGTGACTTTGGTTTCAGTTCCATCGCCCCTGAGACAAGGTATTCCCCAGGGACCTCCTCTTATACCCAGTCCTTCATGACTTTGACTTAAAAGCTGTCCTCTATATATAATGCTCAGGATATATTCATTTTACTCTGATACTTGACCCAGCTGCCCTGAAACATCTATTCTTAAATAGGATGTGCCTTGGGAGAGTGTTGACTGGTTCTGGGCCACCCTGCTATAAAAGGAAAAGACCATGTCATTACGAGAAGGATAAAAAGACCATCTATTCATTTGTTTAAATAAGGCTATATTTCCTCTGGTGGAGAAAAACAATATGTGGTAGTACCGTTAAAGATACTATCATAGTGTTATTGTACAAGGAGGGCAAATTAATTTTTTTACATGGGAACTAAGTATTGGCATTTCTCAACTTTTGAAAGTTTGATTTTGCAAACTTAATGTTCTGCACAGATAAGGGCTTTGTGTGTGTGTTTGTTGTGCTTTGTTTGTTGATGTACTATCAAGACAGAATCATCAAAACTTCAGGCATGCTCAAAGTGATGTATAACACACAGCTTGTGTGAAAGTCTTTGCAGCACAAATCTCTTGCAGTTTTTCTTTCTTTTGCCCTTTCATGACTGTGACTGATTTTATTGAACCGTTGTTGACTAACAACAGACCAATATGCAAGGTTATAGAAGGGCTTATGTATATTGTATTCACCCCTTGGTTACTCTGTTGGACATTAACTTTTTCTGAGAAATCTGGTTTTCCACATTCTGTAGATAACCACATATACTACTTTGAATAGAAGAGAAACCTTTTTTTTTTTTACTTCAAAAACTATTGAGTAAACCTTTTTAATGACACAGTTTTTAAACATTCAGGTTTTACCTTCACCAAAGCACAAATGTTCTTAACCGGAGCAAATTAACTTGAGGTAAAATCCTGTGTAAACAGGGCAGTTTGTAATTTTCACATGAGTTAGATGGGAATCTTAATTTGACCTTTTAATTCATGTGAAAACTATAGACTGCTTTTTTGTTTCTGTAGGATTTTACCCCAGGTTAGCTACCACAAAATAACAACATGCTGTTTTTGCCTAGTTAAGAAAGTTTGCTGCTGCATGAGTGCTTTATGAGCACTCGCGGTGCTCTGGTGTGGTGCCAGAGGACTGGAAGAGGGCCAATGTGATTCCCATCTTCAAAAAGGGGAGGAAGGAGGACCCAGGGAACTATAGGCCAGTTAGTCTTACCTTGATCCTGGGCAAGCTTTTTGAGAGAATTATTCTGGCACATGTCCACGAGGGCCAGCAAGGAAGATTATGCTTAGGGGCGACCAACACGGGTTCATTAGAGGCAGGTCCTGTCAGACCAACCTGGTGGCCTTCTATGACCAGGTCACAAAATCCTTAGATGCAGGGGTAGCAGTGGACATAGTCATTCTGGACTTTTGGAAGGCCTTTGACACTGTCTCTCACCCCACTCTCATTAAGAAACTGCGGGACTGTGGTGTTGACACCTACAGTCAAATGGGTCGCCAACTGGCTGGAGGGCCGCACCCAGAGAGTGGTGGTGGACA
>NW_017729032.1:182613239-182639215 GCF_001723915.1 Gavialis gangeticus | reverse complement strand
ATTTAAACATGAATGAGGCTGTAGGTGGGTCTCAGGCTGGGTTTCATTCTTCCTGTGGAGATGAGTCTAAATACATCAGAGCCATTTACGACACTCTTGATGATACTAGATCTGGTTTCATAGCTATTTTGGTTACACTGGATCTTTCAGTAGTTTTCAGTACTGCTGCTATAGATTGGTGTGTCGGTGACTGTTACTGGCAGCTTTTGTCTGGAATTATTCTCCAGTGGTTTTGTACCTTGAAGACAGAATCCAAGGTGTGCCAGCAGACAGACAAAAATCTCATCCCTGAGGTGATTGAGGTGCACCAGGTTTTAATCTAATTCCGATGTCATTAGAATTTATATATATAGAAATGCTTTTTTGACCATATTTCTAAATCTGGGATAGAACATTATGAGTATGTATTGTCACTGTCTCTCTTTCTTTTTCAAGTGTTCTTTATATTTTCCTTCTACCCTGGAGGAGTACTTGGACAAAACTGTTCCCATCTGATAGTATGAAAGTCAAACGAAGGGCATACCAGGGTAGCTACAGCATTATTTTTGCCCTTCTTCCCTTTCCTCCTGCTTCCCTGAAGGCAGTTCCCAGGCTCTCTTAAGTTACGCTACTGGCCAGAGCTGCCGTCTTTTTAACCCAGAGAAACAAAGCAGTGGGGGCTGTCTTCCTGTTTCCGTCCCCATGCATTGTTGAGAAATGTGTTTCAGGAAGTAAGACAGGTTAAGAATCCTGCTGTCAGTTCCAGCCAGTCTCTTATGGCAGAAAATCATGCATTGGAGCTAATTTTGTGTTTTTGCCCAGTTCTTTCATTTAGTTAGAATTCATTCTTATTCACTTCACAAAGGTTTCTGCCCATGCAGTTTGTTTGCTATAGTTTCCTCTTAGTAATAGTACTTAAGATTGCAACAGCATAGTATATTTTGCCACAACGTTATCAAGCTCCTTCGGCACCCTGGGCATAGAGGGGTGGGGCAGCAGGCATACCTGGTAGGGTTTGCACCCTGGGCATCTACAGACTCTAGCTGGTGTCCTGGACCCAGGAGATGGAGGCAGTGGGGATCTAGGGTCACAGCAGCTACAGAGGAAGGTGACTCTAGCCAAGAAGTTAAGTGCCTCACCTGCCTCCCTATAGGTACTGCTGAATGCCATAATGAGAAAAGATATAAAGCCCCTAATTTGATGGTGGGGGATGGCACCCTGCTTTTGCCTGTAGCTCCATCTCCCACTCCATGAAGCCAGAACTGGTAGGTACCAGAGCTGTAGCATAGGTGTGTCTATTCTGGTGCCCTCCTGTGTCCATTCCAGCATCCCCTCAATCAGTGCCTGGAGCTCATGGCCCCCTCGCCCACCACTGGTTATGCTAGTGGTGTTTGCCTGCAGGATTGAGCTCCTGTCATGACATTGTTCCATTCTGCATACTTTACATAGGCTAGCTGATTTTAGGATATCTGTTTTGATTTTTAATATGAGGCCCTATGTGACAATCCCTTGGTCCCTGCCCAGAGTGGCCCCAGAGCTCAGTACCCTGGGGCTTGACCTGCATTTGGGGGTCCCCTTTCACTCTTAGTGTAACCAGTATGCTGGCCAGACTTAGCATCTTAGAGGAGGAGGAACTTTTGAGCCCTGGAGGTATCCTGGAATTGAAAAATAAAATGGTAGAATCAGAGCATCTGTTACTATCAGCCACCCTGAAATCACTCTTGCCTCCAGATCCTCCAGTGAAACAAAGGTGGAAAGCCAGATTAGGCTTATTACATAAGCTGGGGAAAAGATAAGCAAAAGGGTTGTTAGATTTAGTAGACATACAAAAACTAAATTAGAAAGGCCTCCCTAATGACCTTTTAACCTGATGCATTTTCCTTGTGTTTCTTATGTTACCAGCAGCAAGAAATCTTGATAGCTTCTTAGCTGATTCCAACCTCTTTTCCCAAGTTCCTTCTTTCCCTTGACTCAAGGTTACTTCTCTCCTTCTGCCTAATTCTGTAGTCATATCTTCCTCATCCTGTTATTTATTCTAGTCAGGGAGGATAGAAATATTCATATTTTTTCCATTTCATTTCCTTCCCCAGATAGAAATCTGTTTGACAAATTTAGGTGTTCTCTTTGATATATGTACCTTTGGAAAGGTATTTGGCCATTTTTTGGATGGAAAGCTTCTTAACACAGGGACTGACTGATAGCTAGTCAAATATGTTAGACCAGGCGTTAGCAACCTACAACCCTTAGGCTGGATGGAGCCAACAGAGTCATGGGACCTACCACTGAAAAATGTTGCCAGCTGCTGCATTAACATCTTAATAAACAAACTAATGATTTGTTGCTTATGCAGACTACTAAAACACAAAACATATACTGAACAACTACTTTCTGCTCCTGGATTGCACCACACTCAGCTGAATTAAATGGACTACAATTGATCAGATCACTCTCTCTGTTAGACTGCTCTGTGCATGTCTTTTTACAGCCTCTGGTCTGATGAAGTGAACTGAGGCTCAAGAAAGCTTCTGTATCTCTGGTTTAGTTGGTCTATAAGGTGCATCTCTACCCTGCTTTCTGCTGGGCTAGAGATTCATACAGCTAACTACCTCTGTTTTTTACTGAGCATGTTACGTACTGGGTCCCACAAACTGCTGTGGTGAAAGTTGATAGATAAGGATATTGTGCATGTAAAAAGTTTCTAGTAGGAAATCATATTACATTTGCTTTGGAGTTATGTTCTGAATTTAACCTTTTGAAAATAGTTGAATGGGAATTTATGTGGTTGTATCACGTATAAATAATCAGTTTGGATCTGAGGCTTTAGGTTATGGCAGATATTCCAGATACATTATTTTTCACCTTGAAATCTGCTCCTCTTCCCATTCTGTGTTCCCACTCAGTGAATATGTAATGTCACATAATAAACCTGACTACAGACTATTTAAGCCGGAAATAGATTGGAGAACAAGGTATACAGATGACAGAATCCAAGAAGAGATCAGCAGTTCACAACATTCAGACATCAACAGTGGATCTGAGACTTCATCTTAGACATGGTTTTGAGCGCAGCACTGATAGCTTTGGCAAATGTGTGTTCTTGAGGGTATTCTTAAAGAATTAAAACTGAATCCTTCCCAAACTGGGCTCTTAACAGCAGGCCTTATTAGTAGCACTCAGGCTTATGTTGCTGCCTTGGAAAAGTAAGACATCTCCAAAGATCAAAATCTGGTACAATAAGATGGGACAGCTGGTATCTATAGAGTAGGTCATGTTCAGCAGCCTTAACTGCTTTGAAAAGTTTGGTGCAATATGGAAGGACTTCTTGGAATATCTTAGTAACTAGATTGTTGCTCACTGCGTTCTTCTCTTCTTCTATCCTTCCCTTGTCCCTCCCCCCTTTTTTCTGTTTTTGCTTATTGTACTGATATAGGTTGGTTTTACATGTATAGTTCATAGATTTCATAGATGTTAGGGCTGGAAGGGACCTTGGAAAATCATCGAGTCCAGTCCCCTGCCCCAGTTGATGCATGTTTTTCCTGATTTTTGTATTGTATTTTAAAAACCAATACACATTTTAAAAAAAATGTTACTCAAACACGTGTGTGATGCAAATGAACATAGCTGTTGATCAAGATTGAACGTGATTAGCTAGTCCCTTTGGAGGGGGGTGAGGGTGCATGTGTGTATATGTTAACAGTATCCTTCCCAAATGAATACTGCAGATTTGGGTACCCTGTGATACCCCGTCTTATCTCTTGGTTACATCTTGAATTAGACCCAGTATCTCTGTTCAGCTTCCTAATGTATTATTTGAGCAACACCTCCCCCAAGCATTTGAAAGTAGAAATAACTACAATTTCTCATTTACTTACTATCTTTCTAATCTTATTTGTTCTGTTATGCTGGTGTCCTTCCTGTTTCATCTTCTGTGGGACTTTGGCAGTTTCTGTTGTTATAACAGCAGTAACACTGTATTTTTGGCTTCTTTGTCTGGCATGTATTTCTCCAAAACCCTCTTCCCACTGGACCAGGTACCCTTGTTCACATCAAAGAGCTTTATTCCACTGACGGCCAGCTCCTCCCTTATTGGACCAATACCTATAACACGTACAGTCTTTTTTGATCAGAAAAATCACAGAGAAGCAGGGCTGGAAGGGACCTCCAGAGGTCATCTAGTCCATCCCCTTGCCTGAGGGAGGATCATCTTTATCCAAAGCATCTATACTATTTGTATTCTCTAAACTCTTAGTAAAAGTACTGTCAGCCCCGATGCAATACAAGAGATGTGCTCCATATATTTGGCTTGAAGGGGCTACCCTCTCCCTCACCCCACAAAAAGAAAAGTATGTATTGTGGACTAATTAAATATCTCCAGTCATCCTCATGTATGTTGCTGTTCTTAAAATGTGGCATGACAGGAGTGTGGACAGCCTAAGGGGCTCGGCAAGATGAAGACGCACATTGTCTTTCCAGAAGGCAGTCAGCAGATATAACACACTGAAAAAAATGCATGTTTTAAAATGTCTCTCACTGCAGATTCTTATTGGCCAGATTTTTAAAAAATGTTTCAGACATATTCAGTCTGAACCAAAAATGGCATGTACAGTACTTTCTTTATAATTAACTTACCTCTACTATAGGAATACTTGCTTTTGACCCATGGTTCAAATGAAAAGAGGTTGATTTTATAATGTACGAATGAATGCTGGCAGCTTAAGAATTAGGAGCCATGAACATAAATCCTGAAAGCACTTAGTTATATTAGTATAGTAACAGATTTTACTGAGTGCTTGTACTTCCAGTTAGGTTACTCTCATGAATTATGCATTTCCATTTGTAAGCTTTTATTGGCTAAGAATTAGCACATCATTCCAAAACATATGGCATTGGATTGTCCCAATTTGGGACTGCTAAATCCTGCAGACAGCTTTATGTATTGTTTGCTGTGTAGAATATCTTTGAACCAATGTGTTTAATAAAAACACACAGATATGCATGTTGCAGAAATATATATATTTTTAAACCATGGCAAGTTTAGGTGTCTTATTGACATTGCTGCATTTTCTTTTGGGAAGGCTTTGATCTTTTTGCTTTACTTTCTTGCTTATCAGGTGGGGTCTGGATGTATCATGCAATACTCAAACATAAGCCTGTTGGCTGATGCAAAAGTGAATAATCACAAGTTCAGAATCTGTGTGTATGTGTTTGTGTGCACACACCATATATTTAGTATTCATGCTCATTTTAAGGAAGTTAAGCAATAGGAAATATGCAGAAGCAAGTTGCTTGCATAGGAATATTGGTATGCCCAATATTAAGGCAGAGATGCTCAATCTGCAGTGACTGGATCTGGTTCTTGGTAACAAGCAGTTCAGCTTGGCGTATCCCCTTCCCTGCCTTGTGCCATGCTGCTAATCCCCTCTGCAGCTCCCTTTCCCTATAGCAGAGGCTACTTACTCTCTCCCTTCCTTTCTCCTTCTCTCCTCCCCTGTGATTGTTTACCAGAGGTAAATTGTCTTCCTCTCTCCTTCCCCTCTTTCTGACATTGACAGCCACTTCCCTCCCCCTGCTGTCCTTAACAAAGGGGAATAGTGGCCCCTGGTGCAACCAGGTCAAAGGCACCCTCTGCTGTAAAAGGTTGAGCTCCACTTCATTAAGGGATTAAGTGTTCTCAGCACTTTACAACCCAATCTTACAAAGGTTTGTGAAAGGTCTGTTGTACTTGTCCACTTGTTAGTCAATCAGTACTTCAGACTTGAATTTGAATGAGTGTTATATGGGTTAATGTTCAGTTCTTATCAGTGATGATTAAAATGAGTAATGTGCTATTAAAACTGGATGTATTTTATATCAGAAGCATTTTAAAGTCTTTAACCCTCTCATTTTCCTCTTTACAAATTGATGTGAAAAATCCTTTGGCTGTTGAAAATCCCATTTTCTTCTCTGTGTTAATCCCTGACCATTTTAGTTTGACCAGAGATACCAAAAGCAAGTATTGCCTTTCTGTGTTCATGGGCAAGCCACATTTGCACCCCTAATTAGGCCACTGTAGCACTACAAAAAGTGAAACAAACAGCATTTGAAGCTGGTTAATCACTTTTTAAGTGTGAGGTCTACAAGGGGCAATAGTGTTACATTTTGTAGTGCTACAAGTGAACCTAAGAACTAATACCATGCCTTAAGAAATAATGAGATCAGCAGGTGAAATCCCACCCTTATTCAAGTCCATGGATGCCTTGTAGTTCTTCTGCAGTAGTTGGCTAACAGCCTCTTTCCTCCAAAGTTATTCTTGAACTTGCTGTTTTTACTGATGCATAAACAAAGTGTTTTGTCATGGAAAGGTACTGCTGAAGCTGTTAAATGAAAACAGTCATGTTGATCTGAGCTTCATTCAAAATTAAAGGTAGAAATCAGCAGAGGCCAAGAAATGAACTGAAAGCTAATTCACAGGGAAAAAAATCTCCTGAAGTAGAATCATAGGGTTAGAAGAGGGACTTCAGTGTTGATAGACTTTATATTTATAGTGTATATATAGCATAGTAGATAAATAGTATCGAAAGGAAATGTGTGTATAGGCTTATGTTACAATGTGCAACTGTTTAAGCACTTAATCACCTCACCCTACAGGTTGGAAAAAAAAATTGCTGTTAGTTGTTAGTGAGTTATTAGGATACTATTAGGTTCTTAATAAATGATAGCTAGTATGAGAACTTGAAAGTCTCAAAAATATTTAATGTGAAACAGAGTTAAAAAATAACTGAAACTGTTTAAATACTGTTCAACAACTGTTTTGGAAAAATACAATTAAGACAGTGTAAACATCTAACAACTTGCAGAACAAATGGAGTCTGGTTTTCATAAACTTTTTTTTGCCAGGAAAGGGACACACCAAGCTGATATTTCACAGATTGAAGTTGTCCTCTCCTGTTGGGTTTTTTGGTGCACAGACATTGCCTGATGGATGGAAGATATTAATCTGTCAAGAATATGCTTAGTTGATGCAAAGAATAAGTCATTCCCTGCTGGCCTATTGTATCCTAAAGGAACTGAATATTTAGGGGCTGTCATTTCTTAGCATGATGCTGCTGTTCCATGCCAGATGGATTAAACATGGGGGAATTAATTCTTTTTAGTTGATATATTTATTTTGTCCTGTGATTATGAAATGACAGTGCTCATTTTGGCCACATCATTTATTTCAGTAGACCCTAGTAGGGATGTATTTGGTAGACGTGATGGTCTGAGACAAAAAGAAATGCAAAACTCTGGAACTCTTGATTCAGAGATGATTCTTTTTATTAGACTAACTAAGGAATCGCAAAAAAAAAAATTTTTTTCAAGCTTTTGGGCTCACACATCCTTCCTCAGGCTCAGGGAAAATTAAAGATGACAAAAAGTCCCCATAGGTAGAAAATAAACTTCATTCTTGCACAGAGGAAGCTCAAGGAGGAAGCCTGCTCCTCTGGGTCCATGAAAATATGTCTTTGTGAGTTGCTCTTTGATGTGCAGAGAAGGCAGGATTCCTTCCCTGGTGGTGTCAGATGGCAGAAAGGCCGGGAGGTATAGAAATCTTTCTTGTTATTCAGCAATTAAGTTTAAATCCAAAATCCGCTAAAATTTGGCATCTTCCATGTTTCAGGGATGTATTTGGTAGCCATGTTGGTCAGAGAGCAACTCACAAAGACATTCTCATGGACCCAGAGGAGGAGACTTCCACCTTCTGTGCAAGAATGAAGTTTATTTTCTACCTATGGGGACTTTTTACCGTCTTTAATTTGCCCTGAGCCTGACAAAGGTTGCAGAAAAAGATATTTTTTTTGTGATTTCTTGGTTGGTCTAATAAAATGTATGATCTCTGAACCAGTAGGTCCTATTGTCTGTTCTGGAATCTGATGCACATGAATGCTCTCCTTCCTATTCTCTCTTTCTCTCTTTCCAGATTTCTTCTGTTTTATGTGATGTTTGTTATCATGTAATGAAGTGGAAATGTTAAGAAGTTGCTGATAAAGATATGGTATTTCTCATGTAGATACTGTGTTCATATTTACATCCTGTCATGAGCAGGAGCATGGGAGTCACATTTTAACAACAAAAAGTACCTGATATATTGGTGGTTGAATCAATTTATTTAAAGTGAAGTGCAAGAATATGTATTGCTCTATCATTGTAAAGTACCATTCATTCATTTTATTTATGACTTGTCTATGTAGTAATTGAACAAGTAAAAATAATGTAAACATGAGCAGAAAATGTACAGAAGCAGCCCAGGTCTTTGAAATTCCTTACCCTTAAGCAAAGATGAAGGCTTGGGAAGGATAGTGGAGTATCCAGAACTGCAGCACACAACTGTGTGGGACTGCTGAGATGTTCCATTTGTTTCCTGGAGCTTGAAATTTAAAGAGTGCTGCTGCTCCCATCAGCTGTGCAGGACTACTGATGAGCTCCAGCTGAGTGGAGAAACAGCTCCCTTTGAAGTCAGAGCCTAGCAAGCAGCTGCCTGACTTGTCCTGTGCTTGGCAGCTGGCTGTGAATTAAGCAGGTTGTGAATCCTGCAGATGCAAATGAATTGGGAAATACTATGCATGCATCCTGTGGGTATGAAAAGTTTGCTATGTTATACACTGTGCTCCCAACCCTTGTGAAGAACTCATGCAAGCAGCTCAAGATCATCATTTTAATATTTATAGGAACTTATAGATTTGTATCCCAGGCTGTGTAAGTGAAAAGTGGTGTAGGTGTTAACTACATTTTTGCTCTGCTTGTGTCTTGGTGCAGGTGGAAGAGGGCTGGTGGGAAGGAATACTTAATGGAAAGACTGGCATGTTTCCCTCCAACTTCATAAAGGAGCTTTCTGATTCAGACGATGCTGGAATTGCACAGCAGGAACAAATAACTAAGCCAAGTAAGGAACAAAGCCTTATCAATGTTTGGAATCCCCCTCCTCCTTTCCCAATCTGTGTTTTTTTTGTTTATTGCTTAACTTGCTAGAATGGCCATGTCTTTTTACCTCTTATGTGGAGTCTGAATTCCTCTTCAAAAATCTGCTGCCATGAATAAGTCTTTTGGCTGGTTGTACTGTATAAGGCCATGAATGCTGTCACTTTAGGTATAGTCCTTTTCGTTAAAACTTTTTTCCCCATCTATTATTAGCCTACAGACTAAGCAATGTTGCCTTGTATCTGTTTAGGAGTTCTATGTCAGAATGAAATGTGTGGCCATTTTGTCCTTGACTACAATAACTAAGCAAATTTGCATCTACATGGTGGATTTTTTAAAAATGTATTTTAGCATGATAAATGAGTAAGTTTATTTTACCATGAGTCCTCCTGTGGGTTTAAGGACATACAGCATCATAGTGACATAGCCAGGTGCCCAGGGTGTTAGGCAGCTGCAACTTCTGGTTGCCTCCACGCCATCGGTATGATCACATGTCTGTCAGTGGCAGCTGTACCCCCCTCCCACACCTTTAGCAGCTGTCCTGGGGGCCGCTGGCCGTCATCCGACCCTAGATGCGCCACTGGGGATGTAGGCCACTTTCTCCTTCATAATGCTGAGCATGCATCTACCACACCTATCACTGTAAGCCCCTGAAACCAAAGGAGCAAAAAGCCAGAGCTGGGAGCAAGGCTTCCTTCCCCTTAGATAGTGCCACACACTCACCTGAATTTCCAGTACTGCTTTATATTTGGTGTCTCAACTGGTAGCACTGTGAGGGTGCTGATGGATTTTCCTGGTGTATAATTTTCCTTGATATAAAGAGAATAACCTTAACCATAAATTCATTGCAGTGTGAAGTGGATAATTGTTTTACTGTTTGTTTGTTTTTTAAATAAAGTTTCTCTATGCTATCTCCAAATTGTGTGGTTATCAGGTCCTGCATTATATATACCATGCATAAAAAAAGCTTTCCAACTGCATTTATGTATTTCAGCATAATGGCAAGCTTATCTGCTAAATTGTCCCTTTATAAGCTGTTTTGCTCTTTGCAGCATTTTAAATGCTTAAATCAAGCTGAGTTGTGTGTTACAGTTAGGCACAAATGAACGAGGTGTACAGTCTTTTGTAGGCTGATGCCAGAATCTCAGTATTACTGTATTCACTTGAATTAAAGATGACCCCCCATAATTAGATTCTATACATAGAAAATGTATAAATTTGTTAGAATTTTTTATGTCTAGAATCTAATTATTAGTGGATTATCTTTAATTCATCTCTTCCATTGCTGCAGGAGGCAGGCAGTGAAGAGGTAGGTGGTGTGGGTAGGTCAAACAATTTGCCTCCTGCTTGTGCCTGCCCCTCCCCGCCCCCACTTCAGCCTTTGGGGCCCTTCCTCCCCCTCTGCATCTGTTCCCTTTCTGCCTCTTCCCCCAACCTCTCTGCTCCCCTTCCCCACCCTCCCTTTCCTCCCCTCCAACCTCTGCTCCTCCCTCCTGTCCTTACCCTTGCTCCAGGCAGCAGGCTGTGTCCTGGGGCACTGAGCACAGCCCCTGTCCTTTCTCTGCTAGCAGCCTGTGGATGCTATGGGCTCCATGCCCCAGGCTGCAGTGTGGATGGTGTCTGCTGGCATGGAGCAAAGATAAGGGGAGGAGAGGCTGCATGGGGAGTGGTGAGGGTGCAGAGGTGGGGGTGGAGAGGAGTAGGGGCAGCTGCTTCAGCTACACCCCGATCCCAGGTAGGGGCTGGAGCCCCAGCAACAGCAGCTGCTTGTTCTCGCACCACCCTCAAGACAAGGGGCTTTTATCTCCATTTTAAATGAGCGGGGACACCCTCATTTTAGAATCAAGTAAATACAGTACTAATGTTGAACAGTTGTTAATTCACTTACTGATGAGTTGAAAATCCCAATTCCTGTGAGATTTTTTTTTCATTTAAGGAAAATCATTGCAGTGTTTGAAAGAGAGTTGTTTTTTTTCCTATTTATTTGTAGATAGAGTGCCTGGATTTTATGGAGGTATTGGCAACCTGCTTCCTGGGTTTGGGGTTGATAAGATCTTCATTTGGAATGGTCTTCATCTTGGAATTAAAATATTCCACAAACATCTAGCAATTTAGGGAAGGGTGCAAGAAAGAGAACGATTCCAAGAGTAATGCGAAATTTGCATGCATGTTTCAGTAGAGACTGCTCTGTAATCACTACTTGCCGTTATCATTTTCTTTCAGCGTAAACAGAAAAGCTTACCTCCAGCTAGGTAGCGGAGGTAATCAGTGGCATGGCAGCACAGCACAGGGCAGGGAAGGGGATGCACTGGGCCGATCTGCATGCTGCTGATGCTGTGAGTCGGATCCAGTCACTTTGGGACTGGGTATGGCCTGCAAGTCATACCTGTGGGTGATAAGCTAATGTAGAGCTATAGTATCTTGCTTTCCTAAGAGTGGTATACCCTTGTTATATATTACAACTTCTCTGGCCTGTTGAGGAGTAGCATTGCTTGAAGCAGAGTATATCTAGAACAGTGATTCTGTTCTAGGTTTTTAGGCTCAAGGCACCTCTGTTTAGTCTTAAAATGCTCCTTGTTAGGCTTGAGTCACCTTGTGGAAGACTGCAGCTCTTAGTTAGAAATTATACATGCTTATTCTAGAGAAATCTTGGATATGAATTCTGTGTTACTATTTTGTATTCCCTTTGTACAGTCAGCCTGGCTGGACTGGGCACCCATGCAGAGCCCCTTGCAGGCCCCAGTACATCTTCAGATCTGCCTTTGAAGACAGGATTTCAGGATTGGGAAACTGCATTGTAATCTTGGGCAGTAGCTTTAAATTCAGCTTCACCTGCAAAATGCATACAGTGATACTTCTATGGGTTTGTTGTGTGGCCTAATTCATCAAGACTTATAATACAATTTGGGATCCTTTTCTGAAAGGGTGGAAAGTCAAATATTACCATGATTCCGTTTTTAATCGTTCTTACTGACTGTCTCTTGGAGTGTGTTGGTTAGAAGGAAACTTCAGTGACCAGAGTCAAGGAAGTACACAGAAGATTAATAGTATTTGTCCTTGGTGCTTGCTTAAAGCCAGTCAGAGAAAATATCCTCTCCTCTGTGCACAAAAATAAAAATAGGAGCGTTTGGAATTTGAACTGTTTCCTCTTTATTAGGACAAATGAGCGTTTCATGGTGACTCTTCGTATGTGGCTTGGTATGAGAAATCCTACGTTTTCTCCTCAGCAATGCCACAGGTTGACTTTGGACAAGGCTCCTAGGTGGTAAATAGATGTTGTATTTGATGTGGGCCTGATTGTTTCCAAGATTTGACCTGAATCAAAACAGGCACAGCACGGCGACTTGCATTGTCCTCTCAAGTTGTGTTGCTGCTCCTCAGCCAGTAGGTGGCCAGGAAGAGTACACATTCTGATCAGCCTGTCACAGTAATGTTACGGAGGCACACTGCAGTGTCCTGGGACAAACTAATAGCACATACTTCAGTGGGATTTGAAGTGAAACAGTGGATTTTCACATCTGTAGGGTTTTGGGACAAAACACTTTCTTGTGATAGAAATGCAACATCTATTTATGGCCTCAGAACAATATATTCAAAAAGCAGCGTTTGGTCTCAGGTGCTGAATTTGGGACTCACTTGACCTGATTTTTCAGAACAACTGGGAACCTGTACTTCCTGCTGGATTGAAGGCATTTGGCATTTTTCAGACATCTGGACACTACTTCAAGATTTTAAAATATTTTATCAGTCTGTAAAATGACCAGTCATTTCAGAGCTTCCATAGAGCCCAGTTCAGATACCTTTACTCATACTAGCCACCTGTTCTTCCATGGTCCAACTGATATAAAAAATGCACTGCTTTGATAATACCAGAATGTTAAAAAGTATCCATGAAATATTTGTATTATAATTTTATCTTTGATTGGATATACGGGTCTCCATTTATTTTCTAGATTTCTTGGATGTCTTATCTTCTCACTATATAATTATCTTCTATGTTGGAAGACCCCTAAATGCCGTGTCTTCTACTTACAGTTAGTTTATCAAAGGGTGGGACAGTTGACTCCTGTAACAAAATGACTATTATAACCTAAAGAATTCAAGTCTTATTTGAAAGTGGTGATTTCATAGACATGTCACGACATTTACAGATGACTGGTTTTATCTTGTATCCCTCCTGCATGTTTGTAAATTAAGATATGATTAGGCCTGATTAAATATACTGGATATGTTTTAAACCTCAGGATGTTAGCTGCCTAGGAAAACTGCAGGATCCAGGATTGATGATAAATTTTGTTGCTAATGCTGTAGTTAGGCAATATACTATATTTTAACTTCTCTACACTTCAGCTGTCCTTTTCCATCTTTCTTGCTGTCTCTTCATTGTCCTGTAGCTGACTGTAGGTGCCTTTAATTTCTTAACTCCTGACTTTAAATGAAATGTATTATTATATTAAGGTGACTTGCAAAGGAGAAAAGCGGTTTGTAGTTGTTTTGTTTCCTTATCATGTATAAGGTAGGAATGGGATCTTTTCATGGCTTTTTTCCCCTGCCAATGTGTACAGATTTATATAGCCCTATTTCTGTCAACTATAATTGAATGACATACAGTGAAACCTAGGCTATGTTTTCAGTATCAAAAAGGTGTAATTTTTACAGTGAGATTTTGCACATGTAGAGTATCCTCAATTGAAATCGTAGAGACAGGGGCAAGCAGTTTTTACTGTGATAAGTGCATGTGAGACCAGCTGGAGATTGAGAGTAGGTGTGTACAACAGAATAACTAGAATCTAAGTGTTAGCTCACTGGTTACAGACACAACTGAGAAAAATATGTTTTCTGTCAATGAAGACACAGACTTAATTAAGGAAGTGGTCTTTATCCAGACTGTTTAAATTTTTTGTGTGATGAGAAAGGTTTGTTTTGGATTTCTGTTGGATCTACTCCATACTTAGACAGTATGTTAGAAAAGCTTTCAGGCTTTATATGTCCTTCCTCCATTATGGAGTTAAATAAAAGTCATTGTTTACTTGGCATTTAACTTAGGGTTCATTATCTTCTTTCCCAGACCTGAGGAAGGGCATTTTGTGCCCTAAAACCTAATATTTCTCCCAACAATGTAGTTGGTCCAATTCAAGTTGTTACCAAACAAAATTGGTTCTTATGTTCTCTGGATCACAGTGGCTACAGCAAAATCTATAGCTGTACTGAAACTTCTTTTTAGTTTTGCTTTTTTTTAGTATTTATTCAGGCAACAAGCCTGGCTAAGCCATTGCGTCAAAAACTTACTGAGATTCACCATTCCATCCATTTAATACAAAATGTGTTAAAGCTCTTAATCTACACTTGAAACCAACCCTAAGCCTCCAGTAAATCAAAGGCTTTTCTAGGACATCTGCATTAAAGGAATTCCACTGTTTTGGTTACCTACGTTTCTATAAGGTACATGCCCTGAGCTAGCAAAGTGTGCCAACATCAGAGGCATCAATGTCAGCTCAGTGATACTAGCGCAAATTTCACTAAAATCAGTAGTGCCTAAGGCAAAAACTAAATAGAAAAGAAATTTTATAGGTAAGTTTTTTTTCATACTTGCTTTATGTGTCATAAAGAGACAAAACAGGATGTAAACCCAGTTTTAATGTTGTTGATGTGCATTCACAGGTCTAAAAATTTTGAGCCAAATACTTTTTTTTGTCCAGTATTGTTGGAAACAATATATTCTAACTGGATTTAATAATGATTTGGAAAACCATAAGATTTTTTCTATCTGACATGCATGAAGGGAGAATATTTTTAAGCAAATGTGCGATCGGATGCTGTAGTTTTTGGTCTTGTCATTTTGCTGATAAAGCTTTTTAAAAGTTAGTTATTGAAAGTGCAGATAAAAAACTCTTCCTCTTCCTTTTCTTTACTATCATCGATGTCTCCATTTCCCTGTTTTGTTTTTTCTTTCTTCCTTTCCTCTCATTTGCTGTCAGGAAAATCTGCCTTTGAGGGGACAATTCTGTACAGAGGGGCACCGGCAAAGATTGACAGCTACAGACGCTATAACAGTGAGTGTATTAAAAAATCAACAGGCAATTTTAAGGAGAAAGTCTTGATCCTCTGTACATGTTTGATCTTACTACGCTTGTAAAGTGTGCCACCATTATCCACTTATGGCTACTCTGCGTGCGTATGTGTCTGTGAGCAAAAGTCCCTCTTTTTTTGCTGCTGATCAGTTGCATAGCCTTAGTGTAATGAGAATGTATTTTCATTCTCTCTGTGCATGTGTGCGCGTGTGTATGTCTACACAATGTATGTAAGTGCACAAGCTGTGAATTACTTGGGGTGTAAGTCTTGGGTATGAAGAGGAATGCCAAGCCTTTGGTTTCATGATTACAGTCATCCAAGTTGTTCAGGTTATTGGATCAGCTACCCTCTGAATTACTTTCTTGCTTTTGTTTAAAAACAAAATGCACACAATTGATGTTAAACAAAAAATAAACTTTTTTTTTTCTTAAAGTATAAAGACATCAGGAAAAGGAAGCCATGCTTTCATTGAAGGTGAGGTACATTACATCTGTGTACACTCCTCTCCTCTCATCCTGCACCTGATGGGAATTACTGAGGGCGTTATGTCTCCACCGCCCAGTGGGGAGGGAGATGAAAGACACGATGTGTGTGCTGCTGTTTTCTAAGGAGCAGTCTAGTTCCTTGATGTTGAGGTTTTGTTTCCATTATCTTCTGCATTCTGGAAGCATGGAATATGCACCTCCTTCCACATACTTTCCTGATCCTCCTCCTCTTTTTTCTCTCCTACTGTGGCTCTAGCTCGTGGAAAAAGAAAAGAAAAAATGAAGGAGAAAGTCAGAGACAAATATTAGCAGAGAAGAGTAGGAAAGAAAGACAGAGAAGTCCTCTGTTTCTCAACTTGCTCTCTCATCCAGATCTCTAACAGCCAGAGATCCAGCCTCACTGCTGCAACCCCCTCAGTTTACCTTTCATCACTCTATAAAGTAACAAATCAGAGATGCGTAATCTCTGATTCAGTTAGCCTGTGTGATGTACCTCTGCCATGCCAACTGCCTCTCTTTTATCACTTTGTCACTTTAGAGGATCAAGTGCCAGGTGACCAATCCTATCCTTGCCAGGCCCAAGGCCCAAGCTGTTTTGCATTCTTCTCTCCTATCAGCTCTCTGCATTGGTAACAATGCTGCTTGGTCTTCTTTTTCCCCCATGCCTTACTCTTCCCCCTCCCTCTTCTCCACTGGGGTTTTGGGGAAGAGGATGCCCTGGTCTCCTGGAACCTTTGATCCAAGTGTTACTGTTGAGGAAGTAATCCTGTTCCCTGCTGCCATGGGTTGACTGATTGATCTTTCTGGATCAGTGCAGGTGTTGGCGTTCTTCTCCCACAAGAGGGTGCTGTTCTGTCAGCAGCTGGATCATGGGTTGTTTGCTGAGACTTTAGAGGGAGTCTGTGTATCCTGGGAATCCTCCTTTCTGCTTAGGGTTTCAAGCAGTGTCTCAGTCCACTCGGTCTTTGGGCACACTGTCTTGCCCACCTGCCTGTCATCACTTGGTCTTAGACAGATCTAATAGTCACTATATACATTTAAAATGCAGGCAGTGTCTCTGGGACATTGTGTTTGATAAAGCCAAATTTACAGCCAGATCTACAACCTTTATAAAACTGGCTGTTCGCAGTTTGAAGCTGAAATGATGAGAGAGGTGCCATATGGTGCATATAAAGAGGCCATTTTTTGGGAGGTTTTAGACAAGGTAAGAATATGATTTCCATTGCTTTCAGAGATAGCATCTTCTAACCTGGCTCCCACAAGGAGGTCTTCATTTTTCTTCCTGCTATTTCTGTGAGCAGTTCATCTCACCGATAAGACCTTGCCTTCCATAGTAACTTTTGCTTTCTTCATTCAAGAGCAGTCCTATTAAGGCTTTGAGGGGCACTTAAGTTAGAAAAGCATGCTTTGGTTCCTCACTTGCTCTTCAAAGCTTAGGAGTTTCAAAGCTTAGGAGACATGACTAAGTAGAGTGGTCTTCAGTTAAGAAAGTCTTTTTTTATCTGAAGTCATGTTAACTCAAAATGAAGACATTGAGTTATTTTTCTTCTTTTAATGCTGCCTTATTTGAAAAGTGGACAGTTTGTTGACAGCTTCCTGAGTTAAACCCAATAAGTTAGTTCACAGTTTTATATTAAGTCATTGCTCTTTTTTAACTGTGTCTTGATCCCCTACTTTTTCAGCAGATGTAACTAATTGCAAGTAAGTTTGGGAGTTTTAAATTTATATTCAAGGTTTTATGAAAGGTAAAGCAGCTGTTTTGAAAATTTCAATAAAGGAAAGAACAACACTAAAATAACCTTCTTGTGGTGGATTAGAATTTGTTTTCTGATAGCTTATGGCTAGGCTAAATAACCTGGTCAGTGCTAAGTGCTATTTAACTTGGGGAATAGAGGTTGCCTGAGCACCAAGGACTGAAGTACCCATCACTGAAATTTATGAGACTTGTCTCCTCACAATTACACACAGCAATGTCCTTATCTTCTGGCATTATGCTGTGCCTATCAGGTGTGCCAAGTTCACAGTGTAGTAGCCCTAGCTCCTTTTGTGTGCTACCTGCTAATCTTCTGTCAGCTAACTTCCGCTTCTGGGTACGATGGGTGAAGGAGGACATATGACTAAGGGAAATTACCAGTAATTTTATTTATCACAGTTCCTTTCTTCTACCATCATCTGTCCCTCCTGTGTCCCCTTAGAGAATGGTCCATAGAACTGTTTTATTAATTCCTCTTTCTTTTCCTTCAAAAATGCTATAGCAGAAGAAAATGGACGGCTTAGTATATGTATGATGCCTTGATTCATAGATATTTTGCCTTCTTTGTAGCTGGTGGAGTAATAATTCTGTCAGTAATAGCTGCTGTTGGGTGTGATAAGAGAAGACAGTGCTGTTACAAACAGAATTATTGGTAAATTTTGTTTTAAAGATATTCTGTAATACTTAACGTTTACTATTCAGAGTTCAAGGAAATCAAAATAAGATTCATGTTCCTACTGATAATATGAATACTTCTGAAGTGGCTTGTGATAGGAGCATCATTAGTGCGCACAGTTTTAAAAATCTCAATTCACAAGAAGGTTTAAGTTTTGCAGCTCCAACTTCTGTTAACTTGTCCACAGTATTTACTTACTAAGGAGACCATATAACTAACACAGAGATGCCACAATGCAAGGCAACATTTTTTGGGGGGACAATTCTAAAAATGCATGAGGGACAGTTTTTCTGATTGAAAATTAGCATACTGAGAACTGCTGCCTGGAAAACAAATGTACAGATGGAGGAAGCAAAATAATATGGTGAAGGGAGGAAAAATGCAGTTAATCCTTCCAAAGATTCAGAAACTCACTATCAGAAAATGATTTATTAGACTCCTAATAGAAATTTTTTCCATGGATACCAGGAAAGTAATATTATTATCTGTGGTTATTGTCAATTCTTTCATGTAAAATAAGCTATGTTTTCCTGCATTCACTCAGAATAAGGGCGATGACAACTACTGAGAAATTGAGAAGGTAGCAGGCAGAAACATCCTAAAACCAGTTTGAAATGAAGTGTTATAACAGTTTTCTTATGATTTATGCAGAAATGGGAAAAAAGTCACCAGCTTCCATCTTGATGGCTCTGCATTCATGCTAAAGAGGGTTCTGTGTGTGCTCATACTGCATTGCTAATGCATGCTGCTTTGTGGTGCAGGAGACCACTCCCCTTTCCCTTGCATGATTTCCTGCACAGGCATAAAGAACTTGGGGCTGTTTGTCACAAAGCAAGAATCATTGTGCTATGGAAAATGAACATGCTGAATGGAAATGACAAAATGTTTGGACTATAAAATTACATCTCCTCAAGGAATATATCTGGGAATAATAAACAAATGAATGAGTAATGCAGAGGTTAGTCTGAATTTCCAACTTGTGTGTATTGTGTATTGCAGGAGAGTGGTTATTAATTATTGATATTTTTCTGATTATAATTTATGTGATTTATTTTTTCAAAATATGTATTCACAAGTCCAATAACACTTCTCTGAACTAATATTTAAAAACACTTGAGCTGTTCTTTTCCTTTCTAATGTCATGAAGGGTATAGTAGGTATAACATGAAGGAGCAATAGGGCATTCGTGGAAAACAGATCTAGAAATTCTGTGCATGTGGGTGCATGCATCTTCTTGTCTTGGACCTCTGTCTGTCACTCCCTGAGATAAGGGTGGAAGTTCTCACTACAGTGATCTTTCATCTCCCTGTCATGCAAGCTTATCTGCCAGGAATCCAAATTCTGTACCGTGGACTGGTAATAGAGCGTAAGACTACATTTCCCCCCTCCCTCCTTTCTTAAAAGGAAAACACACAAAACAAACTCCATTTATAATTCCTTCCTCTTGTCTTATTAAAAACTACTGAGGGCATTCCCTTGCCTACCAACCAAATAAAGAGAATCTCTGTGCTATTTCAGGTGTGTGCCTCTGAACAGCTGACCTTTATACCATTCAGTAGGCCTGGTGTGGTAAGTGCTTAGTGGGTGCCTCAAGGGGGACCTTCTTTAGTAGGTACTCTCCCACAGTGCCATTTGAGGAATTTGCCCAGAAACACACTGTATCTAAAGAGAGAAACAACACAGAGGAAAGACTAAATGTGAAATCTCTCAATAACTTAAGATAGAATTGTCTTTAAAGCATCGATTAAAGTGTTTTCCTTCTTTCCCCCTTTTTTTGCTGTCTTTCTACATTTAGAAACGCTTATTTTCTCCTATTTTGAATGGAGATAGAACAAAAATAACTGTGGTCAAATTAGCAACTTTTATTTACAGTACCTGTTATCATGCCTGGATAACTTCATCTTCCAGTATCTTGGAAAGATGCCAGCACACCTCTGGGAACATTGCTTGTTAGTGAATTAAGTCTAATGATCTCATCTCTTTCTGATATACATTTATGCTAATATCCAAACCCACCACTTTTTGACACAATTGAAAGTATTTTCTCCAGAGACACCTTGAACATGAAAAATGAGTGCTATACGCCAGATTTTGAAATGCTATGAGGAGGCTCTAGCCACATGAGGAAGAAATTGATGCAAGCTGCCTCTTATAAACTGAGATCAAACTCTTATTTTCTCATTATAACACAATTATGATGAAAATGGAACAGTAGGAGTAATAAAAGTGTTGTGGACATGTTTATGCTATTTCACATTGCATCACTGGTCCCATATCTGGTTGTGAACAGACATCTAGCATGAGAAAATCAGTTTGAGGGATTTTAATTTCTTGCGGTTGGTGCTCTCTTGGCTTTGACAGATTGATATAACAGCCTGTGTAACATGCAGCTTTGAGCTCTGAACATTTGGTGCTGCAGATGAGTTGGGAGAAATTGATCTGGGTAAACTAACAAAGTTGTTATGCTCATAAAGCCCAAAAGGAGAACGCTTGAACACATTTTAGATGCCATACAGTAACAGAGTGATCTGCTTTGAGGCAGTATGGAGGTCTGAAAACATGTTTCACACTTGAGTAGTTTGGACTGGCATGACAGCAGTCAGGTTAGTGAGATCAAAGTTTGTGTTGCATCAGTAGCTTGTGAACCATTTAAATGCATTTTGTCTTTCCGTGCTTCTTGGAAACTTGCTATAAAAATGAAAAGTGACTAGTATAGCTTTTATTCTACCTTGCACTCAGAAATACTTGATATTCAGCCATAGACTATAAGCATGTGCATGCTTGTGAATTTGATCAGAGCTTAAGGAAATTACTCTTTGCTCCAAGGTGTTATAAATGGAATGCCTTTTTCTTCCTTGTACAGAGTCCACAGATCTTTTTCAAATACTTCAGCCTGCTTGCAGCTGGGGTGCAGAACCAGACCCATCAGTCACTAGCAACAGGGGAATATTTTGCCTTGCAAAGAGCCCTCCAGCTTTTAATGTTCCCAGAGCAGCTAGCGGCTCAGCCGGACTTTCCTGCTGCAGAGCTTTTCTTGGGGAAACTCTCAAACTTCATTTCAATTTCTTAGATTAATAATACAGCTCAGTAATGGGTCTGTCTAATTCTTGGCTACATTCCTGGATTTTATTTGCTTTTGAGGGAGACTGTCCCCTCATCTTTATCTTTCTGAGGTGATTTACAATGGTTGGTGCCCCTTTGAGGCTCCAGGGACAGAGCTAGGCTGAGAAAAAATGGAGGTTAAAGGAAAGGCTTGTGTCTCTGGCAACCCTATTATTGAGTGTCTCATAAGAGGGCATCCCTGAGCAGAAAGATTACCTTATTCCTGGTCTTGAGCAGGGGAGCAGCCAAACAGTTAGGCAAGCTCCACTGGGCAAAACATGCATCCCTGGCTAATAGTAGACCTTGGCCTCCATGTCTCATCCAGTAGGAAGGGACATGGGCAGGATTAAAATAGGGCAGGCTCTTAGCCAAGCAAGCTATCTTGTGCCATCTCCAGGAGAGGATGAAGCCAGAAAGACCACATGCTCCATGGAAGATATCACATAAGCTCTCTCAGCCCCCACACTGAGCTCTGATACCCCTTCCCCTTCCAGTTATCCCTGGATCACATGTGGAGGACACTGGATACCTCATGAATTCTGCCAATATTTCAGGGTGGATCAACTTTCAATCCAAGACAAATAAAAAACATTGAGCCATCATCTGACCCTAAGTTATGGACAGCAAATTAAAATGTTAGCAAGGCATCTACTACCACAAAGCAACTGACGTGCAGTAATTGTTTGTATGCCTGCTCTCACCCTGTGGTAAGTGGGTCACCTTAGTCCTGTTGCCCAGGGTAATGGCAGGCACGTGAACAGTTATCATACATCAGCTTCACTGCAGTGAGCCCCCCTGTTAAGTGTCAAATCTGTTTGTCCATATAATAAGTGTCTAAGCGCAGTCTCATGCCATGCTGCTTAAGTCTCTGAAAACTTAATTTTGTAATGGACTTTCTACTTCATCTTAGCCTTATGACTAAGCTACAAAAAGTGGCAAGGAAAAGGAGGACTTGTTTAGTATTAATGGCTTTTCAGAGATTTAAATAGTGTGGAATGGGGATTGTACTCAGTGCCTAATCTGGCACTGAGTGCCTCTATGCCATGTCACAAAGATTGTTAACTTGAGTGCACAGTGATATGATATGGTCCTTCATAATTTACAGATTGCATTGGTCCTTGGGGTTGAGATGCACAGATGAAATGGTTCCCACCTAGCTAAGTAATACAGTAAACATGCTTTCTTGGAATTTTTAAGCTGTTTAGAGTCGTTAGTAAAGTTGATTTGCAATCCTGGTTCCTGTCAGACTCTGTAGAAAGGAATATACATATAACAATCTGAAGCCATCCTTGAAATGCAAATGGAGAAAATAGTTTTTTTTCAAGTGGTAGACTGATTAAGTACAGAAGAAATAGTTGTCATCTCTTGCCTCTGTAGGTCTTCCAACCAGCCTACTGTGGTCTGAGCCTGCTCACTGGTACCAGGCTATCAGTTCAGGGGCTAAAAGGGCAACTTAAAACTTTACTGAAATAAGGTCACCAACAAAGGAGGAGTGCAATAATTTTAGAAACAACTCTGTTCCAGAAACTCACAAAAAGGCCATAACATAAGCAAAACCATCCATCATCTCTGAGCAGAGCACTGCAACTTGTTTCCTATCTTACGGTATAGCCTCAGAAAATTGGTGACAAGCAGAGTAGGGCCTTGTCTGAAACAGCTAGATAAATCCTACTTGTTCCTGGTATTTGCAACGTACTATCCTCAGACAATTGTTAAGATTTGCAGATGGATAATTCTGAATTCTAACTCTTTTCTCTTCATAGCTCTAATTCATATTATATAATGTTATATGTACTCCCAAGAGGAGCTCTCCAAGATCCTGGATAAACAGCTCTTTGGTATCATGGAAGTCGGTCATGGGCCTGGACTGAAGATGAATGCTATTAGGTATAGAAGGTCTTGTCACAGAAGACTGCCAGCAGAAGAGGAAGATGATCATGATAATCATAATGGTAAACAAGTGATAGAACAGAAACATACATATTGAAACCCAGTAGGAAGTCTGATCCTCTAAACAAGCAGGGATTCAGTTATCTTTTGTGGACCTCCGTTTCTTGCCTAATGTGGTCCTTCGACAGAAATCTAGTTCCAATTGCATGCCAACTGGTGAATGCAGTTTAAGAAGTCAAATGGAAGACAGAAGGTTTCCTGGATCATTTCAGAGTAAGAGTACCATATAGAGAGAGGACAATATTTACTACATGGAATCAATAAATGGATTGAGGTCTCCAACCCTTGCTTCTCCTACAGGTAGCAGACCTGTTCTGGTCATGGCAGTATGTCTGAGACTGGGTTTTCTTAATGAATGGGGTAAACAATAAAAAAGTGCCCCAGAGAGTAATTTCTTGTCTCTTGGGTTAACTTGTACAGCTACAAATACCTTATTCCTTGTAAGAAGACTGGCTTGCTAGTAATTAATATTTTGCATCTGGAAATAATAAGTGTCCTGCAACTTCTCCGTGGGCCAGACCTAGAATGTAAGATGGTGAAAGGCATCTTGGAAAGCTCGTATGTCTTCCCACCTTTTCCCCTGATCCCCAGTTGGTATAAAAGCTGGAAATAAAAGAATGGCTGCAGTACCATTTTATGCTTCTCTGACTGAAGACTGTTATGATCTTCAAGATCATAATGATCAGATTCACCCAAAGAACCTTGTCTGCCTATGATCCTCAAGAGTAATTCACATTGGATGTCCCTCACGGTCATCAAGCACTACTGTGGAAGCTCATTCTGCTCCTTATAGCACTCTTCACATTGAACGCATCCTGAGGACCAGACGTTATACCTCCTGCCCATTGCAATGGGCCTCCTAATGGCTCATATCTCCAGTCGGATTTTTCACTTGAAATAGGAAGCTTTCTTTAATGAGCCCAGCATTGTACTTTGAATTCAGACAATCCTCACAAGAATTATTCACAACTTTTCTCCTTCAGTTAATTAGCTTATTCCTAAGAATATTAAGACTTAGAACTTTGAGTGGTATCATCTTTTTTTATCACAGTTTGTTGGATTGCCATTAATTCTCCAAATTTTCCATGTTGACCATCCGGTCCTAGTCAATGCAGTTTTTTTCTTTTAGCAAAAGTCTTCTCCATCCCTTAGTGTCCAAATGAAGATGGAGAAAAGCTTTTATATATAGTCCGAATTGTTTTGGATGTCTGCATTTAAAGGATGATTCTGTTTCATGCCTTTGGAGGTATGCTGCTATTAAAACCTCAGTGTAGCAGATCTATGGACCTAGGAATGAAGAAGAAATAAGAAAATCTCTTGTGTACTAACTAAAAACTGTATCTTCTTTGAGTTGTAAGGTACATAGATCTGCTTCCCTGGATCTTTCTGAATAGTTAAAAAAAACTGATAACCAGGGATTTGGGTTTGCTATTATTATGTAGAATTTGCTATACTCTGTAGTAGCAGAAATGTGCTGTTTTTTGTCAAAGTATATTCAACTCAAGTTGTAATGGCTTTGGAAGTTATTTTTCTCAGAGGGAACTCGATGAAGTGAGGCACTGTCCATGGCAGATAGGTCTGGTTCTGCAAACAGGCTGAAGTCTCTTTGCATCAGATCGGTGGATCTTATTACTCAAAGACAGGAAATTATCAGATGAGTACAGATGGATGCTCCTAGTCAGTGAGAGGGGTAAAACAAATCAGAATGTCAGGTTAATTTATTACTAGGGGGGGAGGGTATGCATGGGTGCTTTTCTTATAAGGCTGTCTAAGCTGCAGAGAGATTTAATTATTTCAGTAGGGATAATATTATCCAGCTTATTTGACTGAAAATGTGTTTAAATGGCTTTTAGCTTTACATTTCCCCTTTAGTAATGTAGCTTTGGAAACTAATTGCATAATTGGCTTGACATGAGTCATACCATTTTAAGGTATGGCATGTCTCATCTGACCATTCACAAGTGTTAGGTGCCCTTAATACAATAGCTGACCTAGAACTGAATTTAACTCCTTCATTTCTTGAGTCATTGGCGACGCGTAGCAGGTGCATGTGCACACCCTGAGATCAGCCGTGCACCCTCTAGAAGCCAGAAGTGGAGCTGGAAGTGCACTGCCAGTTTCAGCGCTGGTTCGGGTATTGGCTGCTGGGGGATCCCTCCCCCTGGTTGGCGATCTGGTGCCCCCCCAGACTCAGAAGGCACCAGTTGCCTATGTCTTGAGTGATTTTTGTCTAGAAAGAAAAGAGTTTTTTAATTCAGGAGATAAATTTTGATACTGGGCAGTATGTATTGGTGTGGGATGGTGTAAATTGTAGCTAATAGAGCTGTATGAGGAAGGCTTAAAAATATAACAGAAAATTATAAGCCCAAACCCTAAAATGAAGCCTCTGTTGCTCTGTGATACTTTCTTTTAGGAAGGGATGCTGTTTTATCCACTGTGCTCTATTTTCAAATTACCATAAAGATCTGTACCTAAGGTTTCTTTTTCCTCCTTCCCCTGGCAGGCTTAAAAGATGCAACAGGCTCTGAGAGTGATGGTGGTGACTCAAGCAGCACAAAATCAGAAGGTGCCAATGGAGCTGCACCAATCCAACCCAAAAAAGTCAAGGGGGTTGGCTTTGGAGATATCTTCAAAGACAAACCTATAAAGCTACGGCCAAGGTCAATAGAAGTAGAAAATGACTTTCTACCTGTAGAAAAGGTGCGTATTGTAATTTAATTCTGTCCTTGTTTTTGGAGTCCTTTGGATTAACATGACTTCCATCCCTGAGTAAATTCTGACAACGGCAAGAATTCACAGCTTTGCATTTTGGCACTTAGGCTCCTTTGTAGATCTGTACACTTGTGTTGTACTTTTACAGAAACATTATGAGTACACCTGGTGGTGAGAAGCAACTGTTGAAGTCCTCATATACTTTCAGTTCCATTACAGATTCATAAATGTGTTTTCTTTGGTAAATACTGTTTCCTAAAACAACTTGATTTTTGCACTGAGTACAATACTCTTATTTTTTTTAAAGTTT
>NW_017729032.1:182607066-182608239 GCF_001723915.1 Gavialis gangeticus | reverse complement strand
TGCAGGCAAATGGATTCATGGGGAGTTGATCTTAGCTTACCTTAATTGCCTGGATGAAGGGTGTTCTGTTGAAGGATTTATTCTGTTGCTCACACATCCTCCACTGTTAGTTCAGGGAGCAATCCTTTAGCCTCCATTTCAGATCTGTGGTTAACAGCTCTGTAGTATAAATAATATTTAGCTTTTATAATAATTAACATATACAATCACTGTATCTTCATGTTGGCAAAAAGGATGCTTCAAAAAATACCCACAGAATTTAACTTTAAATCAGTGCTAAGATTGTTAAATCAAAAAATGTCTTTGCAAATTATCTATCTGCTAAATAAAAGTGTAGAGGCAACCCACGAAGGGGAGAATGTTTTATTCCTTTTGTTTCTACATGGTACGTGAAGAAGATCCTGACTAGCATTTGGGGAAAAAGCTTCCTTTTTTAAAGCTTCCTTTTTTATCCTTTCAGAGAGTTTCCCTCTTTTACTAGTCTCCAAGGAAAAGCAGAGAAACTACAAGAAAAGAGTCAATACTTCTAATAAGAGAGGGGAGGGGAAGTAGTTGCGAGAAGGGGGAAATAAGACCTTCTGTTCGATTGTCATACATCCTAATGAAGTAACAAGCATGGTTAAAAAGGCACAAATATTTTCTTTATCCTGTAAATTGATTAGATATATTCAAGGTTTGATTTTGCTGACAGTGGAAACTTGGTTTGGTCAGGCTTGAATAAACTCAGTTCTGTTGTGGTCTTTGGTAAAATTCAAATTAGGATTGTCTTCTATGGAAACT
Organism: Gavialis gangeticus; assembly: GCF_001723915.1. Classification (NCBI taxonomy): domain Eukaryota; kingdom Metazoa; phylum Chordata; order Crocodylia; family Gavialidae; genus Gavialis; species Gavialis gangeticus. The sequence goes on along the minus strand of NW_017729032.1, from coordinate 182,607,459 downwards.
ATTGATGTGAGCTTCCTGAGCATGTGGGGAAAGAGTGTTACTGTCACCAAAACAAAGTATACCTTTTTTTCTTTGTTAATATCATTGTGATGGTTTCCAGCATCTTGTTTCATTAGGCATCTGAATTTAGTATAGCAGTTAAAGTCAGTGGTTGTGCTTAAATTAGGCACGCATATTGTTAAGAACAGGAGCTGTGAACAAGTCCTATTACATCAGGAAATGTATATTTTAAAAAATGCATTCTGTTTGTATGTATGCTGAGGACATTTAATATACAGCACAGACCTGTAATCTGATCAAATAGATGCACATTACCTATTTGCCTGAGAGCAGTATTTATGATCCTTCACTTAATTCAGGAGGTGCACAGTCCCGCCAGAGGAAATGCCCTGT
>NW_017729032.1:182602098-182604859 GCF_001723915.1 Gavialis gangeticus | reverse complement strand
CAAGGTCCCTTCCAACCCTACTTCTATGATTCTGTGATTACCATATAAAAGTTCACCTGTATGTGGACACAAGCTATAGCAGAATGCAGTATTCAGTTTCCTTCAGGTCTGTTTCAGACAGTTTAAAATTTACAAATTCTTCCTGTTCTGCTAATGCCATAGGATAGGTTCTTTGTATGCATGTTCATCTGCATGGCACGGAAGTGTTAAGTGAATGGTACTACATAAAAAAGGATACGGACTCTTAACTTCTTGGGCCCTCATGTCATGCAGCTAAGTTTAGAGCGTCCCTCTGGCCTTTGTGATATGAGGGAAGTCTCATTTCACTTTGTAGTGATGAGAAATGATGTTATGCCTGTGTTACCAGTGGGGAATGAGACTTATCTCTGGTCAGACAGGAGGGCTGTGCCACAATCAGAAACTGAATCCACAGTCTCCATGCTCCCAGTCTGGTGGCTTAACCACAGACCATCCTTCCTCTGTGTTCAGATTTCCTGAAGTAGTTGTTTTTAATGGAATGTGATAGCAACATATTTGTAGACAGAATACATTAGGTCATGTGTTTCCAGGGTGCATCAGGAACTGCTTGAATAATACTTAATATGTGCCCCTTACATTATCTTTTTTTTCCCTCCATCCATTTAGATAGAGTACTTAACCTTTGAATGGCTGAAGAGCCACTTAATCAACTGTATCCTTGGAATGACACAAATGACTACCCCCCTGTTGTTTTATTCTTTCCCTGGTTCTGACACTTGCTATACACAGTATATATATGACCACAAACCAACTGTGACAGGGCCAGGCAGTGATGGCTCCTGCCCTGCTCCAGCTCCTTGGGTACCCTGCTCTCTCTCACTTGCCATGTCTTGATGGAGTTATTTAATGTTAAAAAAAGAAAAGGGAGGCTGCCTCAGGGTCCCTGAGCAAACCCTTATCTATTCTTTGGCCAGTGAGTCCCTCCCAGACCCAGCTGATCCCACATCTGCCCCTCAAGCACTAAGTGGGCCCCCCCAGCCCCATCCAAGCTCCAGGGTACCCAGTTGCCTTAAGGGCCGTTCGTGGCCTCCTTCTGCCCATGCCTTGCAGATGTTAGTTGAAATTGTCCATTGGGCCTGGTGGCCCTGTCTGTTAAACAACTAATAAACCTAGCCTGCTGGGCCCCCTGCCCTGGCAAGGCTCTCTTCTCTCTGCGACTCTGGCCCTGATCTGGCTTCTGCCTGTCCTGGGCTTCAGTGTCTTTCCAAGCTTTAGCCCACCCCATCCATCGCCCCACCAAGGCCAGTCAACCTCCTCCTGGCGCTGGCCAAGCGTGTCATCTGGCGGTCCAGGCAGGAGGCTCTGGCCAGGAAGGCTCCCAGAGACCTCAGGGCGTTTTTCCTCGGTGTTTTTCGCGCGTGTCTCCAGGCGGAGTACCACTGGGCAGTAGCCGCCGGCGAGCTCCCTCAGTTTGCGAGCCGGTGGGTGCTGTCCGGGGTGCGCTGCTCAGTGTCCCCCGGGGGAGCACTCGTTTTGACCCTATGACCCACACGGGCACACCCTGTTTTCTCTTTTGTTGTTCCCCATAATTTATTGGTGTTTTTAAGGTGCTGGTCACCCTACCCAGTGGCGGCCCCGTGGCGGTTTTAGGCTTTTAGCCTTTTATGCTTTTAAGCTTTTAGCCTTTTTAACTGCCAGAAGATAGCGAGCGCTGGACGCCAAGAAGGATCCCCATTCTGAACTGTTTCACTTGATGTCTGCTGGTGCTGGTCGTCCTGCGCCGCAGCGACGTTGATGACCAGCGGGCCTCACCCCTTCAGGGATGGTTTTCACTTCAGGTCCCTGCCCGCACCCCATCGGGGGCACGGGCGCTACGCTCATCACCGGCCACCAGCCGCAGGCGGCCGACAGAGATTGGCGGCATTGCCACGATACATTGAGGACGTCAAATAGTCCAGGCTTTTGCCCTAACTTGTTTTAAGTCTGCATTGGCTCCAGTCTTCCATTCCGGGCCCCCTGGCCCTTGCACAGTGGCTATAATTCTTCCCCAGTCGTCAGCCTTCTGGGTCCCAGACTCCAGGCTGAACTGCTTTCACTGGCCTTGGCACTCACAGCCTCAGCCTGCACCAGCTCCATAACCCTCTGGGTTCCTGACGCTAGGATAAACTGCCTGACCCTTGCCTTAGCTCTCCCTGCCTTGGCCTAACACTGCACACCTGCCCCAGCCCTCTGGGTCTCTGACCCCAGACTAGGCTGCATGCTTCTGAGTGCCCTGCCAAGCACCTGAGGGGCATACTGAGGCCTGAACCTTGGGTGCCCTTCAGGCACCCCACTGTGGCCTTGTCTTTGCACCTTGATAGCCACATCTGGTCCATCAGTACTTAAGCAGAACAAAAATTCAAGCCCACTGGCTGTGTAACTAAAATTATTCCCAGACTAGGTCCAAGCATGATTGGGCAGTGAATGTTGAGGGCTATAGGCTGTACAGGAGGGACAGGATAGGAAAGAGAGGGGGAGGAGTAGCACTCTATATCAAGGAGGAATACACATCCTCGCTAATTAGTAAAGAGTCAGGGGAGAAGCACTCTGAAGTGCTTTGGGTTAGGGTTCAAGGCAGAAGAAGGGAAAGGGACCTGTTGGTGGGAGTCTACTATAGACCCCCTACCCAAGCAGAGGAGCTTAACCAGGAATTCTTGGGTCAGCTCACCGAGGTAGTAAAAGCTAGGGATGTGGTAGTCATGGGGGACCTGAATTTCCCAGACATCTGCTGGGAAGAGCAGTC
>NW_017729032.1:182599277-182602007 GCF_001723915.1 Gavialis gangeticus | reverse complement strand
AGGAGTGACCAGGAACAATGGTCACAAGCTGGCGGAGGGAAGGTTTAAGTTGGACATCAGGAGGCGCTACTTCACGGTCAGGGCGGCTAGGGTCTGGAACCAGCTTCCAAGTGAGGTGGTGCAGGCTCCCACCCTGGGGGTTTTTAAGAGGAGGTTGGATGACCACCTTACTGGGGTCATTTGACCCCGGTGCTCTTCCTGCCATGGCAGGGGGTCGGACTAGATGATCTGCTCAGGTCCCTTCCGACCCTAGAAACTATGAAACTATAATTCCCCCCCCTCTGCTACCTCGCAAGCTACAAGTCCCCCTTAGTTCTCTATTTGCATCTTGGGGACAGCCTGGATGCTGGTCAGTCCCTCTGTGCAGTCATCCTGCCCAGGAGCTCCTTTCCCTGATGCCTGTAGGACCAGACTGACCAGCTGTCCTCAGGCATATGTGTGCTTCCAGAGCCCTGTTTCTTCTGGTCAGGTGGCTCTCCAGTGACCCACAGGGGTTTCCATTTTTGCCTGATGGCTGGCCTGCCTTCCTCCTGAGTTCAGCTCAGCTGCCTGGGGGTGTACCTTCTGTTACCTGGAGGTCTGTTCCTGGGTTGCTTAGATTTCTGCCCCCTGTGCAACCTACTGCTTTGCAGCTAGCTCCTGGGTTAGTCACTTCCCCCAGGAGTAACTCCTATCCTGGCTGATACTGTCTGCTCAGTTCACCACAGCTGGCCCTTGTTCTGCTGCTGGTGCCACCCAACAAGCTTTACCTGCTGCAGGATCCCTTTAGCCTCTGGCTCCTTGTTACACCAACATTTTTCCCTTCCATATATCCCTGGCTGCTGAAACTTCCTTGCCATTTCATGCTGGCCATGAGAAGAAGCAAACTCCACTCTTACTTTTGTGGAGGGAGAAAATACTAATCATTCATTTTGCTTAATTCCCCTGTGGTCTGGAGAATTGCTCAACTCCCACACTGCTGTTCAGTTTGCTGAGTGCTGTGCCTGACACATTTGGCAGATGGTCATCTGATTGGCATTCTCTCTCTCTTTTCCTTTTTGTTTCCTTAATAAAGCAAGTGGATCACTGATTAGTGAGACCTGCATATAGCATCCCACAGAGCATTATGTGGAGATTTCTGTTTTAAAGAACCTACATATGGGTAGCATATTGACTGCTTTCATTTTTAATCCCTTTATATCTCTTGTGTATGGTAGGTCACCTCTTAGACAGCACCTCATCTACACGAAGTAGCTTCTCTGAATGTTTTCATTTGTCCCTTTTATAAAGGCAGAAAGAAAGAGACAACTTGTCATAAACCTAGGGATTTATGGGGTGTCTTGCTTAGTTTCTTGAGTTGATTTCACTGATATGGCAAGTAAAATCAAGCTGTATTTAACCTTATTGTCCTTGTGGTATTTGATGTAAAATATATTCCTGCTATGTTATATTACGGTGAGGATCGCACAGTATGATAATGACTTTCAAACACAGGTTTCCCTCGCTTTATGCAGGTTCTTTGTGTGATTTCACTCCTTTACGATGACCCTTTTTATACCAAAATTTTATTATATGTGAGGTAAATTCACTCTTATGCAATCCGTGTGATAGAAGCCCACAGTCAACTGCTTGTACAGGGCACTGGGGGAGTGATACACACCAAAATATAGTCTCCTGTGTGGATCTGTGCTCCTTGCTCGTTGTCTGTGACCCATGTTTCTGTAGCTGCCATCCCCATTATGACAGTACCCCCTCTCCTTGTGTGTACTGTACTGTCTGCTGTTGGTGAGTACCAAAATTGTCTTGTAGAAGTAAGTGGGTCTGGAGGTAAGTACAGTCGATGTCTTAGAACATATCCCTATTTGTTACATTATAAAGTGGGTTCCCTTTATGCGAATTCGAGTTATGCGCCATTTTCCAGGAATGTATGTACAGCATAAAGCAAGGGAAACCTGTAGTAAGCAATGCATTTCTTTGACACCTAAGAAAGACTCAAGGCCTACATGGCTGAAGGGCAGTAATGGCTTAGAATTAGTGTTTGACTAGAGTTGTTTACAGTCTCCCTTAAATATATACTTTAAAGGAAGAGACCGCCTGGAAGGACATCTCTCTGAGTATGGAATTCAGCGAGCAGCTGCAATCTAGGGATTGGGGTTCTTGGTTTCAAAGGATGCTTATAATTTCCTGGTCTTAATTAGATCTGGTAAACATGCACCTCTGAGGCAAGAGGGGGGAGGAAGTTATATGCCTAATGTGACCCCCCCCCCACCCAAGAGTGAGGTATATGAACAGCCAGATAAGCAACTGTACTTAAGCCTGCCTCTAGGGCATGGTTTATCTCCATGGCAATCTTCCAGGGCACAGGGGAGGCTGTGATCTCTCAGCCTAAGACAAAATAAAGCAAGCTGGCAGGAGAAATTGTAGGAGGCCTTGGCAATGAGGTCAGAGGAAGAAGCTGCTTCTTAACCTGTTGAAGCTGACTAGGGACTGCGTCCTTGGATGCAAGGTGCAGAGCAGGAATAGGTTATTATTTTGATATTTTCTTTTGTTTGTTTATTCTTATATCTCTGTCTGCATCTCAGGATGTGGTTACTGATTTCTTATGCTGGTTCTTGTGTTTTGTAATAAATCCTTTTTGTTAGCTTTTTACTGACTTATTGTCAGTGCTAACTGTGCTTCTGGAGATGGGGTGGTCAAAATATAGCCTGGAGGCTGGGACTGGCCCACCAAGGGATTCTATCTGCCCTATGG
>NW_017729032.1:182589231-182598847 GCF_001723915.1 Gavialis gangeticus | reverse complement strand
CACCAAGGGATTCTATCTGCCCTATGGCAGGTCCCTTGGCCCTGGTTAGCCCAGGGGTGGGGAGCAGCCTGGGCCTTGGCGCATGTGGTTTGTCTCACTACAGCTGGGCATGCAGTAGGACAGAGGCAGCATGTCAGTCAGACTTTGCTTCCCAGCAGTCCTTGCAGCAGCGGCTTACTGCCTAGCTGCCAGTGTCTCTGCTCCTGCCACTGGCCCCAGCCCTGTTGCCCAAACACTCCAGGCTATACCATCCCACACCCACCTCTGGGGGCACTGGATGGAGTGGGTGAGGGGGTCTCCATGGAGACGAACCTGGGATGCCTGCAGTCAGGGTGCACTCAGCTGGGCAGATGGGATGTGGCCACAGATGGGTGGGGAGTGGTGTCTAGGAACAGGATAGGTGGGCAGGGGCTGGGGCTGGGATCACAGGTTGGTGACAGCGCAGGACCCAGGGCAGAGTTACAATCTAGTTCCTGCGCTGTCACTGCCCCGTGATCCTGACCTTGGCTCCCCATTATTCCCCTCCTCCTTGGCCTGCAGCAGCTTACCAAAACTCCTTAAGTGGTCCTCCAGCCCAAATAATTCTCCCCCCCACACCATTCTAGAGCATTTGACTATACAGGCTTTCCAATTCCATGGAAAGGGGGATCCATCTTCTGTTAGTGCATGCCTGGACACAAGCATGATCCTTCTAGCTTGCAAAATCCCCTCTGGTAAGTGCTGGCAAAGCCTGAATGAGACCGGTAAGGTCAAAGAAGTAGCCTCTGGTATATCTCAGCTGGTTCTCAGCGAAGCAGCAGAGAGGAGAGAGGGGTTTGGGGCAGAAAGGCACCTCAAATGTATGGAAGCACCCAAGTGGGTCATAGGGTCACCCAGGCTGCATCTGGGGTTGAGGCTAGTCACAGGTATGTTACTTAATTTTCTTCACATTCTTTACTCTCTAGGAATTTTACAGATCCTACAGATTCATCATTAATAACCTTCCCAATTCTGGTAGAGTTGAAACATATTGCATGTACTGATACCTTTATCTGTTTATAATATTGTTCAGCCTCAGCTAGACTGCTTTTTAACAATGAAATCAGCATACAAATCTCATTTTTTATTAGAACTAATCTCATGTTGTATATTCACAAATAATTAGCTTACCCCCGTTTTGATGGCATTTATTAATTCAGAGCTTTGTTATTTAACATTTATTATAATTCAATGCATCATTATATTGGAGGGTATATTTCATGGGAACTCTATCCTATAATGTTTTACTAAGTTAAATAATATGGTTTCAGGGTTAAGTAACCAATAGCATAGGGTTAGATAAATTACAGTAGAAGTAAAAGGAGAATTTGAAATAAGATGTATAGTTGATGAGTTAGAAGGATTCTAGGCAGTCTGGGATGGTGGGGGTACAGAGTAGAAGACTCTTACCCAGCCATTGACAAGGATGAAGGTAGGGACAGAAAGGAAGCCAGTGTTTGAAAATAAATTATGTCAATAAATTATGTCATCAAAGTTATCATTGTGTTAGAGAGAAAGTAAAAAAGAAATCTCGTATCTTTGGTTTTTCTCTGTTCTTTATGTTGTACAGTCAACAACAGCTGGCCTTACTAGTTTACTCATTCAGGATTAAAATACCTAAGGCTTGACTGTATAACTCTCAAAATTCCTCTAATGAGAGGTGTAAGAGAGGTAATAGCCTAAACTATGTGTCATTGAGGTTAGCAGCATGCTGGTAAGAAGGTTTTTGGAAAAGGCCATGATGGATGTGCCCATTCCTGGTGCGCCAAATGTACATGTTTGTTTGTGGGTACACCAGTTACTGGTTCATTAGAAAAATTAATGGAATGCTTGTAATCAAAGTAGCCCAAGTTTGGCCCAGAAGTGCCCAATTTAGATTTCTTTTCCCTGATTGTGTAGCTTAAAATTACATGAACCAGTGTGTGTGATGGATTTGCTTTCTTCTTTTGTTTTGCAGCAGCTTGCTTAAAATGGCTTTTGGTCTCCAGACTGACTTTTTTCCAGTATTATATATGCATATTTGTACTGTCCCAGTGAGGTGGGACTGCTTCTGGCTTCCCTCTTCTTTACCTCTTCTATGAAATGGAAATTAGGATAATTACTTAATCCAATAAATTAATTGGTCCATTTTAACTACATTTGTTGTGTTGGTAGATTTAACACTGGAGAGTGCTGAATCCCATTTTAATATATGTGCTGCCAAAGCAGCACTAAATTAATATAAAGTACAAAATCTTTTCCTCGTTTCCTTTTGAAAACAGTCCTTGCTGCAGGTGAAACTAGGCTTTGTGCTTTCTCTTGGAGCTATTATCCATTTATCTAGCCTGCAGGTAAGAGCTTTTTGACGAATGTTTCTTAAACTATCATTGCTTTACTGTGCAGGTAGAGGTAGAATAGGGCAAAAAACATAGGAGCCACATTAGCAATTTCCTAAGAGTTTGATGGCTGAATTAATCTGTCAAAAATGGAGAAGATTGCAGCTGCTCTGATCTCTTAATATGGCGAGGTCATCAGGAATTCCAGCCCTAGAAATGTGCCAAGTGTCTGCACCTGGTATTTATACATACTTCATTATCACGGTTACTAAATTCACCCTGAGATGTATTTAAAAATATAGAGGGGAGAGTTGGGAAAAGTGGAAGCTGTGGCTATAGGTATAAACTGGCTCTCGCAGGTATAACTGAGCACTATTAGCAGCAAATGCAGGCTCATTTAAAATGTATGGGTAGAGATAGGTAAACTTGCTGCATGCATCTATGCAAAGTTGTTCTCAGAGTGCAGGGTCTTCCTGTAGTTATGCTTATTTATTGTGTTTTGGCACTGTTGTGCATGCATATGTCAATGTGCCTCTGCTCATTTGTTCACACTTGCTCTTTCTCATTCAGCAGGTATTTTTAAAAATCAGTTCTAGTATTAGACATCAGATGATTCTGGTAGCATTTCTAGAGTCTCTTGCTTGTTGGGAGAGTAAAATGGGCATTGCAACGTTGCGGGTGGAGCAAGGAAAGAAAAAGTGCAGATTTACCTCCCAAAGACAGTCTGTAGGAAAAAGTGTTCAAACAAAAGAGGCTCATGGGAACTACCAGGCCCCTGGCAAATGTTATTCTCAAAATGTGACAAACCAGTAAATCATGTCTTAAGTAGTAACTGCATTGAAGCAATTAATGGTGCAATAAAGCAGGGAGTCAGTCACAAAGGTATTGCACAAAATATGGGTAATAACTTTGTAGCCAATTCCCATCACGCCTTAAAATGAATGTGTAGCTGCTCCCAGCCTCAGAAGTGGCCTGGAGTCCTTCAAGTCTCTGGTGTGCTCCTGTAGCTGAGAGTGATGGTCAGCTCCTTGGTGCTGCCAGCCATGGGAGCACATTGGAGCCCTTCAAGGCTCAGTGTTCTGTGGCTACGAGACTCAATCAGTGCACTGGTGCTTTCAGCCACAGGAGTCCATGGGCTTTCCCTTCACCAGCAGTTGGATGCAACTGGCATCTGATTCCCAGTCCCACAATTACACTTCCTACCATTCACATGTGGTATTGCAGGAAGTGCAGTTATTGGGGTAGCGGATCAGATCCCATCACGTATTTAACTGAACGTCTACCAGGGGCCCTAGAAATATTACTAATTTACTTAGGAATCTCATGTATGCTGAACACTGGGGCTTTTTATAAAAACTGTTAATGCTAAGTAAGGGGATAATCTACATGCCGCCTGTCAAAGGTAGCATACACAGGAAGTCACAGGGTGCTTATTGCAAAATAGGTGAAGTGTGAATTCAATACACAGTAGTTACCCTGCACTAACTTCCCATATAGTTGCTTTTATCTGCACAGAGTGGTTTTTTTGTTTTGTTTTGGGTTTTTTGCAATTTTGGTTAATCCAATTCCAGAATATCCCCAGACTAAGAACTGGGGCAGAATAGCTATTTAGCCATAGCTATTCCAGGCTTTTTCCCCATATAGTGAGTTCTAGGGAAACGCTCTTGGTTGAGTGTACAGTGAGGAAACTCAGACCCGTACACAGAACAGTAAGAGTACATTTCGGAAATGCATTCCATTAATGAAAAAATGGATCCTGAATCTTTAAAAGAAAATCTCTAGTCTAGGTTATGATCCCTTTGTTCTTGACTTTTTCAGATGCATGAATTGGGTTTTCTGGAGATGGTACTTACTGTTGGTGACATCCAGGAGACCCTTTCTTTTTACACAGTTGTCCTAACTTTTTTCTTCCATATTTCTTTTCCATCTTGCCTAGATATTCCCTCTACACATGCCTTGACCACCCTTCTTCTCTGCTGCACACCTAGATATAGCATTATACTTTAAAAGCAGTCCTAGAGAAGAAAGCCAAAATATTTATAATGAAGGCTTGAGGGAGAGACTTGCAAACAGTGATGGAGCATAAAGCTCTTTGTTTCTGAGAGATCTGAGTCTATAGTCACTTCACGCATAGCACTCCCACACAGCAGGCCCCTTGCTTTCATACTTATATGGCTCTCCTGACACCAAACCACTCATCCTGTTCCATTTCTCTTTTCTCTCCCCTGACTCATCTACATAAAGATAATCACCCTCATACAAAAAAACCCAGTCATTTTAAACAATAATCTGTTTTGGTATAACGTGTTAAACTATCGGATTAATTTCCTCTGCAAACCTTCTCTCCTGCCTGTAATTTTGTATTTATGATTGCTGTTTATTGAGCTCTTTGTAAATAAAGTCTCAGAAATACTATTTATCCCTTTTGGAGTAAATAATTTACAACAATAGAAGGTAATGTTACACCAGGTCTTTGTAAAATAGTTGGTCAGCTCTCAGAGTGAAGGATGGCTGAAATGCCTGCTGCCTAACTGGAAGACTGAAACCCTAATCCTAACAAAACACTGGTACAAACCAAATGGAGCAGGACATGGAAAATTGAGTTTAATAGACAGGAACAAATTTGATAACGCAGACTGTCAATGCGTCTCTGCTAAATCACCACTGAATAGTGATTCATCAGTGAATAGTGTATCTTATTCTCCATATACCAGTACCCTTTCCCATACCTTAGATATCTGTGTTGTCACATTTGCTGTCTTTGAATTGTAAAGTGTTCAAGATGCTCTTTGGAAAACAGGAATAATAAAGGTACATACAGCTTTGCCCATGTCTTTAAATGGGCATGTAGCAGTTTGTAATGGCATTTGAAAAAAAACAAGGCTGCCACTTAACAGTTCCCTATGTCACATAAGAAGGTTGATTTTGTTTTATTTTTTTACTCTGTAGACCTGAAAGAGGCAAACTGTTTCTGTGTTCAAAAAGGGGGAAAAATAGGACCCAGGGAGCTATAGACTACTCAGTCTAGAACAACTAATCAATCCAAATGTAAACCCCTAGATTATAACTAGGGCCTGGTTTAAATTGCAGGCCCAGCTCACTGTTATTGTGGCCTGATCATGGTGGGGCCCAACATTTATTGCACCCAGATTGTGGCGTCACCCCCCCCCCCCATGCCCCTTGATTGGCTGAGGGGGCATGTTTAGAGCCACCTGGCTGGCTGAGCCCAGCCCCCACATTGCCAGGCTGGGGGCAGGGATCAGGATTGTCCAGTGTGGGGGGAGAGATAAAGCCTCTGAGCAGAATGCTGCAAATCTCCCCCTGGGGCATGGGGTGCCCCCACTGGAAGGGGGAACCCACGTGGTTGCTGGGGAGAGGGAGGAACAGACTCACTTGGCAGTATGCCCAGCACCTCAGATCCCAGCTGGCCAAACTTGCCTGGCATTGCGGCAGCAGAGGCTCAGAGGCACCCGCAGGTGGGGTGGGGCTGGAGCATGGGCAGCATTGCTCACACATGAGGGGTTGCTGCCACTCAGCCTTGCCTGCCACTGCCCCTGCCTCTGCCTCCAGCTCTGCTCCACACGCAGGAGTCCCACTGGGGCAGCACTGAGCACTTCTCTCCCACAGCTCACCTGGCCCCTCCCAGCGATGTACTGCTGCTGGCTGGAGGGTTAGGGGGGCAGCGGAGACTGGGTGTTGCACAGTGGTGCAGGTGCCACCACAGCTCCAACTTGCTGCAGTGAAATACCACAATATGGCTGCTTGGTTAGGAGTTCCCCAGCGAATGACCATATCATGGCTTTTCATTGCAAGTTGTATTTTTTGTAAAAATCACTTAATTTCATGATTTTCATGAAAAATGAGAAATTGTGGTTTAAACCAGGCAGGCCCTAATTATGTATACTAATGTGATAAGTAACAGCCAAATAAGTTTATGCTGAACTAGTGAAATTTGCTTCTATAAGGGTAATTATGGTTTGAAAATCAGAGAGAAAGAGTTGGTAGACTTTAGGAAGGCTTTTGGCACTGTTTCACATGACATCCTGTTAAGCAAACTAGGGGAACATGGGCTAGTAGAAACTATTCTAAGCTGGACCCTCAACTGGTGGAGAGATTTACACAAAAAGTAGTTGTCAGTGACTCACTCAAATGGAAGGCTGTGTTAAGTGAGGGTCTGCAGAGGTCTATCCTACATCCAGTACTATTTAATATTTTTATTAGTTACTTGGATGACATGCACATTACATTTGCAGATGGGACCAAAATGAGAGATGTTACAGAACCTGAGAGAATAGCATTAGAATTCAAAATGATCTTGACAGATTGAAGAAATGATCTGCAATAAATATGATGCAATTCAATAAGAAGTAGTGCAATGTACTGCACTTACCTTGGAGTAACCAACTGCACAAATACAAAATGAGGAACAACTAGTTAGCAGTTCTACAGAAAAAGATTAGGGAGTTATGGAAGTTCACAAATTGAATGCGAGTCATGCTTTTGTGAAAAAAGCAACACCATATTGAAATGTATAAACAGGTGTGTTAATATAAGGTGTGTAGTGACACTGAATGTTCTTAAGGCCTCGCATGAATATTGTGTTCGGTTTTGGGCACCAGGGTTTTATTTATTTATTCATATGGAATACAGCAACTGAACAACAGAACAACCTATAAATAATTGCACTGAGGGATAAGGCTAGAGTGACAGTTTTAGATTTGATATCCATTGCAAGCCATTGTCAGTAGCCTGATTTAGGTCTTCAATGTAACCATTAAAATGAGAAACAGGAGATTTCTCTGTGATGTGTGGTATAGTTTGGATTTTGCCACATTCATGCTTGGGGTCTGTAATAAAATTCCATTTGTGTAGTAGGTAGTTATGTCTATCTTATCCAGTATAAGCCCTGTTCAACGTTGTCCAGCTCCATCTTCATAAAGCAAAGGCTGAGGGTTTAGATGTGGGGTCTGTGATAAGAAATGTATTAATTATGACAATTGTGTGCCATTGCTGGATCCATTTTTTCTTGATGTCAAAGGTTTTGTCATTCAGTTCTTTTCCTGCACTCCAAAATAGCCTTCTTGACTTAAGCCTTAACATAGGGGGATCACTAAGTTCTTCAAAAATTCATAGTGAATTGAATGTAAGCAGGTTTTTGTAAACTTTTAAAGTAGCCTGTTTACACTGAAGATCAGGAGGAGAGATATGAGAAAGAACAGACAGCTCAGGAACAAGAGTGGCTACTCAAGTACCTGTTATGAGTCCCATTGTTTCATTCAGTCGAGAGTCAAGCTATTACGGGTGCTTCTGCCCCAAACTGGGACATAATATTCAGCCACTGAGTAAATGAGAGCCAGTGCCGATGTTCTGAGAACTTGAGCATCCCTTCCACAACTCGTACCAGCCGGTTTTGAAACGATGTTGTTATGTGTAGCAAGTTTGTTCTTAGTTATTTGTAAATGATGCCTATAGGTGAGACTGTGATCAAGGTGGACTCCTAAATGTATTGGGTAGTTTCATAGTTTACTGGTTTTCCACAAAAGCTGATTCTTAGTTGTGCGTTCACCAGGCTGCTAGTGAGATGAAAAAAGGAATAAACTGTTTTGTCAAGGTTGGGCTTCAAATACCATTCATTAAAATAGTCTTCTAATTTTGCCAAATCATTACTGAGTGTAGTTTGAATAATACTAGAATCAGAGTCTTGTGCTAGGATGGTGATATTGTCACATAAATACATTTTTCTTGATTTTGTTTGGGGAATATCATGTGTGTACCAATTGAAGAGGCTGGGTGCCAGAACAGAGCCCTATGGTAAACCGTTGTTAACAATTTTGAGTTTGCTTATTTTCCCATCAAGGCAAAATCTTGAGCTTGTGGTTAGGCAAGATATTAAATAGTATTGTAATAATTTTTTGCACGTATTAGTCTTTATCAATTTAACCATAAGACCCCTTACCCATGCTATGTCATAAGCTGAAGTGAGATCAATAAAAGTTGCTCTTGTCTTCTGTTTTCTTTTGAATCCCATTTCAGTAAAGGAGGTGAGAGCGAGAACTTGATCACAACAGCTCCTCCCCAATCTAAAGGCTGCCTGGTTTGCAGGAAGCCTGGGCCCCAGAACAGGGCTAATTCTTGACAAGAGCGTTCTTTCTGTGCACAATTTGCAAGTTGTGCACAGAAGGAAAATAGGCACTACAGTTAAAGGAAGGGATAGACTAATTGGAAAGAATTCAGGGGGGAGCAACAAGAATGATCAAAGACTTAGAAAATATGTTCTCTGAGGAAAAATAAAACGAACTGAATTTGGTTAGTCTAGTTAAGAGGAGGAGACACAAGTCCTCAAAGAGGAAGACTTATTCTCCATATCCACTGGACAATGCGTAACGAATTAAATTGCAAAGGGAAAATTTTATATGTAAAACAAAACATTCTGACTTTAAGTACCTGTATGGATAATTAAGATTAATGAAGGAGCTTGTGGAATTTTGGTTTTGGAGGTTTTTAAGAGCAGTTAGACAAATATCTGCGTGGCATGGTTCTAAGTATAATATAGCTGATGCTGCCTCAGTATGGGGACAAGGTTTCAAGATTTCTTCTATCCCCATTTTTATGACTCCTGGCATACATTCATTTAATGGCATGATGGGAACTGATCCCCAATCCCATCGTGCCTTTTGTTGTGCCACAGGTGCATGGCAAGGACACGTGATCTTGGGATCAGATATCAATGATGTCATGACTACTTGCCAGTGCAGGGGGAATCCAGGGTCCCAGGCTCCCCCTGCACCAGCAAGTTGAAAGCTGGGTGCCTGCAGCCTGGCTGAACCTGAGCAATCCTGGGTAGGGACTGATAATTGGCTTAATGTCAATCCCAGTCCCAGGGTGGAATCAACAAATGTTAGCCCTAGCCCTGAGACTGCATTGGAGCTGGATCTAGAACCTGGTGCAGTGGAACTGGCAATCTGTTGACTGTCCATCTCAGCCCCAGGACCTCACTGGAGTCTTAAGCCAGCTCTGCTTATCCTGCCACACTTTCAGTTTTAGGCACAAAGGAAACTAGCCACCAAAATGTTACACATCTTCTGTGGAATATTTTTGTGGCTAGTTCTCAGTTTTGTCATGCTGTTAATTCCTTAAATGTGTGGCAAGGATTACTATTTATGGCATGATTAACAGATTAATCTCATTTTATTTGTTACATCTGCCAGGGGCCTATGATTCTTTTTTATTCTTTTGGAAAATAAATCAGAGAAGTATGTCAGGATGAATCAGCCAGGAAGCTC
>NW_017729032.1:182571411-182584231 GCF_001723915.1 Gavialis gangeticus | reverse complement strand
TGTTACACATCTTCTGTGGAATATTTTTGTGGCTAGTTCTCAGTTTTGTCATGCTGTTAATTCCTTAAATGTGTGGCAAGGATTACTATTTATGGCATGATTAACAGATTAATCTCATTTTATTTGTTACATCTGCCAGGGGCCTATGATTCTTTTTTATTCTTTTGGAAAATAAATCAGAGAAGTATGTCAGGATGAATCAGCCAGGAAGCTCCCAGGCTTTGTTTGGGCAAAAGTTACACTAATTTTCATACTGCTGAGTTTCAGAGAACTTCTGTTGGGGCATAAGCTAGATTTATGGAGTCGGCTCTATTTATTTCGGGTTCCAACCCCAGTACAGTGAATCCATTTTTTGTATTTACTATTTGGTAAGCTTCCAGTTAATTGGCTGACTGTATAATTCTTACAATAATTGCAATGTGACTTTATTTAAATAAAATCTAGCAAGCAATACATTGATCATAAAGTTTTCTCCTGAAACAACTTATTTAAATGTCTTTTTTTTTCCCCTAAAGAAGTGCTAGGATGATTTTCCTGGCCAGTGTAGACAGGAATGAACTATATTATGACTTAAGGAACCAGATGGCTGAAATACAGTGCAGCAGTAGTATAGTGTCCTAATATTTTTATGATATGTCTTAGCTTGAAATGAATGCTCATTCCTTGTTCATATTTGTTTTTTCTTTGAGTATTTTAACTTACGAGGAAGGTGATAGTGCTAATTATTTTTAATTATATGTCTGTACTGTTACTTTTGCAACTTTTTCAAAACTGAAGAATGTCTTAATGAGCAGATATTTTTCTTCTTTGTACTTGTGAACCTGAAAAATAAAAGCATGGATAGCTGCCTAGCACAAATAAGAAAACGACCTAGCTAACTGAGCTTTGAAATTGCATGTATAATCTTCGTATTCATTGAGGCATTAAGGAGATTTCTGACTGTTCAAGTGACCTGTGGTACATAATTCGAACAGGACTGCCTAAAAAAATCTTATTATACAACTAGAGTAAAAGTTTATATAGTTATCTCTTCTTATCCGTTTGGAAATTTTCCATTAATTGGTAATTTTAGTTTTCTTGAAATTTCTTTAACAGAAGATAATAAAAAATATAGCTGACTGAATCACTTATCATTATAATGTGATGTGGGTTTTCCCCACCCTAAAATCTATTTTCTCTAAAAGTGAAACTGAAGCAAATATATTGCATTATGACCTCAAAATAATTTTAGTGGAAATTTGCAACTAAAACATCCAGGAAGTGGTTTATTGAATCAGGATGTGGTGATCTTCCCTGTAAATCATTACTAAACCTGTTCTGTAGAGTGGTATTGAAGCAGTACTGGGTTCATAGATGTGCTATCCTTTTGTATGAGATGTGAAACCAATGTCTTGAAAATTTTTGGTTATTAAATTTCCATATGTCTTTTTCCCAGCAGTTAAATACATTTGTGAGGTAGTCCTGATCTGTTTATCTGATTTCATAATTCACAAATTTTAGGACTATAGGCCTGGAAGGACCTTTTAAAAAGGTCATCCTCCCCTGCCTTTGCTCTGAGATGGGATTCAATGCACCTGGACCATCCCTTATGGAAGTTTGCCTCCTGTAGTCTTAAGCCTCCAATCCCTCAAATCTCTTTTAGAAGTCTAAGGTGCTTGTACACATGAAGAAAATGGCCTGTTTTTGTAGTTTAATTGTGTGGCGCCTTGCATGTACGGGGTTTTTTGCAATTTAAATGAGTTTGTTGCAAACTAAACCACATCCGCAGTTTAGTTTGCAACATAGCTACTTGTAACATTACAGCCTTTAATTTTACAGCTCACCCCCCCCCCACCCCCCAGCCGCAGGAGAGGTGGGCTGAAGGCAGAAGTGATAGAAATGTTGAGGGGCCTGATCCTTCCCCCCTCCACCCCTCCCTGCTGAGACTGCCTGCCTCTCCTGTGGCTGGGGGGTGAGCTGCCAGCAGGCCAAGCAGCCCCTGAGCTGCGGGCGGCCCCGGTCCTTCTGTCTGCGGTGACGGCATTCTCTGGGACTGCCTGGGTGGGCTGCTCCAGCTTGGAGGTACACAATCCAACGCTTCCCTGAGCCTGCCTGGGCTTCCAGTATGCCATGCACCATCCCCTCCTCCTTCCCTGGCCGGCAGCACATCAAGCTGCCCTCCTTCTGTCTTCCCGTGCTGTCCCAGACGCAAGGCAACCCATTCCTGGGTGGTCCCCAGTGGCAGGGACAGTGCACAGGGTGCTGCTCCCTGGGCAGACTCAGAGAAGAATTGGATCTGGTGGTTGCTGCCTCTGAGTGGAGGTAGTATCTGACCCACTAGCAGCTCACCTGGACAAGCCTGGGGATGCTGCCCCTATGAAGGAAAGGACTGGGGCCCCCACAGCTCAGGGGCTTCTTGGCCCCAAAGCAGGACCATCCCCAACAAGGTGATCCCAGCTGAGACTTTGTCTAGCCGGGCCTTCAAAATCTCCACGACTTAAAAACCGCTTGACCCTGGCCGCTGAAGAGGTGGGCAGGCTTTGAGGGGGGGAAAAAACGATGAGGCTTCTCACTGTAACAGTGATGGAAGCCCCTAAATTGAAAAGGTGGGTTTTTAATCGTCACAGTAAAAAACCCACCATGGGTACAAGCGTCCCTATAGTAGCAAGCGTCATGTAGAAGCACCTCTATCGTAGCATTTCATCACTTTCTGATAAGTAGAACATTTTCTCTCATATTCAAATCAAGTCTTCTTTGATGCAAATTCAAATGATGCTGATTTTGATGCTGATTTTTATTTTTTTTTTTTGTCCTTCTTCAGTGGCTAAGGGGACACTTAACTGTTTTCCTCTTTAAAATATTGAAATTTCCTCTTTAGATATTGAAAGACTACAGGATTTCTCCTGGGTTTTCTCTTTTCTACACTAAATGCACCCAGTTCCTTCAACCAGGTTTTTCACTGGTAAAGTTTTCTGTATCTTTTTTGTCTCTAAATTGTGTTGCATTGTACTGACATTACTTGGTGCATTTTCCTATTCAGAGATGGCTGCATTTTAATAGTTGGCGTGCGTGCGCGTGTGTGTGTTATACCCATTGCATGCATGTTTGCGTGCATGTGTCGTGAAATTCTGCAACATATTACAAAGCTTGCTGAACCTGCTGTAGAGATCAAATAAAACTGGGAAGTGTTTATAGCATTTTGGAATCTCCTAAGTATAATTTATAGCCAATATGGTTATTGTTTTCTGATTTATTCAAATAAGCTTATATTGTCTTATCCTATTTTCAGTCATTCTTTAATTTGCATAAATGTATATATGGGGTAGATGAAACGTTAAGTTGTTTGGGTTTTTTGTGGATGAGGGAATTGCTGGGAGTGATTCATCTTTACTTTTCCTTAAGTTTTTAAAGCTATATCGGGTGAAGTTTTAATTCTTTGCATTTGAGTTGATGAAAACAATGTATTTGGAATTTGACATTTAAAAAGATTAATTTTCCAAATTCCTTATAATATTTTTTAGAAGGTTTTGTGTCTGGGCTGCTTACAAAATTTTTGCACATCCCTGCTTATGTTGCCTTTTCTAGCTGTCATGTGCATGAAGCCAGTAGAGTCTAGTTTTTGATCTGGAAGAGGAAACTTCTACCCTAAAGTAAGCAAAGCTACAAAAAGTTCCCAGCTTCCTGTGTAATAAACAAATGCAAGCTTTGTTTTCCTCAGAGGGCCTGAAGAAGTGTGACTCAGTTTAGGCTTGGTCTTGCAGAGTTAATGAGTTCAGCTATTACAAGGAAGTGGGAGGACTGCAGTACTCTTAGACACTTACTTGTAGAAAGACAGCTTTACTTCACAATGGGAGAAGAGGTATTTCTTTTAAATAAATTGCTTTTCTTTTACCATCTCAAACTGTCTTTAACTAATACACTTTAGAGCATGGATATCTGATAGCAGGGCTCTAATTCTTCTAACCAGTGGATAGAAATTGTAAATGTAAAACTGGGAGGGTTGTTTTCCCCATTATGATCCTGGGCAGAAGAGAGATCCTCCTTTTATGGAGGAATGTATTAAAATAAAGGATTACTTTGTTAAGAAACATTCTGTCCTGGAACTGTTTAGCTTACTTTTTCTCTTTGGTCAGTTTGGAAATAAAACTTAAACAGATGTTTTTGATATCTATACTACTTGCTTTTAATTCTTTTACTGTAAAGAATGATGTAACTTCACAGTTCACATAAGCCACAACTGTTGCACCATCTCCCTAGGACATTTTTTAAAGTAAACGAAATCTAGCTTTTCCTTAGTAATTAAAAATCTAATTTGTTTTTTCAAGAATAACGATTTAAAACTAAAGTTCTTCTTCATTGTCAGAGAAAGTGTTTCCTCTCCTGTGTGAGGTGATGGCTGGAGTTTGCCATGTGGGTTCAGAGAAACTGAGATTGATGGTTTTATAGATATTAGATCTTTTTTCATGAAGGTAGTGAAATCTAGACGGCAATCATTCCTTCATTTTAAGTGATAGCAAACAGAATTTGTGCCCGTTGCTGCTGTGTGTTATGAAATTATATAGTGTGTTGAAGAGACATGCCAAATAAATTGTTTGATTATTTGCCAATAGTTTTTGGTTTGTATGTTGGTAGGTATAAATCTCTAAACTTGTGCATTTAAAATCAGAAATCAGAGAGTTCTGTCCCAAGCATTGAAATGATGCTGCAAAGTTCTTTGAATAGATTTTTAGGCTTACAATGTGCCATGTGTCTTTCCTTTTCCTGTCTTTAAAAAAAAAAGAGGGGCAGGAGCGTGTCAGGGAAATGGAACAGCACCATAGAATAGCCTGTCAGTGTTCGGGATGAAATGTCTAGCCAAATTTTACAAAGAATCTTTTTAACTGTTTGCTGCTGATAGAAATGTATCCAGAATATTATCTTTACGAATAAAAACTGTTTTTTATTTCATTACAAAGCTTACATTATGAGAGTTATTTTGATAAGCATGACATAAAAATCTTCCAATAAAAATGATTGAGGCAGGGGAGGGTCATATGGGACTGAAAGCTTCTGGCCTGCAGAAGCCCTTAGAGCCAGTCCTTCTCAACTGGTGACTTGTAGCCAAATACAGACGGCTGCCTGGTGTGCTCTGGATGCTGGGATGCTTGCCACACTCTGGCCACCCAAACTGACAGCAGCAGAGCTTCACACACAGAGCAGACTGTTTCCTTTAGAGAAGCCTCTGTGTCTAAAGTACTTGCTGGGGAAGGGAAAACTCAAGTCACATATTCCTAGTCATTTTCCATTTCTATACCACATTAGAGAGCTGTCTTCAGAGGGAAACTGATAAGTTCCAGTTTCCTATTTCATGGAGCACTCAAAATAGTTTATATTGGTGTGTAGGAAATGGGTAAGGGTAGTGATTAATTTTCCTCTGTGGTTCTTCAGCGTGTAATCTGTGTAAGTTGCTCCACATAGTCTTCTTTTTAAAAATAAATGCAAAAACAAGCCATAAAATTAGGCAATATGGACAAGTTGCACAGAAGGTCAAAATGATAAAAAAGTGTGGGGGAAAACGATAGACTAATAAAGAAAAGGAAAGGTCACACAAAGGAAGAAGAAGAAAAAGAAAACCAGATGGCGGAGAAGTTCCATTGATTGTCTTGTTTTGAGAACAGTTGAAACGCTCTTGAATATTGCATTTGAGCTTCTTCTTGGGTTGCAGGGTGGGATGTGAAGGGAGTATGATAGGTCAAGGACTATTTTTAATAACTGAAGGACATGTACTATCATCCATCGATCCTCCGTTAGGCGGATGGCGGAGATGTTTGTTTCTGAATCTCAAGCAACAGTGTGCATTATTGCTGAAGTAGGCACTGTCTGATAGGATGGCAGTATAGACTTCTTTTAATTAGTTAACTTTTGAGGATTATATTGAATTGCTTTGTATCGGTACTGGCATTTAACTTTACCTACAGAAGGACTTAAGTATTAGCACTGGCATTACCGTGAACAAGGAAGGTCTGTCATGTTTCTGTCTTTGTTTTGTCTTCTGTTGTAACATGACATAAGCATAGAAAAAAAGGAGGAATGTGATAAAAACAGAGACAAATGTACTGGAAGACTGCAAGAGGTATGGTTATCTAGTTTGCTACCAGACGATACAGCTGGGAATTGGTAAACTGGGATTTTATTTCTGTTTCTGCCTTGAATGCCAGTGCAAGTTTAGAAAAGTACTTCCCATGTCTTGCCTCCTGCATCTATATAATGGGATGTTTGTATGATTTACCTGTGGTATTGGGATTGTGAGGATAATCGCATTGCTTTTTTTTTTTTAATGAAACTATTGCCATCTTTGTGACAGATGGTACAGAAATGCAAGATAATGCTGTTTTTATTGTGCTGCAAGGAATCCTGAAGAAGCTTAGGCTGTGGGCAAAACAGACTTTAGCTGCTTTGGAAGTGAAGGGGGATCTCTTGTTCAGCACACATCACCTGTAACACTATAACTGTTTTATCCTTCTGTAGTGAAGCAGATTAGCAAAATGGCGATACATTTAACCTTGAATTAAAGAGGTTTAAAGAAGCAACAGTTTTCATATCCTTGTACTGCTACAAAAGCATACAGATATAAGTGATGCTATATATCAGTATAATTTGAAATTGATGCAGTTATTATGCATGCTAGTACTCTTATTTTTTCCTCTGTGGCAGCCTTTCTCCACCGTTTTTGGAACATGTGATGAAGGAACTATTTGATACCTGTATGAAATCACATGCACGAGCTGCATGTAGATTCACAGGTGTTAGGGTTGGAAAGGACCTCAGTAGGTCATCGAGTCTGACCCCCTGCCACAGGCAAGAAAAAGTGTTGGGGTCAGACAACCTCAGCTAGGTACTTGTCCAGTCTCCTCTTGAAGACCCCCAAGGTAGGAGAGAGCACCACCTCCCTTGGAAGCCCATTCCAGATTCTGGAAACCCTTACTATGAAGAAGTTGTTTCTAATGTCCAACCTAAATCTGCTCTCTGTCAATTTGTGGCCATTGTTCCTAGTTATTCCAGGGGGGGTCCTAGTAAATAGAGCATCTGCTATTCCCTGCTGCCCTCCCCTGATGAATTTATACGCAGCCACAAGATCACCTCTCAGCCTTCTGCTGCGAGGGCTGAAGAGATCTAGGTCCCTCAGTCTCTCCTTGTAGGGCCTTAGGTGCAGGCCTCTGAGCATATGAGTGGCCCTGCTCTGAACCCTCTCAAGATTCTCCGCATCCCTCTTGAAGAGTAGCGTCCAAAACTGGATGCAGTACTCCAACTGCGGCCTGACCAGTGCCACATAGAGGGGAAGCATCACCTCCCTGGACCTGTTCTTCATGCATTTGCTAATGCATGATAAAGTGCAGTTAGCCTTGTTGATCACTTTGTATGACAACTCGTGTTCATCTTGGAGTCAGCCATGACTCCACGATCCCTTTCCGCTGCTGAGACGGTCACCCCCCAGCCTGTAAGTGTGTTGGTGGTTCTTTTTGCCTAGGTGCAGCACTTTGCACTTGTCTTTGTTGAACTGCATCCTATTTCGTTCTGCCCATCTTTCCAACCTGTCCAGATTCTCCTAGACCCGTTACCTACTCTCTGGTGTGTTAACTTTGTCCCATAATTTGGTATCATCTGCAGACTTGGACAGGGTGCCCTCTACGCCCTCGTCCAAGTCACTGATGAAAACATTGAATAGCACCAGTCCAAGGACTGAGCCTTGCGAGTCTGTATTGCCCACATCTTTCCAGGTCAATATCGACCTGTCCACCACCACTCTCTGGGTGTGACCCCTAAGCCAATTTGCCACCCACCTGACCATGTAATCATCTACATCACAGCCTGTCAGTTTATTTACAAGAATAGAATGAGATACGGTATCGAAGATCTTCTTAAAGTCTAGGTAGATGACATCTACCTCAACTCTTGTGTCTAAGCATTTTGTGACCTGGTCATAAAAAGAAACAAGGTTAGTCAGGCAGGCATATGTGCATAACAACTATTTCTTAAGGGGTTGCATATGACCTGTGTGAACTTGGTGTAAGTTTGTGTCACTTACATGGATCCGTATACGTATTGAGTTAAACTACTGAGTTTAAGTACCTGATTTATTGAATTTATGCCCATGCATTATATATGTTAGGACCCGGGTTCTTTGCAGGCTTGGATTCCTTACCCCCCTATAAAGATGAGGGTTTGTCAACTTGCTGCGAGTTTACATAGCTGTAGCAGACAACTGTGCAAGGCTACCGAGGTGCCCCAGCTGCTCATAGAGGCAGTGTCCTTTGAAGTAGCAGCTGCAGCAAACAGCTAAGTTGGGCAACCTGCTATGAATTGTTTGTAACCCACCCAAATGTTGGTGATCTCCATTGTACTGTAACCTCTTTCATAAACTTACAGACCTCCATCTTAAAAGGGGATGGAAGGATTTGCCGCCACCACTACCAAGTAAGAGGCTGTTTTAGAGTCTCAGTGCTGTAATGGCTAGGAAGTTTCTTCTCATTAAATAGAACTTTCTTAAATAACTCAGATACTATAGTGAAGAGGGCCATAATTACTCTGACTATAAGATCTTTGGGACAGTGTCTTTTTGTTTTATAGGTAGTACCTAGAACAGAGAAGTCCTGGCCAGTGACTGGGGTGTTAGAATAGTACTGTTATTGTTGGTGGATATGTCATATTATTGAGAGAGAATGTATTATCTTGCTGCTGGAGGGCAAGTGGGAAGAAGAGTGATTGTACTAAAAACACATAAACATGCATCTTGATGCTAATGAAAAAGTCATGGATCTCAGGGTAGAAGCAGAAGAAACAGCTTTATGAAATGTCATGTATGAAAAATACAGTATAAAAAAAGAATGGTTTGGGTTGTGTAAGAATTCTTGTGCATGTAAAGTGTAAATCTTCAAAATTATTCTTCTATCAACTAAAATATTTTTGTTGGTACAAAGAGAAAAACAGGGATGCTGCTGTTTCTTTAGTACACGTAGTATTAATACTGGAAGGGAAAAGTGAGTAAGGACTCTGAACTGTTTAATGTAAAGGGTTGGGGGGCAGTAAAATCCCAGTGACAACCATAGGGATTGCTGATTCCTACTAAAGGTTAGGTTTTGTAAAAGCAGTTTCTGTGCTGACTGTTACAGTCTAGAACTTGATTGTGGATGACAGCAGTCTAGATTTGTGTTGAAAGATTTCAGACATTAAGTGGGATCCTTCATGAAGGAGAGCGAGCTGATTCTGTATTTGAGCCTTCAAACGTTAAAATTTCAGATTAAGGTTCCTGCTGGGGATGCAGTCTTCATTTGCACAAGCCAGAGAAGCAAAAAAATAGAAAATTAAATAAAGATGTCCTTTTCAGAAACCTTACCTCTGTTGTGACTCTCCAGCTTGACAGAAAGCTACAGTCTTTATGCACCTCATTTAACTGTGTATATGTTTGCTGTGTTGAGATGAGGCAGCTAAGGACCAGAGTGCATGGATTTAATTTCTCGTTTGCTCTCTTTATTTCATTTCCTAAGCATTTTTACTCATCAGTGAACCTGATATGTCTTGTTCCATTTGTTTCAGCAGCATATACTTAACCTAAACTGTTGAATTCCCTTTGTCACTTAGATGCAGTGTAGTCCCAATAAAACTTCTAGAGTGGAAAGATTTTTAGCTCATTAACAGAGGGGATAACTGAGGGACTAGCAGTATCAAATGTCAAGATTCTTCAATTCATGGAAATTGCTAATATAACAAGTGGCAGAAAAATGTTTAGCTTTTTCTCATACTAGGAAGTGAACATTTTTCAGAGGCAAAAAACAACTGTCGTCTTCCTTTAATTTGAGATCTGTAAGGGTTCATAAAAGTAACATATCAGTCTCAGCATGGTGTTCTCAGGCCATAAAAGAGGTACACCGTGGAATGAAAGGCAGTTGAGGTTGCAGAAGTCTCACTGAGCATTCCCAGATCTAAGTAAAAAAAACCCAGTGGCACTTTCAGGTGGGTGTTTTAGAGGGGTATGGAGGTGTTTTTCTTTTCTATTTTAGTTTTGAGAAGGGCGGGTAGGAAATATACAAATATATTAATATTTTCCCTCCTTATTTTTTCTGTCTGTTAAAAGTGGTACAAAATTCTTTTAGTACCTTAGATGATTCTTTTTCATAATGCAGATTTTTTTTAGCTGTAGACTGTCAGGCTGCTGGCGGTCTGTTGACATTCAGCTGAGCAGTTGGTGGTGGCAGTGCATGGTTAGCTGGATGGTCACATGGTGCTGGCTCTGGTCCTTGTTTCCAGCTGCTAAATTGCATTAGGAGACAGCAAAAGTAATTTTTCCATGTAAGCAGCGGCTGAAGTTGCTAAAGGGAGTTATCCAGTTGCAAGCAAGGGGTTAGGAGTCTGAGACAAGCTTTCATATTAATATCTGTCATGCTGGAAAAGTTCAGAATTTCTCCTTCAACATGTAAGAGTAAATTGCATAAATGTGGAAGATACCTACGGTAGCTAGCTCTGCATGAATCTTGATGTCTTCACTTTTTGGGAGTATGTACAACAATATAATACAGAAAATTAAAGCAAGGGGTAAAATGACTTATCACAAGTTCTAATACTTCACAAAAAGTAAAACGGGGATTAATTTTAACAGGCTGCTTGGAGTGATGTAGCTGTGATGGTCCAAGGAAATAAGCAAGTGGTAAGGATTTTTACTGGTGATATTTTTTTATTGAACCAACTTCATGGTTGGGATATATTTAAACAATCTTTCAAATGCAGAATATCCTGCATTTAAAAGATTGTATGCTTAGATACCAACTTGTTTATATTAAAGTTATTGTAGCTTTGTTCCCTCTCCTCTTTCAGTTATTTTTTATAGTATTGTGTTTACACAGTGCAGGGGCTTGTTGTTTTGTCTTTGAAGTACCATGAACACAGCACTGTATAACACTGCCCACCATTTTTCACCAAAAGAAGACTCTGTGTGTGCGAGTAGATTGAAAAAAACTTTCATTGTTACTGGAGCCTTTCCCTATCCAGCTAGCTGAAGAATATTTGGAAAATAAATAAAAATAGTCTTTTTCCTAAAAACTCTAGGAGACAATGTCATTTTGAAAAAACAAATTTTAGTCTTGAAAACAAAAGTGAGTGTTCCTTCCTTCCGGATTCAAAGCATTGGCTGTTAGACTTAAATTTGTTTATACAGCCTAAAGTCTGTTTATCTGATGAAACGCAGAAGTTTATCTTTGTTCCTTTTTCGGTGAAAAAGAAATGTGTAGCTGTCACACAGGTGAATGAATAGATGCCATAACCTAGAAAAGAGAAGTTCCAACACAACTGCGTCTTGCTGAATGATCTCTGTACTGCTTATTTTGTTTTCCTGTTTTTCTGCCCATTCATCTGGTTGGAGTTTGATGTGCTAAGCATCAGTGTGAGAGATACAAGAAGCCCAGGATACTCTTAACATTCAGAACTTGATGGATTTCTAGAGCAGTGAATGTTTTAAATACGGTATAATACAACGGTGCTTAGCCTCCAGCCCACGGATTGAATTGAGCTGCCTGGGCCTTGTCATTCAGCTAGCAGGATCACAAATTTGCCATACCAGTTAATGCCATCACCAAATCTTTGGACTTGTGAGGCACACTACAAGCCAAATGCTACAGCCCACAGTCAAATTGTGCCAGCATGTGGCCTTGCTCTGTGGCTGGATCCAGTGTATGGTTTCGGTTGGTGCACGCGGTCACTCTGCAGACTGACCTTGCATACCAGCCCCATACTAGATCTGGCATGCAGACCAGTCCCATGCCACTCATCCAGCCCATGGAGTCACAAGGTTGAGCACCACTGGTCTAATATGATCACAGTCTCCTTTAAACCCTTTTGAATGAAAACTTTAGCATAGATTTGGTGTAGCTGCAGGTATGGATGCATACAGCATAAGGGGATATTTTATTCCGCTTATGAACATGGAACTAGGTGAACTATTTTTCACCTTTGCTACCTTTAGCTCTTTTGCATGGGTGCTGTGGTTTTAAATACCATGTTTAACTGTAAAACTGCAAACTTGCCTTGATAGTCTACGGTGACATTAACATGTTTGAAGAAATTAGCTTTAGAAATAACATATGCTTCTACTACTACTTAAAATAGTATGTTAGTATGAAGTCCAGCAGAAGGTAGGGCATGAGCTTTCATAGGCAAGAGCCTGCTTTATCAAATGATATGGCAGATGCTATGGGACAGGCAGAAAGAAAGTGTTTTATATACAGAGGAAAGGGACCCTGGAAGGAGATGCTGTTAAGAGAGGGGAAAAAGGTGGGTTGATTAGATCAATTGAGGAAAAAAAGGAAAAAAATTCAAAAGCCTGTAACTAGTGAATGCTTTTAACCTCCGTGGACATTTCATCACTGACATTCAGAGTACCTGTCCTTAAACAACAAAACTTTAACACAGTTGGCGGTGCCTGCAGGCAATCACCGCTTGCCACTCCACCCCCCCACCCTGCTGCTGGTGGCAGCAGCATCTGCAGGCAATCAGCAATTGTCGCTGGCCACTGCTGATGCTGTCAGTGGCGTCTGTGGGTGGTTGCTGACTCCTGGTTGGTGCTCACCACCTGCCCCTCCCTCCTCCCACCGCCAACAGCACTGGTGGCATCTACAGAAGCTCCCCACTTACCACCACCACCATGCTCCCACCGCTGCCAGCGGGGACAACAGCTGCCATGGGCACACAGTGTTCATGCAGGGGACCTACCCCTCCTAAGCAGCCCCCACACCCACAGTCCCCCCCATACCTACCTGCACACTGACTCATACCGCCCACATCCCTCCACACCCACCCCACATCCTGTCCTCGA
>NW_017729032.1:182558857-182571396 GCF_001723915.1 Gavialis gangeticus | reverse complement strand
CACCTACCCACACACTGACTCACATCCCTACCTGCCCACATACCTACCCACATCCCCTCACCCCCTTCTTACCCCCTCCTGCAAACCCCACATTCCCCCATCACACTCCCACCATGTGATAAGGAAACCAAACGCAAACATTAAAACATTATTTAGGATTTATTTTATTATGATGCTGGAGACGCTGGTAGGCTTCCAAATGTCTTTGACATTGTAAATATAGCAATAAAACATTGCCCATCTGATTAATCCCTTTCTCTGTGTGTGTCTCTCTCTCTCTCTCGTTCTAATTATGGAAGAATGTAGATTTTGGGGTATTTTAAAAAGTGAATTTGGCATACTGCTAGTGTCCCCAGATACCAAGTGGCTGGGCCTCAGAAGCTCCTGAGGGCAATTAGCTCTGAGCTGCTGGGCAGGGCAGGTTTTTATACTGCTGGGGCCAATTTTGCCCCAGCACTGCAAATTTGCAGCACGGGGAACATTTTTTTGCTCCTGCACGTGCCTCTTGCAGATTCTCAAAGGGGTTTGAGACGCTGCAAGAGGCACATACACACTCGTCTGGACACGCCCTGTGTGTTTATTCCAACTGAATATATGTGGGGAGTACCAAGCATTTACTGAGGTATTTCTTTTCAGCTTTGAAAAGACAAAACCCTAGTGAAATAATAATGCTATCATAATACCTAGCAGTTTAGTAGTGTTTTATGTACAGCTTTCCCTCGCTTTATGCAGGTTCTGTATATGCGAATTCGCTCTTATGGGATGACCCTTTTTATACCAAAAATTCGTTATATATGAGGTAAATTCAATCTTATGCAATTGGTGTGGTGGAAGCCTGCAGTTAGCTGCTGTGTGCAGTGCATTGTGGGAGTGACATGTAACAAAATATAGTCTCCTTTGTGGGTCTGTGCTTCTCGCTCATTGTCTCTAACACGTGCTTCTGTAGTTGCCATCCCCATTACAATAATGCCCCATACTTGTACTTATGTGTACAGTTGCCAGTTGGTGAATACCAAAATTGGCTTGTAACAGTGGTAGAAATGGGTCTGGGGGTCAGTACAGTCAAGGTCTTGGAATGTATCCCTATTTGTTACATTGTAAAGTGGGTTCGCTTTATGCGAATTCAAGTTACGCACTGTTTTCCAGGAATGCATGTACAGCATAAAGCAAGGGAAACTGGTATTCAAAGCAGCATGCAGCATGCAAGACCTGCGAGTCAGAGCATGGAGGCACCTTAGGATGGTTCTGGATATTCCCTAGCCTGGTCCCAGGCCTTGTGTACAAAGCCTTATGCCCCAAACACAAATCTCCCCCTCCAGAGGGAGCTGTCAATCCAGGGGCTTCAGCTGTGCCTCTCTTACTAGTAGTGGTCTTAGGGGAGGGCAAACTGGGCAACTCTCTGGAGGCCGGAATTTTTTGGGGGGTGAAGTTTTTGCCAGGTAGTGGCTCTATTTGCATTTTAACACTTGACTATTTATCTAATTCCCCCAAAGAAGATTAAAAAGATTCAAGATACAACTGTGGTGGGTTAATCTTTACCTTGCCCAGGGCCCCAACCAGCCCTAAGGCTGCTACTGCTCCCACCCTCCCCATGGTCTGAGCTTATTTCCTATCCAGAATCTGTAGAGGACCCTGGCATCCTGGGTTGCAGGGAGCAGGCGCTACTGGCATGTTTCCTGGAGAAATCACTAGACAGGGGTGCAGTCCTGCCACTGCACTGCCCCTTGATCTGCCTCTGTCAAGCCCCAAGCCTCACTTTAAGTGTTCTCTGATTTTACCAAATCCAAACCAATCTGCATCAAATTCAACAGACATCATTAATGTCACAGTGCTCCCCATTAAGCTCAATTTCTGCATGTGGTCCCTTGCATCTGTCACTTCATGTTCATTGCCTGAGTTAGGATTCTATTCGTTGTTTCATTAAAGAATCCCATTTCTTTCCTCCTGTCTATCCCCTACCCTCAAACTTAAAATGGACTTTTGAATGTGCCTCATTTTATTACCAGACCAAGATTTGTTAGGTACATGGTGGACAAATAAATGGTATTATCCCTTCCCAGAGGACTAATAAAAAAGAACGCTAAGCTTTGTTGGGGTGGAGGGGGGAAAAGGGGACAGTGACCTCAGTCTCATTCACCTCCTCTAGTTATATGACATAAGAAACTTCTTTTAAAATCAAGGATCCAACACGAATTGTTACTGGGGTGAAGTAGGAAATAAAACTTCTTGTAATTGATACCTGCTACCAGTGTAGAAGTAAAAAATAATACTGAGTGATGGGAGAGAGAATGTGTGGCAAATATAAACATTGTTCTTTTTTTAACTTTGGCAACATTTATTATCCATAGCATGCCAATTGGATGTACTGAATTGAACTAAAAACCATGTATAATGCAGTGTCTGCTTTTAACATGGATTGTAAACTCTGACTAAGGAGGGTGCTGTTTGTTTATTTATTTATTTATTTATTTATTTATTTACTTGTTTTCTTATATATATTCCAATAATAGTAATAAGTCTTGGAGCCCTAGTCATGAATATTTTGCAGTAAGTACTGTACAAATATGGAACACAATTGGTATCCCAGCCTCAAAAAGTACCAGGCTGAGAAGTACAGGGAAACAATAAGACAATATTGATCAATATGAGAAGCAGCACATTATCAATTATATCAATTCTTTAGTACACTTTTTCTGTACTGAGTGCTGGCAACCCTTGGTAAACAAGATTTTTTTGTTTTTAATTTGTACTCATTTTAAATGTTTCAGTTGAAATAGAATGAAGGAACATAGAATGTAGGAACTTAATTTCTCCCCCAGTTTTTTCCATGGCTATTTATGATCATCTCAGCATACCATCCATAAAAGAGAGAATAAGAGTTCCACGTATCACACGGGTGTTGTGGGGATAAGTGCAATAATGCTATAATAATGATAGTCAGATGTATAAAATGAGATAGCAGTTCTTGCTTAGGCTAGTTTTACTTCCCGCATATTTTCCCATCCTTATTTTTAATGTGGTTCCAAAAGAAACTTGTGTGGGAGATATGCACATAGGCTAAGTACAGACATTTGTGGAGGTTAAATTGGGTTCAAAATGGCTGCCTGATGTAAACTTGGTATGTCCCAGTGCCAACCTTACAGATGCACATACATACCCAGTCTCAGTGACTGGCAGTCAGTCTAAACCTGTAACTGAACAGAAGTTCCATGCACACAAACTGGTCTAAATGTTGCAGAACCTGGTTTACAATAAACCTGGACCTTTGTGGTATCAAACTTCTTTGATTTAGGTCACACTGGTGCATGGAACTTCTGTACACTTTCCCTGCCCAGCCACTGGCCCCAATCTTGGGGCTGCCCCAGCCCAGCACCCACCCAGTGCTGGGCTATTCTCCCCCACACACCAATCGGCCAGCCCTCATAACCCCCATCCCACAAACCACTCCAGGTGCAGCTGCTTTTATCATCATTTGCCGCTGCCAGAGCCAAGCAAGTCTCAGTGCGGGGAGGGTAGGAGGGATGAGGGGGTAGGTTCACCGGGGAGGACCCACCCCACCTGTGGGTCTTGCCTGCCCCCTGCCATGGTTTGAGTCTGCCGCCCCACCTGTGGGTTGTGTCAGCCCTGCCCACCCCACCCACAGGTTGTACTTGCCCCGACTCCTCATGGGTCACACCTCCCCCGACCCCCCAGTAGATCCCCAATCCCCTCCAGCCTGCTGGACCTCCAACCCCCCACTAGCTCCCCATCCTGACTTACCTGGTATCAAGCAGCCATTTGGATCCAATTTAACCTCCTCCTGATGCCCCTGATTATCTATATTTAACCGCAGAGTATTTGAAATATTACTTTCAACAATATGTGTAAGGGACTGCAAGAATCATCTAACCCAGCCCTCCCTGATGAAATAAAGCTGGATTTAATCAAACAAACATCAAACTACCATGGTGAAACTGGTGGTTGTGTTTGTGAGCAGATGGACTGTTGCATCTCCTAGGTGCTAATTTGTCTTGAGACAAATTAATCTGCCTTGCCAAAATCTATTAATTTTGAAGGAAGTTGCACACAGATGAGATTGCCCTCCCCCCCCTCCCCCCCCCCAAAGTTGAGTAGCTTTCAAACATTAACAGTTTTTTGGTGAAATCTCAGACCTGCTTGAAATCAATAAAAGTTTGCCATTTTCTTCTGCAGCACCAAGATCTAATTTCTAAGATACTTTTCTTATTTTGGAGTTTATTCACTTCATTTCCCCAGGAATCAAGGTATTGACATTCCGTTTACCAATCAAGCCACCTGAAAACAGGCACAGACAGACATGCTGTATGAAGCAAAGTAACAGTAATTCATAACTTGTATGTAGGTTGTATGTTTATTCAACTCTTAATTTGATTCAAGTATAGATAGCAATTCTGCAAGAAAATGAAGTCTATTAGTGTATGTTTATAATGTAAAAATAATTTGCATATTCTGCAACAGTAGATAATCAGGTTTGACTGCATATGAAAAGGTGGTGATGTGTACTTCTAAAAATTTTTTCTCACTCTGGTTTGTGTGGAAAATTCCAAATAAAAGAGCTAAGAGTAAGTGTCAGTGTTGATCCTGCTGCAGGGATGTGTATGTATCATTCATATAAAATCAGATTTATTTATTTTTTAATAGCCATGCCTCTTGCAGCCACTTATATGTTCTCTAACACCATGTGTTGCACCACAAGAATAAAGGGTGGAACAAACACAGCCTTCCTCCAGCCTGTCTTAAGTATGGGTTAGGATAGTTTCGTTGACCCAGATGCTGATTAGGAAACAAATTGAAACTCAAGAGTCACAACTCCTCCCTTAAAGGAAAAATTGTTTAGCCATTTTTGTAGAACTTTCTGTCCCTGTAATTCCTGCCTGCTCAGCTAGCTCTACTGTCTAGCAAGGACATTGGGGCTCAGAGGAAAGCCAGGACTGTTCCTACTTTTTTGCTTGCAGGGGTTATTGTCAATCAAGTAACACCTGCTCTCTGCAGCTGTATTCACAGTCAAGTATAGGAGGAGAATAGGGAGGCTCACGCTTGGCTGTGCAGCCGAGACCTGCGACAGTCTAGCTCTAATTAAGCAATTGGTGAAGACCGGCTTCTTATTCTGTTTTCCCTTCCTGGAGACAGTTACCCTGGTTGTTTGCTGGTGTCAGCAACAACAAATGCAGTTCAGAGAATTTGGAATCCAAGTGTTGGCTACTAAATTACCACTTCTTTTTCTGTTAAGCCTCAGTCATATTTATGGTGTTGAGATAAAGGAGGGGGCACCAGAACTGCCCCCCACGCTCCCAATGGAAGTCTTTGCATCAGCAGGAGAAGCCATGCCCTGCCTGAGCCAGGCCATAGGGCTAAGGATGTGGGACAGGGTGAGTGGGGCAAGCAGAATGGTGCTCCCTTTCCCCTTAGAGACACTGCTCAGTGTGGTGCTGAGCTTCCCAACAACTGTGGCCTCAACGAAGACTCCCAGTGTTCAAATCTGGTGGCACCCCACTCCACCCCAGGAGCCTTTGTGGTGGTAGGGGAAGCCCTGTGCTACCCTTGCCTGCCACTACACCAAGCAGTGTATCTGGGGGCAGGGCAGCACCACTCCACTTGCCCCTCACCCCCCAGGTACATTGCTTGGTGGATGTTCCAGGCAGGGGCAGTACAGGTTTTCCCCCACTACAACAGAGACTTTCCATGGATGAATCTGGCAGGGGTATCCCATCCCCTCCATCCTAAGAGCCTTTGGGTAGATAGGGGAAGCCCGGCACTGCCACAGGAGCTGGCAGCGCACTGCTACACTGTATAATGTATCTGGGGGGATGGGGGATGAATGGGGCAAGCAGAATAGTGCTCCCTTCCCTCCATCCTAGGTGCTCAGTTTGCTTGCTACACCTCTGATCTAAAGTGATGTTTTCACCATGATAAAACTGGGACGTAGTCTGTAGATAAGATAGTGAAAAGCTGAGCAGGTTGTAGATATGTAGGACCTGGAAACCCTCTGAAAGCTGCCCTCAGTAGTGGTGTCACAGGAGGTACTCTATGTAAAGATGAATTTCAGTACCCTGGGAATAACTCTGACCCTAGGTATTTCTCAGATTTAAATGTCTCGACAGAGTAGGAGTTCTTGACTTCTGGAAGGCTTTTGTTTTTTTTAAATTTTGAATAGTTCCAGTTTGCGAGTTTAAAAACTCAGCAATATGTTTGTATGTTTTAGTAGATAAAATATTTACATTCTCTACCCCAAATATCATGTTTGTGCATAACAGACAGAAAGCTTGGCTGCGCTCTTCTTCATTCAGTGCCTGGCAGAATGAGGTAACTATTTCTATTTGCTTTTATTTGCAATTAAGGAGGACTGAATAATTTGCATATTAGAAACATAAAAGAGAAACCCTTCCGACATTCTAATAATGGTCTGGGATGTTTGCCTAAAGAATAAAAAAATCATAGTATCATAGAGAAGTAGGCTGGAAGGGATTTCCAGAGGTCATCTAGTTCAACCCCCTGCCTGGGATCATTGCTAGCCAAACCATCCTATACAAACCATAATCTAAACTTTGCATATAGAAAAATTCAACAGAAAGCTCCCACCTGGAATTGAAATTGTGTATAGGATGAATGGAAGACTCTTCATCCTCAACAGACTCAAGTCCGAAACAAAGACCACAACAACATCCATAATGGAGCTCCAGTATGCAGATGACAATGCTGTTGTTGCTCAATCTGAAACGGACCTCCAAACCATTCTGAATGTATTCTCGGAAGTCTACAAGAGTATTGGCTGAACTCTAAACATCAGGAAAGCACAAGTCCTTTACCAACCTCCTCCAAATGGAGAAACAACCTCCCACCACCCCATTCAAATCAATGGAGAATTGCTGGAAAATTTGGATCACTTCGCCTATCTTGGAAGCCATCTTTCATCAAAGGCAGACATCCACTCGAAAATACACCACTTAAAATGTGCGACCCCAGCCTTTGGAAATCTGAGTTAAGAGAGTCTTCTTAAATCATGACATCCTTGCTGAAATGAAGCTCTTGATTTATTGAGCTAGTGTCATTCCAGCTTTGCTGTATTGGTCGGAAACTTGGACCATATACAGAAGACATCTCAAGAGCTTGGAAAAGTACCACCAACGGTGCCTTTGAAAGATCCTTCAGATTAGCTGGGAGGATAGATGCACAAACGTAAGTGTTTTGGCCGAAGCAAACTCCAACAGCATTGAGACTATGATCATCCAAAACGAACTTCGCTGACCAGATCATGTTGTTTGCGTGCCTGTCTCCCACCTTCCAAAGACAATCTTTTTCTCACAGCTGAAAGAAGTTCAGCAAAGTAGCGGAGGGCAAAGAAAGCACTTCAAAGACACCCTGAAGGCAAACATGAAGAGGTGTAACATTGACATCAACACTTGGGAGACCCTTGCTCAGGACCAACCAAAATGGAGGAAGGCTCTTTGGGAAAGACCTCAACACTTTGAAACAGCTCATTGACAGGCAGAAGAGGAAAAGAGGAACAGGCGAAAAGAACTTCAGAACATCCAATGCAGCAACATAGTGCCCATCCATCCTGGAAACACCTGTCCTCACTGCAGCAAGACATGTAGATCTAGAATTGGGCTGTGGAGCCACCTGCAGACTCACTATTAAGATCCTTAGACAATCTTACTTGTTCACAAATGATCACCCATCATTATCATCAAACTTTGCATATGATTGCCGTCAACCCTGACACAATACAGACCTGACACCCTAATCTGCCACAGGTAAAGTAGGGGAACCATGGCAGCCAGTGCTCTAGTTCTGTGAAATGTTGTCAGTATATGTTTGAGAGATCCCAAGTAGATTGCTAGGCCCCCCACTACAGAAGAAAGCAACTCTCCACCCCCTACACACACACTCCATACCAATCTGCCCATAGGGTAACATTCCTTCCTGACCCCAAATCTGGTGATCGGTCTAACCCTGAATGGAAGGGCAACACCCTCTAGCCAGGAGCCTCTGGCTTTGGTCCAGGCAGGAGTATCAGCACATACCAGTCGGAGTCCCCAGCCCCCGGGGACCAGCCAACACCCAGTACCCCTGAAGGAGGCTTGGAGAGTCCACAAGTTCCCTAGGCAGTCTATTCTACTGCCTCACTACTCTTGCAGTGAAGAAGTTTTTCCGGATAATCAATCTAAACTTACTTTGCTGTGACTTCAAGACGTTGGTCTGCATCCTTATCTCTGCAGCAAGAGAAAAAAGATGCTTTCCTCCTCCTTTATGGTAGCTTTTCAAGTATTTGGAGACTGCCATCACGTTCACTCTTAAGTGCCTTCTTGGCAAGCTGTACATGTCTAGATCCTTCAGCCTCTCCTCATATAACGTGCCTTCCAAGCTCTTGATCATCTCTTCTTAACATGTGGAGTCCAGAACTGCACACAATACTCCAGATGAGGCCTAAGCAGTGCCAAATAGAGAGGCACTATCAGCTCTTGTGTCTTACCGCTAATACTTTTATAGATGCATCCCAAAAACACATTTGCCTTTTGTGTGGCTGCATCACACTGCAGACTCCTTTTGAGTCTGTGATCTACCAGGACTCCCAAATCCTTTTCTGTATTGCTACCATCCAGCCAGGTGTCACCCATTTTCTATTTGTGTTTTTGATTATTCCTCCCAAGTTCTAGGACTTTACATTTGTCTGCACTGAACTTCATCCTGTTCACTCTAAACCAGCTTTCCAATCTGTCAAGATTCTTCTTCCTCCAGTGTGTTCACAGTCCTTCCCAGTTTCATGTCTGCAGACTTGCTCAAGAAGCTTTGTATTAGGGGTGTGCAAAGCAGGCATTATTCGATTTGGATACAGATGTGGCCAGATTCAGGGGACAGCAATTTGATTCTCTGATTCTGGATCACTGTCCTGATTCAATTCAGCCGAATCTAGATCTGAAGATTTGATTCTGATTTGGAGAATCAGTGATTTGGCCGTAGACATAGCTTTATATGTTGTTTCTACGTACCTCAAAGTACCAGGTGTGGCTCATGAATGCTGAGATGGTGGGGCGGATAGAGTGTCACACCTTCCTTAGTTGGGGGGGGGTGTCTCGCACACTCGGCGGCAGACCCAGAAGCGGACTGGAAGTACTTTACAGAATCATCGAATCTCTTCCAATCGAAATCGGAGGCTTTCGATTCAATTCGGAGAGATTAATGGGTCTCCTGATTCGATTTGGATTCAGAGATTTCACTGCTGAATCAGGCCAAAGCTCTTCCGAATTAAATCGGCGACCGGAACTTCATACAGCCCTACTTTGTATGCCGGCATTCAAATAGTTAATAAAAACATCTAACAGCAGTGGACCCAGAACAAACCCCATGTGGGACTCCACTTGAAACCTTCTGCCATTCTGGCTTGGGACACATTGATAATTATCCTTTGCTTGCAGCTATTGAGACAGTTATTTATCCACCTTTTAGTTTTATCCAGCCCACATTTCTCCAATTTATATGAGAAGGTTGTGTGGGACCTTGTCAAAAGCCTTGCTGAAGTCCAGAATGGTCTTCCTTGGGATATACTCCAGTTACTTCCCAGGTATTGAGGTGAGGCTAACCAGTCTGTAGTTCCTTGGGTCCTCGTTTTTTAAAGAGAGGCCATATGTTGGCCCTTTTCCAGTCCTCTGGTATCTGGCTCATCTCCTACAGCTTCATGAAGGTCATTGCCAAGGGCTCCAAGATCTCCTCTGGAAGTTCTTCTAGTATCATGGGATGAAGTTTATCTAGCCCTGCTGTTCTGATTCATTCAAACCCAACAAAGCTTTCTGACCATCTTTTTTTGTTATCTCCTTCCTTATTTGCCCCCTTCCTTATCCAGATAATCCTTATTAAGTGTTTGGCTGCAGCCTAACTTTTTTCTAAAGACTGAGGCAGAGTAGATGTTGAGTAGATCCTCCTTCTTTGCCTCTTCTGTTAAGAGTTTCCCCTGTTAACAGAGAAACCACAGCTTCCTTGGTCCTTCTTGCCAACATACTTGTAGAATCTTTTCTTGTCCTTAATTTTATTCTCCAGGTGCAGCTCATTCTTTATCTTTGCCTTCCTGATTTTGTTCCTGCATGTTCTTGCTATTTCCTGGTACACATCTTTGGTAACCTGCCCATTTTTCCTTTGCCTGTATGCTTTTCTTTTGCATTTGAGGCATTTCAGAAGCTTTTTTTGTAGCCACATTGGTCTCTTGCCATTCTTCTTGTGTTTTCACCAAGTCAGGACAGTTTTTCATTGGGCTTCCAATACTGTGCTAGGGAAAGCTCCCAGCTTTCCTGGGAACTTTTATCCTTCGGTCTGTCCTCCCATGAAACCATGCCTATTAACTCGAGTCAGATGAAATCACCTTTTTAAAATCTGGCACCCTGATTTTGCTGAACTCATGCTTTCCCTGTCTCAGGATCTGGAATTCTACTATATTCTGATCGCTTCCTCTCAAGTTACCCATCACCTTCACATCTTCCACCAGTTCTTTCCTATTGGTCAGGGCAAGATCCAAGATAAATGATCCCCTAGTTGTATCCTCTGCTTTCAGGAACAGAAAGTTGTCTGTCTTCCACAAAAGTTAAGAACTGGCTTGATATTTTATATTGGTTGCATTGTTCTTCCAACAGATGTCTGGAAAATTGAAATCTCCCATCAGTACCATCCTATAGCTCTTGCATAGATTTGTTACCTGCTTGAAGAGTGCCTCATCTACCTCCCTCTTCCTGAGTTGGTAATCCCTACCATTATATCCAGTGCTGCATCTTTCACCTTTACCTAGATTCATTCTGCTTTGCTGTCTTCCTCCTCCTGAACCAGGTGACAAGCATATGTGTATTTGATATAGGAGGCAACACTACCTTTTCTCCCAACGCTGTCCTTCTGAACCCATGATGTTGACATTCCAGTCATAAGAGCTGGCCCACTAGGTCTCGGTGATGCCAGTTAGCTCTTTGTTGTTCTCACAGGCTCCAGCTTCTAGCTCATCTTGTTTATTCCCTATACTTCTTGCATTTGTATACATGCATCATTTTGCATTTTGACTTCCTTGCTTCCCTTTTCTGCCCCTTGTTGCATTCCTGTAGCTCTCTGGCCCTTTGCCAGAGTTAAATTGCTTCTTCAAGTTCTTTCTCTGTGGATGGTGTGCTTTGTTGCTGGAGGGTTTTGATCACCATGCCCTTAGTTTCCCCCCAGTGGAACCTAGTGTAAAGCCCACCTTACTCAGTTGATCAGATGACACCCAAAGATGCTTTTTTCCAATCTTGTCAGGTGGATCCCATCTCTTAATTGCAATCCTCCTCCCAAGAACATCTGTCTGTTGTTGAAGAAGCTGAAGCCTTTACATCAGCATCACCATCTTAGCCACACGTTCACTTCCAGGATACAGTGATGTCTGCTTTGACCCTTGCCTTCCGTGGAAAGAATTGATGACACCACCTACTTCCAAAAGCCTTAGAA
The DNA here is from genome assembly GCF_001723915.1 of Gavialis gangeticus. Lineage (NCBI taxonomy): Eukaryota > Metazoa > Chordata > Crocodylia > Gavialidae > Gavialis > Gavialis gangeticus. Next base: position 182,559,927 of record NW_017729032.1, on the reverse strand, counting down.
TCACCTCTGATTTACTCAGTGTCATTCCTGGCAGTATAATTGGTGCCTACATGGACAAGAAGGAATGGGTAGTGGTCTGAAGGCTGGATGAGCTTTGGTGGATTCTCTGTGATGTCCTGTACTCCAGGCAGGCAGCACACCTCTAGGCTCCCAAATTTGGATGACAAATTGGTGCCTCTGTCCTCCCTCTGTCATCACATGTGAACAAGTAGCTGGAAAAGGGGGAAATGAATATTATAGCCAAAGAACTGCTATGTTTCTTTCCCCCAGATGCAGTCAGTGGGATTTTCGGGACTTTCAAGAGCTCTGTAGGATTATGTTGCTATTCTACCATTCTTCAGCCCCTTGTTGCAGTCCCCACTGTCTGACTAAGGATGAAATAGAACTTCTTCAGTGTCTTTATAAAATTCAACATGAGAGCAAGTAGCAGCAAGCACAGAGCTAGAGTACTGCTGGGTTGGGGCAGTAATTCATAGATTTCATAGACATTTGGGCTGGAAGGGACCCGAAGGATCTTTGAGTCCAGCCCCCTGCCCCAGGGGCAGGAAGTCAGCAGGGATCATAGGATCCTAGCAAGATAGACATCCAAATGTGTCTTGAGGACGTTCAAAGTGGGTGCTTGAACCACCTCTGGTGGCAGTCTGTTCCAAACCTTGGGGGCTCGGACAGTAAAGAAGTTCTTCCTTATGTCCAGCCTGAATCGGTCGTGGCAGAGTTTGTGACCGTTTGATCTTGTCATTCCTTGGGGTGCTCTGGTGAACAGACGTTCCCCCAGATCCTGGTGAACACCCCTGATAAATTTATAGGTGGCCACCAGATCGCCCTTGAGCCTGCCCTTTTCCAGGCTGAAGAGTCCCATGGCTCTCAGCCTCTCATCATAAGATCTGTTTTCCTGACCTCTGATCATGCACGTGGCTCTCCTGTGCACCCTCTCAAGCTTCTCCACATCCTTTTTGAATTGCGGAGCACAAAAATGGACGCAGTACTCCAGCTGCGGCTTCACCAAGGCCAAGTACGGGAGGATGACATCCTGGGATTTGCTTGAGAAGCATCTATAGATGCAAGCCAGG
>NW_017729032.1:182554493-182558606 GCF_001723915.1 Gavialis gangeticus | reverse complement strand
CACCACCCTCTGGGTCCTACCGTGAAGCCAATTCCCTAGCAAGTGGATCATGGTGAATTAATATAGTAGTATTACATGTTTCCAGTTATAATGCTACCCCAGAATTCTGCTTTGTTTTATTACTTAAAAACAAGGGATTAACGCCCCCCCCCCCGAACTTGCATCATCTTAGTGACAACTCTTACCTTTTTTACAAACTGTAATGAAATAAAATTGGGTAAAAATCCATTTTGGCTCCCATTTTGTGGGATGTTTCAGAAAGTACCCTGCAAATGTTGCTGGTCATAGCTACATTAGCAGAGCTATGTGATGGAAGCTCATAGGTTATGCCCCCATCATGGCTTGACTTTGTCTTGTGTTGTTCTTTCTCTTAGGGTCTTGAGTTATTCCAAAATATGTACATAAAAGGAAAAGGAGCATTTCTGGATTATTTAGTGCCTTTTCCAACAAATTTCAGATGCCATTTCTGCAGTGTTTGCAGGCCTTTCTTCGTTCAGTAACTGAGGGAAGTGTGGGCTGCACTGATAAGGCTAGGCAATGCATCTGACTTCAAAGACCCAGCAAAACCCCTTTGGTTAAGCACTGCCTGTTATTCTAATGCTAAGCATCCCTTTCATTAGCTTCATGAAGCCAAGCATTAGGACCTGCAGGTTGCTGTTAAATCCGTGTCATGTCTCTTAATATCAGTACAGCAAAGTTTGGCCATTATTCTTATATTCCTCAGCTCTTCGTGCTTAGGAAAAGTCCGTTTCCTCTTTCATCTTTAAGATTCACTTGCGTGAAGCCATGATATCAGGAAGATGTATGTCTGACAGCTAGATAATCCAAATGTAGTTACCTCACAGGAATAACAAGCTCAAAATGCTCCTGGATTGTGATGGGAGGTAGCCAGGGCCTGGAGTCATGAAATTTGGGTTTAGTTGCCATTTACACCATATATTTCCTGTGTAATCCTGGGCAAGTTGCCTAATCAATATGTGCCTCAGTCTCCATAATCTGTATAACGAGGTTATTAATATCTACCAACTTCCCAGGCATAGTGAAAATAAGTTTACTGTAAAGTTTGCTTCATTCTTTGCGCCTGTTTATCTTACATGTGCTGGCACCTAAGTTAGGGATGAAGTTAGGAGAGAAATATAACAACAGCTGGAGCTTTGTATTCATACTGAATTATATTCAGCATTTTTCTGTGTAGATCCAAGTGTCCAGAAGGGCTTCAAGGATGTATGTATGAAAGGCTTTTCTTTACAGTCCAGTATGAAATAAATGGGATAGGACGGGGAATTGTATCTGGTTTTTGGCAGGTAGTTTGAAGTTTCTGTCTTTGCTCCTACACTTAACCTGAGGTCCACATTTTCTGAAGCATGTCGTAAGATATACTGGTCCTTAAGGGCTGAGAAAGGGAAAATATACCTGGACCAGAAGTGCCATTTACTGTTCTAGTCTCTGGAAAGAAAATCTTATATTAGAAAGCTGTATCCAGAATCAGTATGATTAGAATGTTGGTTTGTCTTGGTTTTTGTTACTTGGTATTTAACTCAAGGTACTTGATCTACTGACCTTCCCTAGGAAGGGACCTAGAGTGGGTCAAAGCCAGCAGCAGGCCCTCTTACCCAAAATAGCTGGGAAGGGAGATTTATCTGTGTCTTAGGCTATTTTTTTCCTTTTTACTTGCTCAGATTAGTAGCTGTGAAAGCTGGCCTGGGGCTCTCTTATTCCATGAAAAACATATCAAATGGTTGTACTGTTGGAAGAGAGGCACTGTTCCTGTCTCTTGCAGTAGGGAAAACTCAGCTTGTGGGTTTTTTTTTTTTTAATAATTCACCATTATATTAGGTATATTAGGTTTCAGAACTAACATGTTAAGGATACTGTTGAGTATCACGGTATTCAGCATGGAAAATGAAACAAAAATGTTTGATAAGCATAGAGGTATCAGTATATACAGGCCTTCTAACATTTAAAAATCAAGTATCTTTTCACTGGAAAACTAAAGACTGTTGATTAGGGCATGTCTCCCCAAAGCCAGAAATGCATAATGCGTATCATTACATCTTCACTTCTTATCAGTCTATTAAATCACACTTGGCGCTTCCCATCACCGGTTAGTTAATTCCCTTGCTCTTCAAAAGCATTAATGCACTCTGATGCATTGATTAATGAGTTGTTGTCTCCCCTCTGAACAAATCAATTCTGCACTGGCCCTGTGTGTATACATTCTGGATTCTGTTCAGTCCTACTCCAGTGAATTCTGGGCGCTCTTTCCAGGCCCAGGTAATGGATATAGTCTCTCTCCTCACTCCCCTAGAATATTGAATTCTGGGAACTCCCTCAAATAAATGAGTTCCAAGTTAAAATCAGCAATTCGCCCTGACTTCTTAACATCTCTTTTCCACTTGCACCACTCTGTTTTATGCTGCTTCTCCAATCTCAGTAAAGCCCTCGCAGGTCCTGCTCATTTTCTTAAGAGGTGCTCATGCCTGATTCCACGTATGTTCAGTTGTCCTGTAAAAATGTGTGATCTTGTGCCCTTGTGCTCTCTGCCACCTACCTCTTGTCCTGAACAAGGAGCAAATAACTCAAGGGCTGTCTTCTTCCTGCTTGCCTCCTTCCTTTTGGTAAGGAGCTATAGTGTTTGGGCCCTGGCCGTCCTTTCTTTCTTCTGCCCAAGAAAGGAACTGGTAACTCCCATTCTGACTTAGCCGCTTGCCTAGATAAAAATTAGTGATAGAATATCTCATACCCTATGTTTATATCATTTTGTATCATCATCTGGAAAATAGGCCACTTGAAAATAGGCAATCTTGAATAAGATTAAATTACAAGTTGTGGTTGGTGGTGGGTTTATTTTTGCAGAATAACCTTTCCATTGGTATTCACTCATTTCACCTTGTTTTCTTCTTTAGTTTTGTTGTTTCTAATTCAGTTTTTTTCTGACATTTGATATGATCACATAGTCAGTGACTCACTGGTGAGAAAAAAAAAATGCAGATTCCAATGTATTTTCTCTCCCTAATTTTTTAACAGTGACCTTATTGCACCCTCCCACATCCAGAAATCTCTTTGCAAGACACTCTCATGCTGGCATTAGGACCAAGTAGTTCATATTTGTGTTTGCAGTGCCTGGTGACTATTTAGAGCATATGTTCCAATATTGCCCTAAATTATCTTACGATGCAGAGCCATAAATGAGTTTTTGATATGAAAACAAATGTGTGGTGAGATGCATAATTACCCTTTACCTCTCATCTCTTTCCAGCTGCTGCCCCATCTCTCTTCTTCCTTTTATATTTTTCTTATGAATAAACTATCTATGTGGCTGCTTCAAGTTTGTCTTATATCCTCACCAGTTTTTCGCTCCATTAAAACTACTTCTGCAAAATTCTCTAATGATCTTTTCTTTCCCTTGTGAGCTAAAGCTCAGAATCAGCAGTTCCTTCTTATTTTGACTGTTCAGCCACCTTTGTCACAGCCAGAGTCTTTTTATCTCCCCTTGATTTCTATGATTCTTTCCATGGTTCTCATACTACCTTTGTAATTACTTTTCCAGCCCATGTTTGAGAGGGTCCTCCATATTCTCCCTACAGTGTTTTGTAGGGGGTCCACAGGGCTTTGTCTCCGTCTCTTCCTCCTCTGTGCATTCACTGTGGGTAATCTAATCCACAAGCACAAATTCAGATCACAGATCTGCCTCTCTATTCTTCTGTTTGTCCTTGTGTCGTCTCTTTCTATCCAAACTAAAGTCTTAGCTTGCCTCTCTGACTTCTCGTCATGGAGGTCTTCCTAGATCTCAGGGTAAAAAAAACAACCAAACAGCTCTGAATCTTCTGGCCTTCCAGAATTTCACCATCTCCTTTCCTCCTACAGACAACACTGACGTCTTGCCACTGAGACCTTTGTTTAGCTTCTCATATCCAGATGTTTAAAACGTGCTTATTCCTGTTCTGTCTAATATCTCTAAGATTTGGCCTTTCTTGTCCATTCACAAAGCTAAAACTTCCGTCCAGGTTATCATGGTTTCATCTCTCAATTACTGTGATGTCTTTTCTCCTTATTCTAACCCGTGTGGTCTTGCCCTGCTCCTATCCTTGCTGAATGCTGCTGGAAAACTCA
>NW_017729032.1:182540853-182549493 GCF_001723915.1 Gavialis gangeticus | reverse complement strand
ATTTGGCCTTTCTTGTCCATTCACAAAGCTAAAACTTCCGTCCAGGTTATCATGGTTTCATCTCTCAATTACTGTGATGTCTTTTCTCCTTATTCTAACCCGTGTGGTCTTGCCCTGCTCCTATCCTTGCTGAATGCTGCTGGAAAACTCACTTTTCTAGCTGGCCACTTTCAAAATTACACCCCTCCCTCTTCATGCTACCACTGGCTCACCCTTCTTTCTCTCATCCAGTATAAGCTTCTGCACTTTTAAGACCTTCATGGTTTATTTCCACCCTACTACCCTTTGTTATCAAAATGTCAGCTTTCACCTCTTATCAGTTACAGATGCTAGCCTGCATTGCCTGCTCGTTAAATTTTCAAATAAGCATCTTTATGTTTTCTCTCATACTGCCCTTCATGCTTGAAGAGCACTCTAAATATCCATAAAGCTCTTCATTATCCTTCTTCAAATCCTTCCTTGAAATTCACTTATTTTCTGTGATCCTACAAAAAGTCTAAAATGTTTAGGCTGCTGGATAACAGTCTGCTGTATTTTCCTTGTATTCCCCTGTCTCTATCCCATCTGTTATCTCTTAGCTTATATTTGGATGTTAAGGTCTTTGGGGTGGGAGAACTCTTTATTCTGTCATAACGAAATGCTGGCTCATATCTGGGACTTGTTAGGCACTTTGGCAAAACAGGTAGATAACTGGTCATTGCAGATGCAACTTTCTCTGGTTGGACCATTCCTATGACAAATAATATATTTGCAAAATAAAAAAGTGGGCATTCGTAAATAACATTTCCTTGTTTCTGGTTAATAGAGGCAACATGTGCACTTGGGCCAAGGATTTGGGCCATAGCGCCATAGTATGTCTTGAGAACTTTTCAAGGGTCCCACACACAATGTTAGCACTGTTGGGTGTGCAAACATGATTCAAAAGATGAACCCAGGGATTTTAAATAAGAATCCATAGTGTCAAAAACATTCTGACGTGTTGTCGTTGTTCTGAGTTCTTTGCAACAGAAGAATCGCTCTATTATTTTTCTGGAGTCAAAAAGAGGTGAAAGCTAAGAGCTGGAATTGTTGTTGTGTGCCTTGAGCCTACTGAGAATTACTTTTGAGTCTGTTAAGGGGTACCTCAAGCATACTGAAGAGTGCCTTAATTCTAAAAAAGTTGAGAGCCGCTAATTTAATCTTTCCTGTCTGATACTAATGAGGATTTATTGCAATACAACTTTGTGGACTAGATAATATTTCTACTTCAAATATAACCAAGAAAGGAGAAATAGTTTTAAAGGATACTTTTAGAAATCCACACATCTGTCTGAAATGTCTTGCATACTGTTGTGACTTGTTACATCTAATGTTACTATTGCTGAAGAAAATTAGAGGGGGGGGGGGATTCCCCTGTTTTTTCTGCATTTTGGCTTTTTCCCACTAGATAGCACTAGTGACAGTTTTTTGAGTCTTTCATACAATAACATGGAAGAGAAAGAGTTCTTTAAACTTTGGAAACAATGACCACTAACTCACAGGAATTGCCAAAGGGGTGAGTAGGAGGGGTAGTACTGCTTTTGCACTCTTTTATAGCTCAAGCAGTGCCTACTTCTTTCTCAGCTATGGGGAATGGCCCTTTGTGCCCAAAACCTTATCTAACATCTCTCCCAACTATTAATTTGGTCCAATAAAAGATATGAAATAAAAATCCTTCCCTGGACCATCATAGTTTTAACACCAGTCCAATCCTACTACTACATCTCAAATGTTCTTTTTAATCCACAGATACTATGTACCTTTAACATACTTTTTTCTATTTTGTTTTTGTATTCTTCATGATTTCCATAAACTCACTAAATTTTTAAATGGGAAAATACAGGTGTTAAAGAGTAGTAATTTATTTATTTCAGACTGTTGGGAAGAAATTACCTCCGGCTGCAGCAACTCAGGAGCCAACAAAAATAGAAGCAGACAACAGAACAAAGGGTAAGCCTTACTATTTTTCCCTTCTTTGCACTAAGTATTGGTAAGCTTGTTGGGAAGTGTTAAACATCTTCTTAGGTTTTGGTACAAGCAGTTTTCTTTATATCCAGAAAAGAAGGGCTGCAAGCATATTCAGAACAGGGCTTGTCTAAACATTGCCAACTCAAAATGCTTTGTTTCACAGAGGCCTCAGAATTGTTTGCCCTGATGATTTTAACCTCCAGCACTGCCACCAAAAATCAAAATTATTTCACCCACCCCAATTGTAAGAACACTTCTGAATTAATTAGATTTGAATGTGATCCAGCTTCCGACTACAAGTTGCATGTGTGTTTTTTTTTTTTTTTTTTTTTTTTTTTTTTTTTTTTTTTTTTTTTTTTAATATATATATGTCCCTAATAATAATGCTTCTCCCTATTTTTGTTTGTTTCCTTAGCTGAAACAAACTCTACCCTGCATGGAATCATATAGGAAATAAAGCATTCAACTGGAGCATCTCAATGACTGTGAACCTTGTTGTTCAAAATGGTAAAAGCACTAATCATAGAACAAAGGTGCTTAACCCCTGGCTCAGATCTGTTCTCTGACTCCCCACAGATGTTCATGTTCTATGGCCCTCCATGCTAGATCAGGCATGGATGCTGGCTCAGGCATGTGGAGGCTGAACAGGGGCAATGCAGGGGCCCAGTCTGGCCCGTGGCTTGGACCCACATAGTTCATCTGGCCTGTGGTGCCTAAACCATGAGCACCACTCTTAGGAAGATATCTGCTTTGTCCTTAGTGTGATACAGTTAGGTAACATGCAAACTACCTTGCGCATAGAGCACTCATCTTTTAGTCTTAATATTTATATAAAAGTGTTTTATGCAAAGTTTATTAAAATCAAATGTGTTTAAGGACTTTCCACAAGGTAGAGTGAACTAAGTGAAAAAACAAAAGGACTGTATTAGTGAAAAAATAGTAACTATTTAATGCTTTGAATTTCTAAGTCGAAATTCTTTTCTCTCATCCATACCTCAAGATCCTTATTACATATTTTCTACTTCTTCCGTGTGTAAAGCTCCCTTGATGGCAATAGAAATTGACACTGCTGAAAAGATATCTGCAGTATAGAATGGACTGGGGAATTTAGTCATAGAAATTTGAGCGGAAAAAGAGCTACCAGGTCATCTTGTCCATCTCCCTGCCAGTGTAGGATTACTCTTACTTGTTCCGTATATAATAAAATATTATGTCTGGCTTCACTATCCAATTATTTTACAGTTTAAAATGAACCAATATATGGGATTTCCATTGTGTTGTTTTTCTTTTGGATTCAGGTCTAAAGCTGTACTAAGAAATTAATCCTAATTTGTGGATTACATTTTCCTTTTGTTTTATACTAGCACAGTTCTTTTCTACTCTTGATGTTTGTACTCTTCAGATAAATATGGGCAGTTAACATTTTCCCCAAAACTTTAGCTCTTAATTAAAGTACACACAGAGTGGAAGGAGAATGGGGAGATGTTGCAGAAAAAAGGATGTAGAACTATTTATGAAGGGAAGGGCAGGATAAGCATTCAACTCTAAACTATTTATTCTGAGGAAATGTAAGCAGTTCACCTCTCTCCCCCACCCAGCTAATTTCTGTGCAATATAAAACAGCACTTCTAGTTTAAGACGTCACCTGAATGAACCTTTCCCAAACACCTGGAAAATCTTACTGGAATCATGCTGTTATATCAGGAATGAATTGGGCTCCTGGTTGGGTTTATGCTATTTGCACTTCTGTGGGATATTCCCTTGGCATACTTTGCACATTCAGTTTTTGTTGGTGTGTTTTTTGCTTTGTTTGGTTGGTTTTGTATTTTGGGGGGGATATGGGGGTTATTTTTCCAGAACCCTCATTCAGGCTGTGTCACCTGGATCACTTCAGTGGGCAAACAACACTGTGCTTTGCAGTGATCAACACTGATGGGATAAGCAGGCTCCTGAACAATACTTGAATAGTATAAATTACAAAATATTTCCATCTGTGCACAGTTTTATTCATAGTACTCCCAAGTTTTTCTTCAAGTTTTTTTTCTTTCGACTGTGTTTGTGGTCTTTGGAAATTTTATCTATTCTGGAACTTGATGATACCCTCTTTGAACTTCTTTAATGTTGATAGTCCTTTGAGATTTTTGAGAGGGGGAACTGTAGCATGGATAATATAATTATTACGTAATTATGCAAACAGACCACAATGCCAAGCAGCCTTTCCAAGAAATATCTCTTAAATCACCTGGAATTAACACATATTTAATGTATGAAGAACTGAGAAGCTTCTCAGTGGTTTTTATATTTTAATTGGGAGAAATATTTTTTGTAATAATAAAAGTAGTCTGTAATGATCTACTCATAAATATGGTTCTATATTTGGCATGATTAGAAAATTATTCCAAAAAACTGTTTCAGAATATTCTGGGAGTTTTCTAGCATGTTACATCTGGTGCCTTGCTGACTTTTTATTACAAGTGCATCCAAAATTCCCCACAGTTCCTAGACTGCACAACTTCCTGAATAAGTCAATTTAGCAATCTGTGGAAACCAATTATATAGTCCCATAGGATCTATGGATCAGTATTGAATACCAGCTTTTTGTACTTCTACTTCATGGTCTCACATTTATTCCATTGTTTCCAACCTACAACACATAAATAAAAATAGAAACAGCTGAACAGTACTCCTGGGTCCCTTCAGTGTTTCTGAAGTAGTCTCAAGCAGGGGAATGTTCTTCGACATTTTATTTTTATTTTCTGAAAAACCTGCCTCAAAGAAGTTTGAAAAGCCATAAATCCAAAAGATCCCCAGTCCCAGGCTGCTGCTAGGTATTCCTCAGCAGTGCTAAGCTTAGTACCATTCACTCCACCTTGGGTCTTAGCTTAATTTGCCTTTTCCTTTTTTCAAAATTGCTGGATCTTCAGTCCTTATTGGGATCGCCAGGTGCTAAGTAGCCATCCCCAGGAGTAGCTTAAGGCAAGAGTCACACACAGGTTCTGCTCAAGACTGGAAGGGGACTCTCAGAAACATTGTTTTGATTCTAATGTGCTCATTGTGAGGCACTGCTCGTAGGTGTGCAAGGTCTGTGGAGGAGCAGTTAGCATTGGCAAGGCAGAAAGACAGGAGTGTGACCACCAAGCTCTTTCTCTTTCTTTCTTTCCATAGCTAATGCCACTGCTGTCTGCTGTCAGGCAGCAGTAGCTGTGCTGGGAGGCCACATATGGACCGTAGCCTGCAGATGCATAGAATGGGAAGAAGCTTTACTTCTTTGTCTTCTTCTCTGCCCAATTCAGTGAGTTTGCAAAAGGTCCTCTGTTGTGAAGTAACAACTGATTTTCATTTCTCTCTGTCACACATTTAGGAGTCATCTCACTGTTGATACTCTTGAGCAGAGGCATAGCTGGGCAGGTTTGAACCCTGGGTAGTGCCTGGTCAGACAGTGGTGGCAGCAGCCTTATTGGCTGCTTCCTAAGTTGGCACCCAGGGCTTGTGCCCTGCTTTCCTGGCACCCCCTCCCCCCTTAATTAGCACATGACAGAAGGAAGGAGAGGTTGTAGCCATGAGAAGCATCTTCTATCAGTCCAGGTAGACAAGAAAGAAGGCTGCTCACCATGGCAGCAAGAATAAGGATTTAAGGTTGGGAAAGTGGGGGAAGAACTCTTTAGATTTGGAGAAGGGTAGAATGGCTGGGGAGAGAGGGGGAGTCCTCAGGCTTTCAAAGGGTAAAAGAGTAGGAGGCAGGGCCCTCATGGCTGTGAGAGAAGAGGAGGAAGCTTGCTCAGAGCTTGGGATTGGGTAAAAGGACCTGCAAGGATTGGAGGGAGAAGGAAAGGAGATATGAGGGCTCCAAGGCCAAAATAAAAGTGGAAGGAGGCCCCTGACTTGAATGGAAACGCTATGGAAAAAGGAAGTCCCTAGGGACTTGTAATGCCTGAATAAGAGGAAAAGACCTTAGGGTCTGTGGAGAAGAGGAAGATAAGAAGAAACGTTAGTAAATTTGAGCTGCGTACCTACACAAAGTCAGATCATCCAGGACAAGTCCTGGGTTTGTTTTCCTGTAAGAAAAACTGACCTGGACAGAAGTTTAAAATGCGATGCAGAGAGCCTGCAGGGTGGTCACTGGGCTGCCAGGTGTCCCTAGAGCATGCAGCCCAGAGAGCTCTCCTTTTTTTTTTTTAATTGCATGTATAAATATTTATCGTTTTTAAAAATGGGTCAGATTTGGATTCTGAAAAACTGTATAGTAAAGCCATTGCTAATAAGTGGGAGAGCTATTTCCAGTTGCTCAGACTGACAAAACTGAATGTAAATGCACACACTTATATAATAGATACTCAAGGATAATATGCCACAATAGGTTTCTGGTTACAGTTATTTTATGACGTTTCATTATATGGATACAAACTTCTTTGTAAAAGTAACCAATTCTTCATAATAAGAGATGAATATAACAGATGGATATGAGATGAATATTTGTTTAGTGAGTAATATGGAGAAGGTACCTTTTGTGCAAATTATAAAATGTAAAATTAACTCAACCTATATGAGTAAGAATCTGATTGGAGAGAGTTGCACTTTGTTTCTGCTATTCTGATATAATGTTTTGATGGTTTAAATATGACAAAATTAATTGGAAATAGCTTTGTGTAATCGACTTTTGGGTAATGAATTTAACAGCCACAGTAAGCACCAAGCAGTAATCCAATTCCACGTTTTGTAACAGAAGCGCAGCTTATCTTTGTGTGCAAGGTCTTTGTTGTCCAGAATTTCTTCCTCCTGATATAGAACCATTTCAATAGGATTCATATCTTGTAATTTTAGACATTCATTTTTGAACTGTTATTCTTTTTACTTATCTAAACTCCATTAGCATGTGTGTACCCAACTTATTTGGTGTGTGATTCTAGGCTTCCTGTGGAAAGAGAAATAGCCAACTTTCAAAAATCAAATATGTCAGATTTCATAGATTTCATAGACATTAGGGCTGGAAGGAACCTCGGAAGATCATCGAGTCCAGCCCCCTGCCTCAGGGACAGGAAGTCAGCTGGGGTCATAGGATCCCAGCAAGATAAACATCCAATTTTCTCTTGACATTTCATAGACATTAGGGCTGGACTCTGATCTTCCGAGGTCCCTTCCAGCCCTAATATCTATGAAATCTATGAAGGCATTCAAAGAAGGTGCTTGAACCACCTCCAGTGGCAGTCTATTCCAGACCTTGAGGGCTCGGACAGTAAAGAAATTCTTCCTTATGTCCAGCTGAAGTGGTCTTGCAGGAGTTTATAACTGTTAGACCTTGTTGTCCTTTGGGGGGCTCTGGTGAACAAATGTTCCCTCATATCCTGGTGGACACCCTTTATAAACTTATAGGCGGCCATCAGATCGCCCCTGAGCCAGCACTTTTCCATATTATTATATTATTTTCTTTTTAATCATGTAAGTTAGAAGTACAAATTTAGCACAGTTTCTGTGCTTTGTCAGTCTGGGTGAAGCTGATTGCACTAGGGAAAAGCAAAGTCAGACGTGAACAGAAGAGCACTGTCTCAGTTTGGACTAAGGGGAAAAGCAGGTTCTAGTCCTTGACCTTCCCTGAGAAGATCTATCTGGGTGTCTAGATGAGCATGTTTGTGAACTGTCAGCTTGTATTTCAAACCAAGGAAGAAGGTAGGCAAGATGAGCAAGACTCCAAACCACATGGGCTTTATACTGTACATCAAAATCAGTACTTTGCATTTACAACAGGAAATACATTTCAAGCCAGTGTAGTCTGTGAAGTACAGGTATAATATAGTGCACGCACCAACCTAAATAGCCATTTTGGCTTCCATTGTCCTTAAAACTAACTTTCTTTAGTTAGCTCTAACTTAGCTTGTTTTTAAGTTCTGTGCTGATTTTTCAGCCTTAGGACTAAACATATTTTGAAAGGATCAAGGAATCTTACAGGATACTTTGGGACATACGTGGCAATGAAGGAGAAAAAGCCGGAGGATGCTGCTAGCTACCCTCAGCCTGGTGTATTGATTCTAGGCATCATAGCCAGTTTTACTCAAGTAGAACAGTCTTAATTGGTGGTTAGTGCTCTGTTTCTCTTTTTCCCCTACTGTGGCGGGCCAGTAGGGGGCACTCCTGCATTGAGCCACCCACCTCACTGCGCCTGACCACCTTCCAGGCTCCAAGTACCTCCCTGGGGGCGCCTCGCATCTGGCCGACCCCCTTCCTGGAGCACACCCACTAGCCTGGGGGTAACACTGCTACCACCCAGGGATGGGCTTGATTCTGGCTCTTTGCACCCTGGGAAACACAGGCCTAGTAGCCCTCAAGGGTACTTGATTCACTTCAAGAACTTGGGATGCTTCCCTCAATTGGAAGCACCAGTAGTGGTCTCCCTTAGTCATCCGAACCAAGGGGACCCCAAGGCATAATCTAAACCCACTCCCAATAAGTCTCCCATGCTAGGTACAAAGGAGAACTTTATTGGTTACAAGGGGTAGGGTTGGAATAGGGTATAGGATAGAGCAATAGCAGAGAAATCCCATAGAGCAAACTGGCATGGCTGGGTAGTCTTTGATCACACATCTGAGTTACTGCAAGCTATATATCTAGAGTTAGATCTCAGGTAGCTTACTCACAGGTATCATCCAGAGGCAGGGGGAG
>NW_017729032.1:182538440-182540645 GCF_001723915.1 Gavialis gangeticus | reverse complement strand
CTCAGGAATGTATCCAGCTCAGCTTACCTAAAGAGATAGGGTAAGATGTGTACCCTCTGCAGGGCCCATCTTAACCAAATTGTCACAGAGCAGAGTTTTTGGGGAGAAACAGAGCTGGCCTTCTGCCACACCTACTTCTGGGCTGTCCTGGATGATTGTATAGGAGATGGGGAGCCATCTCCCATTAGGTGATTATCTGGGCTCAGGCTGAGCCAGTCAAGCTTCAAGTGCTCCCTGTGTGTGGCTCCCACAGCTTGGCAGGAAAGCTTACAATGAAGCAATCAGAACTACTCTCCTCCCTCCCCAAAGAGATAGCAAGTTGCCACTGGGGAAGACTACTAAGCAGTTCCAGAAGGTCGGCATACCCAATTTACATTAGAGTTGCTACTGAGGTTTCAAGGGAAGTAGGTAGGAGGCAGTTGGAGAGGAAGTCTCTTGTATTCACAATCACCAGCCCGGTCAAAATACTTTGCTTTAATAATCACAGGGGGTAGTCAAGTACTTATTTTCCCTTTAGATTCAAATGTTGTTTTCTTCCGAAGAGACTCCCTTAAGGGTCATAGTGTATACTGTTGAGGTCCAGAAGTTGGACATCACATCACCACATGTGCTAATTAAAACTCAGAACTTGTTGTAAGGCTTGTCCATTCACTCTGCCTGTTCCCTGAGGATTGTAGACTGGGGGGAGAAAATAAATAGAGGTGAATTTAATTACCACACTCAAATAAATGGAAAAGTAAATAATATAACAGTATCATCTTAAAACAACAGGGGAGGACTGAAAATCATTAAGTTTCCTGTCTTTTCTCCCATGAACATTTATTTGATAATATAGGTGCATGTTTGGCGGTTTTAGGGAATCCTATTTTAAGAACATATTTTTGCCTTAGGTCAGAGAGAAATATCAGGAAACTTTTTGGCCTTATGAACAGTACCATGGGTGTGTACACTCAGTAGTGGCCCGCATGGTGAAGCTGAGGAGGATGCGGGAGTACAGCACGTGGCACCAAATATAGAAGTAATACAGATATTGTCATCTCAAAGTTAGGGCTAGTCTGGCATATGTCTCTTTTATTACTGTATATATAGCTGCAATTTATCAGGCATCTATTGGCAACTATTTCTTTAACCCATCACTTATTATTTATCTCGCTTAAAAATAGTTTCCAGTAGATCAGTGCTTCCCAAACTTTTCCTCAACATGACCCCATTTATGGTTCCATTTCCTCGGCATGACCCCTCACCTGTAACCCACAGCCCTCCACCCCCATGACCCCGTCTGCTGATGTTGCAGCCCCATTTGGGGTCACGACCCACAGTTTGGGAACCACTGTAGTAAACAGTCTTTCAGGAGTAATGCTCAGTGCGCTATGCTGGCAATCAATGCAGTGCACTTCACAAGCAGCCTTCTGTGTCATTCTGTATATCATTTCATGGCCTCAATTCTGATATCAGCTTGTGGCTTTTGTTACCTCATTTCAGAAGATTTTGTTTCTGTGTACATACAGATGCATAGCTGGAATTAAAGCCTGGCTCTTTACTTCTTCCTTTTTAATTAATTCTCTCTGAATATGATTGCTGAAAGTAAGCAGCTTTTGTGTTATGTTGTACTTAGTGTGTTACTAGAAGTCTTAGTAAAGTAATGGATATCATGGGATCATGTACATGGATTCCAAGCCATCGTCTGCAGCTGGTCCACAGATTGTATTGGGCCCTGGGTTCATTCATCGTGCTTTCAATTGAAGACTGGTTGTCCATGACAGATTATGAGGGTGATAATGATCCATTCAAATTAAACTTTAGAGACCACTACATTTACCTTATTATATTAATCCTTCTTCATGTGACTCTTTGAGCCTTTTGACTTTATTTTTGCTTTCCCTATCCAGTTTCTCCTATTATCCCCTTTCCATCATCTTGAAAGGTAATTTGCCTCATTTAGGTAACCACTCATATACTTACAAATTCGCAGAGGTCATTAAAACCCAGATGCATTGCCATAGTGGCCTTTAATGAGAGTGCTAGTGTTTAAATGCCGGAAGTAACATTTTCTACTTTCTCTTTCTGACCCTGGGCCTGGCCGTGCCTCCCCTGGGACCATCGGGGATCCCAGTGGAGGGGATGACCTGGTCACTGCTCAGAAAAATGGAGGCAAAGGAATTGTTAATTAGGTTAGCTTTGTCATCTGGTGTGACCACCAGATTT
>NW_017729032.1:182521339-182533440 GCF_001723915.1 Gavialis gangeticus | reverse complement strand
CAGCGCCCAGAACTGGACACAGTACTCCATCTGCGGCCTGACCAGCGCTGCATACAGGGGAACAAGACCTCTCTGGACCTGTTAGTGGTGCCCCTGTTGATACAGGACAGGGTGCGGTTGGCTCTGCCTATTGCTTCGTTGCACTGGCGACTCGTATTCATCCTGAAGTCAATCATGACTCCAAGATCCCTCTCTGCCTCTGTGCTGCTGAGAGGGTCAGCCCCTAACCTATAACCATAACACCATTCCTGGCATGTTCTGCAGAGGCCTCATGTTACCCAGAACCTTCTTTTTACCCCTATGTATTTAAAAAAGGATTTCTTGTTATCCTTGATCCGGGTTGCTAGTCCCAGTTCCATCTCCGCCTTGGCCTTCCTAACAGCCCCCCTACAATCCTGAGCAACGGAGGTATAGTCCTCCCTGGTGATGGCCCCTCTCTTCCATTGGGTATACACCTCCTTTTTAGCTTTGAGACGTTCCTGGATTCTTTTGGTTAGCCATGGGGGCTTTTGAGCACTCTTGGCCCCTTTTGATCTGTCTTGGGATTGCCACCCTTTGGGCTTGGAGGATCGTCTCCTTCAGGAGCGACCACTCTTCTTGGACTCCCAACTCCCCACCCCTCCAGGACCTCAGTGCCTCCCCGACTAGTCTCCTTAGCTCAATGAAATCTGCCCTCCTGAAGTCCAGGGCTGCTGTCTTGCTGCAGGCCTTTGCCACCCTGCGCTGGATGGTGAATTCCAATAGGCAATGATCACTATCGCCCAGGTGATCAAGCACGCACAGTCCCCTCATCAGGTCATTGCTTGTGGCCAGGACCAGGTCTCACAAGATACTTCCACTGGTGGGACTGTGCACCTCTGGCTTAGATGGAGGTCCTGTAACATGGCTAGGAACCTACATGAGCTGTCAGACCTGGCTGACTGCTCTTCCCAGCAGATGTCCGGATAGTTTAGGTCACCCATGATGACCACGTCCGTTGACTTAACTGCCTCTGCTAGTTGACCTGAGAATTCCCGATCTAGCTTTTCTCCCTGGTTGGGTGGTCTGTAGTAGACCCCCACCGTTAAGTCCCTTTTCCCCCAACCCCCGTGTATTCTCACCCAGAATGTTGCACCTCACGAGATTTCTTTTGGTCCAATCCTCCAATTTGTCAACTAGAGGTATGCGTCCCCCTGGTGGTACTTTAAAAGGTCCTGGGGGTATGCAGGGGCAGAGTACCACCACCCTGTGCCGCTGCCTCACGGGAGCAGGGCTGGGGCAGGGCAAGAGCAGGGCTGTACAGACGCTGCACTTGCCACATCCCTGCTTTGCATCTGGCTGCTTGCCACCCCTCCCCCCCATGTCTGGCCTCTCACCACCCTCACTTCACATCTGGTTGCTCACCACTCCTCCCCCCAAACCCCCCAGTGCACTTACTAAAAAGCTGGCTGCCAGGGGTACACTTACTATAAAAGGTTGGAAACACCTGGTCTAGGTCACTCTGAATCCTAGCCCTACCCTCCAGCATATTTACTACTCCCCCCAGCTTGGTGTCATCTGCAAACTTGCTGAGGGTGCACTCTATGCCATCTTCCAGGTTGTTGATGATTGAACAAAACCGGCCCTGGGACCGACACCAGGGGACTCCACTTAAAACCGGCTGCCAACTAGACACCAAATGATTATTTACTACTCTCTGACTCCAATGCTGCAGCCAATTTTCTATCCACCGTACAGTCCATTCAGTCCATACTTCCTTAACTTGCCTACAAGACTGTTGCAGGAGACTGTATCAAACAGCCTTGCTATAATCAAGGTGCACCACATCCACCAGTCTCCTTGTGTCCATAGAACAAGTCACCTCATCATAGAAGGCAGTCAGGTTGGTCAGGCATGACTTGCTCTTGGTGAATCCATGCTGACTTTTTCTAATCACCCTTTTCTCATCCAAGTGCTTGCAAATGGATTCCTTGAAGATCTCCTCCATGATTTTTCCAGGGACTGATGTGTGACTGACTGGTCTGTAATTCCCTGGATTGTCCTTTTTCCCTTTCTTAAATATGGGCACTATGTGTGCCCTTTTACAATCATCCGGGACCTCTCCTGATCACCACAAGGTTTCGAAGTTGATAGCCAATGGCTCTGCAATCACATCAGCCAGCTCTCTCAGCACCCTTGGGTGCATCCCATCTGTACATTGACTTGTACATGTACAGCTTTTCTAAGTAGTCCCTAACCTGTTCTTTCATCATTATTGGCTGCTCACCTCCTCTCCAAACTGTGCTGCCCAGTGCAGTTGTCTGGGAGCAGCCCTTGCCTGTAAAGACAGGTAAAAAAGGCATTGAGCACTTCAGCCTTTTCTTCATCTTTTGTCACAAGGTTGCCTCCCCCATTCAGTAAGTGACCCACAGTTTCCCTGATCTTCCTCTTGCTGCTGACATACTTGTAGAAACCCTTCTTGTTACCCTTCATATCCCTTGCTAGCTGCAACTCCAGTTGCACTTTGGCTTTCCTGACTTCATCTCTGCACGTCTGAGCAATGCTCTTATATTCTTCCCTAGTTATTTCTGCAAGTTTCCACTTCTTATAAGCTGCATTTTTGTGGTGTAGTTTACTGAAGAGTTCCTTGCTCAGCCAAGCTGGTCTTCTGCCATACTTGCAAGTCTTCCTGTGCATCGGAATGGTTTGTTCCTGCACTTTCAGTAAGGTTTCATAGTTTCACAGTTTCTAGGGTTGGAAGGGACCTGAACAGATCATCAAGTCTGACCGCCTGTCCTGGGCAGGAACAAGTGCTGGGATCATAATACCCCAGCCAGGTATCTATCCAACCTCCTCTTGAAGACCCCCAAGGTACGGGAGAGCACCGCCTCCCTTGGGAGCCCATTCCAGAGCCTGGCAGCCCTAATCATAGAGTAATGCCTCCTGATATCAAGCCTGAACCTACTCTCAATCAATTTGTGGCCCTTATTCCTTGTTATCCCAGGTGGTGCCTAGGGGAACAGAGCCTCACCTGTTTTCTGCTGGTCCCCCTGGTGAGTTTATAGACGGCCACCAGATCCCCTCTTGGTCTTCTCTTGTGGAGGCTGAAAGATTCAAGCCTTTTAGTTTATCTTCGTAGGCCCTGGCATGCTGCCCCCTGACCATGCAAGTGGCCCTCTTCTGGACCCTTTCAAGGTTAGCCACATCCCTCTTGAACTGCGGCGCCCAGAACTGGATATAGTACTCCAACTACGCCCTGACCAGCACCGCATAGAGGGGAAGGATCACCTCCCTGGACTGGCTTGTGATGCATCTGTAGATGTACAGTTAGCCTTACTAACGGCTTCCTCACATTGGCAGCTCATGTCCATCCTGGAGTCAACAATGACTCCAAGATCCCTTTCAGCCACTCTGTTGTTGAGAAGGATGTTCCCCAGCCTATAGGTATGTTACAGGTTCCTTTTCCCTAGATGGAGCACCTTGCACTTGTCTGCATTGAATTCATTCTATTCTCATCCGCCCACCTCTGTAACCTGTCTAGATCTACTGGGATTCTGTCCTCCCCTCCAGTGGGCCTACTTCTCCCCACATCTTTGTGTCATCAGCGAATTTGGACAGCATGCTTTCCACACCCAAGTCACTGATAAAGATGTTGACTAGCACAGGGCCAAGGACTGAGCCCTGGGAAACTCCACTGCTCACATCCGTCCAGGCTGAAAATGACCCATCTACCACCATTCTCTGGGTGCAACCATCAAGTCAATTTACTACCCATCTGACTTTGTAGGCATCAATGCTGCAGTCGCCTAGTTTTTTTTATGAGCATGGGGTGAGAAACAGTGTCAAGGGCCTTCTTGAAGTCCAGGTAGACAACATCTACCTCAACGCCTGCATCCAAGGACTTTGTGACCTGGTCGTAAAAGGAAACAAGGTTAGTCAGGCAGGATCTGCTTGCAATGAACCCATGCTGACTGCCCCTAAGCATTACCTCCCATACTTCCTTAAAGTACAGCCCACTCTCCTAGACTTCTCTCCCCATCAGACTGGCTTCCCAGGGGACCCTGCCCACAAGTTCCCCGAGTGAATTGGAGTCTGCCTTTCTGAAGTCCAAGGTCCTTACTCCATCCTTCCTTTCCTCAGGATCCTGAACTTAATCATCTCATGGTCACTGCTGCCCAAGTTGCCATCCACTGCTACATTCCTCACCAATTCCCTGTTTGTGACCACCAAGTCAAGAAGAGCATGGCCCCTAGTTGGCCGCTCCAACACTTGCATCAGGAAGTTGTCCCCAGTACCCTCCAAAAACTTACTTGATTGCCTGCAAACTGGTGTATTGCCCACCCAGCAGATGTCAGGGTGATAGAAGTCCCCTGTGAGAGCCAGGGTCTGTGACCGGGAAACTTCTGCTAGCTGTTTGAAGAAAGCCTCATCCACCACTGCCTTCTGGTCTGGTGGTCTATAGCAGACACCCACCATGACATCATCCTTATTCCTCTCCCCTCTAACCTTAACACAGAAACTCTCAACACACCTATCTCCAGTTCCATAGTGGAGCTCTCAGTTAAATGTGGTCATGCAAGCCAGGAGAATTAGATTTTCAGCAAGTGTAACTTTTTTTCATGGGCTCTCAGAGAGGAGATGGAAGGATCCAAGATGTAACCCACAGACTGGTTTCAAATAATGATTAGACTGCTCTTCCCAAATCCTTCCTCTTCCCAAACCTTTTCCAAAGGATGTAGCTTCACGTCATCAATCTTTTGAGAGGGAATTTTTACTATCACTTAATATTAGGAAATTGTTATTGTAGGGCATTCAATATTTCTGAAAAGTGGTAGTATGAGAGGAGCTCATCCTAGCTTTTGTCAGTGAATCTTTCTAGCAAAATGTTCAGCATTCTCATCTGATCATAGTTTCTACCTAGGGTAGAGGCTATTGGCTAATAGACCCTGAGTTCATTTTGTTGTCTAACAGGAAGAGACCTGTGAATGAGAGAATCTGAGCGACTGATGTATGCTAGAAATTAGTAAATATTTAAACTATGTGTTGATGTATGCTTGTAGTTGCTTAATATTTAGACTATATATAGATGCGTGTTTGTAATTACTATCTAAAAATAGCTGTGTGGTGGTTCTTTTTGGTCTTGTTCTTGGTTTTGGTCTTTTGCACATTTTTATAAAAACCTGAAGTACACATTCCCAATTCCTTGTAAGGTGGCATGTTTGTCTTTGCTGCACTGCAACAAGATGCAGTTAACTGTCTCTTATGACAACTGTTTTAAAGAATGCTGAATAGAAGTGCTTAGCTTTTATTTTTTGCCTGAGAATTGCAAAGACTCCTCATTTGTAGACTATGAAAGAATGGAGGAAAAAGCTTTATAGTGAAGTTATAAAGTACCCATTAGCAACATATATACAAAAAGGAATTCTGAATCAGCTTTATTTTTTCCTTTTTAGTTCTTTTGAGTAACCAGTTTAGAAGTACTTATCTTACACTGCTAAGGGAAGGTTGGGTTAGCTGACCTCCTAGGTTGTTCTTTTTTGATTACTACATCTTTGAAAAAGTGTGCTGTTGTCAACATTTATGAGAGTAAGAAATACATACGCTTGATGGAAATTGTCCACAGTTCTAGAACTGTCTGGGTTTCTACAGAGCTTGATGCTTTTTTACAACCCCTGCCCCCCACCCCGAATGACAAATCTAGTTATTACCAGTACATAGCTTCTAAATATTTCATACAATTAATAGAAGTCCTTAATATAGAAAACAAAAAAAGCAAGAAGGTAAATTATTTGATATGTTGACATTTATGAACTATATTATGAAAATATTTATACTTGAATAAGCATATTATAAGATTATAATTTATCGCATTGCACATTTTCCTTTCAGTCAAGGAGTATTGCAAAGTAATATTTCCATATGAAGCACAGAATGATGATGAACTGACAATCAAAGAAGGTGATATCGTCACGCTTCTCAGTAAGGTAAAAGTACCATTTTCCTCCTATAAACAGGAGTACAGCTTTCAAAAATATGCATCTTCTGTCGCCTCTGTTGAACACTTATTTTCCATTTGCACCTTTGATAATCTCTGTGTTAGCTGTGGAAACTATATGGTTTTGGTAATAGAGGATTATAAAGAGTTGAGGAAAAAATTTGTTGTTGATTTCAGAGCTTCATTTGATAAAATTAAGTAAAGCACAATGAGTGTCTGTTCAGTTTATCAGTAATTATAATTCTCTTTTAGTTTGCACCCAGTTTATAGATGTTCATTAATGAGGGGTTAGTTTCATTTGTTAATGCAACAGAATGAGAACAGACTGGAAGAATGGTAAATACAGTAGAAGTGCACTGCTGTTTGTGCAGTATGTCTGAATGATTGGGGGGCAGAAAATAATTCATCTTCTGAAAACTCATACTTTTATCAAATGACAGGCACTGAGTAATCCAACTTTTACTAAATTGAAACAAATTAAATAGATGAGAGATTTGGAAACCACATTTTTTATATCGGGGTGTCAAACTAATCTGGCCCAAATTATGTGGGACATATCTATAGGCTGGACTGGCTGGATTTGGCACAGTGTGCAGAGCGCCTCCCAGGCCCTGTGCACCCTGCCTGGGTCAACTCTCAAAACCAAGGGGCGGCTCTGGCAGCAGGGTTAGGAGTTTTCATGGGATGGATCCAATCTGTAGGCTGTATCTTTTACACCCCTGTTTTAGATCAACAGAAATTCTCCGAAATACTAAGATTGCATTAGTGTTACAGAGGCCCAAACTGATGAAAACACTAAGTATTTACCTAATTCTAAGAGAGAGAGAGAGTGTGTGTGTGTGTGTGTGTGTTTAGAAGTAGCCAAAATTCTGCCAGGTCCTTAAAATCTGATTTATGTAAAAGTTTGTTTATATGTGTGGTAGGTAGGGTTGGAGTGTTGTTGTAGCTATGATAGTCCATGAAATGTGTGATGGGTAATTTTTTTGCTGATATTTTTTTATTGGATCTACCAGGGGCTTACAATAACTTTAGGAGGCAGCAGCAATGAGACAGGGGCTAGGTCACCTGTGGCAGCAGCAGCAAGCACCCCTCTTGTATCCCCTCAAAGTTGGCACCCTTATCGTTGGTCTGGTTGCCAATCTTTGATTGAGCTGCTGGGATTAACTGTATATTTGGAAGAGATGTTAGAAAACTGTTCAAGCACCAAGTGCCCTTCCTCATTTGTAGTTCTTTGCTAAGCTATTTCACTGGTCAGGGTAATGACAGAAGTTGATCAGAGTTTTTATTGGGAAGTGTCTCAAATAGAAGTATATGAATACTGTAATGAGTGGGTAACAAACCTAGTATCTGGAAACTAGCTGAAGACTTGCTTGTCATTTCTTGTTCTCTGTTTGACAGAGAGAATCTTTGGTATTTATGCAGCTTCCATAAGGAGGCAATATATTTAATTTTCCAGCAGGTAGCATAGTGGTGTGTGCTTTTACAATGCACACTTGTGTTAGATTTGTTTTTAGATCTGCAAAATTTCATTATGCAAACAGCCTATATTCTAATATAGTATGATGTTAAAGATAAACACACACACGTTTGTGTGTGGGTCAGACCAGTGGGTCATGTAGCTCAGCTTCTGTCTCTGACAGTGCCAGGAGTGGATGCCAGGAGTGGAAGCACTGAACTGGGTTGGTCTAAAGTGATCTATCCCCTATTTGTTACCCTCCCTGGCATCTACCATCATTGTTTTAGAGATGCCGGAAGACTGTTTTGTTATCTAGATGCTTTTGGTTGTACTATCTGCCTTTACTACCTTATCTGGTAATGAGTTCCACAACTAAAGCCAAAGAATGACAACAGAGAATTTCATGATTAGAAACATGTCCGCACAAGCACCATGTATAATTCTTAATTCCTGTGGGCGTGTCTGTGTGAGATGCTAACTGCATAGTAGCTGAATAATACTGCACAGTAGGATATTGCAGCACAAATAGTGCTGATGTGCTACTGCACAATATTATTAGGCAACTGCTCAGTAGTGTCACTAAAGGCATTCCCTGGCACTACTGCATAGTAACTCCAGTTTCTGAGTATTTATTTAGTACTTGATTATACAAGTACTAAATAAATGTATAGCAATCACTGCCCAGTAGCACCTGGTGCAGATACATCCTGTATGTATGTATTGTATGCGAGTGATAAACACACACACAAATTTGAGAAATGTTTCTGTGTTAAAAGAAAATATGATACAGTTCCAGGACCTATTGATAGATAAGTTTTTGGGTACAATTCAGCCTCAGCCCCTGATCATCAGGGGCTGGGGCTGATGGGAAGTTTTCATAGATTCAGAGATATTAGGGTCAGAAGGGACCTCAGTAGATCATCGAGTCCAACCCCCTGGGGTCAGATAACCCCAGCCAGGTTAGTGATGGGAAGTCTGTGAAATGATTATGATAGCTCAAAGCTCAAACACATCTTTCTATCATACCTGTCTAGTTCTTTTTCTTTAAATTTTTAGTTTTCATAGATTTTATAGACATTGGGCTGGAAGGGACCTCGGAAGCTCATCAAGTCCAGCCCCCCGCCTACTGCATCCAGTTTTGGGCTCCACAATTCAAAAAGGATGTGGAGAAGCTTGAGAAGGTGCAGAGAAGAGCCACGCGCATGATCAGAGGTCAGGAAAGCAGACCTTATGATGACAGGCTGAGAGCCATGGAGCTCTTTAGCTTGGAAAAGCACAGGCTTAGGGGTGATCTGGGGGCTACCTATAAGTTTATTGGGGTGACCTCCAGTATCTGGGGGAATGGTTGTTCACCAGAGCACCCCAAGGGATGACGAGGTTGAACGGTCATAAACTACTACAAGACCGTTTCAGGCTGGACATAAGGAAGAATTTCTTTACTGTCTGAGCCCCCAAGGTCTGGAACAGCCTGCCATTGGAGGTGGTTCAAGCACCTACATTGAACACCTTCAAGAGCAAATTGGAATAGTTTGTTAATAGATTATTAGGTATCTTCTCCCCTCTATCTTCTCCCATCTTTTTTCTATTGTTCTTTGTGCATGAGTAATATGACAATGTTTTATTAGAAAATAATACAAGATAGTATTAGCTTTTTTCTGTCAGAAGTTAGTGGGGGGTGGGGGAAAGAAAGGTGACCACTGACCCTGGCAGACAAAGACAGTAGGGGATCCTGGGGAGAGACAACACCCAAACTTATACTTAAATTCTGTGTTGGTTTCATTGTTGGTTTTCTGTTGGCTTAATTTCAGTTGTGCAAAATTAACATACCACTAATGATTGTATGCAACAGAAAAGGAGTTAATTTCGTCTTCAAGATTTGAAGTTAGGAGTTTTAGTTCACTCCTAACACTGAAGATTTGACAGAACCAGAGTTAAAAAGGTTGAAGGCCATCTCACGCTTAACATCCTATGAGACTAGTGTGGTTAATTTGCGGTTTCTGTAGCCACCAGCACACAAGGAAGTGAGTCGTGTGGTTAGTGTGGTTAATGACCGGTTGCCCACCTACAGCAGGGTTGACTTGGGGGGTGGCCTCTGACAGGAGTCAGGTGCAAAGCCCACAGTCACATGTCTCAGGCTGTTGCAAGATACCTCATCTTTGTGCCACTGCTCTCAAAAGCTGAAAAGAAGCTATTTAAATGGTCAGTTTTGTTTCTTGAAAGCTGATTGGAAAAGATTGAGGGTTAAAAATGAGTGGGGACAATCAATTGAAAGATTTATAGCAAATCACCTATAAAAATGGCTTGATAGTAGGTGGTTAAAGGATTAACTGTGTGGCAAGAGAATAAGTTGACATGGAAGTGGAGACATGGTCTATGCTACCAAGGACTGATTTTATTTTTAGGTTGAGCTGCAGCTACTTCATTATTTAAATTCTTCAGAGTTTCTTGTAAATTGGTTAGCTCCTGCCAATACACATCTGGGAAAACAGTACTGTTTGGAAATTCTCCTGTTTTTGGACTCTGCCAATATGTGTTATTCTGAATGTTGTTTCTACCTCTCCAAAAACTGTTATCATGTTTGAGATTACATTTCGGGTAATTTCTGTACAACTTCTACTTTAAAAAGTTAAAACAACCCAGATATAGAAAATTACCTTCACATTCAGCAGCAGTCATGTTGTTGATATGCCTGCAATATGCTGAGTATTTTCCAAAGGAAGAAGAACAGCATGACAGTGCATAAGTGAGCAGCAAATAAGCAGTTAATTTAACAAATGTAAATGAATGGAACAAAATACTTTAACCAAGTTCAAGTTATTCTTCAAGACTGGCAGTGTATCAGTAGCTTTTAAATCAGCTGTTAGATAAAAACACCAAAAAGCCCTACTGAAGCACCTGTTCTATACAGATGCTGCAGATCCAGGTTGAACTAATGTTCTGCTTCTTCCAGTAATGCTGGTGTCTCCACTCTCAAAACAGCAGGAAAGGGAAAAATAATGTATTTCAGCATGTAGGCTATCATAATTTAACAGACATGCATGTCATTATATGTATGTGTCTGCTTAAAGCACACAGCGTGCATGATTTACCATATTATGTGGACTGTAATTTTTTAAATATCTCTTTATTGATCTTCTGTAAAGTCTCTGCCAAAACAAAGGAAAACTATAGGTTTGCCAAAAGAAACCAGCCTTGGTGGTATCCTTATACTCTAATAAAGTTGAACAGAGATTCTTCACTGATGGATGTATAGAGCAATTAAAAGAATTGTTAAGTTGCCAGTGAATATTACACGCTGGTCTGGCAACTGATTTAAAAGGCAAAGTTCATCTAAAATGGTTTGACTATGCTTTTGTCTTAGATTTCATGTGACCGTATGTCTGTAAGAAGTAATTTGGATAGCTTTTCTACTAACCAGTAGTAAAATCAGAGTATCAAAATGAAGTTGAACTTGTCTACTTGGATGAAAAGTTAAACAGGAATCTTGCTAATTTTGGTTCTCTTTACATATCCTTTCTAAAAGTTTAATTTAAAATTAGTAAGTTATGCATGCCTAGAAACTGCTTCCTCCAAGTGTAGCTCTTTATCCTTGAAAACTCTCTGTGACATTACAGTCATCCCTTGAAATGGAAGTCACGATTCATCCTTTCTACTGTACACTAGTCAGTTAAAAAACAAAAGAAACACAATCTTGCATATAAATCATTTGGAAGAGAAGAAAAAAAAATTCATGAGTAACTTTATAGAAGGTCATAGTCATTTACATTTTGCCGTTAGAATGCAGCTGATGTAAAATAGTTAATTGTATTCAGATGAGACTACAATGTTAATTTAAGTAAGTAAATTTTAACAGATAAATCAAACTTATATTATTCCACATAGACAGGGTAATTAAAATGAGTCAATATTATACTACTTTTTTGGAATTCTTTATTCCATTTGCTTCATACTCCTTGTTTTTTGTTAATCGATATGTAATCTTTTTTGCTAACTTTACTTCTTTTGGCCTGAATTATGCCAGCACAGCTATAATAGAGGTCAGATTTGTAAAGACTAGTAGCTTTCTGTAGAAGTCACTTAAATGTTGAAACCAGTACTTCGTTGACCAGATTGGTTGAATTCTGTGAGATGTCTGGTGTCCAGGAAAAGTCCTTGCTTACATACAGCATTTCCTGACAACTTGGGAAGGCTACAACTGTGCTATTGGGCCAGTGGTACTGAGTTTCATTTTCTTCCATTCTGCCACACCTGTATAAGGTACAAATAGGTCCGTGTGTAAGCAACTTGAATTGAGGATTTGACTAGGCTGAATATGGTAAATTAGCTCTGTTTCTTTCAATAGTGAGCTATCCCAGTTTCACTTAACATAGTTTAAGAGTGAAAATACAGTTACCGCTTGTCAGATGCCTCTACAGTATGTCTCCCACCCATTTTAACTCTTAAATTATTTGTTTATCCATTCCCCTTGTATAGTTACAGTGTTTTAGTGTAACTAATCATATTTACTTTACTTCTTGAGTTTGACTTTATTACTAACTCACTTGCTAACTCATTAATTACTTGGCATTTGCTGCTGCTAGTGTATCTTTGAGGGGCTAGTTCTACTCTTAGTAATGCACAAAACAGAACTTACTTTTGCAAATTAGAATTGGTTTGGGAAAAATGCAACTCCTTTGGAAATCAGCTGGTTTA
>NW_017729032.1:182496906-182516339 GCF_001723915.1 Gavialis gangeticus | reverse complement strand
GGTTTGGACGGGGCTAGTTCTACTCTTAGTAATGCACAAAACAGAACTTACTTTTGCAAATTAGAATTGGTTTGGGAAAAATGCAACTCCTTTGGAAATCAGCTGGTTTAAGTTGTAGGGAAAATAAAGTTCTGAGGATTCAAAAAATAGTGTGGCCAACTGAGGTGATCAAGCCTCGTATTCATTAACCTTTAAGATTTCCACTGTCCTGCATGAATTCTTTAGCTGAGGCTCAATGGATATTTCATCCATTGATATATTTCCTACCAGCAAAACATTTGCTCATATAACCTTAGTCACTTAAGCCTCATTTTAGAATGGACTGAGTGAAGGTTTTACATTGGAAAGGACAAAGTCTGCACATAAAGTTTAAGTGTTACAATGAGGAAGGGGTACAGCATTATATCAGTGCGCAAAGGCAAGCCAGGAACCATACTGTTTGACCCAGACATTAAAATTGGCTGTTATTCTGAATATGTTAAAATATGTTAAATAAATTGGAAAATAGAGGTCTGTTAATTGGTGTTTAACTCAGGAAAGACCTTAATTGGAAACTACAACTCAAATGTTAACCCTACTAAACAGCAGAACTTCAGGTTTCCCTGTCTCTAGTTACATTACTTATGGAAATGTATTTGTCAAGATTCCCATATAGCTTTCTGATATAGAAAGAAAAATATAGTGAAATAAAGTTCAAGGATGCTTCATTTGCTTTCTCAGACCTATGTCAGGTTGCTTCCTTCATTGTGGCTGAATTTTTATCTTAATAGCAATCTCATCTTTAGTGGTTAGGCTTACCTCTTCAACAAAAATTTCACACTGCTAGTAACTTAACTGGAACATGTATCTCAGAATCTCTGTTGATTAAATACTATTTCAGACTTGTACTGAGAAAGAATAGATCTCCCTGGAAGCCAGGAACACCTGCAATACAGTTAGCCTGTCCCTTATCACTGAAAGGATGAGTTTGCTACTGAAGTTATCCTCTCTGCCTTTCTGTCTCTCATGTTAGAGTATACTCTAAACCTTTATTATTAAAATTGTTTATTTGTGTAAATTATTTATAGTTTCACGTCAGAACAGTTTTAAGGCCTTACCACTCGCTCTTAATAGTTTTTCAGATTTCATTAAACTTTTAATATTTATAAATCTGAAAAGATATAAAATTGTGTATTTTTTTTACCTTTTAAGCAATCCGTCACATTTTGTAATATGTGCTATGTATAAAATTTAAAGTATCAAAAACTAGCAAGATCTTAAAGAAAAAATATGTATTTCCAAGTTCAATAGGATAGTCTTACCAATTCCTGGAGTTTGTTTCAAGTCCTCACTTTGTTGTATTGTATACCACTTTAAAAAGTAGGGTTAGGTATTTGACCAGTCAAATAAAGTTTGGTCAATTGACTGGTCAAATATTGGTAAAAAATTGTAAAAAATTTCCGATAGGTCCAAATAATACATAGAAAAGGCACAAATTTTCCATTAAGAAATGTGTCAAAAAACAACAACAACAACCATTTCTGTCAAGAAAACTACAAAAAAAGTAGTTGTTTTGTAAAATTGCTATAATCCTTGACTGGTCAAAAATATGCAGTTAACTGACAATATTTAACTGGTCAATTGACTGGTTTTGCCAAGGCAAAAAGGTTGTTCAGGTGCTCCAGATAGATTTTTTTGTGATACAGGAATTAAGACATTTAAACATGTACAAGAAATAGCAAAGGATGAGCTGGTAATCTTTATTGATACACTTAATTTAGGCAGAAAAGACTGATAGTCTTGATGCCAGAAGAGGCAGGGGAGGGAATGCCATTACACAGGACAGTTATCCAGAAGGTATTATCTATTTCAAGAATTTATGGAATTCATTTTATAATTAATCATATAGTTTTAAATCATCCTTAATACAATACCCAAGTAAACAGAGCCAAGTTTGTGGTAATAACTGCTTTTCCATACAAGAGTGTTTACCTAGAAGTCTAGAACATGAACACTTAAGAATGCCTGTATTAGCTTCTTATCCCTCATTCTCCTTTGGTATCAATAGTGTGAATGCATTGAGTGAATTTAATAGTTTCATTTATTAGATTCACTATTAGAAACTAATACATTATACATAAGAGAGAGGAGGGAGTTTTAAATTTTCAGTCCATTTTGAAAGTTCCTTTTCATTCCTACATGTGAAATATTTAAAGATAAGGGAAAAAAAGTACTGTTTAAGGAACTGCAATAGCTTCACATTATAAAGGTAAAGAATAGACTTTTTGTTCATTATGTTTTCAGTATGAGATTGCTTTATTGTGTTTTATCTGTTTTTAAAAAGCAAAACAAAACTACCCCTTAAATATGATTTTTAAAACGGTGGGGATTACATAAGTAGATAACTGGTTAGTGTTGTTCATAGATCTAACAGATGCATATCTTTACACTCATTGGGCGTGCACTTGCAGCAGCTCAAATAGAAGTGGTGCAAATTTGAGCCGGGGCTTTTTGCCTCGGCTCATGTGCCCAGACATGCACTTTGGTGTGGGGAAAATTGCGCCACTTGGGGCAAAATAACCTTGCCTGGCTCTTCCCGGATCTGCAGCTGGCCCTGGCAGTATAAAAACCTGCCCTAGCAAGCAGCTCAGGTCTACTTCTTCTCAGGAAATTCTGGGGCCCTGCCAATTGGTATCTGGGGATACTAGCCCCTTGTCAGCTGGACGGCTGCATCAGCATCCCAAATCCATTTTTTTAAATGACCCAAAATACAAGTTCTTCCACAATTAGAACAAAAGACCACAAGAGAGCTCAGTTGGGCAATGCTTTATTGATATATTTACAATGTTAAAGCAGTTTGGAAGCCCACCAAATGGGCTAAACATCTAAACATCTATATGTCTTGATGTGTGCTTCTGGTTTTCTGACATGATGGGTGCATGATGGGGGGATGTGTAGTTTGCAGAAGGGGTGGGAGTGGAGGGATGTGGGGTGATTACAGGGGGACTGTGGGTGTGGAGGGACCTTGTAGGGGGGCTCCCCAGAGGGTTGTGTCCCCTGGCCCCCACAGAGTGCAGCCCCCCACACAGCGCATGGACTGCCCCCACAGCAAGGCTCCAGCTGCACCCTGAAGGGCCACAGCTCCCTCACAGGCTGTGGCCCTGCAGGATCCCAGGCACCCTGCAGGGCCAC
This sequence comes from Gavialis gangeticus, assembly GCF_001723915.1. Classification (NCBI taxonomy): domain Eukaryota; kingdom Metazoa; phylum Chordata; order Crocodylia; family Gavialidae; genus Gavialis; species Gavialis gangeticus. The sequence goes on along the minus strand of NW_017729032.1, from coordinate 182,513,168 downwards.
AACCCCCCTGTGCAGGGTCCAAAACTTACCCCCTGCAGCGGGAGTGGGGCACTCAGAGCCCACTGCTGGCATCCCCCCCCCTCCCCCCGTGGAGTGGCATGGCCCCGAGCAGCTCAGAGCCAGCGCTGCCTGTGCTACACATTGTGGACTGGCGCCACTCACATGTGTCACCTGGGGGCTGGCAACACTCACGGGGACTGCTGCACACTGTGCTGGGTCCTGCCGCCATGGAACCAGCCCAGCCTGGCAGCACAAGCCACCCCAATGCCAGCAGGGCCCAGCTTGGCTCAGCATGCTGTCCCTGTGCACTGCGCCAGGTCTTGCCTCCAGTGGCAGTGCTGCTGGCCCTGTGGTGCCTGTGGGGAGGAGACTTGTGGTGGGACCTGGCCCAGCATGGCTTTGCACCAGGTTGGGTCGGACCAGCAGGGCGCATTTTCAGTGAGGCTTAGGCACACCTGAGCCTCATGGAAAACGCACCCTGCTGGCCCAGTCCAGTCCAATCCAGGCTGTGGAGCTCAGCGCTGCAGCCACACGCCCCTCGCCATCCCCTGGCCCTGCACACCCCTGGGGGTGGGGAGGCTCTGGGGCTGCCACACACCTGCTCCGCCACCCAGCAGCCACAGTGCCAGCGGCAGCAGGCAAGCGGGGCTGTGGCTCTGCTGCATGCACAGTGCCTGGCAATGTGGCACTGTGTGACCCAGGCTCTGTACATGCTAAATAGATCCAGCCTGGCCCGTCCAAACCCATGCACTAGCAGGCTGGGCCGGGTCCATTCAGCATGTATGGAGCCCAGGTCACACGTCACTGAGGGGAGCCACACATCAGAGCCTGTTTTTGCCAGTGCCTCGGGCTGGGGGGGGAGGGGCAGGCATGTGCCAGCCCCTGCTTGAGCCCACCCCCATAAATCCCCCCGCTCCATGTTCCTTATTTACTTTTGACAGTGCCAGGGGCAGCAGGAGCACCACAGAGACGCTCTGGCTAGAAACCAGTCTCTCTCCTGGAGGACCGACTCCCAGGTTACCTCCAGGCATGGTCTGGGTCTGTGCCTTACCCCACTGTTCTGCAGCGCAGCTCTTTTGACCCAGGGGTTTAATTTTACCCCTGTGCTGCAAATATGCAGCATGGGAAATGGTTTTGTTCCCACATGTGCTTCTTGCAGCGTCTCAAAGGGGTTTGAGATGCTGCAAGACACATGTCCACTTGTCCGGACGCGCCCATTGAGGGAATTTTAAGGTGTCAGTACAAATAATGCTTAGTGCTGGCTCAAAATCTTTGTATTTTTACTGAGAATGTTCTTGGTAGTATTTGTGTAAGTATGAAAACAAAACAGCAGTTGATTATAGTATGCTTCTAGAAGAGGATGACACAACTTTTCCTTATGCACACAATTCCAGATCTAATCTTCCTAATTATAAGCATAATCTGTTTTAATCAGAAGAGATAAATAATGTTTACAACATTGATCTTCAAAACACTCTTGGATTTTTTCATCTCTTCTGTGTCAGAAATAAGGCCATAGGCCACTTTCACCAGTTTCACCAAGGAGCTTTCTGTTCACAAGAAAAACTAAGAAAAAATCTGACATATCAGCTCTAATAAATCTCTTATCCCCAATGACAGCAGACATAAGACTCTAGGGACATCAGAGGTTTAAAGAAAATTACCTCCTTTAGAAACTTTCAGCCACAGCTGAATAATTCCAAAAGGCGTGTGTCAAGGGCAGAGTGATATCTATGCATCCCATAGGAAAGGAGCCTCTTTTGTATGGTTGCAAAGGGTTCCATTTCTCTGCATCCATTTAGTAAAGTACACTGCAGTGCTAAAGGTATGGTCACTATCTTGAAAAATGAAAGACAGCACAATAGTTCAATTATAACAGTGTACAAGGAGGAAGGAAATCCAGAATCTATAAGACATCTTTAGCTGGTGATCATCTTCATACTGGTCAGTGAATCAAGGGGTTTGCATAACACAGAATTCCCAATATGTTTTAAGGACAGCTCAGTAAATAATTTTGTTTGAAAGTAAGTGCTGTGGTTATCAGTTTTTAATAAAATTAAACTGCAGAGAAGAATCTGGAGCTTATAATGGACCACATACTGAAAATGAGCCATGGTTGTGCTCTTGTTGCAAAAAAAAGAAAAAGCCTATAGTACAGTAGACTGTATTAATTAGTGTCACTTGCAAGTCAAGGAAAGGTGGGATTTGGTAAGTCTGCATATACTAGGTTGTAAAGAAGGTTGAGAGAGGCAGTTCTTTGTGGCCACAGGGAATCGAACAAGGGGCTAGTGTCTTGAATTTCAGCAAGGGAAATTTAGGTTGGATTTTAGAAATGACTTTTTCACTATGATAGTGGGTAAACTTTGGAGGAGTTTACCTAGAGAGGCTGTGGAATCTCAATCCTTTGAACTTTCTGAGAGTGGGCTAGACAAACATTTGACTTGCTGTGGTTTAGTTAGGGATGATGCTGCCCTCAGCAAGGGGTTGGACTTCAGGTCCCCTCCAACCCTACAATTCTATGTTTTTAAATTTGGATTTATTATCATTTACTGTAGAATCAAGGGACTTCATCACAGACCAAGAATAGTGTGCTTGCTGCTGTACAAACATGAAATACCTAAAAGTCTACATCTCAAAGAACTTGCAGCCTAAATATAAGATAAATGACAACAGATGGAGGGGGAACTAAAGCTCGTTTAAACCAAAGCGCTCTGCCACCATTTTTCAGCATGGGGTCACTGATCCACATGATACACATGGCAATGGAGTCTGCTTGATCAATCGAGTCTGCACCGACACATTGTAATTACAGCACATAAGAGAAGCTTCCCTGCATGTGTATAGGACCCTAGGTGCCTTCTTGGGTTGGTGACTTTCATGACCAGAGCAGAGCCCCTAACTTTTAGATACGAGAATACTCAGTATCACTACGCTTAAGTCCCTTTGTGAATCTTATCCCAGGTCTCTTAAATGATTTCATGAAGCACAATGTTACTTGATGCTTACTTATCTTACTTGCTTCCAGCATCTATTAAAAAAGGCTACCATAGCTGTTGCACATGCTCAGATTATTCTGGGTTGAAACACAGAATCACATTCCTGCAAGTGACATTCAATGCAAATAAAAAAGCATTTTGCTGATGACTACCTTATTTTCAGAGAAAATAGTTTCTATTTACTGTAATGAACTAGTTTGAGTGTTTTTTTCTTTTTCTGGCTGATTTGAATTTTTTTAATTGCTATATCAGACAATCACCTTTTTATTAAATAAAAAAAAAGATGTCCCTCATCTGTTACATGTGTTGGATAAAGATAAATTATTTAGGAGGCTGTTTTCAAACTGAGAGAGACCCTTGAGTTACCAGATCATTTTTACTCCTCTGAAAATTGATTCCTTCTTGGATGACCAGGTGTGCTTTTATAACTTGATTACACTCATCAATGTCAATTTTCAAAAGCTGAAAATAGTAAAAACTACTAGGAAGATCTACTTACTTTTTTAGACAATTGTTACAGCTTCCTGAGACTAAAACATCAGTTTACTTTTGTTGGCTCACACTATCAATTTAAAACAAAACTAAAAAGTTCTTAAACTTTCTATTTGCTGTTTCTGCAGATGTGTCTGACATACCAATGTGTTGCTCACAAAGGTTATCAAATATCTGTAAATTTATGAGCAACCCTCAGAAGATGTCAAAAAGAACAATAATAAAAATCAGACAGACTGCAAGGTAAAGGCAGAAAAGATTTGTACCTTTGCAAGTCAGTGATCTAGTAACATACTCAATGTGATGATGTTAACAGTTATATCAGATATCATCCCATCCAATAAGTCATCTTATTTTTCCTGTTCCTTCCTCTGCTTTCATGGCCTTCACTAACTAGCAAGATGCTAGTGAGGAACACTTTGACAATTTATTCCTATAGAAGGCTTGTACATCTATTAAGGCAGCTGCTTTCTCAGTCCAGACCCCAATTCAGTCCACCTTTCCTGTCTCACAGCTACAAGAAAGCCATTTAGAACATTAACTCCTGAACCAAGGATGTACAGAAAGCTCTTGCTCTTAAGAGGAAAAACTGTAGCGACCAAATTTGCAGAGGAAAATCATTTCCATCTTCTGTTTATAAATACAACACCTACAGGGTACACTACTTAAGGGTCCCTCAAACCCTTTGCACCACCCCTAAATTTCATCCCCAGTAACAGAGTCAACATAAGAGTATATTCACTGAAAACTTTTGACTTAAACAGAGGCTAGTAAATCCAATATTGATCCATTGCTTCCTTGTATTCCCCCTCCATCTGTTGTCATTTGTCTTATTTGGCAGATGTTACATTTAAGATGCAATTAGCCTGTTAATCATATCTTAAATAGTGACCCAGCCATACATTCAGGCACTTAATGGCACAACAAAACAGGAAACCAGCCACGAAAATATTCCACAAGATATGTCTAATATTTTTGTGGCTGATTTTCATCATGCCTTAAGTTGAACATGTGGCAGGGTCCCTGCCATGCAGCCTTATGTCAGCTGCATGTCAGGGCTTGGTTGAAAGCTCCCTTATGTTGGCATACTGATGGCCACATGGCACAGCCCTACACACCCGTCTGTCTTCAGAGTGCTGACTTGCTGAGTCATGTTGTTTGGTTGCAGGAAGCTGTGGGACTCGCTGTAACCTGGCATGTTGACTGCTTTGCCCACAGCTCCCAGAGACTCTGGGCATCTTGCTGGTGCAGGAGCGACCTGGGATCATGAGCCCAGAGTCTCCCTGCCCTGTTAAGTACGGATGCATTTGGGATCTGATCCCTGGTCCCAAAATTGTGGGTCCTGCTATGCACATGTGGCACAGTAGGAGGTATGATTTTTAGGATTGTGGATCAGATCCCATTGCACCATTAAATGAACATGTGGCAGGGACCTAAGGTTTTCTGGTAAAAATGTAGGCACTTAGCCCTGGACAGCTCAGAGGTTTTTGTGAATCTTGATTTAGGGTGAGACACTGAAATTCTCCCTACATGCCATTTTAGGTGGCTTACTTCCCTGGGGAATGTCACCTCTGCCCCTTAAAGAATATAATTATTCCTCTTTTTGAGATCTAATGGATCTTAGAAAATTGCCTTTGGGGCAAAAAAGCATCCCCATTATTGAAAACAGTACCATAAAATACCTTACGTTCTGTCCTCACAAAGCTATCAAAACATTTTGACACATCTTAGATTAGACTCTAACTGCATATAACAGATTTTAAATTAAACTTCTGATGATCTTCTTTTACTTGATATAACACAGTAGGTAAAAACGGAACTGAAGTGATATTGTTGCCATGTTGGGCAAGGAAATATGCAGGAGGCAAGAATTTCTGTGGGATATCTTTTATTGGACCAGGTGTAGTAGTTGGAACAATTTTCCTGGACCATGTTATTAGTCTCTCACGTAAGATCTGATATATAATCCATGTCTCTCCATACTGTGCTTGTCAACAAGTTCACCAGTTTGGCTCTTAGTGTACTCAGGTGACAGAGAAGTCTGATTCTAGCTAAGCATTTCTTACAGTTACTCACCCTGACAAGTTCAGAATTGTGTAACTCAGGACTGAAGAATTTGGAATAAGAAATGCTGAAATTTATGCCAGATTTTGTCCCTTCAGTGCCTTGTTTGATGGCAGCTGGAAGTGTTTCAGCATTTTGTAGAATCAAGCCATCAAGGTGTTTGCATTGTGGCAAATATTTGAAACAGACTACTGGTCATCATATGAAACAGATGCAATTGCTTACCAAGCATAGCTTTAAGTTATTATATAAAGTACATAATGATGCACTTGGGAGAAAAGGAATGAACTGCCAGAAGTCTCATTTTCTAAAACATTAATTTACTGAGAGAGCTATAGGGAAACAACTGATAGGTAACTGTCCTATCAATATTGTTTCATTTCTCTTCCCTTCAGCTAGTATGCTGCTTATACTTGCCCTAGATTTTCTTGCTCTTGGACTTGGTCTGTACCTTGCAACTTTCCATTGACTAGTTTGATTAAAAATGAAGCACCAAACTAGCTCTTCTTGAGGTGAGAGTCATTCTCTGAATGCAACACTTGAGTAAGTATTTGGGACAAAGGCCCCTGGCACATGTTACAGTTATGGTATAATTAATGTGTTAATTGCACCATAAATAGTAACAGTGCTACATGTTCAGCTGATTTATGGTGCCATAAAGTGGCAAACCAGCCACAGAGTTATTCCACAAAAAATGTGGAATATCTTTATGGCTCATTTGTTTGGCACCATAAATTGAACATATAGCATCCCTATGCTGATCCTGACAGTCCTGATCCTTATGTCAGAAGTGAGCCACCAGGAAAGCAAGTTATATGTGTGGTTGGGGGAGCCAAATGGCTCTTGCTGCAGGGAACTTGGTAACCCCCAAGTCCAGCAGCCTTTCCTGCCTTAAAAATGCTGGGTTAAACCTGTCCAGCAGCATGGAGGCCCTGGGAGATGGAAGAGGCTCCTAGATCCCAAGGTTTTAGTGCTCCAGGACATTTAAAAACCATGCATGCAGCTGGGCTGTCTTAGGACTGGGGCAACAGTCAGCTCAATGTCAGACCCTACAAGCCCAGGGTCTTGAATTGACCTGGGGCTGGGTCTGATCACTCCAGGTCTCAAACCCACCTGGGACCATGAGAGTCAGTTGGACAATCAGCCGATTGTAGGACGCAGCCCTTACAGCCCTGGGTCTGGAACCTGTGTGGGGCTGGGTACAGCCCTTAGTCCAGGACAGAGCCACATACAGCCTCATCTCTTGGATGGGTCTGAGAGCAGCTCAGCAGTATTGAAACTGGGCTTGGAGGCATTTTATGCCCCATCCCAAACCGTGCTTTCTGCCATGCACATCTGCTGTGGCAGGCGTTGAGATGTTTGGGATGTGGCATAAAAATCCTCTGAGCCCAACTGTGTCATTGTTTGAATATCTGCCATGGGGCTGAGTTAAATGTATGTAATGGAATAATTGATGTTTTCTATAAAAGTTGTCTATTAAACACAAGTTAAAGCACTGTTTATTGCTACTGTTTAAAGCAAGTTCACAGAAACATAGAATCACAGAAATTAAGGGCTGCAAATATCATTGAGTCCAATCCCCATGCTCTGAGCAGAAATACTGCTGAGATGAAATGATCCCAGCAAGGTGTCTGTCCAGTCTCCTCTTGAAGTCTTCCAAGTTTAGGGACTGTACCACCTCTTTGGTAAGTCTATTCCAGATTCTGGTCACCCTTACCATGAAGAAGTTCTTTCTTACATCCAACCTGAAACCATCCTCTAACTGTGTATGGCCATTGCTCCTTGTCCTCCCCTGGGTTGCGCTAGTGAACAGTTTTTGCTCCCAGCTCCTGATAGTCAACCTTTATATACTTATAGACAGCCACTAAGTGCCCCTCTTGGTCTTCTCTTCCCCAGTCTTGGATCCCTTAGTCTTTCGTCATAAGGTTTGTCCTCCAGGCCCTTAATCATTCTTGTGGTCCTTCTCTGGACCCTTTCAAGATTCTCCACATCTTTTTTTAAGTGTGGTGTCCAGAACTGGACACAGTACTCCAGCTGGGGTCTCACCAGTGCCAAGTAGAGAGGAAGTATCACTTTCTTAGCCTTGCTGTGCTTGCAGTGCATTGGTTAATGCATTTCAGTATACTATTAGCTCTGTTGACTACAGTGTCATATTGGCTCATGTTCATCCAGTGACCAACCATAACCCCCGAGGTACCATTCAGCCATCATGCTGGCCAGGACATCTCCTAACCTATATTCATGTAGCTGGTTACTTCTCCCCAGACGAAGCACTCTGCATTTATCCTTATTGAACTGCATCTAGTTCCACTCCACTCACCTTTCCAGCTTGTCCAGGTTTGTTTGGAGCAGCATCTTATCCCCTAGCATGACCGCTTTTCTCCATAACTTAGTATTGTTCACAAACTTGGCCAGTGTGCTTTCCACCTTCTCATCTAAATCATTGATAAAGATGTTGAATAGCCCGAGCCAAGAACCAACCTCTGCGGGATACCACTGGCCACCCCCTGCCAAGATGTTACAGACCCATCCACTAACACTCTGGGTTCAACCCCTAAGCCAGTTCCCAACCCACCTGACTGAATTCTGTCAGCCCACAATCCCTCAGTTTTTTTATAAAGCATCATGGGAGGCCATATCGAAGGCCTTTTAAAAAATCCAAGTATCAACTGTGTCTCCCACATCCAAGTGGTTCGTTAGTTGATCATAGGAGATGGGGTTGGTCAGACATGACCTGCCTGCAATGAAACCATGTTGGCTATCCTTCTGCATTATGCCTTCTGCCAGTCTCAAATTGACTTCTTGATAGTTTTTTTCTAAAATTTTACCTGGTGTGGAGGTCAAACTGATCAGCCTGTAGTTTCCTGGATCCTCCCTCCTCCCCTTCTTAAAGACTGGTACCACACTGGCTCTTTTCCAGTCTTCTGGGACCTCTCCTGAGCACCACACATCTTCAAATACCTTTGCTAATGGTCCTGCAATGACTCCAGCCAATTCCCTCAGCACTCTTGAGTGTAGTCCATCTGGCCCTGCTGACTTGAAGACATTCAGTCACTCTAACTGCTCTCACCAGTTTGACACTGACCATTGGTTGGCACCCCCCACATCTGTCCAGAATCCAACCAGGTGGACCACCTCCATGTTGTTTGTTGTTTAAAGCAAGTTGTCCATTAAACACAAGTTAAAGCAGTGTTTATGCCTCTTTGCTTCCTGGTCCCTCATGCACCTCCCCCTATCACCATTATATTAGGCTTGCATTGACTTCAGTTGTATGGGACCCAGATCACTGTCTGGTGACTAAGATTATATTGTCACTGGAAAGTCAAACATTCAGGTTTTGGGAAGAGGAAATGCAGGCCATAGCTGCAAGAGTAGAGAGACAAGATCTTCCATATGCACAATGATATAAGATGTACATCTTTTAATATTGGTTGTTAAAGCTGGTGTGTAGGTCATCATATAGCTATGCCAATTAAAATGTATTTTACATCCTTTTGAAAAAAGATATGTGCCCACAAAATGCTGCCTGCTATAAAGCCAAAGCACACGGTAAGCTGTCACCCATTGCTTACCAAGTAAAACTTACTCATTTCAGTATTACCTCATCCTGTGCTCTAATCTTGGCTATTTGTTTCATCCCCTAATTGCCTCTTGTCATCAGAAATGCAAGCTCCTTGTCAGTAGGAGTGTGTTTTATTTCACAGTTGTACATCACCCAATGAGACCCTGATTCCTAAAGCCTATTGTGGTTTTAAATAATAGAGTGAAATAATTCTAGAAACAGGTTCTAACAGATTCATTTGGGGGCCAAAACAGACATAAAATGCATGTGTCCAAACCCCTTACATTGTTATGTTGGCTAATTTGGTTTTATTTACACTACAGACACTAGTTGTCCCAGTTTTATGGTGTGAGACACATTTGTTTCCCTAAGATGCACTACTTTCTGCTGAGTGAACTTTGTAAATGAATCTCTAGGAGGGATTGTTTTGTTCAGTGACTATGATCATTTTTCCAGTATGTACAGTTGCAGTAAAGCATTTCATATTATCCAATTATTCATAGGTCATAGGCCATTACTTTTTCATTTAGGTATATCTGTACTGAGCTATATATCCCAGAAAGATATCTAGTTCTAGGCTGAAGGCAGCAAGAGATTAACTCTAGTTTGTTCCAGTATCTAATTGGCCTCTCTACTTGGGGGAAAAAAATCATACCTCACGTAGTTTTAATGTGGCTGGCTTTGATTTCCAGCCATTGTTATGTCTTTCTCTACTAAAAATAAGAGCACTTGAGCACCGGGTATTTTCTCCCTGAGAGGGTATTTATATACTGTAATCAGATCACTCCTCAGTGTCTTCTTTGATAAACTAAACAGACTGAGCAATGTCTCTCACTTTAAAGTATATCTTCTCCCAAGCCTTGAAACCTATTGTGACTCTTTACTGTACCCTCTCTAGTTTTCATTGTTTTTAAAATGTGGACACCAGAACAGCATGCATTACCCTAGTATGTGTCACTGAGTCTGTGCTGGAAGCAGAATCACATCTATACCACTTTGAGGGGAGGGGTTTTTTTCTTTTTAAAAGAATTTCCACTAGCCTCCCCCAGCTCTTCACTTTCTGAGTGGAATGATAAAAGGGAGGGGTAATGTAGCAAAGACCACATGATTTTCTGTACAATTTCTGTGGCATCTAGTGGATGCTGCATCTTCTCTTTATTTTGGACTGGTAACATAGTATCCTATAACATTTCAACTGGCTGGGAAGGAAGAGTAACCATATCATCATCTTTGCCTTCCCTTCAAACCTGCTGTAGATACCACCACCATGTATTACTCTTATATAAACTCTCAGTGGGGCATTGGGATGCTTGTACACTACTCACTGCACCTGTTACAGCCTTTCAACTGGGAAGCTGTTGATGTGTGTCACATGCTAGGTCCTACCCATGCCTGGTCCTACATGTGGCTGACAGGAAATCAGACCAAAAACACTCCATGTGTCTTAGCTAGTGCGGCAGACCAGAAATACAGACTGGAGAGGGATATAAGGGGGGGGTGGGAGGTTTTTCTCTACTTGTTAGACAAGAAGACCTGAGCAGGAGGATATCAGTTGGGAGTTGAAGCCAGTCCAGTGGGAAGAGGGATTTGAAAGACAGGAGGAAGGACTGTGACTAGTGGCCAGGAAGAGTTATAAAAAGGGAAATGAGTGATCTTTCCCTTCCCTAATGGAATTAGTGCATTTTAGTTTACTGGCCATTGTCTTGTACCTTCTGTTAATGTAATGAATCAACCCTTTGCTATGGCTCTTGGATTATGTGGTGGTGGTTTGGAGCTTTGTTCCACCTTCCCCACTGGCAAGTTGACCTGTTGATTTGGGCTATTCTTGCTACCTAATTAAATTATGTTAATTGTAGCTGTTCTTCTGTAAAGAGCTCTAGAAAACAGATGGACATTGTTTTAAGAAATTCTCAGTCCCAGTAAATGAGTTCTATAGTTAATAAAGGTTGATCGCCTTGAAAGTAGTAGTCTCTGATACTGTAGGATGGATGCAATATGAAAACTGAGATTAATATTTTTTCTTAACTCAAAAGTAGTTTATCTGATGGCAGAAATATTGATAAAGTCTCTAGAATCAAATATCTTGATAGACAAATTTAATTTAAAATACAAATTGGTTTTGAGAATAAAATGGATAAAGCCTGGCTTCAGAATTACTCTAGAAATTATGGTAAAAAATCCCCAGTTGAAGACTAGGTCTTTTGCTGGTTCTAACATAGCTCTTTTAATCTCACTAATACATGTCTATACTAAATGAAGATTGGACTCCGTTTATTTGATTTATTTTCAAATTGTCAAAATAATACATTCAAAATTCCCACCATGTATATTAAAGGTAACTGTTGACTGGCTGTTACATAATAAAATAATTTGTTCTGCCCATCCTACACGTATTTTTTGTAGTGTAAATGCCATGGTGTCACGATACGGCCTCCCCAAGGATGGACTTGATGTCTGTAGGACTCCGTGACCATGCCAGCTCTGTCCTATGGGCGCCTACTTATCTCACCTGCCACATCTTGCTGGTTTATATAATGAATCAGGAAACTGCCCTCGAGTTGCTGCTCAGTCACAGTACTGACATACTCCTCAAACCCTGTGGGTTGTTCAACCCCTTACTGGGTCCCACACTCAGGAAGTGCCTTACAATACCCCCAATTCTTATGGGCTTGATGTGTGGCTCCAAAACCTCCCCTTTACCATGCCCCATGCCTCACAGGTGGTATTCAAATGTTGTCCCTCTGAGGTCTTGATCTAGCTCGGCCTCCTGTCATCGCTGGGCCCTTGGCCCCTACCTGCATGCTCTCACTGGTGCTGGGCTTTACACAGTAGTGTGCCCCAGTGAGGCCTTCTCCTCCCCAATACCCTCAGCCTGTTCCACCGGTTTACAAACAAATCAAAATATGAACCCCTGGACTATAACGTAATAGAAACGGTGCCAGGTGCACTCTGTCTCTTTAAAAAAGGCACACTTCTCCCCAGGCATTAAGTGCCTTGCAGCCCAGGGTACCTGATGAGCTCCTGGAGCCTCATTAGTCCTGTAAGCAGCATATCAGGCGGCCACAGAGTCTCTGGGCAGTTCTTCTCTTCAGGAGATCATTCCCCCGGCAGTTGCGAGAGCACTAACCCCTGCTGGCCTCAGCCCTGGCAGTTAGATGTGCCCAGGGCCCTGCCTTCCTCCAGTCAGCTGACCAGGTGCAGGTGCAGGCTAATTCCCTCGTTAGCCTGCTGCCACAGCAACCTGCACCTGTGGGGTTTCTGCCTGGCTCCTAGGGCCCTCTCTCTAGGCAGTTTCTGCCCTTCATGGAGCAAGTACCTTAGTGCTCTGCAATACATGGTCATAAGGTATGTTTAAAAATGGCACTGCCTGCTCTGTAGTTCTTGTTCTGCCCTCATTGCAGATAGGACATTTGGCCTCAGTTCTCCAGTTCACTTCACTGCAGCAGTAGGGTTCTGCGTGGGTACCTTGAATTTGCCTTTATTTGTCATTTGATGTCTTGATTTAATAAATGGAAAGCCTTTAAAAATATAACTTTCCAGTTCATATTTTGAAAATTCCTGTTTTCAGGCTAATTCTTCATAATTTGAGGATTTTTTTTTTTCCTTTTTGCTTTTTTATAAAAATTATGAGTTTGGCTATCAATTGTGTGGAAGCATGCAAGAGAGAGACTTAAAACTGTGGCAGTAATAGCATAATACGTAGCTGTCAGAATAGAACTGACACATGAAAGCACTCTGTACGGAAAGTGTAAGGCACATTCGTGGCTTTTCCTCATAATGTGACATTACAAGTTTAACATTGTTTTGGATTTACAAATTTTACAAAGAGGAAGTTATGTAGTATTATAGATTTTTATTACTTCTTTCAGAATTTCTTGGATCCTATCACATAGGTCTTTCAATTTGCTATGTCTTACTCCATAATTAGTCTGAAGAGTCTCTATTTTTCACAGTGTAATTTAGCTCGCTAGCTGTCTGGCTATTTTAAATGTAATTATAACTTATATAATCTTAGGTTTTAAAAGTGTCTTGTGGGTTACACTTTCAAAAGGTCTCCAAAATGCTGATAATAATATATGCAAGTACATTGATTTACTTGCATGAGCAGAAAACGAACAATCAAAAAAAGCCCATTTGCCCATAGAAAACTCCTATCACTTTTGCATACATTGTGCAACTACATTGTTAGAGGACCCACCGTTTCTCATAATTCTCAGCAGTACCCTTCTTTATAACAGTTGTAACTGTCTGCTCACCAGTTCCTCAGGACAAGTAATTTGTTTAGAAAACCTTAATAAGCCACAACTTATGAATGATGCCTGAACATATCATTTCATATTTAATTGTATGTGGAAGTATATAGTAGTGCAATGAAGTATGAGTACTGCATTGAAAGGGTCATGTGAAGACTGTGACTTGCTGTCTCTGAGCATCAAGGTTCACTAAGAATAAAAGAACAATCTTCACTGGATTTTTTTATTGGTCTGTATGGCTGTGACTATAGCTGCATCTCGTATATGACAGAAAAAAAAAGATATGTAGTATGTGAGGGAGTCTAGAGCTATTTTCTCCCTTTCTTTGGTCTTTTTGTTATCAGTAGAAACCTTATCCCTTTGCTTGGGAAGGGCAGTGTCAGGGGCAGCAGCACTTGTCCAAAGTTTATAGGCTTCATCTGATCCTAAATGAGAAAGAAGACAGCCATACTCATTCACACATGCAGTTGCTTTAGGGAAGACAGCAAGAAGTGTCTAAAATAAAAGAAGTGATCAGAAGTAAGGCAGAGGCAAGCTGACTCAGGAAGGTAGTTATTAGATAATAAAATTACTTCTGGTCATCTCCTAGTTAGTTACCTGTCGATCTGTTTCTGTAAGGGAGCATGATTGCCGAAACTCTATGTCCAAAATCTGATGTTAGGTCTCAACAGTGCCTTGGCATAATCTTTTGTTGGTTTTATTTCATTTGAGTTTTTCTGTCTTCAGCTGAAACCTGGGTCAGGTGTCACCTTCATCTGCATAACTAGAAACAGTATTAAAATGGAAGCTGAGATTTTCCAGTGTTTAAGCTTTAATTGGAACATAAAATACTGCAATTCATTTGACAACAAGAATCACAAGAACTAGGTAGTGCTAGAACATCCTCAGTCTCTTTCTTCCTAACCCCTTTTAGAAGTGGGGATTTGCCACTTGCTGAGGCAAAAGGGCAGTGAGGGTTCTCTGCCAGGTTTAAATTGGAAAGATACTGGAAATAGCTACTATGTGGCCACACTAGTTGTTGCAGTCTCTCTAATGATAACAAAAAGGAGGGAGATCAGTAGCTGGACAGTTTCAGTGCTGGATGGCCATCCCAGCAACAACTTCAATCTTAACTGAATGCCATTATGTTTCCATTTGTCTGGATGAAGCCACAGTGCTTGGCCCCCTGTTAACAGATTCAGTCTATTCTGTTTCTCAGTTTATCAGATAGGTGATGGTGTTAGACAAAGCAGCAGCAGCAACAGCTTGTCTTCTGCACTCTTGGCCTTTCACTCTGTTCTTATAGTGTGAGACTTAGGTAGTGAAGAGAGAACGTTATTTATAGAAATAGAAGGAAAGAGGAATAGAATTTTCAGCAAAGAGTGAAAATACTATTATTTGCTGTTCAAGTGATCAGGGTGGTTATGTAACTCAAGTGATTTTTAAGTAAAATTGTTTGCATGTTCATGCACATGTGTAAAATATTGTGTATGTATATATGTATGTAACGGAACATGTTGAATAAGATCCAGTATTGCTCTTCTCTTGTATCGTATTTACATTTTTCTTAAACCTCTATATCTTATTGACTTTTTATGAATTAGAGTAATGGGAAAATCCATGTTGGTAGATTACTGGCATATTAAACTGATTGCAACTATAAATGCCTTTTTTTGTTAACAGAGAAAAATGTTTATTGCCTTTTTGAGCCTAATAACTAACAACTTTAGAATAACGACTAACATCTTGGGTCTCCTATTTACATTATCAAAGCTGCTAGGTTAACTGCACCATGAAAATTTTTGATCCATCCAAGCACTTTCCCTCTCAGTCTTGAGCAATCAACTCATTGTTCGGGTGGAACATGCGCATCTCTCACTCCCATACTGGGTGCTGGGTTGGCAATTCCCTGTGTATCATGTGTGATCACATTTACAGATGTGGCTTGGGTTCAAATCCTGTAGCTCTGCTCCTCCCAGGGAAGTGACAGTGGTAAATCATAACTAAATATTCTGTAGAGCAAAATATTTATTTAAAACAAAAGTATTTCCAAAAAAATGTATTTTAAAACAAGCCTGTATAAATATAGTGCCTGTTTGTTTTTTATTAGTGCCCAGCAAGAATTTCAGATCAGTTTCTTAAGAGTGCCCCTGTAGAGCCCATCTCTTTAGTCTTTTGATCTCTAGCTACAAGCCAGGTAAAATAAGTTTACAGTATGTTGTACACTGAAATCCTTATTTTCTTACATAAGTGTACATCTTACCTTTCATTGAACAAGCTTTAGATAAAGTGCCTATGCTGCTATTTTGAAGCATGGGGCCACGTATACGCAAGATGCAGAGGCTGGCTGGAGCACAGTAACCAGGCTTGATTAATAGAGTCTGCTGGAGCACATTGGAGCAGCCTCTGGGCTCATGTACAGGCACCTTTTGGATCTTCCATTGACCTGGTCACAGACGGTGTTCTTATCATCATTCTCTATCAGTATTCATAGATTAATACATAGTATACATAATTATTTGTATATTTCAGTCCAACTACACACACTATATAGATATAGATATAGATATCTATAGATATATCCATATCTCATCCGCTGTATTTGGTCGGTTGCCCTGCAGCACTTAACTACACCACTAAGTAAAGAACTATTTAAAAATATTTCTCCAATGCCATTTTGACTGTCCAAATGCATGAATGCATAACCATTACACATAATCAGAATGAATGTCTAATATTGGATATTTAGGAGAAGAGTGGAAATGGGTGGGCTGCGGAGGATAGAAGTTGAGATGAACTGACAAGGAAACTGTAGCCCAGGTACAAGTAGTCACTCTGCTGCCTAATAAGAGCAGTTTCTATTATCTTTCCTGCAGAAGGGGTGTGAGTTACCCTTTGAGTTTATAGGGTAATATA
>NW_017729032.1:182495975-182496773 GCF_001723915.1 Gavialis gangeticus | reverse complement strand
CAGAAGGGGTGTGTGTTTCCCTTTGAGTTTATAGAGTAATATATATATATATATATATATATATATATATATATGCACACTTTTCATTATAGGGTAAATATAATTTAGACAGAATCCCTTTTTTTGAGCAGTCCCTTTCATCAGAAAGGTTCTTTTTTGGTTCACACTGCGCACCTCATACTTTCCTCACTGAAAGACAATTAGCAATTGTGCAATGCTAGCACAATCTGTGCTTAGACTAAATCCAGTTTATCATTGCTGGCTCCAACTGTGACTTGCTATCCCCTGGTTTTCTAATGGAAATGAGCAGTAGGCTTAATCTGAGGGAGAAGTTGGTGGCAAAATGAGAAATGTGCTAGCCAGACAAAATACGAAAACAGGTGGAAAAATAGGAAAAAAAAGTAAAGCTGAAAGCCTAAAAAAGATGATTACTCTGTCTTCTGCAGCACCTGCACAGAAAGGCAGTTTCCCCACCTGTACTGATCTTTTACACTTCTATCCCAGCTGTGGGGGGGTCTGATGTCAGGGCATGTTCCCAAAACTAAGCCTAGACAGAGCAAAATAAAGATTTCTCTTGACTATTTGATTAGACCAAACAAAAATTCCAGGAGCTTATAGCTTCATAGTTTCTAGGGTCGGAAGGGGACCTGAGTAGATCATCTAGTCTGACCCCCTGCCATGGCAGGAAAGAGTACTGGGGTCAAACGACCCCAGCAAGGTATACATCTAATCCACTTATGACTTACCATCTTTACCCAAATCCAAGACGGCTGAATTCAAGATGACCCCCCCCCCCCC
>NW_017729032.1:182492329-182495799 GCF_001723915.1 Gavialis gangeticus | reverse complement strand
GATTTGGTGATTTGAATCACTGTCCTGATTCAATTTGGCTGAATCTAATTAGCAGATTCAGCAGCAGCTGGATCTCCAAATCAGCCAGGCCAGGCCCCCCCCCCAATAATTGGATTCTAGATATGGAAAATTTGTTTATATCTAGAATCTTATTTTGGGGGGGTTGTCTTAAATTTTTCAACCCTCCCCACCACAGTGGGGAAATCAGCAGCAAAGGGACAGGAGTGTGGGGAGTCAAGTGGCTTGCCCCTCCCTTTACCACTTGCCCCCTGAGCTGCCTGTCCTCCCTCCCACTTCCACCTGTACTCTCAATGCCTGGCCCCCACTTGGCCCCTCCCACCTGCCTCCCCCATGCTTGTAACCCCTGAACCCTGTCCCTCCCCACAGTGCCTGCACTCCCTGGTATCTGTTCTGTGCCTCTGTCACTTGCCTCCCTGGTATCTGGCCTCTGTTCCACCTTCCTCCCTGTACCACCATTGCTTACTTTCCTGGCCTGGAGGGAAGGAAGAGTGCACACATCCACTTACCTGAAGTGGCAGACCTGGGGATGTGGTATGGGGGGAATTGAGGCACCCTGTCATGGGGAAAGCAGGTGGTGTAATTCATACTATTACTGAGTTGGGGTGAAAATGAGAAGTGGGTGGCAGGAAGGGGAATGTGAGAAGGCACCAAGTCTTTTTCATGAGTTAAAGGGTTGGGAGAAGTTGTAGAAATCATTGAGAACAGAGGGAAGGAAGGGTAGCGCACACGGTGAAATGGAGGGATGCAGAGAGCTCCTGGCGCAAGGTCTGAGTGCAGCTTTTGGCAAATTCCTCCCCCCCCCATGATAAAAAATTCAATGCATTTATAACCGAAATAAAAATGTCCTAGCCCAGCTGCCCTTCTGGATGAAAAAACTTTAATGACTGCTTAGCCTAGAAGGGCAAAATATGACTAAAGTGGCCAGTGTAGAGTTGCTACAAAAGTCCAGTTAGAGCTGGCGAGAAGTGAACCAAATACAAGTACCTTGTGTTGTAAATGCTTCTTATGGTTTCTTAACACTGGTGATATCAGAAATCTGGGGGTCCAAGTACAAGTTTATTTTGTTATACATGAGCATATATATCAAATCTTCTCTTACAGGTTGTTCACCTTTTGTCTGTTTAGGTGCAGGCGGAAGTGAAAATTTTCACCCAGTCTGGCCAAACACAAGTGCACGGCTGCAAACAGCTTTAAAAATGCCCAATCAGGTGAAAATTTGACCCCGCATTGCATGCAGTGTCAGAAGTATTTCAAAATGTAGCATCTTTTGTAACTTGTGTCTGCTGAAAATAGTGACAGGCTGGGAGCTCAGAATGGGAGGGGGGAAAGGGAGCAGAGGGAGTTAATTCTGAGGGGTTTTCAGTCCCCACCCCCAGAGGTTGGGGTGGGTGTATTGGCTCCCCTCTTGCCCCCTGCCCATCCCCAAGGTAGGTGGGGGCTCCAATTCACCCACCTCACCCTTCAGCACCAGCTGGGGAGCCCCAAGAATGAGCTCCCTCTGCTGCCTTTCCCCCCTTCCATTCTGAAACAGTGAGCCCTGGCAGAGAGCCCTGGCTGCAGGCTCTCAGCTGGCAGCTAGATTTCTCTTCCCCTTGGAACCAATACTAAACTTCTGTTTAGTCTGGGGCAATGTTGTAACTCAGAATGCTTTGCTGGGAGCTGCACTTCTATCTGTACCCTTTAACTCTTATTTTGATTTTTTTGGGTCCCCACAGACCCTGGTTTTAAAACTGAGGCTGTGTTTTATCTCTTTTTTTTTTTTTATGCCCCTGTGGAAAAATGTCTGTTTTCTCCAGATGGCTCTCTTGTACAATATTCTTCACAGTTTGTGTCCCATTTCTAATTATGTGAAGGATGTCTTCATTCCCATTTCCCTTGTCTCATTCTTTATATCAAGGAAAGGATCATTATTTTTGTGGGTGCCTGAACCTACCTGAAAAATTGATGCTAACATTTGTAGGTACATATGAGGAAAATTCTGGCTGCATCTGACTATTGTGGCAGTTGCTGTTTCTCCAGCAGCAACTGTTTTTCGTGAAAGGGGCTGGCCTTGATGATCTTCCGAGGTCCCTTCCAGCCCTAATGTCTATGAAATCTATTGAAAGTTTGGGTTGAGTTCAACTCCCTTAGAAGTTCAGATCACTTTGACGTGCTTTTATCTCATATCCCAAGCCAGTGGGGGCCAACTTTTTTGGCAGGCACGCCACAGATTAGCCTGTCAATATTTCTGAGGGCCTCTCGGATCCCCTTTCCCTGCCCATTCTGCTGCTCTGCTTTCTGGTCTCAGCCCTGTGCTTCCTGCCCAAACTACAGTTCTGCTTTCTACTCCCTGCTCTGCTGCGTTCTCTGCCCTATCTGCTGCTCGACTTTCTGCTTCATCCTCCACCTGCTAGCATGTTCCTTATCCCTTCCCTGATCTGCTGCATGCCACACATAGACCCCATTTACATGTTACACTTAAGGCATGATTAACGAGTTAATTAGAGCTTAAGGTGTGACCTAGCTACATGTTCAATCAGTTAATGGCATGATAAAATAAGGAATAAGCCACAAAGTTATTCCATAAAAAATGTCATAACTTTTTAGCTCATTCTTCTCACGCCATTGATTGAACATATGGCCAGGTGCTCTGCTGTGGCTGGGAGCCTCATCAGCTGACAGGGCTACCAGCCGTAGGGGTGTGCCAACTGCTGCAAGCCCCCCAGCTGAAGAGGCTCTGAGTGGGGCCAAGCTTCCATGTGCTGCCCTCACTGCAAGCTTCAACAGCTGCAAAGCTTGCAGCAGCAGAGCCACTGCAAGGGGTGTCTGGGGTCACAGCATGGCAGGAAGTGTGATTGTGTGGCTCACACATCAATTCCTATTACACCTTTACCTGAACTTCTAGAAGGGCCCATAGAAACCACTCGTGCACATGTCTTAGGCTGGCCACCCCTGTCCCAAGCAGTCTTCCTTTTTGTTTTATATTTTTACAGAGTTCAGAGCTCTTCAACATTTGTCTGTCTTGTTGGATGTGTTTTACCTCACCCTTTAACTTTTTCTTTCCTACAAAAAATAACTTATTTTGTTTAATACTAAGTTATTGTGGCCAGTGGTTAGGAAATTAGGTTGGAGGGTTAGACATTTTGATTCTGCCACTGGCCTGCTTTATGGCTCTGGCAGTCATTTAATTTTACCCTGCTTTCAGGTTTCTCCACCAGTAAAGGGAGTCAGCATCCTCTTGCATGAAGTAATTCAACATCTGTAGATAAAGCTTTTTATAAGAAAGCAAATACAAGTCAGCTATGCCCTTTGTGTTTTGTTCCACTTATTTTACTAGAAATGAACTGATAATCCATCAAGTTAATTTAATTTGAAACTAAAATATGGTGCTATGCTAAATGGCAAGACATCTAGTTATTTGGGTAGTTTGCTGTCATTACCATTTTTAAATTAAAATACTAAACATGCCT
>NW_017729032.1:182487381-182492216 GCF_001723915.1 Gavialis gangeticus | reverse complement strand
CCCCCCCCCCCCCCCCCCCCCAGTTTTATTTAGCTTCTCTATAAACATAGGTTTAGTCTGGACAATAGAACAGAATAGACAGTTTCTGGAAGACAAAATCTGATAACATGGTCAGGGGCTCTTGCAGAAGCATACTGTTGTAATGTTTGAGTTGGAGACATTGGAAGGGTAATGAATATAATACGTAAAATTATATCCATAGGAATCTTTAAAAAGAGAATAAAGTGCTTATTGGCTTTAGTAAAAATTTATTTTTGACAGAAGTATTAATGCACCGAATCATTTTATATGGAAATGATGGTTAGTTTAAGTATACTTGGAGTGAATTGAGTTAAACCAAGGATGATTTTTGTCTTTTATGAACTGCTGGAGTATTGATGATAGATTGCAAAAGTTCCTCAGGGAAAAAGATCATCACATGGGCTGACTGAATACTCTCTTGTTCACCTCCATGCACACAAAGATAAGAGACAACAGGCACAGAAGTACAATGAAATATGTAGATATTTTAAAGCCTTGCTGCTGGTGAAGCCCCAGGAGTTAAAGCATGACCAGATTGTCAAGAAAATATGAAGTGAAATTGAGTTGGCTTTCTCTGGGGAGAATGTGGTCAATGAGTTCAAGGAGGTATTGGAGTAACCTATGTCACTATTATGTGCAGACTCGAGGACCCCTGGAGGTTTTTGAAGTTTAGGAATCCCACCATGGTGCACTGCAGGGGAGCAACATATATGTTGTAGATCTGTTTGCTTGGTCACATAGGAGTCCCTCTTGCATCAAAGATAAATGGGAAAATTGAAGAGAAAAAGTGATTAATGCAGAGGTATCAAACTGGTTTGGCCCCATGGGCCAGATCCAAAAAACAGGCCTCCTTACATGGACAATCCAGACCCACATCCAGCAATGGGATAGTTGTTAGTGACATCAGGAAGCCAGGGAGATGAACATGCCCCATTGCTTACCTCCCGCTACTAAAATGTGTCCCCAGTGGGGCTCTGTACCCCAGCTTTCATTGGCTAGCTCCACTCCCAAATTATTAGCCTCTCCAGGAGCTTTGTGGGCTGGGAAAGATGGCTCTTCAGGTCATACATTTGACATCCCTGGCTTAATGCATGAAAATCCTGTATGGTGATTGGCTGTATAAACATGATTGATAGATGTCTGTTCTGGGTTAATTAACACAATATACAAGCAATCTGTTCCTTTAAATGAATAAACTTAAAGAATGAGAAGTAGTAAATAGAAAATAAAACTTCCACATGCTTTGAGGAAATCAGGTTTGTTAAGTAAAATAGTGTGATTATTACAGGAACAAACCTTTCAGCTCTAGAGACCTTCATTCAAATTTAAATTAGTACACAAAAATATTGGAAATATCAGGCTGGTAAACAAAAGATGTCAGATTACAAAAAAAACACCCCCAAAATGGCATAATTCAACACACTGAATACTATATTCTGTTCAAGTAGACAGTGCCCAGCAGTGTGAGAGTCACTGAACATCAGGAATGAGGTGTGTTGGAAGAGATTTGAGTAATGGCCCTGCATACTGCTTGCCTGTGCTATGCATGACTAGCTAATATTTTAAATCCCTCACTGAGCACTGTAGTCCACTCAAAGGTTGGGTTTTTCTGGTGGTGTTGTTTTTGGGTTTTTTTAAAGGTTCCATTAGATAAGGACTGTCCTAGTTTATGAAGCGAGAGGTTGCTATCCAAGTGGGAGAGAGAAATATCTGTTGAAAATGTAAATGAAGCACTGAAAAACAAGGCATCCTGAGCACAGACTGCAATCCTAAAATAAGTGAGAAAGTGGGGGAAAGGAAAATACTTTGAGCACAAAGAGTTCAGAGAAACAGAATGAAAGGAGAATGAATTGTTTAATTCCTATTTTTGTACATTCTGGGCACATTAAATGAGACAAAAGAATTGAGACAAGGAGAGAAACAAAAACGCATGTATTGCTTTAATTGACAATGGTTAATTTATTCTCCGAGATAGCATGCTGTTTAACTAGCTCAGCATATATTCCATCTAAACAGAGAGAATTGCTGAATAAGCTAAACAGAATGCTCAGAACAGCAAACTAATTAACTGAAAGACAGCCAAAAACTGGCGTCTGGTTTTCTTTTAATGCCTGTTTGTTTTTTCTCTCAAAAACCATCATAACTTGTAAACTTTATAACACAAGAAAACTCCTGGCAAAATACAGCAAACCCAATGAGATGAAAGGGAAAGTAATATAGAAATCTTGAGAACTGATCTATTTTGTGGTGCGCATTTATAGCATGTAAGTGCTTTGCAAACATAAATAAATTTATCTTTATCTGACCCCGCTTTGTGAGGAGGTGGTGTTTTCTTCAGTACAGATAAAGGGGTACATTAATTTTGGGTACAAAACTCAAAATACTTACAGTCTGGTTATTTTTTTCCTTCAGAATATAGTTATAGTTATTCAGCATTATAATACTTTGTTTAAAATACAGCTCCTACAGGCTTCATTTGCAGGTCTGACTGCTCAGCGCTTTTGTAAATCAGTCCCTAAGGTGTCTCATGCTTGGTACCGAGAAAATGAGCAGCACACAACTAGTGACAATCTGTGAACATTTTAGTTTAAATTATTTGTCCAGTGTCTGAGAGGAACTGTAAAGCTGAGGCAAGAATAGAATCTAGTTTTCTAGGATGGCATTCTACCATAATTTAAAACTGTCCTTTCTCTTCCTGTAAGCCCTTATTTACTAAACACCTCTGAATATCAGGTACAAATGAAGTGATGTTCCTATAGATTCTTTCTCTAGGAAGCTTCCTACAATGGCAAAAGAACAGTATCTGATCAGATAATTAAACACTGAATTGTAATGCATATGTGCAAAAGGGCCCAATTAAATTTAAATGGGAGACTTAACTCTGGCATTTCCTCACTTTTGAGTGCTTGACCCAACAAACTTAATGTAAGCTTTTGGAATCAAGTTTCGTATATAAAAAACAAAATACACATTTCATCACATTGTATGATGACCCCAGTTTGAGTACGTTCCATATCATTAGACTCACACCACCATCTTCTACCACTTGAGCTAACTATGGATAAAAACAGATGTTGCCATGCGCAGGTCAGCGTGGGTAATGTGGAGGCATTGAATGTTGGGAAATCCCCAGGTCCCACGCTGCCTTGTATCTTTTTGTTGGGACCTATGCCCACCCATGCCTATGTGTAAACCACCAGTTGGTACAGGTCCCAGCATGGTGGCATGGAGTGCTGGAGATTCTCTCCGCTTATGGAGACATGCCCTTGGAGATGCTGGGGCAGGTCTCTGCAAGTGGCTAACCCTGACGTTCCCTATTTACAGGGAGGTACTCTAAGATTCCTTGGGACGTGTCTCTATAAGCTGGGAAAGCCAAGTAGGTGATCGATCCCAAGGCCTTTGGGGGCTCAATCCTGCACAGCAATTCTTGGGATGCTCAGGATCAGCTCCCTCAAGCCTTTGGAGCACCTGTCCAGGATGGCTGGAGAGTAGAGGCAGCTCCAGGATGTCCACGCTCTCTTGGTACACAGCAAATAGAAGTCTGCTGCAATAAAGTGGCACTGTTTTATACTACTTTTCATCATTTCACTGATATAGGCTAGAAACATCTATTTCCTCACCATGTATGCCTGCATAAAAAAGTGTATGGTGGCACAAATGTAATGTGAGGTGATGCCTGTTTCTAGCCTGAATAATAATAAGCAACAGTAACCTGCAGTCTCTTAGATGTGAGACAGGGATGACGCTCGCACTTTTTTCCAATAGATTTCATAGCTGTTCCTTGACGTTACAGGAATAGAGAGCTACAGGACTTCTGGGTACACTTCTAGGTTACGGAATCTGTAGTAGTTATTGACTGTTTTGTTCTGTACCCCAAGTCTGCCCTTCTCCCTTCTTCTGTTCTGCCTGCCGTGGTTCTTGTCCCCCTCCGGTACTGGATCTCTCTTCATCCTTATCCCATGGCATCTGCCATCTCCTGTTTTGTAGTCATAGTCCCACCTCTCCAGCAATGCTTGTCCTCTCCCCTTTCTGTTCCTACCATAGCCCTCTCTTCCCTTTCTACTTCCACTCCCCTCTACATTCTTGCCTCCCAGTTTCTTCTTTCTTTTCCCAACTGCCTGCACACCAGAAGAGGAGGAACAACATTCCTGGTCTTGCACATTGTGGTCCTGCATCACAGCACTGCTAGAGTCAAGCAGTGCAACTTTCAGGGAAGTTCTCAGCCCCTGCAGTCCAAAAAAGGAAGCCTGCTCAATACAAATGTATTGCCACACAACCCCTGCAATGGTTGGCCATCCATGCCACAGGCCTCTACAAATTATTCAGGGGAATTCACCTGCCAAATTTTTGTTAGTTTCTGCTGAACTCGCGGGATTTGCAGCATATCAGAGATATATAACTCAGTCATATTTGGTGATTTTTTTACGGAGAAGGAAAAAAAGAATACTTTGTCTTCAGGACAAATTTCAACCTTCTTTTCAAATCCAACCAAAAGATTAGAGCTCTTGCTGATATGGTTGTAAGAATTATTTTAACATGGGCAAAATATTTTTTTCACTAATCTTATTTGCAGAAAAAGCAGATAGTTTAATATTAAACCATTTAAAAAAAACAAAAGACTTTGGCTTGAGGCACACATCTTAGGTGGAAAAATTTAACTGAAACAGTTAGCTCTGAAAACGTATAAGCGCTAAATACAGTCTACCATCTCCAGCCACAATTTTAATAAAGCTCATTAAATCATTTTTTCCTATTTTACTTTTATTGTTTGTTATATGATATTCATAGATTCATAGATTAAGGGTCGGAAGGGA
>NW_017729032.1:182484952-182487370 GCF_001723915.1 Gavialis gangeticus | reverse complement strand
TTGTTATCCTTAATCTTGGACGCTAGTCCGAGCTCTATATCTGCCAATTAATATTGGTGTTAATTTTTTGTTTCATTTAGAAACAGCTTATGCTTCCTGCCCAATTTAGTTATTGATGTCATAATTCAGTGTCTTTATTGTCACCATCTTAGTTGCATATTGTTCTGTTGCGTACATTAGTTTGTGCCACTCATGGAATACTGCAGTGCTAGATTTAAGCATATGAGTAATCAATGACAGATGAATAGATAACCATTTTTAAACAAACTTGTGCTGAAATCTAATTTTAAAAGTAGTCTGAATGTATCAGGATCTTTCTGAAGATATTTTACCACCAGAGATCTGAAATGAAAAGCAAAAAAAGACTTTTAACTACCTAGAATACAATCTAAAATTTAATGGAGTTACATAAAATTATTTTATTTCACCAAAATGAAAATGGAGAGGAATTAACATCATACCTAACAACAGAACTGACGGGTTTAATTAATTTAGTGAAATGGTGATATTTTGCTTTAAGCCCAGGCAGACTTGCTTAAGAACTTACAATATGGCTTTTGTTCTTCCTTCATCATTCCATATCACAACAGGATGCAGGGTGATTATTGTAGCTTTCATTTAGGACAGCAGACCTTGAGTTGCAGAAAATTGCCATGCTCTAGGAGAAAGCCTGAAGGTTGTAGAAATCTGTGGAACCACATGTATGTATTGAATTTTATATTTTATTTTTATGTCTTTTTAGGATTGCATTGATGCAGGTTGGTGGGAAGGAGAACTCAACGGCAGACGTGGAGTGTTTCCAGATAATTTTGTCAAGCTCCTATCCTCTGATTTTGAAAAAGAAGTAAGTGTAATTGTTTCCCTCTTTTGCTTTACAATATGGAATCAAACTGGAGCTGAAATTTCTAGATATGATTTGTGTCATCACAAGGGATGACAAGGTCAAAAGGTCATAAACTCCTCCAAGACTATTTCAGGCTGGACATAAGGAAGAACTGTCCAAGCCCAAAGGCCTGGAACAAACTGCTTCCAGAGGTGGTGCAAGCGCCTACTCTGGACTCCTTTAAGAGATGTTTGGACATTTATCTTGCTGGGAGCCTTTGACCCCAGCTGACTTCCTGCTCCTGGGGCAGGGGGCTGGACTCGATTATCTTCAGAGGTCCCTGCCAGCCCTAATGTCTATGAAATTTAAATGTGATACATTTAGGATCATATGAATATAGGGCTGAAAGGGGTCTCACAAAGCCATCTAGTCTAGTCCTTTAGTCAGTACAATAAAAAACCCAAAATGGTCAGGGAAACTAGAATTGCTGGATAACAAGAGCATTAGATTAGATTCAAAACTTGTGGAAGAGGTGATACTTTTTATTAGACCAACTAGATATTTGCAAACACATTATTTTATTTATTTGCAAGCTTTTGGGCACACTCACCTTCATCAGGCATAGGAGAGAATAAAGATTGTAAAAGTTCTCCCAAGTAGAAACAAAAACTTACATTAAATTGGATTAGATTCATCATTTGAGGTCATATTGTATATTTTCTTTGAGGTATTATATTTCCTGGTAAACCCAGTCATCCTTCCTTTTCTGCATTGTTCTTAGAGCCCTCTGTGCTTCATTTTAAATTTAGAGAAGGCAGGGTGCCTGAACATTATGGTGTATTTTGCCAAGTTTGATGGTGTAATGATTATCAGAATCATTAACATGCCTCCAATATGTTTGTGATAGAACGTGAAACATTAGTCTACCACCTGCTTTAGACAGATGTCATCCTGACTTGCCAGCAGCCATTGTTTAGAGAAAGAATGAAAGATAAGGGTGAAATCCAAACTGGTTTGTCTGAGTGGAGGAAGCTTGTTTCATGATACATTCACTTGAACTCTCTTAGAATCCATTAAAAAAATTGAAAGGCTAAGAATATTTTTTTCTGCTGATGCTTATCTTAAAATAGGCACAGTTATTTATTTTCCAAACTGTGTTTGAAAAGCCTGTCACACTTTCTGAGAACGTGGTAGACTCTTCCTCTGTGAGAAAACTGTCCCATTATTTCAGAATAATTATGTAAGTCATCAGTGATAAAACCAAGAATCACTGATACTGCCTCAAGTACTGACAGTAAAATTGGATGCTGGAGGCAACAGATTAAATAACTTGAAAAGCTTGATATCACACATGCACCAGGCACACACATACAACCCACCTACACATACACACAGGTAAGTTCCTAACTTGAATAGTACAATGTGTATGTGTGTGCTTAAGGTATCTGGGATACTTGGGGGAAGGTTAAAGTGAGAGAGAGAGAGAGAGAGAGAGAGAGAGAGAGCGAGTTAAAGCGTAGGGAGTGGAAGTTGCCAAAACCAGGATTAGAATCGGTGGACTAGAGAAAAACTGGCTGAGGAACTGAGGGTTGGGG
>NW_017729032.1:182476020-182479952 GCF_001723915.1 Gavialis gangeticus | reverse complement strand
CCCTCCCCACCCCCCAATGTAATCATTATTCACAATGAAGGTGAAATTACAGCTCTGGCAAGAGGAGAAAAAATATTTCACAGGGTAAAATGTCATCCCATATCAGAGTGGGTATACCCTGGCTTTTAGTCCCCTAATAACAAGAAAGTGATTTTCAGAAGAGGCAGAAACCTTGAAGCTTGAGCAACTTTAGTAAGGCTGAATTTTCAAATAAAACAAAAATGTCTTTTCTTATTTAGCATGTCCATTGACAAAATTCCAGCACAAATGTGCTATCCTTACAATCTAAAAATGAATAGTGTATTTAAAGTTTAAATGTGGCTTGGCTGTTAGAAATATCATGAGCATAATTAATATAATAATATTGAAGATATTCAAGCGCACACACTTTTCTGCTGCTTTTCTCAGCGCACAGAATTCTTTTGATTTCAGACATCTCCATTCAGCACCTTTAATTTTGTTCTTCTTGCCATATATTCTTACCAACAAAGCCACAACATGCCTATTTGCCTGTTTTATTTTGAAGAGCAGAATTTTTCTCTAGCCTCTCACTTTCTTCTTATTTTATGATATGAGGATTTTCAGAAAGATTTGTAGATATTCATCATTTCTCAAAAGCTGAAGCCATTCGAGCACTTAAATATGAAGTTAATTGTGTAACTTTAGGCAGGTTTGATCTTGTTTCTCTTTTCCTTAACTGACTTGCCACATCTTGAACAAGTCTGCAATATGTCTACCAATCCTGTGCTTTAACCTTTCTTCCTGTGTACTAGAGGTTTAAGTAAACTTCATATAGGGAGACCCAAAGGCACCCTGTTTTACTTCTCTTTACCCAGATATAGATTAATATAAAATAGATATATAATATAGATTAATATAAAATAGATGAGCATATACTCTGAATTAATTTCTTCATATAAGCTTCTTATATGTGTTTTCTTCATTATGCTAAACTCTGTTAGGAGATTCTGTCTGCTTGGATAAGATTTTCCTGTGTTCAGGTAAATCAAACTGAAAAATCCTTTATTAGATAGTGTAGCTTATTTCCAGTGGAAGGAAGAAGAATGTAGAGGGTCAGCCTTCATATGGTTTCTAAGTTTATACTACTATATAAAAAAATCTGTTCTTATCCCTTATATTCTGAAAATGCACATCTGTTCTTTTAAATACAGATAGAGAAACTAGGCATACATATGACTTATTGGAATAAAAATTTAAAGAAAACAGGCATGTAGAGTGAAGAAAAAGAGTCTTCAAGATGATCTATCATGTTTGAAGCTTCTTATAGCCTGTTGAATGAGATACAAATAATGGACACTCCGGAAACTCTTCTCAACTGTTTCTAGATAGTAAAAAAAGAAAAATGGGGGAGCATGTCTTTTGTTTCTCACTTGCATTTCAGTATCTCCCCAGAATATGTACATGACTCTATCCTATAGTTGAAGGGACATGACTAGTGAATGAAATCATTTGTCTCTTGGATTTTGAGGCAAGGAAAAGACATGAGGTTGTAAACAGAAAGTTGGTTCACTGAGATCAAAAAGTCTAAATTGTTTATAAGACCCTTTTAATGTGTTTGTAGATAAAACTTGAAGCGTTCATATTATTTTTAATTCTTATTTTCAGTCCTGTTTTAGTTCATGAGGACTATACAGGTGATTGGTGTTTTAGTAAAAAAAAACCCAAAAAACCAAACAAACCAAAAATCAATTTATACAATTCAATATAAATTGGAGGAAACAAGTGATTGAATGAGCCAATATAATGAATAACATATTTGCTAACTGTCAAAAATCACATTGTCAAATGCTTTGTCACAAACCGTAAACTGATGATGCTCAGCACAGAAGCACATTATTGTTTTTTAGAATCATCAGCTTCAAATGTGCCCTTGAATTCAATTTTGCCTCTTGAACTGAGAGAGCACAGCACTGATGTGTTTAATCTTACAGTCTGGGTGCTTTCTAGCACTAAATTCCACCATTTAAACTTCCATTCCAAGGCTTGTACCATCAGTTGCAGTTTCAATTTATCTGCAGCTCCTAATAAAGTGACCATGCTCCATCAATGTTTATACCATAAAAGTAGGTGAAAGGCAAAGTCTTAAACTTCTAAGAGAATTGCAGGTTTATTTTATGTTAACAAATTGCATTCAATGAAGCATCAAATGAGCAATTTACAGAAGTGATTCAAGTATTTCACCCTGGGTGCACTTACTCAGGACAGATTAAAACTTGTAAATTCTGCAAGTGGAGAGAGAAATAAAAATGTAAAGAAAGAGCTAACAATGAATACAAAATAGTTGGTCAAAAGGAGAACTAACCCAATAATGGTGGCAAATATCCATGCAAGGAAAATGAATTCCTACTTAATATTATTGATTCTGTTTCAGAAAAGAAAATCACAGCTGTCGTGTATCCAAACTGCTGAATACGACATCTGATATTCTGAATAAAATATAACAAAGGAGTCTCTGCATTTGCCCAGACACCAGAATTAGAGAGAGACAAGAACAAATCGGGTTCAGTCATTCTGAAGTCTTATGTAGGTTTTACATACTTACACTTCTTTAAAGAAATAACCTAACAGGGTAGTAAAATGAAATGAGGACATACAGGGTGGCTAGCATCTCTGTCGGGGCGGCTAGGATCTGGAACCAACTTCCAAGCGAAATAAATAAATAAACCTTGGGGGTCTTTAAGACAAGGCTAGACATTCACCTTGCTGGGGTCATTTGACCCCAGTACTCTTTCCTGCCATGGCAGGGGGTCAGACTTGATGATCTGCTCAGGTCCCTTCTGACCCTACTAACTATGAAACTATGAAATAAATTATTTCATAGGCATCATCAGTTTTATGGCTTGTCAACAGAAAAAAGAGGGGTAATACATAGATTTAAAACAGCAAGGAGTAGTACTTTCCAAAAGAATTGAAGGTTTTAAAGGTACATGACATTGTATGCTGGTAACACTACAACTGCAGTCTTTATGAAAAATTGGGTAGAATTCATTTAAAAAACAAAAAAACTGAACACTCAAAAGGCAAAATCAAAAACAAAACAAAAAATGTTTCCAAAAGAGCCAATAGGTTTATTTCCATCCTTATCCAATATGACTAATGCCAAAGGTAGAGCTCAAAATAAGAAGAGAAGACTGTAATTACCTACCTTCTGGAAAATCAAGATGATAAAAAAAAAAATCAGTTTGAGCACATTAATTTGATGTGATCAGTTATTCTAAGTGTCTAGTATGCTGTTTGCATGTGGATACTTTGCAACCTTCATGTTTTCTGGATGTAGGCTTTTTGTTACATAACTTTTTTTTCCATGTTGCTTTTTTGAAAATTAAGTCCCCTCATGTGGTAGCATGTTGACACCACAGGGTTCATTATCTGGGTTACAACCTTGATATCAGTCGTACTGACTTTGCCACTTGAATTAATGATGAAAGTGACGACAAGTTGTCATCTTCTGTGTGGACTTTTACCCCATGGTCAGATTGGTATAGACTGTGGTGGGTTTTGCCTTCGTCTGTAGCATGGAAGGTGACCCTCTTCCTTGGCTGTGTAGTTTTAGTAATGTTGGTCAAGGATTTGTATGGGATGTTTTGGATAGAGATGATCCTACTTCAGGCAGGGAGTTGGACTGCATGACCTGTAGAGGTCCCTTCCAGCTCTACTTTACTATGATTCTGCGTGGACCAGTATGTGCATACCGGTGGATTTCATAGTTATTTGCTGGTAACACTGATAGAGGCATAGAGAAATAAGGCTGGAAGGAATTTCCAGATCTAGTCCAACCCCCTGCAGGATAATTCTTAGCCAAACCATCCTATACAAACCATAATCTAAACTCTGCATAAGACTATTGCCAACCCTAACACAACACAGACCTAACATCCTGACCTGCCACAGGTAAAGCAGGGGAACCATGG
>NW_017729032.1:182464109-182471020 GCF_001723915.1 Gavialis gangeticus | reverse complement strand
ACCTAACATCCTGACCTGCCACAGGTAAAGCAGGGGAACCATGGCAGCCATGTCCCACTTTTATGAAATGTTGTCAGTATATGCTTAAGAGATCCCAGGTAGAGACTAAGCCCCCACCCCCCACTGCAGAGGAAGGCAAACCCCCACAGTCCATACCAGTCTGACCACAGAGTAAAACTCCTTCCTGACCCCAAATATGGTGATTGGTCTGACCCCAAGTGGAGGGGCAAGACCGTCTAGCCAGGAACCTCTGGCTTTGGTCCCAGCAGGAGTATTGGCATATCCCAGTCAGTCCCCAAAGTTGGCTGTAGCCAACCAACACCCAGTACCTCTGAGAGAGGCTTCAAAACACCCCAAGACATATAGCTGGGGGGGGGGGCAACCATCAAGGGGGAAATACCCATAGTATAGTAGAATATAGGCATAAATATGTCTAGCAGTGATAGGGAGTCCACAACTTCCCATCACTAAGTCTATTCTACCACCTCACTATCCTGATAGTAAAGAAGCTTTTTCCAGATATCCTGTCTAAACTCAGAAACCTTAGGTTCCATTTTCATCTGGAAGAGTGTCTACTTCTACTCCAGTATACACAGACTCCCTAGTTGCCTACACAGTCCCATCCTCAGGTTTTCCATGCCAGTCCCAGCCACTCAGACAATATCCCTCTGAGTGCACATTAGATGGCTTCCTCCTCCAGACAGGCTGTATGGGGGGAATCACTCTTCTTTATTCTAGAGTCTAATACAGATGTGTCTTTACAGAGTAATCCTTCTGGTCCCCATAATCTTGGGTTGGAGCACACTGTGTCACTCTTGGGGATGATGCATGTGTCATCTGGTCAAGACTAAGGACAGTGATGAATTTGAATGGTCTCTAAGGATAGAAACGTTGGACAGTTTTGTGTCTGGGTTCTGGCATATCTCTGTTGAGTTTGTGCAACCTAAATTTTTAAAGGAGTGTAAGTTGGCCAAATTTGGGTGCTTGTTCTCAAGTATAGCGAAGTATAGCCTTGACATTACAACCATTTCCTGTTAGATTTCAAACCAAAATAATAGGGATGCTGTGGCATTTCAAGCAAAAAATTCCTTTTTTTCTAATGAGCAACCCAGTGATTTCCCCCCCCCGCCCCACGAGTCTCATTCTTGGACCTAGCTAAAAGATTCCTGACATAAATTTTCCCAAAAGTTTCAGCATGAAGCAGATAAGAGGGATAGACAATTTTAGCCCAGGTAGTCAACGTTTGGCAAAATTATGAGGAACTGTAAACAGGGTTTAATAACACGATTTGTGTGGATCCTTACAGGAAGGCAGTGCCACCAGTGCTACCAATTAAAAAGGGTATCCTTTACACAGGTGTTCAGGTGACTAGTGACAATGATGTGAAGCCTTCAGAGTGTAAAGAGTAAGCAGGAAAACTGTCCTCCTCAGGAATAAAAAAGGATTTCGTGGTGGGAATATTACCTGTTTTATTTCCTTAGTTTTTTTTTGTGAGAGAAGTTTTATTCTCCATCACTTTGACCTTTCTTCCCCCCTCTCTTTTTAGTGTGGGTGTTAAATTAGTGTGTCATCTGCTCAGGCATGGTGCCCTGTTTGATTTTGCATTCACTCCAAGGCATTTACAGCATGTGTCAGTATGGCTCTCACACACATACATATAAACACAAAAGGAAAAAACCACCCCAGGAGAGGAGAAACCGTTTTGGAACTGATTCAGTGATCAGATTTATTTAGCGTGCACAGTGTGGCAGCCCCATTGGAAGGAGGGTGATAACAAATGAAATAAATGACAAATAGAAGGCCATTCATGTGAATAATTAGTTTCATTTCATCAGGCACAGCAAGCCTTATTACCTATTCTTTCCAATAGTGTAAGTGACAAGTGTAACCTCTAGAATATTTCCTGCTTTCTGCATTTATGCCCCAGCTGAGTCTAAGAAACACATTGTAGCTCCTGCCATTCCCACCTGTTTTTCAAAGTGGTATTTGCTTTTTACAAGGTTAAACCTTAATTGCATAGATTGCTTCAGTATGTAAAAAGTCATTGTTTTCAATGATCTGAAGCCACTTAACAATTGAGGGTATTTTTCCTAAAATAATATTATAATTGTAAAACTAGTAAAGTGGCATTTTATTAATTAATTTCAATTCCTGTATTGTAACACTTCTTAATGAATGTAGTACTGGGGAACTGCATGACTGTCTCAAAACCTAAAAGCTTTGATTTATTTTTAGTGTTGTCTGATTACATCAAAACTTGAATGTGTATAAACACTTTCGAGCCAACACTCTTCTTTTTAACTTTAGAGACCTAAGAAACCACCACCTCCATCAGCTCCTGTCATCAAACAAGGGTCAGGTAAGGTGTTACGGATCTCATCTACCACACTTTAGTTGACATATCTTATTCAAAATGCATGTATTTTCAAATTTAAATTGAAGTCATCAGCATAAAAAAACAATGTGCAAAAAGTTTCTTGACCATAGTAAATAGAATCAAAACAAACAATTAAATGAGCCTGAAAGATTGTGGTCTGCCTTTTAATAGATTGCAAATGAACAGAAGGAGGGCATGTGTACCAGTGTTTATTTGAAAATACTATATTAAGAGCTTAATTCTGCTATTATAGGATCATAGAAAAGTAGGGCTGGAAGGCACCTCATGAGGTCATCTAGTTCTGCCCCCTGCTCAAGACAGGATCATCCGGGACTAAACCGTCCCAGCCAAGTATCTGTCAACTACGTCTGACTAATTATAGTTAATTTCAACTAGGAGACCAGACAGGCAACTCCTTTTTCTTTTTTCTTTGTGTCAGAAAAAAGCTTTGATATTTCAGGGAACTTAAGTGCATGCTTAACTATATGCAACTTGTTTGTGCATGTAGTTAAGACCATGCATGGGTCTTTGAGGTTCAGTTCAAAGTCTTATAGGCTGGTTACTGTGGTAGGGAAATACCTTAGGCTTTCACCTGCAGGCTTGATTCATGCTAAACATGAACATTTTCATACCAATGAAACCACGTCCAGGGACCTGGCTATAACACAATGGCCCCACCACACTTGCAACTTAGGTTCCATAGCTCTGCATGTATGCAGGGGTCCAGTTGGAGGTGCATTGCCAAAGGTGCTGTTTCCTGTTTGATTGTGTTTTATAACTAGATTTAAGAACGCTGCTAATAGAAACCATGTTGAAACTGCTCTAAGAGTGTCAGCCACCACCCCTGACATATTTGTATTTTAGAGTGGATGGACATAAAAGCAAATTACCAGAGTTGAACTGGTATCAAACATGATTTATGCTAATGCAGCTGAAATATGAGTTACCTGGCCAATGTAGTCAGGTATGTTGGCCTCCACTGGGAAAGTTAAGATAAAAAAGGGAAGTGCAGACATAGTTAATCTAGTCAGGATTTCTAACTACTGTTTTCTGTTCCAGGTTTCAGTAATTTCTAAAGCGAGTTCTCTTCTGCTTCAGTTCTTGAAGTTGAAATAAAACTGCCAGCTGGATCAGTACAGCTGATTATAACTCAGTGGACTCTAACTGAAACTATTAAAATTAACCAAGCTGTTCTTCTGGACTACAGAATTAAAACTATAGAAATATTATTTGCTTATTCCTGTGCATAGTTCATTTCCAACTTTCTTTTGAGGTGTCTAAAAATGCAGAAGATTCAATATTAAGATTGAGGATCTACCTCAATCCTTGCTCTCAGAGAGCAGAATAACTTTGCCATCTAGTGGTAGTTACATTATATAAAGCATAATATATAAAAGAGAAATTTCTCATCTGCAAATGAAATTATAATCATGCACATATCTTGGGAAAAAGTCCTACAAATATTACATTTCCTACCAAATATATCTGTTCCCTAGTTTTCCCTTCTACCAAACAAAAGAAGAAAACTTTTAGCTTGTATGTAGACATTTGCATCCACAAGCATTGGCTATTTAACCATCACAATAGCTCTGTGGGCAGATAGGTATATGCCAATTTTTTGGACATGAAAATGGAGGCCCAACGAACTTGCTCAAAGCTGTTTGAGCAAATCTAAAACTCCAGTTCATGTGATTTTGGTTCCATATTGCATGCTCAGTCCGCTTTATTAGACTATACAGTGCATACGCAGTGGTTCTCTGATTATTTATTAATAGGCTTATAAAGCCTGCTGGGAGTGAAATATGGTATACTTATTATGAATGACTATTTTATGTATCACTCATTGTGTGAAATTACTGTTTTTCCAAGACAGCTCATCTTATTTTACCCATCATAGCAAGGTCTGATTTGATGCTGATGATAATTATAAAGTTTTGAATATTTGGTAGGATGTCTCATAAAAAATAAATTGAAAATTCTGTTTTATGCTAAATAATTAGAGATCAAAATACTATTTTTCGAGGCATAAAATTATAAGTGGAGGTTAGAAGTTTACTTAATAGATTTAGAGTTAGACTTTTGTTTATAATACAAATAAAACTTTGTCAGGAATCCTCACACATTTGAAATGTGGTTCTTTTATGAAGTGTACTATAGCTAAACTTTAACTGCATCTTGAAACTAAGTCTGTGTTAACAGTGTTTACTAACCACACGGGGACCAAACTTGCAGTCTTTTTTCATTATATACATTTGGGAAGCTCACTGGAAAAATTTTGCAGGATTTTGACTTTTTTTCCAACATAAAACTCATGATTTTAGAGCGGTTTTAATTGGGATTCTTGCAATGGTATCTTGTATCTGGAACAGCAGCATAATTAAGAGGGCCAGGGTTACCAGGGCCTCAGCCCCAGGTACCAAGTTAGATAGGAACACAAAAATAGAAGTCACTGATGTTACTCCAGGGGCTTTCACGCAGGGTCCTGAAGTGCCCAGGTATGTCCCTGAACAAGAGAAAAGTACCGGTCAGTAAATTCACTAATATTTATTGGCATGGTGGGTTTGTAGAGGTGTTGCTTGCCGAACAGAGCAGTCACAGAATAAAAGTGACCAGAAGTCATCACTAAGGGGCAGTTAGCATTGAGTCTTAAAAGCCAAGGACCTGATGCAGGCAAGAATCAAAAGCTGATTGACATATTTAAAAAAATGTAACGGCATTTGAGAGGGACATTGCATAAAAGGGAAGAAATTTAACCAAGAAACCTCATAGTGTATTTCCTGCTCTGCTTCCCCTTTTAGTAGGTCCTATTCACTGTACTTCTTATTAAAATGTTAAGTATTCCCTGAAGCAGCTTTAAACACTGTTAAGCTAAAATGCTTTTAACACCTTGTAGTTGGCCAATGCGGTGAAGCCAAAAGCTGTTACAATAGTTCTTATGAAACGTACTTGGGGATTAGAATGACTTCTTGTTTACACTAGGAAATCTTTGCTACTTATTAGTTCACCTCAGGCTGCGAAAGCAACATTGTGGCAGATAGTGGAGACATGATGCCAGTAGTCTCCATTACTTGAAATACTATTTAATTAGGCTAGAATTCATTTTTTAAAACTTTCTGACAGATAATAGTGTTTATTTTGAGCATTTATTTAAATTTTTATTGATTTTCAATTAAATTAGCAACGTAAAGATCTTCCACCCCTGAAATAACAAAAACAAAAAACAAACAACAAACCAACCCAACAACAAAAAGGTCAAGAAAACACCAAAACTTATATCCTTTCTAATTGGAGTCCTTCTGTTTGTATACCAGTCTCAACAGTAGGCTGCTTCTCCTTTTTTTACAGTCTCTTCCCAGTTTGCTGCAGCTGAGTTGTCCCATTCAGGCATCAGGAACAGCCTTTTTCTGGGCTTTAAGTAGGGGTTTAAGTAGCCTGTTATCTCCCTCCACCTCACTTCCTGGCACCTGTGAATGATCAGCTAATTGCTTAATTGATGAGCCATTAGACCCGGGGCTGTTTTTCTCTTTAAAGAGGCCGGCCCTTCTGTTCTTCCCCTCTTTTGTTTATCAACAATGAAAATATTGTTTCATCAGTCTGTGAGTAGCCTTTAGACCAGGGGTAGGCAACGTTTTTTGGCCTGAGTGCCGAAAACCCCTACAATGCTTACCTTGGAAGGTGCTGGAGTGCCAGCATGCCAGAAAAACAAAATGAGGGCAGGGGGTACATGGCAGGATGTGTGTGCCCCTTGCCCCCCACCGAAAGCCTGTTCCCCCCAGCCCAGCTGCCCCTGCCCCTCAGCCTGGGCTCCTGGCTAGCAGCAGCTACCTAGAGCCGGGGCCGGTTGCAGCCAGGAGGCTCCAAACAGCTGTGCTGGGCTCCATATCCCCAGCATAAGCTCTGTACTGGCATGTGCAGGTGTGCCTCAGAGCAGAAAGTGGGGGAGGAGCCTGAGGCAGCGCAACCCTGGTCTCTCCCCCGCTTCTGGCACAGAGCTGGTGACTGGGCTCTGGAGCCCCGCACAGCTGTTTGGAGCCAGCCTGGGCTCTGGGCAGCTGCAGCAAGCAGCGGGCAGGCTGCAAACAGGTGCACCTTGGGGCGGGCTGCGCTGCCCTGCTGTCTGTCCTGAGGTGTGTGTGCAGTCACTGCCAGCGTAGAACTGATGCCAGAGCTGTGGGGTCCGGTGCAGCTGTTTGCAGCCTGCCCGCTGCTTGCTGCAACTGCCCAGAGCCCAGGCTGGCTATAAACAGCTGTGCCAGGCTTCGGAGCCCAGTCACCACTTCCGTGCCAGGAGTCGGGGGAGAGACCAAGGTTGCGTTGCCTCAGGGCCCTCCCCCACTGCCCGCTCCGATGCACGGGTGCACGTGCTGGCATGGAGCTGATGCTCGGGATTCGGAGCCCGGTGCAGCTGTTTGGAGCCTCCCAGCTGCAGCTGGCCCCGGCTCTGGGTAGTTGCTGCCAGACACAGAGTCTGGGCTGCTCCCAGCAGGCAGCTGGGACACTGCAAGCCCTGCTGGGAGCAGCCCAGGCTCCAGCA
>NW_017729032.1:182454990-182459109 GCF_001723915.1 Gavialis gangeticus | reverse complement strand
CAGGCTGCGAAAGCAACATTGTGGCAGATAGTGGAGACATGATGCCAGTAGTCTCCATTACTTGAAATACTATTTAATTAGGCTAGAATTCATTTTTTAAAACTTTCTGACAGATAATAGTGTTTATTTTGAGCATTTATTTAAATTTTTATTGATTTTCAATTAAATTAGCAACGTAAAGATCTTCCACCCCTGAAATAACAAAAACAAAAAACAAACAACAAACCAACCCAACAACAAAAAGGTCAAGAAAACACCAAAACTTATATCCTTTCTAATTGGAGTCCTTCTGTTTGTATACCAGTCTCAACAGTAGGCTGCTTCTCCTTTTTTTACAGTCTCTTCCCAGTTTGCTGCAGCTGAGTTGTCCCATTCAGGCATCAGGAACAGCCTTTTTCTGGGCTTTAAGTAGGGGTTTAAGTAGCCTGTTATCTCCCTCCACCTCACTTCCTGGCACCTGTGAATGATCAGCTAATTGCTTAATTGATGAGCCATTAGACCCGGGGCTGTTTTTCTCTTTAAAGAGGCCGGCCCTTCTGTTCTTCCCCTCTTTTGTTTATCAACAATGAAAATATTGTTTCATCAGTCTGTGAGTAGCCTTTAGACCAGGGGTAGGCAACGTTTTTTGGCCTGAGTGCCGAAAACCCCTACAATGCTTACCTTGGAAGGTGCTGGAGTGCCAGCATGCCAGAAAAACAAAATGAGGGCAGGGGGTACATGGCAGGATGTGTGTGCCCCTTGCCCCCCACCGAAAGCCTGTTCCCCCCAGCCCAGCTGCCCCTGCCCCTCAGCCTGGGCTCCTGGCTAGCAGCAGCTACCTAGAGCCGGGGCCGGTTGCAGCCAGGAGGCTCCAAACAGCTGTGCTGGGCTCCATATCCCCAGCATAAGCTCTGTACTGGCATGTGCAGGTGTGCCTCAGAGCAGAAAGTGGGGGAGGAGCCTGAGGCAGCGCAACCCTGGTCTCTCCCCCGCTTCTGGCACAGAGCTGGTGACTGGGCTCTGGAGCCCCGCACAGCTGTTTGGAGCCAGCCTGGGCTCTGGGCAGCTGCAGCAAGCAGCGGGCAGGCTGCAAACAGGTGCACCTTGGGGCGGGCTGCGCTGCCCTGCTGTCTGTCCTGAGGTGTGTGTGCAGTCACTGCCAGCGTAGAACTGATGCCAGAGCTGTGGGGTCCGGTGCAGCTGTTTGCAGCCTGCCCGCTGCTTGCTGCAACTGCCCAGAGCCCAGGCTGGCTATAAACAGCTGTGCCAGGCTTCGGAGCCCAGTCACCACTTCCGTGCCAGGAGTCGGGGGAGAGACCAAGGTTGCGTTGCCTCAGGGCCCTCCCCCACTGCCCGCTCCGATGCACGGGTGCACGTGCTGGCATGGAGCTGATGCTCGGGATTCGGAGCCCGGTGCAGCTGTTTGGAGCCTCCCAGCTGCAGCTGGCCCCGGCTCTGGGTAGTTGCTGCCAGACACAGAGTCTGGGCTGCTCCCAGCAGGCAGCTGGGACACTGCAAGCCCTGCTGGGAGCAGCCCAGGCTCCAGCAGCTACCCAGAACCGGGGCTGGCTGTGGCGTGCCGAGCAAAATGGCCTCGCATGCCACACTCAGCACACGTGCCGGGGGTTGCCGACCCCTGCTTTAAACCAATATGGCTACAACCTGGATACCTGAGGTGAACTCGACACTTATTGATGTTTACCAATAAAATCAAATCCTGCTACACCTATATGTGTGTCACACCTATATATATGAGATAGTCTTGCCCTGACATCTTTATCTAATACATTCTTTTAAAATGTTAACAGCCACCAAGAGCACTGTAATTACTAGTGTTCTCACTATTGCTAACATTTGTGGAATTGAACTGATGATGATAAAAGTTTAAAAAAAAATCCTAGTTAATTTTCTGTCTTGTAGTCAAATCATTCTGTGTTGATTCTTAGTTTAACTGCTTTTAAACATGAACGGTATTTAATGTGTGTAAATAATTATAATGCGGGCAGGAACTAAATGAAAAAAATGGATATTTATGTATGTTAATTCTCTCTTTTTTGTTATTAAAATTTTCCCATTTAATGGCTAACTCTGAAGGACTCTTTCCCCCTCCCTCCCCCCATATGAGTCATTCTTCTGGTATACATAGGTAGAGGATTGCAACATTTTAAACTTTTTAAAATTCAAACTAAAAGTTTGGAATCTGTTTAATTTTATACTTATTGACAAAATAATTTGCATTTTCATTTTGTCACGTTCCTGCACTCCTAAGATTTATTCAAAAACACTAACTTAACTGTGAGCACTGCACAAGGGTAATGTTTTTATGCTTTCATAGTGTAATCAACTTTACGTGAAAATAGATGCATGTTTAGTTTATTGTACAATTTTCAAAACAAGAAAAACTAAAAAATCTCACATCTTTCTTATTGGTTTTTTTACTGAATAGTTTCATTTTTTGAAAATTTACCTGTTTCTTTGACAGTTGCCACGGACAGAAAGCATGAAATCAGAAAGGTACCTCCAGAAAGGCCAGAATGTCTTCCAAATCGAACAGAAGAAAAAGGTATGAAATGTGTTTTTGTTTGCTTTTTGCAGAGTGGCAAGGAGAGGAGGTTGATTCAAGTTTTCATTTGCTAGTCTTCCAATAAATGTATTGTTAGTTCTCCATTCCTATAAGTGTGCAATTATGTAGATTTGGAAAGTATTGGAGAATTGTTTCTAGGCCAATTTCTGGAACAAAGATAAGGGAATAATACTATATCATTGCAGTAGATTGTATAGCACAGCTGTGCCAATACAGAAGTGCTGAGTATTCACAGCTGTATAGAAGGCGAAATAATGCTGTGCTGAACAAAATCCAGTCCTTAGTGTCTTGAATGTCTTCCCCATAACTGTCAGATATTTTTTGCCTTGATGCCTCTGTGCCTCAATTCCTCATCTGTAAAGTGAGGGTGTTACCCCCTCAACACAGGAGATTTGTGAAGCACTTGAATGTTACAGTGATGAACACCCCAGAGAAGCCTATAAGGAAATACAAATTCTACCTCCAGAACAAGGTTTGAAGAATTTGTATTAAAATAAGGTATCACCTGTATGCCTGAGCAATAAGAAAAAAACAAAATATGTAATTAGTCACTCGTGCAATTAAATGAGGCAGGGGTTGTATGGGAAAAATAGCATGTGGCTACATTATTAAAAAGTATGGATGCTTACAGACATTTAAAAAAAAACCCTTCCCCCTGCCCCCATGCTTGACCAGCAGCTCATTAGTTTGACCCGGTTCCACAGTGTCTGTATAGATCAGGCATTTCAACAGGAATTTTGGCATTTTTATCTAACAGCTGATTCAGTCAGCTGTTAGACAAAAGCACCAAAAAAGCCCCACTAAAGCACCTGATCTGTGCAGACATTGGGCAAGCCGGGTCTAACTAATGTTTTGCCTCTTCTGGGCATGTGCTGGGCTCAGTGCAGGAGCCCTCCAACTTTAAAATAAAGCACATTTTTTTAATGTCTGTAAGAAGCCAGCGGTAATGGATTTGCCTTGGAGGACAAATTAGGAAGCACAGGCAGCCTTAACTCTAGGATTTCCTAACTTTTTGTTCTTTTGGGGAGCCGTGTATGCATGCCCATGGCAGTGCCAGTTATTTGTAGGTATTGAGTCTCCAAATATGATTTGTATTTAAATTATTTTCTTTAACTTACTTTTTATTTAGTAGCCTTGCTCTCTCATCACATATAACAAAGTAGGTTGCCACCTACAAAAGCATGAATGAGTTGGTCTCTAAGGT
Source organism: Gavialis gangeticus (assembly GCF_001723915.1). Classification (NCBI taxonomy): domain Eukaryota; kingdom Metazoa; phylum Chordata; order Crocodylia; family Gavialidae; genus Gavialis; species Gavialis gangeticus. Next base: position 182,455,342 of record NW_017729032.1, on the reverse strand, counting down.
GCCACCCTGTCCTGCCTCCTACAAGAAAGAAAAGGAATTGCTGAATGTGCTAGAGGTGTATGAGTATAGGCAGGGATCTCTCTTATTACGTGTCTGTATAGTACAGTGCTAAGCAAAAATGCGTGGTGTTCTTGGGCACTACCACAATGTGAAGAATAATAACAGGAGGATTGGTGTGAAAGTGCCTGATATCTGTTAGATTGAGGAACAGTTTCCAAGAGAAGGCACTGGAACCCACCTTGCACCTTTATCTAATGTACTTTTACATGACGTAAGGGATGAGCAATCCCTTTTGTCACCGATCCTTTTCTGTTTCAGCCATGATTTCTATATCAAAATATTATGTAGTTAC
>NW_017729032.1:182446962-182449990 GCF_001723915.1 Gavialis gangeticus | reverse complement strand
TCCAAGAGAAGGCACTGGAACCCACCTTGCACCTTTATCTAATGTACTTTTACATGACGTAAGGGATGAGCAATCCCTTTTGTCACCGATCCTTTTCTGTTTCAGCCATGATTTCTATATCAAAATATTATGTAGTTATAAAAGAAACTGAGCATAGTAGCAATGCAGTAGGCATCTTGTTGTGCCAAAGGTGCAAGTTTAAGCCCTGCTCAAAGGCATTAACCTAGCTGCCAGTGGGTACCTAGTCATTCAGGCTAAGGAACCAAAGGTGGCCAGACTTGATATGGGCAAGTTCACACCGTCTGTGTTCTGTGGCCTACAGAAACTGGCATGCCTTCAACACATTAACCCAGTGGGTATTACGTTCAGGTGAACCTTTGATATGTGAAAGAGGACCACAGAGATCCTGTAACTTATTCAGTTTATACTTTTTCATTTTATAAAATATAACAAAGATACTGTCTTTAACTTAACCCATTAGATCTTTTTATGTGCCTGTGTATGAGCAGGTCAAAAGGTTTCCACCACGAGGAATCTGAATGCCATTTCTTTTTGTGAGTTGAAATCAGACCTTGAATCCCAATTTTATGTTATCATGTTGAATGTTTTCTGCTAGTATTTTTAACAAAGAAAAATTGCCAGGGTCTATTTCTGTGGTGCATGATTCATTAAAGCATAGTACATTAAAACTTATTAAGAGGTAGAACAGTGAAAAATGCAGACATTTCTTAGATTTATTTAACTAAGAATCATCAGTTCTGTAGATTGTAAACTGATGTGTGCCAGAGAATTCCACTTAGTAATTTCTTTTTTTCTTTTTGGGGAAAAATTGATTTAAAGAAAGATCAGAGAGAGAGCAAAAGCAGTTGGAATTGCAGAAGCCTTCAGTTCCTGCTATACCTCCAAAGAAACCCAGACCACCCAAAACTAACTCTCTGAACAAACCTGGTGCATTGCCCCCACGGCGACCAGAAAGACCAGTTGTGCCTGTGACTCATGCAAGGTATTGTTCTTTTCCTATCTGGAATGATTTGGAATAAAAGGCAACCTACAGATTCGTAGATTTTAGATCTTTGCAGTTGATGCTACTGTTAATTTCATATTTTAATTTTATTTAAAGGAACAAAATAAAAAGGAGTCTTCTAGTTAGATATTGTACCATAAAGCTGTCACACTGACCTTGAAAAGATTAGATGTTTTGGTGCTGTTGTAATTCAAGTAAGTTAACTGTTACTTAGTATGAGTTAATTAGTGTACTAACAAGAGTTCACAGCTGTTTGTTCCTAGTCCAGCATTTGTGGAGTGTCTGCCAAGCACTTGCAGTAATGTTAGTTAATTCCAGTTAATTGCTGTGCAACAAACTCAAGTTACAATGATTGGAACAACTCTAGATTAGACAGTGCCATTTGGTAGCCCTGCCTACTTGACTCGAAAATAATGTGTTAGCCTGTAACATTTATAAATAATATTGCTTTTAAGAAAGGTCTAACTTGGTTTCAGTCTTTGGCCATTGTAGACAAAGTTTGAACATATTTATAAATTTTTTGCAATAAGTATTTTAAATTACACAAGGATACACTCAAAGTACTGTGCTGGAACCCTACTTGTAAGATAGTTTATAATGGTATTATCTGAGTTGCTGTTACCTTGTCTTTCATCAGTGGCTGCCATCACCCTTTACCAGCATTAACAGATTAGGCATTGCAACATAGTTTTGAGGTAGAATCATATTAATTTTGTTTCACATTTGGGAAAACAAATGAAACAAAGTTTAAATGACTTGCCCCAGGTCATGCACTATCTATGGCACAGGCAAATAATAATAGAACTTTGATCTCTGGTCTCCTCGCTGTCCTATACTTTTAAGTTTCGGTGCTCAGGTACTAGGTTGATAAAGGCAGGTTAAGAGCCTAAATAAAACCAAAACACAGTGTTTTCCCTCCTTCATGTACTATCTCAACTTAAAATCCAGTCAGTTTTAAAAAAAAAGTAGTTTAAGGTGTTCCTCTAGACTGTGTTGTCTGCTGCCAATTTTATCTCATGAAAGTTGATGAAACCCCTTTAAGGAGCACCACTGCTAACAGTTTCACTCCTGATTATTTTATCAGTTAATTTAAATTAATGGCCTTATCAAGTCTGGAGGTTGTATTGTGTTCTCCTATATAAGGATGTTTTATGGGAATAAGTCTGAAGTTTAACATTAATTAAATAATCCATGGAATAGATTTTTAATTATTTGGATAATTAAGAAGCTTGAAACCTAGAGTAAAAATGGTCTATTTTTTAAATGCAGTTTGCAGGATATGGTTGTTTTCTAACTAATAGTCATCTCCATTTCACAGTTTCATAGTTGGTAGGGTCGGAAGGGACCTGAGCAGATCATCAAGTCCGACCCCTTGCCATAGGAGGAAACAGTACTGGGGTCAAATGACCCCAGCAAGGTGTTCATCCAGCCTCCTTTTAAAGACCCCCAGGGTCGGAGCCAGCACCACTTCTCTTGGAAGTTGGTTCCAGATCTTAGCCGCCCTGACAGCAAAGTAGCGCCTCCCGATGTCTAGTCTGAATCTACCCTCTGCCAGCTTGTGACCATTATTTCTTGTCACTCCTGGTAGTGCTTGGGGGAACAGGGACTCCCCCAATGCCTGCTGGTCCCCTTTGACTAGTTTGTAAATGGGTCCCCTCAGCCTTCTCTTGTGGAGGCTGAACAGGTTCAGGTCCCGTAGCCTCTCCTCATAGGGCCTGCCCTTCTGACCCCTGATCATGCGAGTGGACCCTCTCCATGTTGTCCACATCCCTCTTGAAGTGCGGCGCCCAGAGCTGGACACAGTACTCCAGCTGCGGCCTGACCAGTGTCGCATAGAAGGGGAGGATCACCTCCTTGGACCTGCTTGAGATGCATCTGTGGATGCATGACAAGGTATGGTTGGCCTTCCTGACTGGTTCCCATGCTGTCGGCCCATGTTCATTTTGGCATCAATAATGACCCCAAGATCCTTTTCTGCCTCTGCACTGACAAGAAGGGAGTTCC
>NW_017729032.1:182440092-182446848 GCF_001723915.1 Gavialis gangeticus | reverse complement strand
TGATGACTCCAAGATCCTTTTCTGCCTCTGCACTGACAAGAAGGGAGTTCCCCAGCCTGTAGGTATGGTGCCAGTTTTTCCTCCCCAGGTGCATCACCTTGCACTTGTCAGTGTTGAAACGCATCCTGTTTTAATCTGCCCACCCCTGTAACCTGTCCAGGTCCAATTGCAGCCTATTCCTCCTTTCTAGCGTACCCACATCCCCCCACATCTTAATGTCATCTGCGAATTTGAACAAGGTGCTTTTTACCCCCTTGTCCAAGTCGCTGATGAAGATGTTGAACAGTGCAGGCCCGAGGACCGAGCCCTGGGGGACCTCCCTGCCCACATCCCTCCAGGTCAAATAGGGCCCATCCACCACCACTCTCTAGGTGTGGGCCTCCAGCCAACTAGTGACCCATCTGACTGTGTAAGTGTTGACACCACAGTCTCCTTGTTTTTTAATGAGAGTGGGGTGAGAGACAGTGTCGAAGGCCTTCCTAAAGTCCAGAAAGACTACATCCACTGCGACACCTGCATCTAAGGATTTGGTGACCTGGTCGTAGAAGGCCACCAGGTTGGTCTGACAGGACCTGCCTCTAATGAACCCGTGTTGGTTGCCCCTAAGCATAATCTCCCCTGCTGGCCCCTCGCGGACATGCGCCAGGATAATTCTCTTAAAAAGCTTCCCCAGGACCGAGGTAAGACTAACTGGCCTATAGTTTCCTGAGCCCTCTTTCCTCCCTTTTTTAATCAGCTGCTAAATATTTTGAAAGGCCCTTATGGTATCTTATACCAAAATCTGTGAGCATGAGACCAACTGGAATAGTAGACTGAAACAGAACTGCAGAAATGCTTCAGATTGGGTGTGGAGCTGGGCAGAGAAGGCTCCTGGAGATTTGTAACACGTTCCCCTGAGATTTCAGTTGCTGCTGCCTCTTTGTACTGTTGTGTGCACCTTACATCTTAGGAGTTTCAGTAACTGGGGTTTTTTTCCCCCCTCATGGTCATGGGTTAGGATTTGGGAGACTGGAATAGGTTCTAACATAGCTCTGCAACTAGTATGTATGTGGATGAAGACTGTAACCAACTTCTTCCCAAGACAGCATAGTCAATATGAACACAGTTTTTTTATTTGATTATACCTGTTACCAGTGGTTTAAGTTCTCTAGTGTAGGCCGGGCCTAACTGTGCTGAGACTGCAAAGGTTTACCCTGATTTACGCTGACAAATGGTTGGTATTAATTTTTGAAGGAAAATCTGGAGGCTGTGTAAGTCACATCAAATCACTATGCACGATCTGGCATAAGCAGCTCTATGGTAACTTCTCCTCCAGCCTTTGCCTGACTATTCACACATGGGACATTCTGTAGGGCATCTAGCATTCATAAAGACTTTTCTCCTGGATTAGGGCAATGACATCAAATTCAGTCACAGTAACTTTCAGCCCTATCATCACAATACTTTACCACCTTATCCCAAACATTAAGTATTCCCTCTTCAGAACACTTCCAGGAAATGCTGTTTCTTTGTTAGTAAGCATATACGTGAAAAAAAGTTCCAGGGAAGTACAGTGTAGGCCACTTGGTGGCTATGCCAACTAAGACATTGCAGTTTTGTTGTATATTTCTTCCAGCAGTTTTAGAAAAATAAAGGACCTTTACTGATCAAGCTGCTCATTTTGAATGCCCACATTTATCTCATTTTACCACATTTTACTAAGAAAGTGTGCCAGGATTCTTGTGATTTCTCCTGTTTTCTCATCTTTTAGGAACTTCCTGCCAATTTAATATTTTATAGCAGGAACTCATTTTCCAGTTCTCATTAACCTACAGTAATGTAATTTGTGGGTGTGTCTAATTTTTCTATAACTTTTTCCCAGTTTTTAGCAAAGCAACTCAGACTTATCCGTTACACTATTTGTAGTCTGAAATAATGTCCATTCATTTTCTAATAGATAGTACCACCTTCATACTTATAAATCTGGCATTATTAGATAAATTTCAAGCCATCTTTCACCAGATTATACCAACAAAAGCAGAAAAGTTGCATCTACAAATGAAAAACAAAGAGCAAATGCTGTCTTTAGCAGCTCATATACATGTTGAGGGAGGCGGCTCCCTCCACATGTTACGGTGCATTGGAGCAGACTCCAGTGTCATGTGTATCAGTGTCACATGTACTAGTGTCATTTGATGAGCTTTACTTCAAAGCACCCCATCGCCATTTTTCAGCACAGAGGCACTGATGCATGTGATACACAGGTCGCAGAGCTGTGCTAATTAAAGCACTCTCCTCCTACCTTCCAGAGCACACCTATAAACACCCTAGTATTTTGTGCTGTATTTCAATTTATGAATGGCTAATGCCGCTCTTTCAAGCAACATACTGAATGTCTAGGCTGCTTGTTGCAGGGACTGTTACATATTTGGTACATTTTACCCATATATAGGGAAAATGTGCATAATGCTGTATAGATACAATAATCCATAGATCGATCCATTTAAGTCAGTGATTCTCAACAAGGGTGCCATGCCACTCTGGGATGTCTTGAGATCCTTTCAGGGATGCTGTGGAGTACACACTATTAGGTGTGATTTGATTTACAAGATAAACCCATAGTTTTCATATAGAAATCCATGGTGTTAAACTTTTTGATCTGTTGTGGTTGTTCTGGGTTCTATGCAACAGAAGAATTTGCTCTCGTTATTTTTCTGTAGTCAAAAAAGAGTGAAAATTAAGAGCTGATATTTTCTGAGGAATGGGTCAAATCTATGAAGCCTAGAAAGGTTAAGAAACTCTGATTTAAGTGAACTATGGTGCTCTTGAAATTTCTTAGCAGATTTACAGACCTGTGAAATTTTAAAGTATGTTCTTACATTTGATTTAATTTTATTCTGCCCGATTAGTCATTTTGTTTTGATAAACTAAGCCTATCATTGTATAGAAGCTTTTGCTCAAGAGGAAGGAAGAATTACTCATGGCTTAATCTCTGCTTCCCTTAAAATTGCAGTCTCCCTCTTACAAATAATTTTTTTCTTTTCTCTGTCAAATAAACTGTCCTAGGCTATGTGACTTTTTTGAAACTCTGGAAAGGAATTTCGTAGTCTAAAGACATGACTACTGGGTAAGAAAATTGTTTTCTAGTGGGGGACACTCATCATGATGAAGCAAATGACTTTATGAATAGTACTGAAAGCTACTGGACCCCATTATCTTAGCTTGAAATTTTGGTCTCTCTTATCTACGTTTTATCAACAGTTTTACCCATCACTATCACATCTGTATCCCTGCATTGATAATTAGGTAGAAACAATTGTATTATGGATAAGTTTCTGAAGGATAAACCATAACTTCTTATCATGAAGAAAATCTAAAATCAGGGAACATATGAGGAATTGTTTAGGGAGACTACTGTGTCTAAAATAGCCTTTTTGACAGGTGTTGAAGAGAAATGAGATAAGGTTAATCCACACAGCATGTCTGCTTACTAAAGATGACTCTCTCTGACAGGTTGTTCTGTGGCACCCAAAACAGGGAACACTCTGCCCTTCTTTATATTAATTTCAAGCTAACAGTCTATAGCCTCTAACCTGTACGTGATCTCTAATAAATATCTCCTCTTTTTTTTCTCACTGTAGGAGTGATAGTCAAAAAGTAGAACTTGTGGGCAGTACAGTATCCAACACCCTTGAGAAGGACTCCTCAGAAAGAAGCAGTGATATTGGTAAGTTCTGGTGCTTTTATAATTTAACTGTTATGTTATGTTTTTTATATTTCTTCTGACAAAATGGTGGTAGAAACATTTGTGGTCTCACAGTTTTGCTGTGCTCCAGAAAGAACGGAATAATGGGTTCATAATGAATTTTAAATGAAAAGTTAAACACATTTTTTGCTTAGTCTTTTAAAGAAAGTAGAAAAGAGAATTATCAAACTATTGGATATTTTGAATGGGAAGTAGACTCTGCTGTTAGAAGCCTGAAGCAGTTAGCTAGGCCAGATAATTAGTCTGCTGTGTTTTCTAAGGTGTATGTTTAGTACATTTGATATTTTTAATGTTTTAAAGGCTTGTATTTGCAAATGTAAGGGAAGAGAGACTGATTAAATTTAAAAAAAAACCCTTATTGCAAGCATCTGTTTAACTTTTAAAGTTAGCAAAGAACTGTACTGCATTTAAAGTAACAATTGGTGTCCCTGAAACACTTACAGTTTAATCGTGGAATCACCTTGACAGGAGTAAAGAGAAAATTACTTTTCTTTTCTTTTTCATTCCTGAGTTTGAAATCCTTAAGAGATGTGCGTTGAGGTTGTGGTTGTTGTAAGTGGCCTTCAGAAAGTGAGGTGTTATAGTTTATCACATTTCTGTAAGCAAACCCAGGGCCAGGGTCACTTGTAAGTGGAAGTATTCCAATGACATCTGTTTCTGTCGCTCAGTTCAGTAACAACTGTGAAGCAGCAATCATGTTTTTGTAAGAGGCAGAAACGTTGTCCTGAATGTAAGCATTTCTACATTTCATTGGTAGCATGCATTTTTTTTTAAGTTGTGGTTTCTTCCTAGAACCACTAATATTAACACCTTATGGTAAAATGTTGTACTTCCAAGAACCAATCTGCCATTTCTTCAGACTTAAAAGTGAAACTTTTAAATTCACATTTTACATATGTATTTTATATATAAAAAGGAAGCATAAAAATTATTTTGGTTAACTTTATGAAAGTGAACTTTATTATTGGTCTCAATAATCAAGTGTCTGCTTTTGGAATTTGTTGCTGTCAGTCTGCTTTATTTTAGCTAAGAATAAACAGTATTTTCTGCAGATTTCTGGAGGGCAAGCAGCAATATTAGAAATTACAGCTATATTGTACAAACTTTTTATGGCTGTACATTATTATATTTTCTGAATAATTTGTTATTAATGCCAACAGAATATGGAAATGCAATCATTTTGGCATTTAATGTATTTATTCCTTTGTATAAATGTAGTTCACAGCCACTAGGCCTGTGTGTACTGGCAACAGTTTATGGTTTCATACATAATATAATAGTGTGCTGCTCTGTAAATTTTTATATCTAGCACTGAATGCACTTAGTGCTATTTGATAAGAGCTTGCTAGTAATTTTGATTCAGAACAATATTTGTTCTTTTCCAGATTGATTTTGTTGTTGTTGTTGCAAAAATGGAAACAAACTGGTAAAGTTAACAAAAAGCCCCGGCCCCCCAAGTAAACAATTTGCACTATGTTGCATAAGATTTTTAATGCTGAACTTAAAGTATCTTTAGTGATGAAAACAAACTAAGTCTAAGGATAGAATAGCATGTACACTTAGACAAGTATAACATGATAGGGTCAAACCAGCATGACATCTACAAGGGCAGATGATGCCTTTCTAGCTAGTTAGAGGTGTTTTTTGTTATTGCTGTTTTGTTTTATTTTAAGATTATAATATGGGAGCGAGAATTGACCTAGTGATAATATTTACCTTGGATTTCTAAGTGGTTTTGATGACCCCTTGTTGAAAAGGTTGTTAAGGAAATACACAGCTAAGAAAGAGAAGACAAAATTATATAGTGACTTAAAATGGTATTGGCTAGAACTAAGTAATAGTGAATGACTGTCCTGAATGATGGACAGGGATTAGTAGCCCAGAGTGTGCCATAGCCTGCTGCTGTTATATTCATTTTTTGAGGAGGGGGCAATCAGTCCATCAATTTTTTCAGGTAACAAGAAATTGTTAGCAAAAATGATAGTGGATTGAGATAAATTTTAAAGCATTTACAGGTTAAATTGGAACGTGTAAGGTTATGACCTGGGATCCTGGTATTCTCTGATAAATAAATAAATCCCCAATTTTTGGATTAAAATAAGTAACCCAAAATCCAGAGTATTCCATGATTAAAATGAAACACCATATAGTGGTGTTTCATTTTAATTGGGGACTTTTTTTTTAATTAAAGAAAACCATGATCCGTGGTTATGACTGTTGCAAAACAGCCTTAACTTTGGGTGCAGACAGAAGTGACAATGTTTGCCTCGTCTGGCCACAGAAAGCAGTCTATAGCTGTGACCAAACACAAGTCATGGCTACAAACAGCTTCAGATATGGCCAATTGGGGGAAAATCTGAACCCTTATTGTATGAGGGGTCAGATGAAGGTATTTCAAAACAGAGTGTCTTGTGTAACTTCTGTCTGCCCTGCCTGCCAGCCTTGAGCTGTTTTCAGAATGGGAGGGTAAAAGGAGTGGAGGGAGTTCAGTCTGGGGGGTTTTCAGCCCCTGCCAGAGAGTAGGGCTGTTGTATTGGTGCCCCCCCATGGTGGAGGGTCTCCAATTCACCCACCCCAGCTTCCAGCACTGTCTGGGGAGCCCCTAGAACAAGTTCCCTCTGCTCCCTTTCCCCCCTCCCATTCTGAAACAGGGATGGGCTGGGAGAGAGGAGGTGCAATTATTAAAGTAAACCAGTTGCAGGCTCCCAGCCAGCAGCTAGATTCCCCTTTCCCCTGGAACTAACAGTGAACTTCTGTTTGTTCCAGGGGGTTGTTGTAATGCAGTACGCTTCCTGCAAAGCATTCTCACTTACAGTGGGGAGCTGCACATCTGTCTGCGCCCTTTATTATCTATACTGATGTACTCTAAGGGGAGGACAGACCACAGCCCTACCCTTCCCCTTATCTCCAATGGAAAGGGTTGAATTTAGGCACCATTCTCTTCCCAGCGGCATGACTAGGGGTCTGCTTAACTTAAGGAGGTGGCTGGATGATTTTGTGGGGAGATCACG
>NW_017729032.1:182434665-182435092 GCF_001723915.1 Gavialis gangeticus | reverse complement strand
GCCCTACCCTTCCCCTTATCTCCAATGGAAAGGGTTGAATTTAGGCACCATTCTCTTCCCAGCGGCATGACTAGGGGTCTGCTTAACTTAAGGAGGTGGCTGGATGATTTTGTGGGGAGATCATGGGGCTGGCCACTGTTTTCACAGGCTGATTGTGATGCCCCTCCCACCAGTGACCCCGCTTCTCACTGCTGATTGGCTGCATAGTCTGTCTGTCAGGTGGCCCCGCCTTCACGCCAACTGGTGGAGAGTGGTGGGGCTGCACAACAGGCAACCTCTCAGCCAATCAGCAGTGAGGGGTAGGGGAGGTAGCCATCTTGGGCTCCCCTTCATATGGCCAACCTCTTCTTCCCTCCCCAGAGGGCTGCACAGCTAGACTGCACCTTGAGAACTGCTGGCTCCCTCTGGGGAGCAAGCATTTTATTTT
>NW_017729032.1:182413503-182429665 GCF_001723915.1 Gavialis gangeticus | reverse complement strand
GCAGGGGACCGGGCGGGGGGGGTCATGGATTTTGCCGTTATTGCCCAATTTCATGGGCAGTGCTGGATTTCATGATTTCCAGGAAGTCATGATTTCAGTGGCTCCCTAAACATGACCTATGGTAGGATACCATGTTGTGGGTAATAATGTAAACAGAAGCAGCAGCTGTTTAATAAAGCAACCTCTGAAGTGCAGAAAATCCAAATGATCTTTGTCACAACTCATCCCGCCATCCTGTGTCACTATAACCCTCGCTACTGGGTTATACTCCACTCATATGATAGCTTAATCTAAACCATTCTTGGGCAATGAGAGCTCCTTGCAACAGCAGCCAACTGTAAATCATCTGGGCTCTGTCTCATGTTACTGTTCAGTGCTAGAGGTAAGGCAAAAGGTAAAGCTACAGCACTGGCCTCTGATCATCCTTAAACCTACTTAATTTGCATCAGGGCTGCCTTGTCTTTCAGTAAGATTCTCTTGTTCTGCATTAAAGTATGATCCTTCCTGATTAAGTGTAAGCACACAAAGGAACAAGAGTGTCAGAAGAGTATAAAAAAAGTCAAGTGCTAGAGCTTGGGGTAATCATTTTTTTACTTGTTGTTTTTTTTTTTAATTTCTAAAAGTTCCACATCAAAGTGAAACCCAAGACCTTTAGATCTTTTAAAAAGAATGAAGGAAGGGGTTAGGTGGGAGAAGAGACCACCTATATTGTGGTCAGGACATTCATTTGTGATCAGGAAGATGCTTGTTCAGTTCCTGCACTGAACGTTGGCCTCCTATATCCCAGATGAGTGCACTCATACTATCCTGTCTAGGGAGGAATGGTGTTTCTGTCTGTTTTCCTTGTTTTGATCATGCTGGATTTGTGAAACCTTTCCCAACTTTCGTTGAAACTGGTACATGTCCTTAAAAAGTTTGGGTTTAAACACAACGGCATTTTATGATCAAAAAATCCTCAAAAAATTCTACAAATGTGCCTGAGTTTGTATTGCTTGAGGTTGGTCAAGTTATTATCGTATAAAATACTGAATTCAGTTAATGTTGTACAATAAATAGCTTTTAATTGGATGCCAAAGACTGAATGGCCTTTGGCTTTATTAGCATATAACTTTTGAGACCTGTTGACATGATGTTGAACGCACATAGAGACTGCAGAGTTATAATCATTGTAACTCGTTGGGATTGCATTTCAGCTTGATGTAATTTATTAGTGAAAACAGGACCATAGAGCATGCAAATTTGAATTGCTTATCACCAATTATAATGAAATTTGAGATACTGTTTGATGGAGTATAAGTATAATTTTATGCCTGTCTTTTTAATTCAGTTATCATTACAAGTGGAGGATTTATGTTCACAGTTATTACCACCCTTTTGTTTGCCCTCACTTCCTCCTACAGATAGCCATAATAAAATGTGGTGAAGAAATCTGCCCTTCAAATTATGTGATTTTACTTAGATTTACAGAACAACATAAAAAAACAGTTCCCCTTTCCTCCTCACTTCTTGTTTTGTTTTCTTTTTTTCCCATTTGTAGTGATGCCTTTCTTTTCCTTTCCACTCATATTTCATCAAGCTTTTCCTATTTACATCTTTTTACCATGGGTAACTCTTCTTCAGTTGATGAGGGTAAGGCTTTTTTCCATCTCTTTTCTGTCCTGATATTAATTGACAATGAATGACAGACATGAACATTATGTGGAACTCCTATTGTGTAGTTAGCTAGGATAGATATTTTTAATAGTAAGTGGATACTGTATTTAGTTGACTGAAAAATGTTTCATTGTAATGAAAATTGTTGCACTATTATGTTGAAACAAAAGAAAATTGCAATATGCTCAGACAGCTCCATATGGAGTTTCATAGGTTTATCTGATATATACCTTTTATGTGCCCACTGTCAATAATGTATATTTTCTTATGAAGTCTTTATACACAAATGGTGTTATCATAAAATCTGGAGTTGTAATAGCAGGAAAACCATTTAAAAACATCTCCAGAATGTTCTTTAGGTGGAAAGAAGATATATACAATGTAGGATTTTCAAAAGTACCTGTTGACTTTTAATATACTTATGCTCCTAAGTCACCTAAGGACTTACTATATGATATTGAAAGTCAAGCAGCTCTGAACTAAATAATTTAAATAAGTTTGCCAGAAAATTAATATAATAATACGTAAAATAGATTCATACATTTCACCCAGTAAAGTAGTCTTTCTATGCTTACTAGAGGTGCACCGATATATCAGTCCATACCGTATCAGCACTGACAGAAGGAAAATTGACACTAGCAGCAATCACCTTTTTTTGTGGCTGATAATGTTGCCGATAAATGCCGCATATGTGCCAGGAGTGCAGCCTGGCAGCTTGAAGAGCAGCATCAGGCTGGTAAATCTATAGGGGGAAGGAACAGGAGAGTGGGAAGGGGATGGGAGGGGCAGGTAGAGGTCCCCATGGTGAGGGAGAGAGTGGGGATAGGGCAGGGGCAGGCCTTGCATAGCCAGGGTGAGGCATGGTTCGTTCAAGGGATGTGGGGACAGGGTGGCTCTTAGTGCCGCACGCATGTCCTGCGGAGGCATGGGGGGCATGTCCCTCCCAGATCTGTGCATGGGGTAAAGGCAGGTTGCCTGCTGTAAACTCAGGGCCAGAGGCTACGCCAGCCTCTTCCTGGTGGGAGGGCTGGGCTGGGGCTGTGCTCAGGGTGGGCAGGGGTGGGGCATGCAGCAGCAGTGCTGGGAGGGGGGCTACAGCAAATTGGGGGGTGGCTGTAGCCCTCCTGTAGCTCCCCATCCCAGCACCAGTGCCACTTACCCCACCACAGCCTGGCCAGAGCATAGCCCGGGCCCAGACCCCCACTGGGAAGAGGATGGCACAGCCTCTGGCCCCAAGCGTGCAGTGGGCAGCCTGCCTTCACCCCGTGCACAGATCCAAGGAGCACATGCACCCCCTGCTTCTTCCGGGGGAGTGCACAGCAGCAGAAGCCACCCTGCCCCCCCTCCACCCCTCAGACGAGCTGCAACTCTGTCCCACACCCAGCCCTGGCTGTGCAGTGCTGGCCCCAGCCTCACTCCCTCCCTCATCGTGGGTGCCTCGATCTAGCCCCCACATACTCCTTCCCTCCTCCCCCTATCCCTTCCTCCCCAACAGACTTACTAGCCGGAAGCTGCTCTCCAAGCTGCCGGGCTGCATATCGGTAATCGGATTGGTATTAGTTGATATGGCTGGTTAATAATTGGTATTGGCCCAAAAATTTTTATTGGTGCACCCCTAATGCTTACCAGCAGAGAAAGAGCTGCACAGACATGTCATGTATGGGAGTGAAGGGGACACATCTGTTCCACTATTTATACTGGTTTGTGGTACCCTTTATTTTTTTGTGAAAAGATACTCAACTATATCCCTAAAATTCCCAAAAGATATCTAAATACACTGATACTTGCTTGAAGCGTAGAACTGGCATGTGGTTTATTGAGAGAGATTTTATAAGTTAATGGATGGGAACACATTTTTTAAAAGCAGTTCTTCCTGAGGTGAGGAATAAAGTAAATCAGTGATCATTGGAATCTCCTCTGAGGAGCCCGAATTATATTATAATGGAGAGCACAATGCTAGCTTTTTTTCCAGATGCTAAGTTGTATTGGAAGATGGAAAAAACGTACTCTTAAAAACTCTTTACTTTACATTTCCTCATAAGCAATAGCTGTAGCTGCCACAGTGCTGCTGTAACTCATATGTAGGATGGGAGATCATTAGTGTGCTTCTGAACAATGGATTAGGGGGTTATGAGAATTATTTCTCCAATAAGATTTGGCCTACACAATAGAAAAACTCAGAGAACACTGCACAAAATTACTATGAAATGGGTGGTTCTATGTTTAAATCCTGAATGAGCCATTGCCTTGTTTTGTCATTTCAGGCAATACCTAGGCCAGCTTGTTTCCTCAGTTGTAAAATGTGGAAAACATAGGAAGGACCCCACTGAATAGAACAGGGGTGGACAACCTGTGGCCTGCATGCCACAAGTGGCATGGCCAGCTTCTGTGTGGCACATGGCAGATTGGGGAGGAGGGAGACAGCACGGCAGCAAATATGACAGACATCAAAAAGCAGAGCAGCAGATGGGACAAGGAATAGAAAGCAGAGCACAGATCTTGCAGTGAGGGGTAGCAGAGCAGTCCTTGGAGAAGGTACAAGGCTAATTTGTGGCATGCCTACCAAAAAAGTTGGCTGCCACTGGAACAGAAGATCCCAAGGGCAAGATGAGAATAATAGCGAAGAGAAGTCCACCTGCATCCACTAACACACCACCATACCTATTTATTTTAATACAGCAATGCAAAGCAGCCAGAACTGACAGAATTACACAGATGTAGAAAGCTATAATATGTTACTTTAACTAACCAGAATTGCCCGTGTAAGTGTCCTTGAATTGAAGAAATTGTGATTAGGGATATAATTTTGGTCCAGAAAGTAAATTAATTCTCTTGCTGTACAAGGATAGGAAAATGCATCAAAACAGATGCTTAAAACCGTTCTCCATGTGTGCCAAATTTTTTGCACATGCGCCCAGGACCACAGCACATTGAGCCAGGACTGTGCAGCCCCAGCTGGCTGAAGGTTGGGGGGAAGAAGTGGGGTTCAGCATGCCAGCCTAGGTCTGCTCCCCTGCTCAATGTGCTGCAGAGAGGCTGGCTAGAGCACAAGGATGCTACAGTACAGGTCTAGATGACAGGCAACCTCTTCACTGTAGCACTGTCTTGCCCCAGCCAGCCCCGGTCACCATCCAGACGTAAATAACTCTAGGATAATACTTGTGTTTGGGCAACACTGTCCTATGGCAGAGTTAATTGGTTTACTCTGGCTTAATAGCACTGCGTGTGTAGTTAATTAGTCAGCTCTGCAGTAAGGGTCTCACACCCCTTGAGTGCTCAAGAAATGGGCTGAGGTAATTGTAGAGCTTTTGGCTACTGTCTTTGCAAACTCACAGAAGTCAGGTGAGGTCCCAGAAGACTGGAAAAGGACAAATATTATGCTTGGAGAATTACAGAGTAGCCTAACTTCAATACCCAGAAAAGTACTGGAGTACATAATCAAAGGATCTCTTTCTAAGTACCTACACAATAACAAGGTGAGAAGCAGGGATCCTGGCTTTCTCTGATTTAAAAAAAAAATCCCCAATTTTTGGATTAAAAAAGGTAACCCAAAATCCACATTTTTTCCATGATTAAAATGAAACACTACTATATATATACACCTATATATTTAGTCGTATTTCATTTTAACTATAGAAAAATGTGGATTTTTGATTACTTTTTTTAAATCCAAAAATTAGGGATTTTTTTATCTGAAAAAACAAGGATCCCTGGTGATAAGGTACAAGTAGTATGGATTTGTCAAGAGCTAGTCATGCATGACCAGTCTAATTTCCGTGTATAATAAGGTGATAAGTTTTGTGGATGGGGGGAAAGCAAAGGATATAACATACTTGGCTTTACCAAGAGTTATGACCCCATTTTCCATGATAGTCACATACATTTGCTAGGGAAATAGAATTTAAATAAAACTATCATGGGGTGGGCACATACGTGGTTGTATAAGCATGTGCAGAGAGTAGTCACAGACAGCTCAATCCCTAACTGAGAGAAGTGGAAGTGGAAGCCCCCATGGGTCTGTCCTGGGTACAGTGCTGTTCAACAGCTTCATTAATGACTTGCAGGATGGACTCAGTAAATTTGAAGAGGATGCCAGGCTGGGTTGGGTAGGAGAATTAGCATTCAAAATGCCCTTTAGAAATTTGGGAAACGGTCTGAAATAGATTGGATGAAATGTAATAAGGAAAAGTATAAAAGTCTAGTGCTTAAACTGGAATAATCAAACGTACAGGTACAAATTGGTAAACAAATAACTAGGCTGCAGAAAAGGACCCGAGCGTGATAGACGACCACAAGCTGAATACAAATTAGTAGTATAATAAGTTTTGAAGGAAAAGCTAATTACATATGGAGATGCATCACAGGAATGCCATATCTAAGTCATAGAAAGTGATTCAGTATTGGTATAATCACCTGTCATGGTATAATCACCTATAATGCTCATCACCTATAATGCGGTGTCCAGTTTGGGGTACCACACTACAAGAAAGATGTGGACAATTTTAAAGAAGCCAAAGGAGAACAAGAAACATGAATGGAGGTTTAGACAGCATAGCATGAGGAAAGACTGATATCATTGGGATTGGTTAGCCTGGAAAAGGGATAATTAACATTCTAAAGAGCCATCCAAAAAAGAATGGTGACCAGCTGTTCTGTCTACAGCTGTGCAAGATGAGATGTATAGTGCAACAAGAGTAATTCAGATTGCCTGTTAGGAAGAATTTTGTCATGGTTAAACACTGAATAGATTACATAGAAATGGTGCAGGAGTCTCCATCACTGGAAATTTCTTATTGCAAATTAGACATTTGTTTGGGATGGCTTACTCTTGACAAAGAGATGATCCTTACTTAAATAGAGGGTTGACATTAATGACCTCCAGAGATTCCTTATGATTATGGAGCGAAACATGCTAAATCAGCATCTATGGCATTATACTTTTTTAATTAATTGAACAGATCTTTTATCTAATTTATTCTGAAACTAGCATAGCTTTTTTTTAAATGAAAAACAGCTTGTTAACATGTTCAAAATACTGATTCTAGTATGTTTTTTCCTCAAAGCACCAAATGGCTTTGTCCAGGGGCCAAAAGAAAAAATGAAAAACCCTACAAAATCAAAAACTTACTTTTTGCTAAATCGGTAATTGAAAAATAGTTTAGTGGTCTGTCTGCATGTTTGTGGAAAAAAGCATCACTCCCAGGCTGGTATCCCAAATGGTTGTACATGTGTTTTCTTCTCCCTCATCTGCATCTGTTTTTTATTTTAAAGCTGATAACATCTTTTTTACTTGAACACTTAAAAAACTTTGAAATGGAAAACAGAATCATCTTCCTGTTCATAAGACCATGGAAGGTTTCTAGCACAGTTGTACTTTTCATTTTGTCAAGCTCCACTTACTCAGTAAGCCAGACGTTTTAAAAAAGACGATGGTATATTAGTACTACCTTACTCTGATCCTTTTCTCCCCTGTCTCTGACTTTCATTCATTACCATCCTGTGCACTGAGCTAATAATAATGGCAGTTTAAAATTGCCAACAGCACAAACTGGTAAAGATTTGAATACAGTAGGTCACTTTTTTGTTTTCTGAAGGGCAGAACAGGAGATCAGGGGCCTATATTGCTTTTAATACCCAGAGATAAAACCCCAAATTATCCTACAATTCCCTAGTTATAAGTAAGTTCTACTATATAATCACCTGCCTCATTTTAATGCTGTGCCTGCCCCATCTACAGGTATGTGTGGTTCACTCTTACAGCATCATATTTTATTAGCAAAAATAATCAGAAAAATTACCAGTATAAACCAAACCGTTACTAATTCTCCATTGAGGCAGGGTTCTTGTTTGAGCAACTGGAATCTTAATTTTTCTTGTACTAATTTATTCAATAAGAATATAATTCGCTTCCTTTTATGAATAGTTCTTTGCTGTTGACTATATAAGGCACCATTCATCTTGGAAGCTGAAGGGGACTTGGGAGAGACAGACATCTAAATAAAGAGAACAAAAAAATAAAAGGAGAAGACAGATTTAGAAATCAGTTAACTACTTTGGCGCTGTACAAATGAGGGTTCCTCTTTTTTTTTTTTTTTTTAGACACTGAGTTATAGATAAACAGGATTTCAGTTATAGTGTCAGTTGAATGGTTGCAATCTTACCAGTATGGCAACAGATATAAGTGAAACTTTTTCTTTTTCCCCATTTAAATTTAATATAAATAAAGCTGCTTTAATATATTTTTCTTGCTTTCATGTGTAAATTCAGAAATTGAAAAAACTGTAGTGTTGCTAAATTCTGCCTGTTATTTCACGTTAAGTGAATATGCAAAGAGGTCAGGTTTCACTTTGGAAAAAGGCTCTTACACTATCACAGTATACATGGGCCAAATTTTACTTTCAGGTAACCATAGCTCTCAGGGTATAGACATCCACAGTTTAACCATCATAGATTATGCTGCTAACTTCAAAGTCAGTTTGAAATGTCAAGTAGACTGAGCCATATGAGTCACCTCTCACTAGCTACATAATACTTTGTAGTTCATACCACAATCCTCTATGCTGTATTGCTTTTTTTGTGAAGCAGTCTGTGGATCATTGTCTCTCATTTTGGGCTTGTCTCAATGTTTAAGCAGCTGAAGCAGGAAATGGGACAGAGAACAGTAGGAAATCAGGAACATACATTTGTGGGATTGTTGATGTTGGACTTGTGGGCTAAGTACAGACAGTCAAAAAACCAAAGGCAGAATCGATCCAACCTTTGCAGGTTTCTCTAAGCTGCAAAGATTGAATTGTAAGCAAATGTAACACGTTTGCCCTTGTGGGCAGGAGGAAGCAGACAAATACCTGCACTAGCCAGGCCAGAAGGTGGGGGCACTCCACCCAACCTGCTGCTGTCACCGCAGACTCTCCCCTGCGCCAAGCCCTAGGCTTCCGGAGCTGGTAACCATGGCAGGTCAAGGGGGGGGAACAGAGCCCCTCTGCCCCAGCCAAAGCCCACCCCCCTCAGCTGGTGTCTGCACAGCGTGGGGGCCCCCCACGACGGGAGCTTTTTCCTAAGAGGTTTTCAGTGTGGATGGTCAGTGGGCCTTAGGGCCACCACAAGGTCAAATTTAATTGTCAGTGTAGATATAGCCATAGTGATACATGCACATTAATCTAGTTGCTGTGCTTGATCTGAATGCCTTCACAGTCAAATGAACAAAATAGGAGTATATAAGTCCATCGGTTAATGACTGATGACAATATTAATGAGCAGAAATACTACACTAAATGTGCATTGGAGTGAGCTCATGTCATCAAATCTCATTATTTTATAAACCTAATGGACACTTTAACTTTATATTCTTTTTTTTCTTTGGCTGGATTCCATGGTAATACAGTAACCTGAAGGAATTAATTATCTTTCATAAGAACAGAGGAAGGAGAGAGGAGCTTTGTATAGAAGTCATGAGATAGGGAAAGACGGCCATTACACTGAAGCTGTCTTAGCATACGTTGCATTGTTGGGTCAGTGGAGTAAAAAAGGGGGGAGTAGAACTTACCATTTTCTGCCGTGTGTAACTTAAAGCAGTAATATATGGTAGCAGTGAAGGCAAGCGTCATCAATTCTAGTTTGAACAATGCAAGCCACATCCCCCTCCTCATGTCGTCTTCATCTCACCTGAAAAACTGAAAATCACATATTCGGATACCTGTTTGGACTTCATTTTCCATAGAAAATTAGTTACATCCAAACCAAAAAAGCTGCACTAGAGGGCTACGGACAGTTTTATGTAACACGTTTGCATGTTGCTTTATTGAATTTGAAAAGCTCAATCCAGACTTGGCTACTGTGGCATCATGTGGCCTTTGCAAAGTTGAACTTACAGCCTCAGACTGTCAGTTCCTCATTAACAGGCCACAGTGACAAAGGTTAGGTATTGGCTTCCAGACCTAACCAGTGGAAAGCAAGAACCACACTCAGTAGATCATGGTGGGGTCACTGATTGTCTGTGGAAAGAACTGTTCCTAGAATGTAATAAAACTATGAGACAAGTAACCTGTGAATGTAACAGTGCTATGAAAAAGACCTCTCTTCCTTTCCTGGTAGTTGCACATATTACTGTCATGGATATACGCAGTTGAATTTCTACATCCCATTTAACTATCTGCCACCAAATTGCTTTGGCTGTCCTACTGTAATAGGCAACAGTTTGTTCGTGTAGTAAGTCTGTTTTACTGTTACTTAACATTTTAAGAGTACTTTTGGAGTATGTCAACACCTTAATCTGCAGAAGATTAATTCTTCCTTTTAACAGGTCTGAAAATGACTGGCATATACAATTATTAATTTAAGTTGTGTCATAAAACATTACTCTGTTCATAAGATAAAACATGTATGTCGAATTTGGTTCACAGCTAATACCTTCTTATACCTAGCTTATTCTTGTATTGTGTGTTCCCTTAGCATGATAAAGTTGTCGGATGTGAGCGCTCACATATGCATTTGCATTGCACATTAGGCTGCTTGCAGATGTGGAAAAAACAAAACAAAGCAGTGCTTTAAGCTCGGCGTGCCCCCATGCCAAGCACAGAGCATGCCCAGAAGATGCATTGCATTAATTTGACCTGGCTCGCCCAATGTCTGTATAGATTGTGAGATTCAGCAGGGCTTTTTAGCGCTTTTATACAATAGCTGATTGGATCAGGTGTAGGTAAGCGTCAAAAAGTCCCACAGAAGTGCCCAATCTATACAGATGCTAGAGAGCCAGGTCAAACTGACATGCTTCCTCTTCCAGGAAAGTGCTGTGGGGGGAAGGTTCATGTCTGTCAGCAGCCTTTATTTCTATTTAGCAGTGCAATAGGGTATTTTAAGTTGAGGTGACTTAAAACAATATAACCCATAAAATTAGATGGTTTAAAGCCACTCATCTAATTTCAAAGATGCATTCAGGGCTTGTAATACTCCTTCAGATGTCACGTTGCTCTTTCAGTAAATGTACTGACATATGGCCAGATTCAGAAAACTCCTCAGCAGTCTGTTTCACAAAGCCAGTCAAGGCCCCCATCCACAAAATCTACTTTCCCTGAACCCTGTGCAATTTTAATATGCCATTATTAGGGTTTCACTCCCGCCCACTAATTCTTATACCTAGCCTATTATCAGTATTTCTCTTGTCAAAGAAAGGGATTTAATAATGTAGTTGCAATAAGAGAGCACAGGACTCACTGACCCAGGAGACTCCCTTACAGTCACAGTGTTCCTAGAATCCTATTAGCAATTGGTATGAGATGCTGCGGTGCACATTTAGAATTGATTACGTGAATTGTGGGAGAATGTGTTGTATTCCTCAGTAAACTATTAGCCTCTGTAGCAGCTGCATTTTCTGTTTCACATGGCAGTGCCCATCTTATCGTTTAGTCTGAGCAGGCCTGGACAAAAGAAAAGGCTCCTGTACAACTGTTTTCTTTGCCTTATTATATGGCTCCTGTACATCTTCTTTCTTTGCCTTACAAGTGCAGCCATGCATTGTAAACATGTCTAGATTTCAGTTGCCCTCACTTTTTTTAAAATAAAAGAGTAGATAAATGATAAGAAGGTGTTGCCAAAAACAACAAGATGTAATGGGGAAAGGGGAGGGGGTTGATTTCTTTGAGATTTATAATGTCCTTTTTTAAAAATAAATCTTCGTTATTTCCCCTGGAGAGAAAAATACAACTTGACTATATTTTCTGCCTTTGTTTTTAAGATCTGGAAGGCTTTGACTCTGTAGTCCCTGTTGCTGAGAAGCTCAGTCATCCAACTACAACCAGACCAAAAGCCACTGGCAGGCGACCACCCTCCCAGTCGCTCACATTGGTAAGTTGATTTTGCTTTCCTTTCTTTTAAATGATTTTCTGTAATCTTATTTTTCATAATTTCTGTGTCATCCAACCCTTTCAATTATGGTTACCTTACCACTCTCTCACAGGGAGCCCATTCTTACAATTTGGCCATCATTTTGAACGTCACTTAAGATATTTGCCTATCTTAAAAGATTGTCACCCATTCTTTTCATGCTGCTAAGTCATCCTTGTCAATCCTGACTGGGCACTTAAAAATACCTAATAAGAATCTTTGGAATTGAGCAGTTTGCATTAAGTATCAAGTATTTTGGAAATATTTCTCCAAAATGGATGTTTCTTTGCCTCCACTGGAGGTCTTCAGAAATCGCCCCAATTTTCAAATTATACACATTCAACATGGTATTATAGAATCCATAAATACATTATACATTTCCTGGAATGAAGTTTCAGCATGTCTGGCATAAGGAGCTTACGCATTGTAAGTTTATCTACCAAATGATATTTCTTCAGCATTTGATTTGCTATTAAACAGTAAATTAAACCAAATAAATATACAGAAATCACTATTCCTTCCTCTCTGTAAATGTATATGAATTTTTGGAGCATGCACAGACATATGGGAAATGTCTTTGTGGGAGCCTCTTGGCTGTTTTCATGATTAACTTGCACACACTGTGTGATGGTCCAGCCTATGTTGGTGTTGTAATGCACTTGTAGGTACAGCTACTCTACATATCAGATTATACTTCTAAATTTTGTTGTCTAGATATCTATCAACTATTTGTGTGTTCTTGCTTGTGTACTTTGCCTCATCTACTGTAGAGCTGTTATTCTTGGCTCATGCAGTTTTTGGCTTAAGATTCTATAATGAGCAAAAACTCTGGTTGTTGTTTTTTTCCCAGCATAATTTTTCTTTCTTTTCATACTATTTTGCATCCCAGGAAGTCAAAGTTAAAGCAGGCTACTGCAAACAATAATAGCACTTACTGATGTGCTAGAAAAAAGAAAGGAAATACTAGAGAAAAATGGAAAGTTATATTAATTTTTAAAAAAACAACCCTTGGATCAAAGTTGTGCTGACTCTTTACAAGGTGAAATGTATGTGTAAAAAGGTGAGGGAAAGGACACAATGAATTTCTTCCCTGTTTACACTGATAGCACTAGAAAACCAGTCCTACCAGGGTGGCTGACCCAACTTACCTCAAAAAAAATTTCTGACTTGAAGAAACTAAAATTCTTTCTGGGAATGGCTGTATGCCCACATCTTGAAATCCTTTCCATGTCTTAGGTAAAAGTTGTGTTGAGTTATAACTTTTTATTTTATTGTACTGACTATTTGCCATGTAAATAATGTTCTTTAGTGTATGAAACAATCTGTTTTTATTTTTTGACCAGTCCTCCCTTTCAAGTTCTGATTTCTTTGACTCACCAAGTCCTGAAGATGAGAAGGAGGAACATGTCTCCCTTACACACAAAACGATTGAAGTGTCAAAGAAAGCAAAGACTGTTACAATATCACAAGTAAGTTAGATCACTCTACCTCTACTAGCTTAACTTCAGGTACCTGGATTTTCTTTATTTGTTAATTATTTCTTTGAGAGATTTATACATGGTTGCTATCACCGTAGATAACTAGGCATCTCAGAGTAAGCTGGAGAAAAAAAAGCAAGCTGTACTGAAGGATTATTGTACCATAGACAAAAGGCCTATGTTTGGTGTACACTAGAGAAGGTTTGCCCTGTGTGCAGCTATTCTGGTACAGCTATAATGCTAAACCCTTCTAATGGAAACAATGTTTATACTTCCAATAAAGTTCTTTTGTTCATACAGCTTATGCTAGTTCCACAAGTGAAACAAGGAAAAGCTCTTTTGGGCTAGCGTGAAGTACATGTACATTAAGAAGATTTGCCAGTAAAAAACAGAATAGTTTCTGTACAACTGTATCTGTATTAGTTAAAAAAGAGGAATAAACTATACTGGTAAGCTACCTTTATGATTGTATAAATGTATCCACTATAATACATATTAATACAAAATATGTATTGGTATAAAATTGTAGCCTTATGTGAAAGAGTTCATTTGTTACAAAAACAGTTTGTAGACCAGTTTGTAAAATGGAACAAAACTTTCCTATCTCCTGGGAATGTCACAAAGATAGAATGATCATGAGGCAACATGGTACTTCAGTGGTGTGGGTCACTTACCTACTTAGGTAGGTTAAACAAAGAATCCATAGCTTAATCATATCAAGGTGGACAGAGACATAGGACAAAAAGTTAGTAGTTGAATACTTTGTCATTGACAGATTATTACACTTCCAACAATGCCATGTTCTTTTCTGATGGGCCATACTAAGGGACTTTTGAGGCATATATATATTCATTGGGTAAAAAGAAGGAAGACAGAATCCTTCAGTTAGTGCAAAATCACAATTGTAATCTGACTACAAAAATTCATAGGGCAACATACATTCTGTACTCTCAAAAATAAAGCAGATGGTTTAGGCATCTTCTAGCATGTAATAATGGCAAAGTGCTGAGTAAAACTGTACTTCGTGAGCACTGTGCTGAGTAAAGCTTCGTTTTCTTAGAGAATTATCTGCAATATTTTTAACACTTAGTTAAAAATATGTATCAAAGCTCCTAACTCATTGCACTTTTGTGTTGCCCTTTTCAGTGCCTCAGACTGGACTATCATTTTTTTCTTACCTTTTGTAGCAGCTTTGACAAGAAAGCCTTCCAGTGGTAACTTCTGGAATCACTGACAGTTTCTGATGTGGAGCATGTTCATAAATGTGAATTTGGCTACCTGGTTTTGTATCCAACATGTGGACAAGCCTGCCAGGGTCCTGGCCAAACCTTTCAGTATGATTACAAGGCAGAATACTTAGTGGTGATGTGTTTGCCTTTCAGAAATCGGAAGCTTTTGATCATGGACATTCATTGTTTCTCTTTAACAGGTGTCTGACAATAAAACGTCATTGCCTCCCAAACCAGGAAGTTTAACCAGTGGAATTAGTGCACAAGCATCATTATCCTCCTCACCTTCAACTGTACTTCATTCAGTTACTGGGGGAACAACAGGCCAAAGGTCAAATTCCCCATCCTTATTCAGTACTGAAGGAAAGCCAAAGACTGAGTTCTCAAGTCAGGGGCAAGCGGCCTTGGAGGAGCTGAGAACACAAGTTAAGGAGCTACGAATCATTATTGAAACAATGAAAGACCAGCAAAAGTAAGTGTTAGAGGCTACAAGATCTATTAGGAGGGAGAGAAGAGGCAAGATTGGGGAGAAGGTTGTTAATTGTGTGCGAATTCTGTTGAACAGTCTCTTGAAGATATGTTATGGGGAAAAACGATAAACACTGTATTGATTAATCTGGAACAGTTTTTCTGGAGCTGCATTGTTTTATGACGCATGTAGATGTTACTGGCTTTTCAAAAAGCCGAACTTTAGACTTGACACGGGTTAATGGTTTGAAAGTGTTCAATATGAGAGAAGCAATTAAAAGACTCCTAAGTACATTGATCCTAAAGCTTTTGTAGTAGGTTTTGATACTAAAATGATTAAATATGTTATACAGTAACACTAGTAATTTGTTGCTTATCTGTTAGTGCAACTGCACAGAAAGCTATTAGTCCAGATCCGCAGTTCTCAACCCATGACGCGCAGGCTGCATGTGGCCCAATCAGCACACTGCTGCAGCTCATGTGACATCCTGTACGGCCCACATAACACATTGAGAGCTGCAAGTGTGGCCCACTATGGCATACAGGTTGAGAACCACTACTCCAGATGAATTACTGAATTGTGATTAATAGAGTAACTAATTGTATTTTTATCCCCATCTTGTTTATTTAGGTGTCTTTTGTTTGTTTTGTTTTTTAATTGTCCATGATCTTGGGAGAATCTGGGGCCTTTTCATGGCATAGTTGATATCTTCCATTGTTTCAGTGGGAATGAAAACAGGAAACTCAGTCAGGATGTATGCTGTGGTACTTGGGCAGTAAATAATAAAAAGAAAGCTGAATGTAAAAGCACACTTGAAGATACTGTACTGGAGAGGCGTATGGAAGAAGGACAGAGGAGAAGATTATAAAAGTCTATGGTGGGAGGGTCAAAAAAGAATGTGGAGAGCTGCTCACTCACTGTCTACCCCCACATTTTGGGCCAACTTGACTGCCTTTCATAAGCAGTAACTAAGTCCCCACTTCTCAGTCCTCCAGCCTGATGTTCTAACATGGGTAGGCAAAATATGGTCTGCCAAAGTATTTTTATCTGGGCCACAATGTGTCCGTCAGCCTTGCCTGGCCCAAATGTGGGGAGCATCTTGGATTGTGGTGCATGCAGCTGGTCCCGCCACCCCTGGGTGTGTAACTGGGCTGGGGCAGTGCAGCAGCTGGACTCTGCTTCCCGGCAGCCCGGTGGTGGCACTTCTGTCCGGCTGCCACTGCCATGCATCTCTGCTGCTGCCACCAGACCCAGTCCTGCTGCCCGGGCACCCCGCCTGTCTCCCCCACACCCACTGCTGGGGGCGCTGGATGGAGCAGGCAGGTGGGTGGGTCTCCATGGAGATGTTCCTGGGACCCTTGGAGGCACTGTGTGCTTGGCTGAACAGGTGGGATGGGGCCACGGGTGGGGAGCAGCGTCTGGGAGTGGGGTGGGCAGGTGGGGCTGGGGCCAGG
>NW_017729032.1:182410257-182413376 GCF_001723915.1 Gavialis gangeticus | reverse complement strand
AGGGGTAGGTGCTCCAAATGGTAGCTGTTCTGGGAGTGGGGTGGGCAGGTGGGGCTGGGGCCAGGATTGCAGGGCAGTGACACCACAAGGCCAGGGCCCAAGACAGAGCCACTCTCCCAGCACGGCCCTGGGCTGTCACTGCCCCACGATCCCAGCCCCGGCCACCCGTCCTGCTTCTAGACATCACTCCCCGCCTGCCCACAGCCCCATCCCATCTGCCTGGCCAAGCATGCTTTTGCCCAGGGAGGTCCTGACCTGTCTCCATGGAGACTCACCATCTGCCTGCTCTGTCCTGTGCCCCCAGTGCCCCTTCTTCCTTTCCTACACCTTGCCCATCACAGAGGCCCCTGGACAACAACAGATTGTTATTGATCCAAACCTTGGAATTTCTTGTTTCCTAAATTGCAACAAATGGTGTTAAGATAAACTGTTTTAAAACAGATAAACATGTGGCAACATAGGCAAAGCTTATGTTACTAGTTTTGTTAACCTACCAACATCCTAATCTATTTTGCTGCCCCTCTTCTCTTCAATTTTTTTAACTGTAGTATGCCAAAAATGTAACCCAGAGGTTAGAGAATTCTGATACTGGTTCAGGGAGGAAAACAAGGCTCAAGAAAACAATTGTACTTTTATTCTAATAATATGTGAACTTTGCACTATTTTTAATAGAAAAGAGATCAAACAATTGCTGTCTGAATTGGATGAAGAAAAGAAGATCCGTCTACGATTACAGGTAATTTTCATTCAATAGGCAGGAAGCAACTTCACTGGGATAGTGGCAGATCAGATTTAGAACCAAGAAGCTCTTATGACACTTGAAATAAATAGATTCTGTTAAAGGAAAAGAAAAGCCTAATATAAACATTTTCCTAAAACTAATATATTTTAATCTTACGGTGTTTCAAATGTATATATTACAGAATGTCTGTATGTGTTCATGTACATATACAGTCTGTATACACACTGTATATGTTGCAGAAATATGTATACATTGCAATTTTGCAGTCATATTTGAAAATTATCTAGAAACTGAATGGTCCATTTTTATTGTCCATGCTGGAAAAAAACAAAATACTAAATATATAGTATTTAGTGGACAAAGTGAGAGATAATTTTAAAAAGAAATTAAAAATGTTAGTTTCAGTTACCCAAGTTGTTCTTGTTTATAAAGTAGCTAAGTTTATATGTTTGTTTTCAATTATCAATGATCTGGCAAAGCCTTTTTTTAAATGAAGGATTAATCCTATTGCATTTGAAAAAAATATTTTTAGATAACAAGATTTCACTGTCTCTTGCACATTGCACTCGGGTTTTCCTTAGCAAAGCATCTTAAATTTTTTTAAGGATATTTTCGTAATTAAGAATCCAGTTCCAATTCCCTTGACATTTAATGGTATTTTACCTAGAAGACTATCCAGCTGATTCAGACATTGGCCAGAGTAGAGGACAAGAAGCATAAGTATGAGGAACATAATGGGTCATCCACTATACTGGTTCAAATACTAAGAGACAGCTTTTTATAGTTTTTGGAGAGTACTTATTAGTTTTTCATTTGGTTAGCAAAGTTTAAGTTTTGATTATTTTTGATATTTTTTGTTTTCATATTGCAGTATGTATTCACTATTTTGTATTGATGATTCAAAATCAAAACCTGATTTCAATGTTCTAGTCTCACTAAATGAGATACTACTGAACATTTACAAGGGTGACAGAACCTGACCCCCAGGGCATGTCCACACATGCAAGCATATGCACTTGCAGCAGTTCAGATAGAAGCAGTACAAATTTGAGCTGGGGCTTTTTGCCTTGGCGCAGGTGCTCAGACATATACTTTGTTGTGGGGCAAATTGTGCTACTTGGGGCAGAATAACTCTGCTTGGCTGCTCCTGGATCTGCAGCCAGGGGGAGCCAGAGCCCAGGGCCAGCATCTGTGCTGTCCCCAGCAGTATAAAAAGGTGCCTTGTCCTGGCCCCATCAGTACAAAAAGCTGCCCTGTCAAGTAGCTCAGGGCTACTCGCTCTCAGAAGCTTCTGGGGCCCAGCCACTTGGTACCTGGGGACACTAGCCCTTGTGCCAGCTGGACTGCTGAAGCAGCCCTGAGAGTTTCCTGCACCCTCTACCCACAGCAGTCTGGCAGTGGGGGCTGCTACCTGCCTGTGACCTGCTGTGCACCTGCCAGATCTGGATGAGGTATCTGCCCCTCTGGTCCACCTGCCTGTGGCTGTGGCTGCAGGGTTGGCCTTTGTGCGGCACTACTGCCATGTGTGCCCCTGCCCAGCCATCTGGGCAGCTATCACCTGGAAGAAGTTCCGGGTGTGGTGGCCTGGTTTGAACTGTCAAAGCATGTCCTCCTGCCCCCAGTTGGCCAGGAGATCACCCACAGCCAGCTAGGTCCAAGGTGCCAGCTCTGAGAGGCAGGGTCCTGCCACTGGCCTCCCTAGCAGGAATTCTGGTGTTCCCTATTGGAAAACTGAAAAATCCCTGATACAAAAATCCCAAAGTCACTCTGTAAAATACCCCAAAATCCATGCTCACAGAGAGAGTGAGACAGAGACAGTGATCAGTTGGGCGATGTTTTATTGATATATCTACAGTGTTAAAGAAATTTTGAAGCCTACCAGTGTCTCTGTCATAATAATAAAGTGAATTCTAAATGCATGTTTCATGAATTCATGAATATGTTTTGCTGCCCCCCACAGGGGCCATGGCCCCCCAAAGGGGCTACCTCCCCCTGCAGGGCTCACATGGCCCACCCCATCCCTGTGTGCTCCCTCAGCCCCTGGATTGCTGCCCTGCCTGGCCCCATCTCCTGCCAGCTTCTGCAGCCCCCTGATGGCTGCCCCATCCAGCTCCAGCCTCTACTCCCCCAGACCCCACATGGACGGTCCCCACCCCAGCCTCTGGCACTTCAAAAAGAAAAAAAAAACCCTCTGTTCACCTCAGGAGCTGGGGGGAGTCTGTGGCCTCCTGGCAGAGCCCCCCCAGGCAGCAGGGGGCAGCAGGGCCCAGGCTGGGGTTGCTGGGGCTGTCACCCAGCCATGCACATGGCAGCTCAAACTGCTGGTAAGTAAGTGCCATGGGGTGGGGGGGGTTGTTTTGTTTTTCCCCCCAGGATG
>NW_017729032.1:182387805-182405257 GCF_001723915.1 Gavialis gangeticus | reverse complement strand
GGATGGGCCAGGCGGGGAAGGCATCGGGGGGGTTGGGGGAGCAGGCAGAGCTGGCGGGGGTCCTCCCCATGGTCCCCTCCCCCCTCCTCCAGCCCTCCAACCCCTTGCTTACCAACGGTGATGCCTGGGTCCAGCTCCCTGCTGCTGGCACACTGCCTGCTCTACATGGGCAGGCAACATGCTTCAGCACCAAGGCGAGGGCTAACCATAGAGATGCTCTGGCAGCCAGAGCATCTCTGTGGAGGACCCAGCCTCCGGTTGCCTCAGGGCATGGTCTGGGACCTGCCTCACTTTTTTTCTCTGCAGGGTTTTTTGACCCCTGGATATCCAGAGGTCTAATTTTGCCACCATGCTGCAAAACTGCATTTTTTTGTTCCTGCACGTGCCTCTTGCAGCATCTCAAAAGGATTTGAGATGCTGCAAGAGGCACATGCAAGCTCATGTGGACACACCTTAAGTGGGTATTTTCCTTCTCACTGCATCACAAGGCCGGAAACTTGCAAATAGAATAGTTTGGGTAGAACTGTGCAGTCAAAGTTTTTAATAATGAACAGCTAATAGTCAACTAAAATTGATCAACTTTTTATTGATATTTTTTCCTTGGCCTAACATTCCCTAACGTTTAGGGTTTTGGATTCCAGCCCAAGACAGCGTTAGGCCTAGTCACACAGCAGTACTAATATAACTAAAAAATTTTGGGTGTGGCAAATTAGATCTAGTTTAACTTGCACTGATAAATGTGTAGGCTCAAGTTAAACTTATATTTATGTAAACCAGTTATATGTGTGAATCTCCATGCAAAAGTTGCTCTAGATTAGGAGGTAGAGTGAAGCTAATTTTGGGGTATGGTTTGAGGAATTTACTATTTTATTTTAATATTTTATCTATTTTTATCACTTAACTGTTTTTATTATAAGCCAACCTGAGCGTTTTTGGGAGAGGGTGTGCTGGAGATTAATTAAATAAAAAAACAAATAGCTTAACTAAGCCAATTTAAGTTAAACCTGGGCTCATCTACACATGCTGTTAATGTGGCTGAAAAAACTCCATCACTGTTTGTGCTGGAGTTTATTGCTCCCAGGCTTTTTATTTGCATGTGCATCTGGGACAACAGCATGTTAAGCCAAGGCAGAGCAGCCTCAGCAAACAGAGGGCCCCAGGGTCAGCCTGCTAGCCCAGGGCTGCTCCAGCTTGGCTCAGCATGTTGTGGAGGAGCTGGCTGGGATATGAGAGTGCCTCAATGTGGAACTAGCTGGCAGGCAGCTCCCACACCTTAGGCGGTGGAAGGCCAGGACTGACGGGGCTCAGCCCCACCAAACTTGGGGCAGTGGGTAGGGCCACAAGGCAGCCTGGCTGCGGGCAGCTGCAGCAACAGGTGGGAGGGGCACACGCACAACCAGGATCACAGCCCAGGGTTTGGATCACTAGCTGCCCAGCATGGCTGGCAAGTATCAGTCCATTCTATGATGGGGAATGGGCTGGGGAAGGGGGCCAATCAAGGCCCCTGCTGTGAGGAAGAGAGTGGAGCACAGGTAGGGGCAGGGGCTGGAGGGAGGGGGGCTCTGGCCAGGCTGGGTGGTGGGACAGTTGAAGCCTGCACGGCTCATCCAGGGACACAGGCGGGTGGGGTCCCACTGCTGTATGTGAGGCAGAGGCTGGCTGCTGCTGTGTGCTGGGCTTTGGCCCACTCACCCCCACTCCTGCTCCTGCCTGTGTCCCACTCCCTCCCTCACTGCAAGGGCCTTGATCTGTCCCTTCCCCTAAAGACTTACCTGCTGTGGGGGGGTGGGGCACGCCTACACTCAGTCCCCACAAATAATTTTTTCTCCCTCTGCCTGTGCCCCACACCGAAGCACCCTCAAGCTCCAGCCATCCCCATCAGTGTCTACATATACGTTGCAGCAGCCTAAATAACTCCATTGTTGGATAGTACTTGAGTCTGGCAGCACTATCCTATGGCAGAGTTAATTAGTTTACTCTGTCCTAATAGCACCACATGTATAGATGGTGATGCTGTACTGTAGAGCTAATTAGTTAGCTCCTCAGTAAACTTTTCATGTAGAGGCACCCCAGTGTAGTTTCTGTGCAAAGAGGAACATTTTGGGCTGGGAAGCACTGCAAAGACTCCTAGGAGAGAATCTGAAATAATAGGTTCATATGTCATGTTCCAGTGACTGTCCTAGTTTGGTTCTGGAGCTATGTTCAGCTGTCTTTAGTGAAAGTTAGTCACCTGGATTTGTGCAACCCTTGGCAGTGGTGTAAGTAAAAACAAAACCAAAACAAAACCAAAAAAACCCAATTCTCTCCTCTCTCCCACCAAATACAAAACCTATACCCCACCCTGAAATACCCAATGATACATTAGACTTAATTTGTTAGGCTACTTATAGCAACTATTCCTGAATTTGATTAGATGGCACATTTTTTTAAAAATCTATTTTTTTTTTTCAGATGGAAGTTAATGACATAAAAAAAGCTCTTCAATCAAAATGAATACTTGATAGATGGAATGTTACATTATTCATCATGACTGAGACTCAAATTTATGCCCCAGCCAAAATAACTTTGTGCCAAATGATTTAAGAATTGCCTCAACATCCCTTTGTTTGAAGGATTAGCACAAGAGTTTTGATAGCACAACAGAAATACCAACGAAAAGAAAAACTTCTACACAAAGCAGTTGCTGTATGGCACTGGTTGTGACTGAAATTGTTACTATTGTGCTAAAGGCTCTCTACTTCAAGATCACAGATAAAATGAAAACTCAGGCAGTTTAGTCCATAGTGGTACTATTTTGATGATATTTTTCCATAAATAAAATGTATTTCAGATTATCCGTTTACAAGCTTTATGATTTTGATTTTTTTAAAAAAATTGTCTTTTGTCACAGAGTCCTAAAATATTTGTACTGCATATAGTCAGGAATGAATGTTACTATGTGTGTGTGGGGGGGAGGGTGTTGCTTCAGGTAGAAGAGCCTACTTTTTGTGTTATGGTTTTAAATTCTGTTACATATGCAATTTTATGTCCAAAAAAATATACAAGATAAATTTGTGTACTATAGTGTATTTAAAAAAAGAAGAAAACAATGGAAAAATCTGGTCTTTGCAATGATTTGTGCCTTCTTTTTGCCACACTGATTGAAGCTGGTTGCAAACCAGATCTCAAGATAATGTAGCTGTCCTGCTGACACCTGTCATTTTGGTCCACTAGAGGTCACTCGTAATATTTAACTGCTCTGTCAATACAGCCAGATGTGTGCTAAGGTGGCATGACAAACTGCAGGTTTGGAAGCAGCTTTGTCTTATCAGCTGTGGCTTTTTAGCTTTCCTGTTTTTAATAGGCCTCTCATGCAACTAGAAAGTTCATCTCTGCTTGATTTTGATTACAAAAACTAATCACCTGCTTCCGTCCCCAATTTTGCACATGGAGTGAACAGCAGATATGCATTACTAAAGTAAAAATAAAAACAACCTAAAAATCATCAATAAAAAAGTTGTTTTATTCATGCATGAAGTCCTTCATTGTGCGTGATGTCATTTATGTGGTATCATTTGCCATGTTTTAGCAGCAGTGCTTTCTTTCCTGCTCTTATTGAAACCAATGTTAAATGTATCCGTGTGTGCATGTAGTAGAGCATTTCTTCTTTTCAGAGTAACCTTTTTCTTTCCTATTAGTGCAGCTGGAAAACAAGGAATTACAGGACTGCTCTGGTTTCATACATTCTCTGATGGCAGCAGTTTTCTTTCAGCCGCTGAGAACAGTTGTAATATGCTCTGCTATCTCTGTTGAGTTTATATGAAGCAACTAAATGCAGCTATTTTTGCACAGCTTGTGGAGTGAATGAGTGATAATGCTGAAGTTACAGAGTGGTAAAAATCAAACAAAGGATTCATTACTCCTCATGCCAAGTGTTATTAATTGATTCCACCCTGGAGATCCTACACCACAGATTTCTGTCCTGCCTGCCAAGATCTAGATAGGGCTTATTTCTCTGTCTATTAGTAGCACTTATAAATGGCCAGAGGGTTTCCAGTTTTGTGATATTATCCACTAGTTACGTTCTCTGTTGTCCTACAGAAGGCCCAGATTAAACTCCCTTAAAGTTTCTTATAAGAATCTGCCAGAACACTGTAGATGAAAGCCATGCCATACATTCAGACTAAAGCTTGATAGAAACCAGCTATGGCATTGTTACACCTTTTCAAGCACTAACTTTGTATCTGCTTGGCTCTTTTTATAGCTGGATAGACATGTTTGTGGTGTGACAGTTACTTTGCATGTGTGGCCAGTCTAAATTTATTGCTCAGTTAACCAGTTAATTGCATGATAATTATTTTGCACATGTGGCTGGTCTAAATTTATTGTGCAATTAACCAGTTAATTGCACAATATATGTAATGTCTGCATGTTACTTTAAAGGATTTTATTCTAGGTCTTCTGTAGGACAACAGAGAACATTACCAATGAACCCACTTCCTCTGGTACAGCATGTGCTGCTTATACAGTGAAGATGTTTGAGATTTTAAATTTTTGAGTGAAACTTTAGTAAATGTTTTTATAAATAAAATTGCCATTGCTCAGTTGTTACATGAACAAAAACATTAATTAAATATTCTTACTGAAATGCCATTATTTGAGGATTTTAAACAGCTGCATTTAGCAGTTTTTTAAACAAAGTATCCATCCAGTTCCATCATGGGTTTCCAGCAGTAAAGATGTCTGGATTACTTGACTAGAATATCTTTTGTGATACTAATGATAGAACTGGGAGAGCAGAAGGACACAGGAGAAATAGCCAGAAAGAACATCTTGGAGTTCTTAATTCTGTGCATTTGGAATGTATATCTAGAATTAAACAGTTCTATAATGCTGTGAATCCTAACTTCACCCATGGGAAAGAAAACAAGGGTACCAGCGATAAAGTATTAGTTTCTGGACTGAACCTTGAAATGTAGGAGGAAGTTCTGATATGTTACTTTTCAAAACAAATCTCTAAATTCATCATGGACTTTCCTAAAGTTAGATAACATCTATTTTTTTTTCCTCCTGTCAAGATAGTAACTTGTTATTTTATGGGGCTGTACTTGAGAGTCCAGTGTATTATGCTTTGTAATAGAAGGCTAGATGAGATTTTTGTGAAAATATTTTGTTTTAAATTTTATGGTTCTTGAAGGTGAGATTCCTTGGGAATACAATTTGTATTTTGTTTCTGCATTTCATTATAAAAATTGAACGTATTTTACAAAGGATATGAATTTCTCTTTTTTTAAAAAGATCAATGATACATTAAAACCTGTAGATATAAACTGCTATCTTTGGGAATGTTCATTTTTATCTTCAAAGAAACAGAAAATGCCAGTGAGTTACCAAGTTATTTTTTAAGTGAAACTTATTAAATATTGTTGTTTGAAAGTTGTGTAAAATTACCTTTCGTTAAAATATCCTGATGACAGAGACATACAATTTTGTGACTTAAGGTTTGTTTTATGTGGAAATCAAGTGAAGCATCAGACTTGTGCTTTTGAGTTATTTATTAATAGCTGGGTTTTTGTTTGTTTTTTTTACAATTGCTCTTATCTGGGTCATGATTTTGATATGTAATTAAATGAATTAACATTTTACTTTTGTATAATCTAGCGAAAGAAACTGTGTACCTCAAGTGCTTAATTTTGAAGCCCCTCAGTTTGCTAAGACCTTCAGCAAATTCAGCCTTAAATTTATTGAGTTCCTTTTGTGTGCGTTTGAAGCAGGTAGGAAATGCTGAAAATCCTAAAAGCCTTCTAAAAGATACTTAAAAATCCTTTTCAACACTGAAAGAGCCTGCCATCCCCTGCATACGGAACTATCAACTACTGTTAGCTTTAATAAAAGAATTACATGATATGGGAATAAATCCTGTAAAATACAAATATTCAAAGCAAGGATTAGATTCTAGTAGTGAAATTACATCTTTTCATGCTTATTTGCGTTCTATTCATAAAGACTAAGCTTAGCCAAGTGTTACTTTAACAGGTTTATAGCTACCTATTATAATCTTCAGTTGTGCTTAAAACTACCTATAATCAACTGTTCTCATGCTTGTAAAATGCATTTAACAACTAATAAGTTATTAGCCCTTCATATGCCATTTATGAATGTGTAACTCACTTTTTCTGTCAACCCTTGTTAAAACTTAAAGAAAACTTAAAGAAAAGACCTGGACAAGAGAAAAAAATTCACATGTGGGTAGATGTGAGGAAATATTACCATATTCTGGAGCTATTCTTTTCTGCATTAACTCTATATTGATATATTTTTTCTCATTTGAATTGCGTTGAGACAAAGTTATGTTTAGCTTTACTCATTGTTAAAGTTTGCCTTCCAAGTGAACTAATGCTGACTCCTTTGGCATCCTTTGTTGTCCTATCATTTTAAAACCAGATAGAGTGATGACACACTGCTGTAGGAAGACTGTAATACTACAAGCTCTCTATGGAGTCAGTAGAAATCCCAGTAGATACAAGAATCAGTCCATATGCAGCTAGGTCTGGTTTTCTGCTACTCTTTATGTCCTCTATTTTTCTCTTCAAGGTGTCAGGTTTCGTCTCAATAGAGGACAGAGGACAACTGGACAGCCCTCTGTGATGGCCACCCTATATGCAAGGCAGTTCATTAAAATTTTTCAGCATTGGGAAGGAAGGGGACTTAAGTGGTGCTGATAACCAGGGATCCTGGTTTTCTCTGTTTACAAATCACAAATTCTCTGCTTTAAAATCACAGCTTCTCTGATTTAAAACCCCAAAATCTGTGTTTTTCCATGATAACAATGAAATGCCACTATATTTACAGGTATCAGTTGAACAGTGTTTTATCAATATATTTACAATTTTAAAGCAGTTTGGAAGCCTACCAGTGCCTCAATCACTATAATAAAATACATTCCAAATGCCTATAAATTTTGGCATTTGATTTTGGGTTTTTAAGCACAGAAAATCAGAGCTTTCCCTGTCCCCTTTGCTCACCAGGATGCAGATCCAGCTTCTGCTGTCCCCTGCCCACTGCATTCTGGTGCTGAGCAGCCCTGATATACTGGTGCCCTGCCCATGCCACTCTTACTTTTTTCCATTCTTTCTTTTCATGATTTTGAAAATAGCCCATGTCTGTAAATAAAATGAGGGGGAATACCAGCACTATCTACTCAGGTAACAAGGACATTGAAATGCACAAGATACTTTTACTTTTTAATCCCCACAATGTTACTTCATTGCTTTATTCAATGCCACTTTATTGCTGCCAGACTGATTGATTGGGCCTAGACACATACGTGTGTTTGGGGTCAGAAGGACTCACACCTGACTAACTGGTGCTGTGTGAGGCAATACAACAGTGGCAGGTCCAGCTGCTCATCAGCTAGTGATTGCAGTAGTGAAATCAGCAGATCAGTATGGAGTGCTGGTAGCTTCTATATACCCTTTTCTGTTGCTGGAGCAGAGCTCATCTTTGCAAGGTAAGAGAGTATTCAAATATCTTTTATTCATACAGTGGTCAAGAAAATGGAGGGGACATTGTGATCCTAATTCTGCTTTGTCTCCAAAGGCTTTCTTAGTTGTCTTCATACTGTAGCCGAGTAGTATAATGGCTTTCTATAGTAGAAAGATGGGTTTTTTTGGATAGCTATCCTGATATTCTGGTAACTAACTCCTTTCTAGTTAGTAGTGTTGTGATACTCATGGGGTCATAAATCTGCTTGGAAATCTTGTTTCTAGTTTAAGAACAGTGAATGCTCCGTAAGACCATTCCAAAGTGTTTTTGTAAAATTTAAAACTAATTCACTGTACAGTTCAGATTGCCTTTTTAAATTATGGAATGCATCAGTCTCTAATTTTACATGACAAAAAATTACTTTTTCAAACCACGGGTTTTAAATAAAATATTACACTAATTTATGCCCAAGATTAAAGCAAAAACTTCTTGCAGTTTTTCAGTCTACTCTATCAGTACATAGTAAAGGAAAATTGATGAAAAATAATGGTTGGATTGTAGAACAGATGTGTACGAGCCTTTTCAATGTAACTTGTAATAACAGTAGTGTTTAGGACCCTGTCTTATTTGCCTTAATCAAGTAGAGAAAACAAGTGAAGACGAACATAATTTTTTTTTCTCTTAAACCTGTCATAAAAAATTGCAATACACTGTTTCTTCCAGCTGAGACAACTTGAAAAAATATAGAACAACAAATTAGCAGGTCAGAAAGACTAAGTTCCACTAATGATGGCAAATTTCAAAGCATTGAGGGAAGTATACAAGTCTAGATGCTCCCTGAAGAGTGCCTGTTGCCTCCCACAAACTCCCAGCTACTCCCAAGCTTCCAACTACTTATCTTTTAGTAAGGGACATCAATTTGGTGATTCTTTTGGTTTTCCAGGGGTTAGCTGGTAGCAGGCCTTTGAAATAGCTGTAATGAATCTGGGTATGTGAAATAAATGAGGGTTTTTAGTTAAAAAGCAGCAAAAGCCTGCTCTCTGAGATCCCTAGTTCCAGAACCAGACCCCTGGAAAAATTATCTTTTGGGCTTTCCAGGATCTTTCCATAGGAAGGAAAAACTAAACTGGTTAATTGTCCTTTTGTTACTGGATGACCTGTTTATTGTGTTTTCCCTTTTTGAGGTTTAGTTAACTTCCCTGTTTTGCGTAATGTGAAAGTGAACATGTTGTAAAGGAAGTGTGAACGTTGGCTAATGACTTTAGTAATCTTGTGTCTTCCTCTCCTTTCCAGAAAATGAGAAAAAAACAAGTTAGACAAGTTAATGCAAATTAGAAAAGTTTAATAGTGGTTGGGCTACTCTTGATTGCATGAACTAGATTAACCAAGTCACCTTGGAGGCAAAGGTGCAACAGCTTTAGCAAACAGGAAGATGAGCCATGGGAAACTATTCAGAAACCTCAGGAAAAAAGGTAGCAGCCAGGTAGCCCTACTGGAGAACTACCTAGCAAGCCTAACATTATGGACTAAAATCTTTATTCTGTAAATGACAGTATGTTTTTGTAGCAGCTTTTGGGGCGCCATCATGAAATAAAGCATCTTCCTCACTGATGATCTTCCAAGAAGATCAGACCAACTGCAGATGCTTCGTCAGTCTGATGAAGGGTGTCTGTGCCTAAAAGCTTGCAAAGAATCATTTTTTCCAACTATTTGAGTTGGTCTAATAAAAGAGATCAGATTTACCCAAAGAACCATGTCCCTCCTGGTGAGGTTTTTTTGTTACAAAAACCCAATTCAGTTGCTTGGTCTGTGATACTTTTAAAACAAAACCAAATGTAGAAATGGATTTAACTCTTACCTCTGTAGCTGCTGAGGATATTGACATCATTGAAGGCTATGTCTAATCTCAATTCTTCTCAGTTTAGCAAAAGGGATATAGGTTTCTTCATGCCCACTCAGCTGGTCCTGCTGCTTTTCTGCTGTTATAGTACACATCTTGGAGCAGAAATTTGTACAAAAAAAGATGACTCGTGTGAAACTGCCAAATAATACTCTGTATAAACAACAAACTTGGGAAGCGCATCATAGTTCACAGCATGAATGAAATCCAGGAGGAGCTTAATCAATTGTATTTAAACTTTTGGAGTTATTCTGTAGACTTTATTTTTCCTTTGGACTTGGGAGAAAAACAGGTTAATTGTAAGGGTGGCATAGAAGAAACAGATTGTGATTTGCTGTACCACAGCTTGTAGATGCCTTACTGCTATAGCAGTGCAAAATATATTGAAATTCCTTAAATTGGAAGGGGGCGATGAGTTCCTCTCTTAAGAAGTTGTGAACAAAAATTGTAGAAAACCTTACTTGCTCTGTTTGAATGGGGTCAGGAACTTTCCCTGCTATATAGGGGCTTTGGGTTTGAGCAGTAAGATTTTACTATGCTTCTTTTTTTAACATAACCTTCTTTTCCGTATGGAGTATTAAGAGTCTTTGTTTTACTAAATCTGGGTTTGTTTTAATACTCTTGAGGGATAGAAGATTTTACTGTTAAGACGTAACCCTTTTGGTACTGGTAGGTGGGTGTCTAAACAAGAATAGTATATGAGTGACAATGTACCTGGATATAAACTTTTCTAACTGAGCAAAACTAAAATGTCATTTTTTGGTAGTGGCTTAAAGAGCTTTGATGTGTCACCAGTCTGGTAGAATACGTTTCGTATTAGCTAAGAAAGCAGTGTTTATTCATCATAATACCTGTGACTGTGTGGGTAAGATCACCCCTGTACAGTAACAGATACTGTGACACATGTGAGTTAGATAACTGCCTGACGAGTGGTGGCTGCCAACCTTTTTGGCTGGTGTGTGACAAGTTAAGTTCAAAGTTTGAAATAGTGCCGCTCTAATAATCAGCCCCCACTGCTGCCCAGTACCATGGAATTCTCTTGTCTCCAGAATGTGGTAACAGTGAATTCAGCAAAATCCCTCAGCTCCCACAGGGCCAAACCTTGGAGCCAGCACTGACCCCTGACTTCTGCCTCCTCCCCAACTACCATGCCAGTCCCCACCCCCTTGCTGATTTTCTGCATGCCAAATATGCCAACTGCCTATGCCGCTTGTGGCGTGTGTGCTGTGGGCTGGCCACCACTGCCCTATACTATTGTAAATTCAGACAAAGCAATACAAATAATCATTTAAGCTAGAGCTGCCCTGTCCGAGTTTAAAATCAAGATGGGTCTGCTCCTGGAGAGATTTAGACTCAACCAAAAGTTAATTTGTACAAAGCACAGGGCTGAACACTCATATGGGGAAACCTCCTTGGACTTTAACTCTTTAATTGGAGCTTGAAGTTTGTGGCACAAGATAGGTTTAGGGCTCCTCATGGAAAGGGTGGCTAGAAATGGGAAGGTCCATCCTCCTTCAGATATAACAAACAAATACTACACATCAAGGCCAGTATTAGATATGAGGCTAATATCCTGCTTGAGATCATGGACACATGGAAAGTGAGGCAATCCTCATCAAGAAAGACTACAAATCTGTGACACAACTCTTAAGAGCACTTTAGCCCTGGAGCCAACAGTGGCAAAAATAACCCTGGATGAATCGGGGATCGATGTGTCATGCTTTCACAGACTCTGGGTTAGGTTTTATTTATACCTAGCCCCTCTGTAATTTGGCTGCTCCACAGCTTCTTCATACCACAAGCAGCTGGAGCAAACCTTCACCCTGGTCTCAAAAGCAGAGACTGAGGCTACCAGCTTGTCTGCTGCTCTAAGCATTGGCCTCATCAGCAGTAAGATGCAGACAGTGCTGACAAGTGCATGATTTTTGGCTTGGACACTTATTTCATGCCTACGTGTGATCAGACTGTTTGTGTCAGCTGTGCCGGGGTGGTGGGGGGTGCTACCATTTTGGTCTCACAAAGGGTCCAGCTGCTAAACCAAGTCCTGTGCCCAGAAATAGCTTCCCCTCAACAGCAGCCAAGTGCTGCTGCTTGGCTCAGATGTACCCTTCCTGGGGTGTGCTATGCTTCTTGCACTCCTTTCCTTCCCAGGCATGCTAAATGCAAAGAACAGATGTTTCATGAAGCAGTTATTTACTATGGTAGAACCCCCATCACCCCCCAGGTTTACTGGCACACTCAAAACAACAAGAAACAATCATGAGAGGATCTAGGTTTTTGAAAATGGGGGTGCAGATGGCATGACAAGTCAACACATACAACACAATACATATTTTCTCCAGTTAATGACTAGATGCTTTACCTATCTGATAGGGTGCAAGCACTATATTAATTTCAAAATCAAAGCAAAAACAAATGTAACTATTGGAATCTATAATTTGCTTGAATATTTATGAAGTTTTAAAACACCACAATAAACTAGGTAAAACTAGTTATAATAGTTGAAAGAGACTGTCACTAGTCCTGTAGTCATTGCAGTTAAGCGTACTCCTCTTATTCAGATTATCAAAAAAAATCTTTCCTGCTTCAGCATCTTGATAGTGCCTCCAGTACTCCACTGTCTGTCATTTCTGCACCTGAGATAGATTGGTCCTCTTCTATTTCACAGCCTTGCAGACTGTTTTGAGTTCAAGTGTGGTAATATTATCATCAGGCGTGGCTAACAGACAGCAAAATTGCAGAAAAAAAGACAGTTTAAATATTAGAACATCTAGACCATTAAAAAGGAGAGAGGGTCGTTAACACCTATGGAGAGAAATCAACAGGCATGAGGAAGGTGACCCGGAGCCATGAAGTCAAGTGCCTCTCAGCACTGCCTGAGCAGAAATGCAGCTGCCTCCCAGCCAGTTGATTTTAAAGTTTGGGTGGAGGAAGAATCAAAGGGGGAGATACAACTCCACACTCCCACTCTGGATCCACCTCTTGAAACAACATTTTTCTCCCTCCACTGTATGAACGAATACAGAACTGACCTAAACACCATGCCTTCAAATCCCTCCCGTATCCAAATTCAATTTTAACTTTTATAAATGAGCAAAAACACATGGAGTTGCAGCATATATACTATAAATACTATACTATAGATTTTTATAGTCTAGCAGTTTATCTTCTGAGGAGATAAATTAGAACCTGGAATGACAAGATCTAATGGTGCCAGACAGCTTTACCCACTGGCCTATAAATTGCTTAAAGAAAGGGATATCTAGGGCATCCCCTTAGCCTTTGCAAAGAGGTATTTCCATTGCCTTTTCATAACAAAGGCCAGGGTTCTGACCTACAAGGATGGTGGAGACTGCCTGCAGCACTCTAAAAAGCAGTAACCAGCAAGGTGGATAAAGATCAATGATTTTTTTATTTTTTAAAGTGGAGGTTTTTAATTTAAATCAGATTCTTTAATTGAATCATATTTTGGGGAGGGGGTTGGGTTTTTTTGTTAAGATGCTTTAAAAAAAATCATCATGGAATAGGGATTATAACTTCCAATTATATACTATTTTGGACAAGATATTCATGTAACCTTTTTAGAAGTTTTATAAATGGGTCACAACAAACCATAGACTATATTAGGGGCCCTATTTTATGGAGTTCCCAAGGGTTCCTCTATAGATTAGTAAAGATTAAAGAAAACCAGTCTACCTAATGGGACTCAGTGCTCACTCTAGAAGATCTTATCAAGTATCTCTGTGATGCTTAGTTTCAGTTCTTAAACTGGATTTGTGTCTCCAGAGATCATTGGCAGACAAGGTTCTTTGGCTAAATGTGATATCTTTTATTAGACCAACTAAATAGTTGGGAAAAATTGTTCTTTGCAAGCTTCTGGGGACAAATGTGCTTCTTCAGTCATAGGGAAAGGAAAGTTTGTCGTCTCCAGAGATAACATCCTTATTAGCAGCGGTATATAGAGATGAGATATAATAGACCTGATTACCCACCCATCAGCCCTCTTGTCTCTCTGCAAGCTTGTGTACACACAGTCAAGCCCTTACCTTTCTCTAGAAGTGCAAAGTTTCAAGAAATTAAATGAATAAAGGATATCAAACAACAAGAGTGCATTTTTATTTTTGTAGAAAACAATGATTAAATTGAGGCTGGGTAAACCAAGAGCATCTGCACAGCTGACACACATTTCACGAGAAATGGGAAAGATCTATAAATGTAGATCTCTACAGGGAGAGGCAGAGAAAGTCAAGGTGTCCATACCGCTCGAGCCTGTGGAGCCTCTCTGCCCAATCAGGCCAGTAAACTTTGGCATGAAGGCCAGTAAGCTTTAGAGCAGTTTTTCTCAACATGTGGGTTGTGACCCAAAAGTGGGTCACAAGAATATTTGAGAGGGTCACACGCAATGTGTGAAAGCATGGGTTCCAGCCTGCAAGGAGCTGCTTGGGGTGATTGGAGGCAGCGGGAGCATGTGTGTCTACATGCGCACATGCATGTGGCCATCAGGCAGGCAGGGTGATGGGGGGAGGGGGCAGAGGGCTGCAGGTTGTGGGTGAAGGGCACCAGCAGGGCCAGGGTGCTGTGGGTCGGGAGTGAGGGGCACTGGTAGGGCTAGGGGCTGTGGGTTTGGACTGGCCATCAATGTTTACAAATGGGTCCTGGTACAAAAAGGCTGCTGATAACCACTGCACTAAGAAAGTGCTTGCTGCTGAAGAGAGTAGGGCTGGAAGAATGTTGAACAAGAGTGGGTTAACGTGAGATGCTGTCATCATCATCACCAAGAGGTGGCATGCAAATCTTGAGTGGCTGTCTCCAGTCTTCCTCTCATTTTTTCCACTGTTCCTCTCCCACTTGCAGCCTGAAGTATTTAGGGTCTAGCAAGTTCTGATTCAGAGGCTGTATTCCTAACTATCATGCTCCATAGTTGCTCATGACCCTTTCCTCTAAGAATCTGTCCAATCCCTGTTCTGAATCTGGAAGAACTGTCAGCTTCTGGTGGCATGCTTGGAGTTTCATGCTTGAATTACAGGCAGTGTGTAAAGAACTTCCTTTTACTAGCTTTAAACTTACTACCTACTAAGTTTCATGTTGTGATCCCTAGTTCTTGTATCGTTTGACAGAGTAAATAATACATCTCAAGTCAGTTTCTCTTCACAATTTAGTATTTTGTAAACCTTTATCACGTCCCTCCTCAAGCATCTCTTTTCTAAACTGAACAAGCTTAGCTTTCTTAGTCTTTCCTCATATGGAAGCCCCTCCATACTATTAATCATTCTTGTTGCACTTCTCTGTACCTTCTCTAGTTTCATGTGGTCTTCCTTATCCTGAAGTTCTCCTGTCACTTTTGGTCATCTTGTGTCTGCCACACAGTCTTCTCTACCACTCTGTGCTTAATTTCTTTCACCAAGAACTGCCAGCTAACAGATAGGAGATGGTCCCAAAGCAAGTTGTCCGGTGGAAATCACGTCTCCAGTCTAGTCACTGCCATTGTGAGAGAACAGATGGAAAGTATCTATACTGCTGCCCTTTTAGTTTAAAACCTCCCTCCCAGAAACGAATTGCCAGGCAGTAATCGTGGAGTT
Organism: Gavialis gangeticus; assembly: GCF_001723915.1. Lineage (NCBI taxonomy): Eukaryota > Metazoa > Chordata > Crocodylia > Gavialidae > Gavialis > Gavialis gangeticus. The sequence goes on along the minus strand of NW_017729032.1, from coordinate 182,390,314 downwards.
GATCAGTGGAATGTGAATGTGAACAGAAACCCACCTACAAAAGTCCTACCATGTGCTGCAACAGGTATCATATAATGCACTAAAGGAGGCAGGGTACATCTACCTGAGATGCTTTACTGTGCATTAGAATAATCTTATGTACAGTAATGTGTCACTGTTTACAGTCGTGCAGCAAATACTGCACAGTAGATTAGTCTAATGCACCATTTTCTAGTACCTGTAGATACCGAAACTAGAAATCGACATGTTAAACTAAAATGCTGAAATGGACATGTAGACACTGATTGGGAGCAAATTTGCTCCTGGTCAGCCTAGGCAGCAGGCGACCACAGGGGATGGGGAGAGCTGTCCCAGCTGAGTGGGATGCTGCCTGCCAGCTACATAGAGATTGGGACCCATCCTGATCTCCACAGGACTGGGAGGCCTGGCCTGGCCTGGCTGCTGGACATCTGCCTCCCCACCCCATGGAGTGGGGAAGCAGCTAAGACAGCTCTTCCCCACCCTGTGGATATTGGGACCAGCTGCCCTGCCTGCCCCCTGCCAGCCTGGGACTGGCATCCAGGGGAGCCTGGATCTTCCCCTGGCTGCTGCGGGTGGGCAGATCAGGGCAGAAGCAGCCCTAGACTGAACTTCTTCCATTGGGAGCAAATTTTCTCCTGACAGGCACATTAATTACATGTGTAGATGAGCCTGCAGAGTCGCAAAGGGATACCAGCCTCTGATACTGGTGCTGTTAGTGCAGTCTGTGGCAAACCCCACACTGTGCATGCTCAAGTCCAACTGAGCACAGCTTGTTTGCGTGTAGCTGTGCCAGTGCAATATGATCGTGGTTTATGTCTTTAGCTTAGCCAGTCACAGTTTATCTATTTGTTTGTCAGTAACCCAAGGGTGTATCTACAGTGACTGCAGCTTGTAGAAACATAACCTGGATAGCTTTAAGCTAGCTAACTTAGGTACTGCCAGCAATCTAGTTGTAGTAGTACAAAACCTGGTGTAGGCTGCCAATTTTTGTGGTGGTAAATACATACCAAAGCAACTATCTTAACACAAGCTCTGTGCTATCAAGGCCACAACTGTTCTTTTAAAGCTAATTCTTTTAAAGAACAAGAGCTACAATATGGGCATATTCTGAATGATCACTGTGTGGCAAGGGTATGACTAAATCTATATTTTTGCATCTTCCTGATTTCTAGATGTTATGATTCTAGGCATGAAACAGCATGGACTTGTTATGTCTTGGTGCTACCTCTTAGCTCTTAGCAGGAACAATTATAATAGTTTTCGTACAGCCATTTTTTTAAGAGGTACTTTTTAAAAATATTGTCCCCAAAGATGTAGAAAAACCCAGAAGATCTCTACCAACCTCTGAGAACATAACTATATCTTTTCTCTATCTTTAAATACATGAATTATTTTTTAAATGCCTGTAGTGACTGGCTGTGCTCCCAGATATGGGATTTCAGGATAGGCTAAGGATTAAATTCAACAAGTTGAGTCATGCAAGTGTATTTCTTGCCATTACAAATGCATGAACTTTTTTTTTTCCATTATACTTCCCAAGCTGTTATTAGTGGCCTTCCACAATTGCAGGTTGTCCCTTCACTTGGTCTTCACAGTAAATTTATCATCATGCACATAACACCTTGACTGGGGATAATTTAGAACGCTTAAAGTGGTTGTGTGATACTTTTTGTTGCTCATAAACCTTTACCTCCCTGGTTTTCCTTGTGCACCTTTAAGATAATTCTTAGTGTACACTAAGAACATGAAAACAGACTGACAACAATGTAGGCGAGAGCAGCCTCCAGGTGTTCCAGTGCCTACACATTTCCTTATATTTGCAGTCTTGCTGGACTTTTACTTATAAGTCTGCTGAACTGAAGCTTTAGAAAATAGTTTTACGATGGATACCAACTGCCCCACTCATTAATGAGAAATAATATCTACTAATAAAAGGAAAAACTAATTCTGAGAGGTCTTCTCTTAACACAAAAGGTATAAATGAGACTCAATAATTTTAACAGTGATGGGAGTCAAAGGAACATTGATCAAACTGAACCAATTTGAAGAGAACATCACAGGGAAATTGATCAAATGGAGCAAGAAGATTCACTCTCCCAACACAAACATTTTAATCAGACCTCTCTAAAGCATAGGAAATGTACATTTCTCAACTCCCACAAAAGCAGGAAATGCTCAGTGAGACACGTCTTATATGAGAAGTGGATTAGGCTGTAGAATATAGAAGAAGATATGCATGTTATCAAGATATTGGGTGTTATAGAAAAAAATCTATGCTTGCCATTAAATTGATAACACAATATAGTAATTAATATTTGGGTTGACTAAAATGGGGAGTCACAAAAGATTGACATCCCCAGTTACCCAACCAAAGTGAAAATTCCATGCCCCCCCCACCAATTCCCTTTGATCACCCTGTGGACCCTGCTAGAGCCCCAATTCCTCCCATGGCCTCTGCCTGCCCCCAGCAAACCCATCATGGACTCTG
>NW_017729032.1:182379976-182382805 GCF_001723915.1 Gavialis gangeticus | reverse complement strand
TTTCTCTAGTCTATCCACGGTTTATTTCTAGTGAAACATACAAATGTTGAGCAGAAGGCAGGGTAAGAGATGAATATTTCTAGACCAATTGAATCAGAGATGATACCTGGACACGCACAGCTGTCTTTTTTATAAACTGAAATCAGCCCCACCCTTCGTCTCAAGGTGGGTTTTCTTCAGAAACAAGATTCTGTTGTCTTTTTCTTGAAGCTCAAGTAATAAATAAGAACTATCTTAAGTGCACTGGAAATCAGAGAGAGCTCCTTCTTGCCTTACTAATTTAAGTCAATGGGCATTTTGGTGAACCTCAGGTAATTTACAGCTTAGTAACAGTTTTGAGTTTTCAGCAGGGTGAGAACTGGAATTTAGAGAGAGTCAATGAAAATGAACCCTAGTTTTCAAACTAGAACAAGCTACCTGGAAACCCAACAAATGCAGTTGTCTGACAGTCAGTTTGTTAACGTTCAACCACAGAGTTTCCTGCAAACAAAGCTACTCATCTTGTACAGGTATTTTTCAGTAAAATCTGAATTGATGAACTGTTTGTGTATGTCGTCTTGTGGCTGAATTGTTTACTTTTTCATTTCTATCTGGTTTTCACCTACTTGACTTCTAATGCACACAGTTCTCTCAAAGTGAAATCCTGGCTCTGTTGAAGCCAGTGACAGGGCTTGTGTACTTTCAAATAAGCCAAAATGTCATCCTTAGTCTATCCTCCACTCTCAAAACTTTTTAAATAATTGCTTTTTAACTTGTCAAAACACAGATGCGAAAACTGTTAATTAAAGGACCTGACAATAGTAGATGCTACAGTTTCAGTACAGTTAAAACTAAATGAGATGAATTTTAGAATAAAGCAGGTTTTGAAATCTGGTTCATTCTGAGAGAGAATTGTAGATCCTGAAAAATAATTAGTACCATATCATCTTGCATATAACACACTCCTTTCCCTCCCAAAATTGGCCTCCTAAAATTGGGGTGTGTGTATGAAGTGGGGAAGCTGTTTTCTTCACTGGAAACGAAACATGCTGGGAAACACTGCATGCCATGCAGCTGCCAATATGGCTGCCTCTTGTGTCTGACTTGGGAAGCTGAAGGGGCAACGTCCTGTGTTTATTCCTCTTGCAGCCATAGCTACTGGCTGAACATTATTGCATGTACCTAAGCAGCAGGTGAACTGTTGGTAGTATCTTGTTGAGGCTTGTTACATGGTAACAACATTTTATTTACAGGAATTTTAAAGAGCTATTTACAGTAACAGTCTTGCCCTTGCAAGAATCTGGGGTGAATTCTGTGTTTTCAGGAGACCTTAGTCCAGGGGTGGGCAAAATGGTGGATCTGGCCCATAGATGGACTACATTTCCCTGCAGGCCCAATGGCAGTGGCTCCTGGCTGCCACTGTTGGACCCAGCCCCAGTGCCTGAGCACCCTGGCCCATCTGCTGTGCACCTACCACCAGAGGTGGGATCCACAAGGGTGGTGTGCAGGGCCAGGTGGCTGGGCTGGAGCCATGGGCCCATGGGGAGTGGCATCTGGGAGTGAAAGGGGTGGGCAGGGCAGGGAGACCCCAGGATCTCGGGGCAGTGACTGCGTAAGCCAGGGCAGACCTACAATCCACTGCCCACACCCATTGGGGCCCTGCAATGAGCATGGATTGGGGCATGCAGGGAGCTGATTGTGGCTCTGTCCTTGCCCTGTGGTGTTACCACCCTAAGATCCTGGGGTTTCAATGGAGATTGACCAGGAGCTGCATAGGCAGGATGCACACCTGGTGAGGAGCCCTGAATGCAGCTCCCTGCCAGCCAGCTGCACGCCTGCCTGTGCAGCTCCTGGACAGTTTCCACAGAGATCCTGGGACCTTTGGGTGGTGATAGCACAGGGCCAAGACAGAGCCATGATACGCTCCCTGCCTATGGAACCCACGCTTGTTGCAGCAGCATGCGGGAAGCAGATCATGGCTTGGCTCCAACCCCATGCTGTCACTGCCCCAAGATCTTGGCATCTCCCCAACCGTGGCCCCAACCCAGCTGCCTGTCCACATGCCCTACCTGTGTGGGTCTCACCCCAGTGGCGGGTGCAGAGTGCATGGGCCAGGGTGCCTGGGCAGTAGGGGTGGGTCCTGCAGCAGCAGCCAGAAGCTGCTGCCTCTGGGACTGCTGGGAAACAGTCTACCACAGGCCCGATCTGGCCCACGGGCTGTATTTTGTCCACCCATGCCTTAGTTTGTCCCATGGTCAGCCATAACTGGTAAAAAAATCTCGCCCCCCACCCCCATTTTCTACATTCCAAAAATAAGTTGTGTATTATTTGGGGAGGTGTTGTATGCAAGAAAAATGTGGTATTCTACATTGCTAAACTTGTACTGTCTGTGATTAGATTTGAAGAGATTTTGAGTTAGGAGAGGTTGGTGATGAAATAATGCTGTGCGAATGGCAAATCTGAGGTAAAACTCAATGTTGGTTAAACTGCCACTAATTCTTTCTGCTTTAGTTGTCTGTCACAGCAGTGATCATATGGAGCCTGGGCATTACTGAGGGGAATATAAACTGACTGGTCAGGTGTAATAAGTTTTGTGCCCTGGGCAAAAACCTGCTGGAAGATATGAGGGTAGTGGAGGAGGCGGCCAGTCTTACCCACTCCAAGATCCTAGCTGCTGCTGCTGCATCGTCTAGCCGCTCCTGGCAGCCACTCCAGGTGCCTCTGCACCTGGCTGCTACTGCCACAGTATGAGGCTGGTGCTGCCTTGGCAAAGACTCCAGGGGGGCGGTTTCATGGTTTCGTAGTTGGTAGGGTCGTAAGGGACCTGAGCAGATCATCGAGTCCGACCCC
>NW_017729032.1:182374342-182379165 GCF_001723915.1 Gavialis gangeticus | reverse complement strand
ACCTCCTTGGACCTGCTCGTGATGCATCTGTGGATGCATAGCAAGGTGTGGTCAGTAAGGCTAACCACACCTTGTCCTTACATTGGTGGCATGTGTTCATCTTGGAATTGATAGCGACTCCAAGATCCTTTTCTGCCTCTGCATTGACGAGAAGGGAGTTCCCCAGCCTGTAGGTATGGTGCTGGTTCTTACTCCCTAGGTGCAGTACCTTGCACTTGTCAGTGTTGAAACCCATCCTATTCTCATCTGCCTACCCTTGTAACCTGTCCAGATCTAGTTGTAGCCTGTCCCTCCCTTCTGGTGTGCCCACTTCTCCCCACATCTTAGTGTCATCCACAAATTTGAACAAGGTGCGTTTCACCCCCTCGTCCAAGTTGCTGATGAAGATGTTGAACACTGCGGGCCTGAGGACCGAGCCCTGCAGAACCCCGCTGCCCACATCTCTCCAAGTCAAAAATGACCCATCCACTACCACTCTCTGGGTGCGGCCCTCCAGCCAATTTGCGACCCATCTGACTGTAGGCATCACACCACAGTCGCCTAATTTTTTAAATGAGAATGGGATGAGACAGTGTCAAAGGCCTTCCTAAAGTTCAGAAAAACTACATCCACCATGACACCTGCATCCAAGGATTTTGTGACCTGGTTGTAGAAGGCCACCATGTTGGTCTGACAGGATCTGCCTCTAATGAACTACTTCAGAGTCCCCATCTAAATTTGTGCCTGAGGCTGGCACCCCACTTTCCCACTTCAAGTAACATTACTGTGATGCTTAAACAACTCATGTTTTTTAAAGTGAAAGGGAACCAAGAGGATGGTTCTTGTGGAATATTTGAGATCTGCAGACTTGGACTTAGAGTTCACTTGGGCTTTAAAGTTCATTCCCTATGACCCTTCAGCATCATTCTAGCTGTTCCCCCTTTGTGGGGAATATTATTTGAAGCCCACATTAAAGCCTACTGCTGCCTTTTCTGACACTTTCCCCTGCAGTTTTGATGTACCAGAGCAGAATCCTTATTCTGTTTTTCCTTTTTTAAGAACAGTTTCAAACTGGTTAATCTAAAGCAAACACTTGGTGCATCTCTCTAAATTACCAAACAACACACTATTTAAACACTGATAAGACATCTGCATGACTGACATAAGAAACAAACAGCTCTACCTGTCTGCACTTTACTATCTCTTAGCATCTCCCCCCGCCCAACCCATCCATGCCCTTTTAATAAATAAATGTAACCATTTTCTTCCTTATCCACTTAAAAGGTTCTGTGTGGTTGCTTGGATGAAGTCAAGATGAATGGAGTTGCTCTTCAGGAATATGAATATCTGGAAGGTGTGATTTATTAATACAAACTTGTTTGGCTAGTAATAATTAAACACTGCAACTTGTATCGTGTCATGGAAAGATTGTAGAACATCTTGTCGGTAAAAAATGAGTCAGCCAAGTGTTTTCCTTAGCTGTTGGTCTTTAGTGCAGAAAGTAACTCCCCAAATTAAGGTTTGCCCCAGTTTGAGGTATATAGTCCAACTTTCGCAAGAGCATCCTCACTTATGTATCTCCAAAGCAGCCACTCTTACAGCTGTTTCTTTGGGAATCTGAGGAAAAAGAAGAAGAGAATGTCAAAATAGTGTTGGCACCATTCCCCACCTCTCCCATACACTGAAGAACAAGGTGGTGATGCTTGATTCAGGTTCAGTCTGAGTGCAAACTGCCTGTCCTAGTCACAATTGTACAATTTAGGACAAAGAGGAAAGGGGGGCTTGACTGTGTGGCTTTTTTATTATTATTATTATTATTATTATTATTAATTAGCCCAGTTATGTCTGGGGAAATAAATTGCCGCTTCAGGCTTATAACATAAGAAAAAAGAGTTGTTCGCTTGTTTGTTTTCACCTGAGTCTAAACTTGAGTTGGATAATAAATAGAGTGCTTTCAAGGGCACCTGGTTTCGAATGTTGCTTTCTTGACAGCCTGCAGCTAATTTATTGTTTCCAGTATTTAAATCTGAATTGTTCAGTGTCCCAGTTTAAGTGGGCTAGATAGGTGTAAACCTCTTCATAATATTATCATGACAGACATCGCTGTTATATCAGGCATCCGGTGCTGAGTTTTGTTGTGCAAGATTCTGCGTAGAGGTGGCAGTCCTTGGAGACCCCTTTCTGGGCAGCAGGTCTGGCAGGGGAAATACCATGACCACGATGGTGGCAGGGGAATTACCCTGACCAAGGTAATACAATTAAAATGGTACTGCATAGTGGAGGGTTGCACCCTTGTCTGCTTGTGGACAAGACTCCCTCTGAGAGCCTCATGGTTAGTCAGCTTCCCACTGCCCACCTTCCAGTATTCATAGATTCATAGATTGTTAGGGGCTGGAAGGGACCTCGCAGATCATTGCGTCCAGCCCCCCCCATTCTCGGCAGGAAGACAACTGGCGTCAAGTGACTCCAAGCAAGGTGACTGTCCAGTCTCCTCTTGAAAACCACCAGGTAGGTGACTGCACCACCATAGATGAGGATCAGTAGGAGGATCTTGGCTACCAGTAGGTGGATCTCAGCTGCACACTGACTTTATGGAAGTGGGAGTCTCCTTCCTAGCTTGCTCCTGCGGCCATATGGCCTAGGGCAAGCCAAACTCGGGGGCTTCCAAACCGCAAGCCTCTGGGCTTGGGTCTGCATGTAGGATGCCTGGCAAAGGATTTGGAAGCATCTGAAGCCCCAGGCAGGGGTGGAGGATGTTTGCTGGTAATAGAGCCACATTTGGTTCTTGAATGACTCATGGATTTGGAATTGATTTGGCTGATTTGACTTGGAACATTAACAATTTTCCTTAAAAGAAAAAAAAAAGTGTTATCACAATATTCCATCCAGGCTAATGTACCCCACTTGAAAGGAGGGTGAAGCCTTGTGCTAATATGCAATTGTCTATCTGCTTCCTGGCCCTAAGTGAGCCCCCTCAGAGTTTGTTTGACTAGCTCTGCATAGCACTGCCTTGTGCAGGTTCAACATGCCTTGAGAACATACCCAAATCCCACATAGTTGATTTTGTTGTCTACTGAGAGGGTAACCTGCATGGCGTGGGGTATTTGTAGCTGCTCAGCAGAGGTGCAACAGTTGTCAGAGCCAGACACCAGCACCTAGAGAAGGGGCAGCAGGATATAAAGTATTCAAAACCTGTTAACAAAGGCTACATCTGTACTACCATGCTGAACAAGAGACTTGAAACCAGTTTAAAGGGTAACTAATAAGCCAGAAATTGTTCTGCCTTTACATTTCTACTTTCAAAGTTCTACTTTGCATTTATCTAGAGCAAATGATATGGCAGTAATTTCCAGGAAGCAGAGAGCCTATTTTCTGATACTCCTCCCTGTTGTACCTGAGTGTTTCACATGCTCCAAATGAACACTTTACAAATGTTCAGGATTGTAACAGAAACGGGCTTTATTTCTGATTGCATCAAACAGCAGCTTGTGTTGAATGAAGTGCCACAGTTTTTGGACGACAAAGTTCTTTGGGTAGAAGTGATAACTTTTTATTAGACAGACTAAATAGTTGGAAAAATTGTTCTTTGCAAGCTTTCGGGCACAAACACCCTTCTTTATTTTCTGGAGACAGCTGCCTGAGGCCTTGTGTCCCTAATCAGATGAAAGTGGGTTTTCTCTTTTCTTTTCCACAAGATAGCTTTGGCCAGTTGTGCTTTCCTCAGCCTGGGTCCCAAAGCCAGGAGCTGCCAAGGTAAATAAGTCTTGGAAGTCAAGCTTGTGTTCTGGGTTGTATTTGGTAGCCGTGTTGGTCCGAGACACAAAGAAATGCAAAACTCTAGCCCTCTTAGTTCAGAGATGACCCCTTTTATTAGACCAGCTGAGAAGGGGAAGGAATCCTGCCTTATCTGCGCACTTATGAGCAACTCACATAGAGACTCTCATGGACCCAGAGGGACAGACTTCCCCCTTCAGCTTCCTCTGTGTAAAAATGAAGTTTATTTTCTACCTATGAAGAAAACAGGGCGTCGGACTTGATGATCTACTGAGGTCCCTTCCGACCCTAACATCTATGAATCAATGAGGACTTTTTACCACCTTTAATTTTCCCTGAGTGGGAGGAAGTGCATGTGTACCCAAAAGCCTGCAGAAACATACTTTTTGTTTTGTTTTGTTTTTTTGTGATGTTGTAGTTGGCCTAATAAAAGGCATCATCTCTGAACTGAGAGGTCTAGAGTTTTGTATTTCTTAATGCAGGTGTTCAGGAATCAAGGCCGTGGCCTGTTTGGTCTAAGCGCAAAAGCACATACAATGTTTGGGTAGAGACATTCCTGTTTTCCCCAAAGTTTGTGCAAGACAGACCTGCATAGGACTTGGAGGGGAGGGGGTGATTCACACAAAGGCTGGAAAGACACTTCAGTATGTCTGCATCATTTTCGAAGTCTCTCTCCCAGAATTGAACCAGTCACTAGTGGTCATGTTAGCAGTGCTGTTTACAGAGGCAAGATCACTTCCCTACTTGAATCCCTTTTTGCACACTGAAGCGCAGGCAATCTTTTTAGTTTAAAAAACAAACAAACAAAAAACCCCAAAACAGTCGCACCAACTTTTGTTTTAGGGTCCTGACTGAGACTGAGTTGACGGAAAAAAAGGTGCTGCCTCTCCCCAAAGCTTGTGGTAAAACCGCCCCGTGAGGAGGAAGGGGGATGTCGTGTCCCCGGGGAAGGCTTGAAGCGAGGACAGCGGTGCCTTGCCTGCCTGTCCCTGCCCGTCTGCGGCCGTGCCCGCGTCCCCCCTCCCCAGGGTGTGGACAAAGCGGGCGGCCCGGCCCTCCCCCCGCCCCGC
>NW_017729032.1:182369472-182373963 GCF_001723915.1 Gavialis gangeticus | reverse complement strand
CGCTGCGCGCCGTGTACGTGCTGGCCGAGAGCGGGCCGGGCGCCCCGGAGCGCGGGGCGCGCCACTGCCTGCTGCGGGCCTGCGAGGCGGAGGGCGCGCACCTCGCCACTCTGCACTTCGGCCAGCTCGACTTCGGCGAGACCGCCGTGCTGGACGCCTTCTACGACGCGGGTGAGCCGGCACCGGGGGGCTGCGGTGACGCCTTGGTTCTTGGCCAACTTTGCCAAAGAGTTGGGAACAGTTTTCTTCGCAAGCTTTCAGCCCTTCGGCAGGCTGAGGAAGCACCTGCAGTTGTTGGAGGAGGTTGGGGTGGGGTGGAGTGTCCTGGTCCTGGATGGAAGGAATAGTCAATAGAGCCTGGCACGCAGGCAAGGAAGCCAGTCTGTGAAGAAAGCACTCGGTGAAGATGAAGGGTTTTTTCAACCCAAAAGCTTGCTAAGAAACTTTGTCCAACTGTTGAGTTGGTCTAATAAAAGGTATTGGATTCACCCAAAGAACCGTGCCTGCCTATGCGCTTAGACCAGTGTTTCCCAACCTCAGGGAATGGGTTACAGTGTGACAGTTTAGTGGCAGAGGAGGGGGGAAAAAAACAGCAGAAAACCTGCCTGGGTCCCTGCCAGTTTGGCTTGGGGGAAAGTTCCTTTGAGACTCCAGTGCTGGCAATTGGCGAGGAGGATGTGACCGAGGCACTCAGTCAGGTGTCTAGGGAAGACGATTATCTGTGCCACCTCAGAACACCGGTTCCTTCCATCCAGGGTCCCCTCTTCAGCTGCACGCAACTCTGTTGGTTCAGAGGGAGGCAAACTCCCTCCCTCTCCTTTCCGAGTACATCTGGCCAGTTGTGCATGGGGAGTGGGGTTGGCAGCAGAAGTTCCATCCTCTCCTCTTCAGGTATGCGGTGGAGACCTTGAGGCTGTGATCTTCTTGCTTAGTAGAATCCAGATAGGAGTTAAGTTCCTAACCCTCCCTGCAAAGATGAGGGTTTGTGTGGGAGCATCCAGACACATGGCAAGCAACCAAGCACCTTGTTCCTCTTTATGAAACCCACTATGAATCATGCAGACTGTGACACACCCAGGTATGAATGACTAGGGTTCTGTTGCACCCTATTCCACAATGTGAAAGTGTTATGAGCATATTGTTGATCACACAGACATTCCTGTTCTCCCCAAAATTTGTGCAAGACGGACCTGAATAGGACTTGGAGGGGAGGGGGTGATTCACAGAAAGGCTGGAAAGACACTTCAGTATGTCTGCATCCTTTTCGAAGTGTCTCTCCCAGAATTGAACCAGTCACTAGTGGTCATGTTAGGATTACATTACCTTTATTTTATTTACAGCTTGCACTGAGAGCTCATGTTAATATAGCAATCTGTGATCCCTCTTCTGGGCCTGTCTTCTTGTGGCTGCTGCTTTCTGAGATAGTGGGTGTGAACACAGGACAACACAAATATGGAGAAATTTACCTTCAGTTTTACTCCCCTGTGCTCCACCAGTCTTTGTACTATCTGCATATTTAACCAGGGTTTTACGTAGTCATCTACATTGTTGGTAAAATATTAAGAAATGCCCAACCAAGAACTGTTCCAAGGGAGAGTCTGTTAAAACAGTTCCACTCACTGTTATAGTCTCATTAATATCATCTTGAGATCTGTCAATCAGCTAGTTTTTAATCCATCTAATCTGTGCCCCAGCATTTAAAAAAAATGATGTGGTACTTAGTTACCTACCTTGGAAAAGTCCACGTATAGTACTACAGTATATGAACATGGGTGTCTTTATCAACCAGACCTGCAATCCTGTTAAAGATAGCATACTTGTGACAATACTTACCATTCATTAAGCCATGCTGATTGTCATTAATTATATTTTTAGAGCTAGCTCCTTGGTACAGTCCCAAATTCACCATGTTCTTATCTGGTATTGATATTGGGCTAACTGTCTTTTACCCTTTAAAGTATTGGAACTGCATGGGAAGTCCTCTAGTCTTTTGGTATTTCCCCAATTTAAGGTATGTTAAAATTAACATTAATAGTTTAGAGAGCTCCCTTGACTAGCTCTTTTTAGGACACGTATGTTTACGTTTTGTGGGCCTGTTGATATAAAAAATAATATATTCTTAAAAGTTATTGCCTCATCCTCTTTGGTTATTGGTGGGAAGCTTTTTGTTTGACCCATGTCATCATATGGGGTGGCTATTCCCTCCTGCTTGATTTGTTTCAAATTCACAAGTGCTTTCTTTTTGTCTTTTTTATATTGCCATTACAACCAAGCTTCACCTAGGGTTTTTGTTTGTTTTTTTTGGTTTGAACATTTAATAAACCTACTAGCCTTCAGTTATTTCATCAGTTCCTTTGACTTCTCTCATCTTTCACAGACACTTTAACTTGCAACTGTGCAGCCCCTTTTTCATCCTGTGTATATAAACTTTTGTTTGGTTTTATCATCACTTCCTCATCTTCTTTAAATATGAACATTATCTTGGTCAACATTAGCTTTTTTCACATCTGTGGAATTGTGGTTTTTGGAGTATGCAGTAGGATACTTTTGAACAATTCCCAGTTTCTGTTGAAACTTTCCACTTGAAATGTCATGTTCCCAGTCATGCAAGTTTTAGAAAAATAGCCCTTTTAAAATTGCAAGAATATAAATATTCTGTTAGTGTGATATGCTGCTTGTACAAGGTAAATGTAAACAGATCGCATTCACTGATCCCTATGCAACTGCTTCCTTTTTTCTTAATTGTTCAGTGAGGCCCAGTATCGCATTAACCCACTTTGTTTGCAGGACCTTTTATATAAAGCAGTTATTGTATATTCTTTTTTTAAACTTTAGGAAAGCTTTATTTTTGACCTCACAGGATATCCAGTGAACATTAGGTGTGTTAATAGATTTTCTTCCTGTGCCTTTTAGAAAGATATTTCAGGAGGAGTTTGTCATGTTCCTTAATGAAACTAGGTATGCACTAACTGATGCCCACCAATATCTCATCTCTAGCTAGAACTTTGATCCATAAGTAATTGAGAGCCTATGATTCTGATTCATGTATAGTTCTGTAACACATAACATTTTTTTTTATATAAAGTACCTTTTTATTTAAAAACATCTCCTTTTTTCAATTCTGCCTGTATAGAACACATTACAACTGTCATTTTAATTTTGACCCATCCCTGTAATTTTCTATAACACCAAATACAGGCAGTCCTCAGACTTATGATACAATTGGTTTCTGAAAACTGCATCTTAAGTTGAAACATCGTAACTTGGAAGTGATTTTCCGTAATTTTGCCAAAAATATCCCAGAATTTTGTATTCAATTAATTATAGATGAGTAATATAGCTACATGATCGCTATTTCCAATATAAATATATTAATATTTATTTGGAAGGACTTCTTTGAGGTGACTTTGCTGGACTTTTTGAAGGGCTCTTGGTTGGACTTTTTGAAGGGTTCTTGGCTAGAGTCTTCTCAGGAGTCTTGGCTGCAGGTTTCTCTGGGGTCTTGTCTGCTTTCTTAAAGTATCCAAGGAAGTTTGGACAGATTATTCTCCAGGGAGATGGGCAATACAGCAAACTTGTTCGCTGGCATGGCATCGGATCAAGCATCGTAAAGTTGAAACTGATGTCAAAGTCAAAACAAGGAATCAATTTATAAACATTGTACGTGCTGTTCGTTGCAACTTGAAATGCCTTAAGTTGAGGACTGCCTGTAAACCTATAATACCTAATAAATGGTATCATTGTTTTTCTCATGCATATGAACATCTCCAACTTTTCTTGTCATTAACTAAACGCCTAGCATTAGTTTATAGACAATTTATGTGCCCATTTGTACATGTATTTGTCATATGAATGGCACCATAAATAGGGTGACCACATGTCCCAGTTTGGCTGGGACACTCCAGGATTCCCTAGTCTGGACCCAGACAGTTGGTAAAAAGTCCCAGGCCGGAGTCCAGCGGGGAGACAGAGCAGCATGGTGTGCCAGGCAGGCACCACTGCTCCTGCAGGAGGCAAGGTAGGCAGACTGAAGAAGGTGGCATGTCTTTGCTCCAGCATAGGAGCCGTGGTGCCTGGCAGACTGCCTGCCTGGTGTACCATGCCACTCTGCCTCCCTACTGGACTCTGGCCTAGGACTTTTAACTAACCAGCCAGGACTGGGCTATGGAGTCCTGGAGTGTCCTGGCCAAATGGGGATGTATGGTCACCCTAACTGTAAGGCACATATTTGGATGTTTGTACTAAGCTTTCCCTTTTGCTTCATGGTTGGTTCTGACTACTCAAGCTAATCGGCACCTGGGAGGTTTGTATCCTGCTACTCGGTGGAGGCTGTCAGAGACTTATGATCTACCTCTCCATAGTAAGTGTCCCAATATTCCCCTGAAAAGGTCTTTTCCTCTACGGTGCTTAGTTAACCAACGTTTCACTTCACTTCTCACATCTCTTGCTCCAGGTACAGAAACAATTTGCAAGATCATCTGGTTTTTGTGT
>NW_017729032.1:182366136-182369350 GCF_001723915.1 Gavialis gangeticus | reverse complement strand
GGCTGGTTTTTGTGTGTGTGTGTGTGTGTGTGTGTGTGTGTGTATGTGTGTGGAGGGGGCTGGAGGGTTCATAGGATCTGGTATTGAGAGACAGTCTCTTTTTCTAAGTCATATATACAGTAAATTCTGTACAAGTCAATAATAACCAAATATTTTTATTCTCTTTTCTGGTCAGTGTAAACAACTGGTGGGCTGCTTCATTTTTTGGGGTCCATAGTAAATATCGACATTGTACTTTTTGAAATTGGCACTTTTCATCTGATAATTAGCAGATATTTTAAGGACCGAGTATGGATAGAGACCTCTTTTAAGGATGACTTCTCTAGGTCAGGTCTTCGGCCCCATGGTTTAACTACAACTCTAGTAGTTGATCCGTGTGATCACTGACTTCTCCCAGGTGCAGCTCTGGGGAGACGTTTGTATGAAAATTATTCTGGACCTAATTCATAGGGGTGAAGAAAAGAGGAGGATGTGTGACAGAGGAGGAGTCAAGCAGGTGTAAACTCAGCAAGTTTAAACTCAACTCGCCTGTAAACTCAGCAGGTGATTTAAAGATGGGCTAAGCAAGGCACTCGCCCCCCTCTCTTTGAACTTCAGATTAATATTAATTAGGGAAACACCTTTGTTTTGGGTTTCTCTGTTTGAACAACAAGTGGAACCCTAAGGCCAGAACCTGAAATAGATATGGAAGTGGCATAGTTCTTTTTCTGGCTGTTGCAATTAGCGCTGAGTTGCTTGTTTCAATAAGCCTGTGTTTTTCTTCTTGATTCGCTTTCCTCTTCCATCAGTCTCAGTTGCTTGAAAATTTAATTTTAATATCTGAAGTCTTAGCCCTAAAATCAGGAGCACAAACCAAATTTGAGAGAGCGTCATCTAATGCAGTGGTCTCTGAAGTGGGGTGCGTGCAAGATGATCCATTGGGGTGCGGGAAGAAAATATTAGAACTTCTATTTATATTTATATGTATATAAATATACATATATTGGGGGTGTATGCTCAAAAATTTTTTACTGATAGGGGTGCACGATCAAAAAAGTTTGGAGACCACTGATCTAATGCATCAACCATGTATATTTTATTGTGGGATCTATCCCAGTCTCTCTTTCATCTTTTGCAATAAAGAGATGTGTTGTGTGCTACTGAAGTCAGATGGTGTCAGATAATAGTAGGTGATCAATATTCTAATAAATTGGTATATTTACACTGATCTACATGAACTTGGATATTTTTACTTCATGTTGGAGTACATCACTTTTCCATGTTTCATCTATGATAAATTACTTTATACTAGGGTTAGGTATTTGACTGGTGAAATAAAGTTCTGTCAATTGACTGGTCAAAATTGTAAAAAACTTCCAATAGGTCCAAATACCTATTAGCTGGAAAAAGCACACGTTTCTATTAAGAAGTGTGTCAAAAAATACAAAATCTTATTTCTGTCAAGAAAACTAGAAAAAGTGGGGGTTGGGGAGAGATTGCTATAATCTTTGAATGGTTGAAAAATATGAAGTCAATCAACCAGTCAGTTGACAGTATTTGACTGGTTTGCCAACCCTACTTCTTGCTGACTGTGTCTGAAATCCAAAATATATTCTCTGTGGTTTTCCTCATGTATGTTCCATGGGCTAGCTTCTGTAATATCAAATGTGTAAGTATGGGGTTTGTGACTGAGTGTACTTGATCAAAAATTAGTTATCCAAAATTAGGTAACTAAATGGATCAATTTCCTTTGAAGAATTGCAAGATCAAAGCCTTATTCAAGTGTTCAAGATGATGGAAGTACTCTCTCTGACTTCCCAGTGCTGTACTCCAGCCACCATGTCACAGGCTGGGTATTACCTAGTCCTGTCTCCTGTGCTCCTTTTGAAGTTGGCTCGTTGGGCAGCCAAGAGAAGGAGAATATGTGAGGCCAGGAGGAAAAGAGGAGTTTAGGAGGTGTGTTGCTCTGGGTATGGATGAGATAGGGCAGTAGAAGTATAAGAAAAGCAGGGGACAAGAGAATAATGTACAGGAAACATTAGCTGAGCTTGACTTCAATTTGGTGGTTCAAGTGTGCACTTGTCTTATCAAACCTGTTTTTAATGCCCTATCCTACAAATATTCTGAGTTAATACTTGGTAACAAGTACAGTTAAAATGAATTCCAATGATTGAATGTGTTTACTTCAGAAAGTAGTCTGAAAAAGATGAAGGATTGGTCTAATACAGAAAAAGTACCTGTTAACTTTTAGTCTCCACATGAGATTAGATTTGTTAGTTTGTTGTGCATGGGACAGTTGGAAAATACATTTAGGAATTCTAGTTTTTTGCGGTATTTCTTGTTGGTTTTATATCTGGTGGGAGAGTGGCAGGATGAAATGAGGCTTTGGATTTTGTGAAGGAAAACAAAGTTTTAAGACTCTATCCTCTATGTATGGTGCTTTCACATAGTATCAGGTTTGTTAGCTAATCTGAAATGAAAATAAAAATCTGTAGTAAAAATGCTATTGTTTAAAATGGTATTGGTGCTTGGCACCAGTTATCCATGCTGAATAGGACTGCATACTATGCATTGCTGTGTAATGGACCAATTGTACATACAGTTATTAGCAGCCTCTCTGCTGCTGTACCTTTGAAGTCCTGTTTCTGAATTACTTGTTTCAGATGTTCTCTTTTTATCTAAATGGGTACTTGACTTTCATTCAATCTTTTAAAGTCAATTTGGGAAAAGGATACTGTTGTTATGTAAAAACCAAACATTTCATCTTGTTGGTTTTGTTAGTTTTGTTCATGTTCCACAAGATAATGGAGAAATTACCAGCTTTACTTAGTCCGGTGAAGATGTGAAATTCATTACATGTACATGAAGCAAATTGAAAGGATATTTAGTTAAATATTTCTCTATGTAAAGTAAAAAATTGTGCCTGACTGAAAATAAATGTGTGTAATTGATATATTGTATCTTTAGCTTCTTATACTGATTGACTGAGTGTTTGTGAAGAATAGGGCTGGGATAGAATTGAGTCAGATATCTTTTCACTTTGCAAAACTAGAGGTGGATTAGATTTTGGTAATGACTATAAGATATTGTTCACTGTTCCTTAGTGCCCCTTGTTACTTCTGGGTGAAATAATGACTGCATCTGACCAAAAAAGAACATAAAATGGATTTAGCTTTGCAAAGAATCAACAAAACTACTGAAGATGAAATTTGTAAAATGTTTTGGAGATGAAGTT
>NW_017729032.1:182339890-182361136 GCF_001723915.1 Gavialis gangeticus | reverse complement strand
GAATACTGGAAAGACTGAAAAGCAAAAGGGAGGGGACAGGGAATTCGTAATGTGCCTGAAAAGAGCACTTGGTCATTAAAAATGAGCTAGCAAAGAGATGACAAGAATGAAGCTTGGACCTCGCTAGCCAATACCTTTTCTGAGAATTGCCAACCCTTCGACTATTTTACTAATTTCTATCTGCAAAGTCTGTGGCTCCTGGTTGAAACCTCTGAGTAACAAGGACACTACCTTCAGCCCTGTCAGCAACTCCCTTTTGGACTTCAGTCCTGTTAAAGAATAATCCCCTCACCCCACCTCCCAAACGACTCTGTACAACCAATTCCTTCTTTTTCCTTTCACATGACTTTTGCTTTACCTCTACCTTCTGTTTCCTGTAAAGGATGATCTTTGGTCTGTACTGGAGGGCCTCTCATTTTCTTCCCAGCAGCAGACCAGATCTCATTTTCTACCTACCACTTGGGCCCAGCCCAAGTCTGTTTCCATCAGATATGCCAAAACTTAAGGATCCCTGAAATATATCAGAGCCACAATCTAGTGTGCATATGTGTTAACCCCACAGAGAGGAAAAACTCAATGCTTCCTCAGATGTTCACTTCCACAAGACTCCATGAAGAGTTTGCTACCTTGTCCAAATCTTAAGAAGCCAGTTCTCAGCCCAGAAACTCTCTTTAATGGTGGCCCTGTCAGCAAAACTTGCCACATCTCCAGCCTCCTCCAAGGCAATTAAGAAAGTAGTAAATGCCTGTGTGCAACAGCATGTCATATCAGCCAGCATCCTGGATGCTTCGCATGCAGGGTTCATATCAGGGCATAGCACAATGACTGCTCTAGTGACACTAACATAACTTTCTTATAGGCATGGACCCAGGTAAATTCTCCATGCAGGTCCTGATGGACTTTTTTGCTGCCTTTAGCACAATGGATTGCAATCTACTGCTGATACAACTTTATGACACTGGAGGAATAAATGACCCAGCACTGCAGTAGCTCCAGTCTGAAACTGTTGATGACAATGTGTTTAGCAGAATCCATTGATTTTCATTGGGACCTGACGGGGGCCGCAATGTGAACACTTTCGCTGTGGCCAAGAAATAGTAGTGGCTCCAGTTATTTCTCTCAAGCAGAACTTGGTCAGTGGTAATGGGTAACTGCTCCTCTTCTTCCTCAGGGATCTGTTCCTGCTTCTCGTCAATATCTTGGTGATACTACTGGGAGGGATACTAGACTCCAGGGACTTGGCTTCCAGCAGTATGCCAACAATAGCGAACTATGTATCCTTTCCTAACTGGTGTCACCACTACCACTACTAAAATGTTACTGTCCACTAGAAATCAACCCCACCGTGTGGAGTGGCTCACTTGGCTGGAACCTTGGATGGAGCAAAGCAATGATGTTTGAAAACTTGAAATGCTTGGAAGAACTAGTTGAGATCATGTCCTTCCAATTTGGCAGTCCCCATTTATCTGTGGTGCAAACCTCAGGGTTTTATTTGATTCCACACTGAGTTTGGATGCAGATTTTTACCCCTTGTTTGCTCAGAAATTTACCTCAGTTTGCTGCCTTTTTCCTGGATGATGACTTTGCTGCAGTAATCTATATTTTTGTTACCTCCAATTACTTTTACTTAATCTCCATTAATGGGGGTGATTTGTTTTCCTGTTTAACCTAAGCTGTTTATTTTTTTGTGGGAATTTTGTTTTTGGGAGGTTGTTAAACATCTCCCCTAATAATATAGTTGGTTTAGTAAAAGGTTACCATATATTCCCTGGACTACCATGGGTAAAACAACACTGCTGATGGTGGCAGAAGGCTGAAGAAAACATGTCTTTTTATACTTGACTTTCTATAGTGAGGCTTCTTTCAACAAAGTTTAAAATTATTTGGAAGAAATAACAGATTAGTGATAGAATCTTTTTGGAAGACATGGTTATAAACTTTAACTATG
Organism: Gavialis gangeticus; assembly: GCF_001723915.1. Classification (NCBI taxonomy): domain Eukaryota; kingdom Metazoa; phylum Chordata; order Crocodylia; family Gavialidae; genus Gavialis; species Gavialis gangeticus. Next base: position 182,359,188 of record NW_017729032.1, on the reverse strand, counting down.
AAGTCCTAAACTTTTACATTTTTATTTCTGTCTATAGATACTGTGGAATAGATAGATACTTGGAATTACTATCCTGAAATATTTTGCACCTTTTTTTTCCATGTATTTCGTTCTCTCTTACATTCTTGCCAACTCATATTTGATTGGATAGAAGATGCTAATCTATATTACTGCATTTTTTTCAAATGTTTTTCTTAAATGAGGATGGCCAATGTGTGACCTGAAGGAGCTGTGCAGACTTGGCAGGCTTTGTTTGCTAGCCAGCCAAGGTATTCAACATTAAATGATGTGCGACTCTCAAGAGGTTGGGTTTGAATAATTATCCCTTTTATTTTAAATGATAAACCCAATATTTGTCCGTTCAGCATTTTTATATTAAGTTCTTGATCTAGAAATTCTTTTTGCTGCATTGGGAGATGGAAAGTGAATAGTATTTCCCATGCAAATTGATGAACACCTGAGTTTCACAGAAGTTAAAAATACTCCATGAACAATCTTCTTTATGGTACTTCATTATATTTCACTTCTGGATATGATCCACCTTTGAAAGTACATTGCCATCCTAAAAGTTAAATAAATAAAGTTAACCTTCCTCAGACTACAAGAAAGGTTCAGCCTTGGTTCAAACTGGAGTTGTTTTTTTATGTTTTAAACTAGTTCACTGAGACCTAGTCAACACTGCTGTTGAAATATTCTTATGTAACCCACTGCTGTGGACAAGTATGCAGTGTCTGTTTTTAATTTACTGCCATTTTCCCCTGTAGTTAAACAGAGCAGAGAAAAAAAAGATAGACCCAGCAGAATAAATAGACTATTTTACCTTTGAAGAGAATTGGAGACTAGTGTTCTGAATTCAGTGGTCAGCCACAATGAAGAGTCAGTAGTTAGAATTCCAAACATTCATTTGTAACAGCAGTGGCATATTATCCAACAAATACAGTTCTTGTTTGTGAATCGCTAATTATTCACTCGTGAATACTTATCTGAGTATTTGCTTTGTAGCTCAGATGGACAGTTTTGATTGCTTATGTGCCTAGTCAATTTAACTATTTTCTGTTCGTCAACAACTACATGTGATTGACCCCCTAAATGGCCTAATGTCTCTGGTCTCTATCAGTCAGCTGATCCTTTTTAAACCAAAAGTAAATGACAAAAAGCAAATAACTATTTGTATTGATTTCTGAATACAGGTCATTATAACAAATATAGGAACTTCCCACATTCATTTGTACAAATGTTAGCAGATAACCAAAAATAGGAAACAAATGTGAGTGCACCAAATACAGAAGTTGAGAGAGCCAGGTAGTATTCACTCAGTTCCAGTGGTCAAAACTTGATTGAATCTAGAATGGAGACTAGAGTATCTTTATTCTTTTTAAAAATAAGATTGATGTGTGCTGATTGCACAAGTAATGGGGATGTCTTTTACCAGTGTTAGGAGGTGTTCTGTAGATAGAAGACTAGAATTGCTAAATTTGTGGCCTTTGAAATGTGAGCCATGCATAGTGATGACAAGAAGGTGAGAAGGAATGATTTAGGTGGACTGTTGAGAAGATCTTTTTTCCCACCTGGCTTATTTAAGTTGGAGCCCCTGTATTTTTTTTTTTTTTAAAGATGCAAGAACACTTGGATCAATTGCTTTTCAGAGAGGTTTAATAAGAGTGCTTCTGAATATCAGACCTTAAATATCTTTTTGCTGGACAACAGTTTTTATGGGCGGGGGGTTGTTTTATTTTGTGGTGTGTTTTTTTTTGTTTTTTTTTATTTGAGTACTTGATAAATTCAAGGGGTGATAATCTCAGCCAAATTAAACTGATAGGAATACTGCAACTTGAAACCATGATTCATCCAAGGTGTCTTCAGGATACTGGAGTATACATAACAATTAGCAGTAAAACCCCAAGTCATTTCTCAATGTAAACCTTTTTAAACAGATAGATTTTATCTTTTTTGAAAAGCACCAAATGAATGGCCCTGCAGGCCAATTACTTTTTATTTAACTGCTTGGTGGGTACAGCATTGGTGTAACATCAGCATCCATCAGTACATCTAAATTCAAGTCATAATACATCTAGGAGCAGGAAAGTATAGTTGTCATACATCTTAGTGTCTGGTTTCTTTAAATGGGAGTGCCAGGTTCCAAGGCAAAGCACGGAAAGGGGAGGAATTCTCAAATTAATGTCACCTGTACAAGGTTAGGTTGGCCACCTTGTACCTATGCCTGTTTAATTCCATGTTCACTATGTATACCACAGGACCCCTCACCTCCTTCAGTAAGTGGGTAGTAATTCAATATTTCTTTCTGCCTTCCCTCTCCCATTCATTTGCAACCTCATGCATTTTTATGCATGTTACCCAAACCCTAAACTGAAGAGGGGAGTTGAAACCTAAACTGAAACTCTGGTGCTCTCAAGTTTTGTAACAGAAAATTTCACAGTTGTTAACATACTTATTTATATTCGCAGTATACCTGTGAAATGAGGTGGCATTGTTCTCATTTTACTAATGAGAAACTGAAATATAAAGATTGACTGAAATAATAAAAAATCCACTCATTTTTGATGCCCAAAACTGATGATACGATGATGAGATACTTAAGGCCCTGCTTTTTTCACAAAACTTCTGCACTGCATATCACTTCATATATTCAAAGAACAGCTCCAGCTGAATCTGTATCTAGCCCAATTGTTGTCATGTTAGGCACCCAGAAAGTGAGAGAATGCACATTGAGGGCCAGATTCAGTTACACTTGTGAGGTGTGTAAGTGGATTTCAGGGCAAGTGTGATTCTGCTCCATCCTAACTGAGTCCTTGGGAAAACTGTTGAGACAAAAATTAGTTGGTTCTCTTTTTTTGTGACATCCTCTTAAGGGTAAGATGGTGGTTGTTACAAAAGTAGATGCACTAATGGATTTTCAGTGACCAGAGTAGGGTAGGATACCATTGTCCTTAGGCACAGCCGAATGTAGGTGGAATAGAATCTTATTCCCAAGCGACCTCCGTGTGAAAAATCTTGGTTATATCAGTTGCCCAGCACCACAGCAGAACAACATGGCAAAGGCAGGTAAAGAATTCAGTTTTTCAGGATGCAGACAACTGAATGACACCATGCAAGCATATTTTTCTCTTCCTGCAGTCTTCTCCTTTGTTCACTATACATCTTCCCTCTTCTGCAGCAAATGAGGTGGCACAACTCCATTCGGTAAATATCTGATTAATCCCAGAGCATTCTCTGGCCAGTTACTGATAAAATTATGTTTTGTCATTTAGGTTAGGATCTTTCTCTTCCCGTTTCAGTTGGTACTGGAATAACGATGAACCGTGCTCTTAGCTATTGAGAGAAGGAAAAACGCCTGGCAGACTCTCCTAAGTTAATCAAGGAGCAAAACAGCTGGGCCCTGAATCGGAAGGGAGATATCATAGTATCTTGCATACTACACACATCTTTTCCCCAAAATTCAGCTGCTGGAAAATGGGATACACCTAAGTAAGGAAATATAATAATAGCAGTTTCTGACTGCTGGGGAAAGGTTTAAGTAATGCTGTAGTACTGCATCTGGGGCTACCTAGCTATTGGCTAGGTAGCTGTGGACACTTTCTCCCCTTTCCCTCTCCTCAGTGGGGTCTCAATGGTAGACTAGCATTGCTTATGGGATTGACTGAAATGATGACACTAGAATAAGATGCACACCAAATTGCTAAATCAGTCAGAACAGAGTGCAGAAATTGGGCTAGAAATCTAGCAAATGGAAGTCGTAGTGGCAGTCAGAGTCTCTGGATCTTTAAGTCCTCAAGCTTGACCAAAGACCCTGATCCATTAATCTTTGCCTGTTGACTGAAGTGTGCTTGGTGCAGCTGGAATGTTTAATGAATTTCATTGCCAAGCTCTAAGAAGCCTCTCATGTGCATTTGAAAATTGCAATTTTAACGTGTCCACATATGAGCTCATTCTTCACAGCAAGTTGAACTCTCTGCCAGATTTCAAATTCCTACCCCAAAAGATGGGTGTGCTAAGATTTTTTCAGTTACACCAGCATTAGGAAAATAATTAGCAATGAGCAAAGCAACATATATTTCTGTAACAGATTCTTAGAAGCAGCTGAGTTAATAATAGTGGTACATGCAAAATTTCAACCTAAAGATTTTGGAAGTTATAAATAACTAAAAGCAGTATCTTTTAATAGATAATATAAAGTAGCCTTAACTATAGATGTAGCTGCTCTCCTTATAACTAGTATATCATTTTTGTTATCTTTTATAATGTAGCTTTCTAAGAAAAAAATACTTTAATTTGTATATGACAAATTTCTGCTTTTCTGCTTTTTTTTCTTTTCTTCATATTTACTTAACTCATATTTTTGGCCTTCATTAGCCAAACATCAATACCTCTCCTGTTCCTATCTCAATACTTGAAAGAAGGTCTAAAGCTGGATTCAAAGGTTCTATGCTATCTGTATTACTGTTCTCCATTCACCAACTATTGTACATCTTTTTTCACAGATCTGGCAAATTGATATTTTTCTTGATTTAAGTACGTTAGAGAAAAATATATTTGCTTTAACCCAGTCTTCAGTTGTGACTGCTTACATGAGTGTTACATGACAGGAACACAAACAGAAATCTCAATCTGGAAACCACTGTTAATTTTTAAGGGATCAGTAGAGAAATACTTATCATAGGCTGTATTTTCTCACATACAGATTTAATACATACCATATTTCACAGTGTATAAGTCGAGTTTTGAAGTCCAGTTTTTAACTCTTAAAATTCAACCTCCACTTACACACCATATCACTGTCCCCTGTGAGCACTGCTGGGCTCAGCGCTTGGCTGGTGCAGGACAAGATGTGCCACTCGCAGGGGATGGGGATGGGCCAGCTGAGTGCTGAGCCTGGCACTGTCTGCTGCGAGTGGTGCTGCTGAGCAGAGCCCATTCTGCTCAGCAGCACCACTGTCCCCTGTGAGGAGTGCTGGGCTTTGTGCTCAGCTGGCATGGCCCAGGCCAAACTGTTTGCTGGGGATCAAGGTATGCCAGCCAAGCACTGAGCCTGGTGCCGCTCAGGGGATGTGGCCGGGCTCAGCTGGTGCAGTCCCATTCCCTGTGAGTGGTACTGCCTGGGTTGCACCAGTCGAGTGCCAAGCCCAGCCCCATCCCCTGCAAGTGGCACTGCTGAGCACTGAGCCCAGCTGCAGCAGCCAAGTGCCAAGCCTGGCGCCGCTTGTAGGGGCTGGGGCTGGGGCTGGGCTCGGTGCTTCGCAGCACCGTTCACAGCAGACAGAGCCAGGCTCTGAGCTCAGCTGGTGCAGCTCCATCTCTTGAAAGTGGTTCCATGCTTGGTGTTCGGTTGGCGTGGCCCAGGCAACATCACTCTCAGGGGCTGTGCCAGCCGAGCTTCAAGCCCATCCCCGTCCCCTGCAATCAGTGCTGTGGCATGTGTCCACTCCCCATGTGCCCAGCTTGCAGTGAGGGCCTGCAGGGGCTGGTGTAAGTCAGGCTGTAGCCTTAAGAACAATGAGCCATTAAGTCAATTGACTGTCTCTGCTGTCTGAACAGTATTACCACAGTTTAGAGCAGGAATCAAACCAGGATACTTCTAACTCCAGGCAGGAAATCAGTTTTCCTGCTGAATACATGCACACCAGCTTTGGGGGGCAGATTTCAGGGGAGATTTCAGATTTCTGTTGTACGTGAGAAAATATGGTAACATTTCATTTTTGTATGGCAGCTCTTTTTCTTGCATGTCCTAATATTCTAGAATCTCATAATTTTATTATCAGTCTCAGGATAATGGACATTTTGGGGGTGTTTTTATTAGAGCAGTTCCCAGACAGTTGCTGTAATTAAAATGGCTCACTGTCGCATGTATTAAGTCCTTGTACATTTAAAAATGGCTGTGGGATGCTTCATCTAAATGTCATTTGACAAGGTTTAGATAAAATGCTCCTGTGGCCATTTTAAAATGTGTGGGGGCTTAATGTACACGACAGGGAGGCGATGCTGAAGCATTCTAATTAGAATGCGGAGCAGACTCAATCCAGTGCTTTCTAACTGGAACACAAACAAGCATATGTATAGGCAGGCTTTTTTCTTAATGCACTAATTGCTAGAATACAAGGATCTGAAGAAAATTCTAATTTTTCATTAGAAATTTTTTCTTCTAGTTCTCAGGGTGGAAAAGAAAAAAATTGTAAACCTGAGGCAAGTTGCCTCTGATGAGACAAACTGGAAGGCAAATAAAAATAATCCAAAAAATTGTTTAAAAATTTCATAATTTCTCTTTTTTTTTTGTGAATGCTTCAGATTATCACTGTTGATAATCTTTTTCTATCAATCTTTGCTTACTTTATAATTTTTCAGGTGATAATTTTTGGAGTGGAATGATGATGCTGGTTTCAGAATATTCCATTTTGTATTTTAAATTATTAAATGTGCCATATTGGTTTCAGTCCTAAGATCTAAAAAGTGAAGTTTCAGATACCAGTTTCTAATGAGACGTAATAGATGCCAGTGAATCATGAGGTATATGACGTAGTTCTATTTTTATCTGTGTTCTCCATACTACAAGATGAACAGCAGATGTGATGTTTGGGTACAATTGTAACTGTACACCATAATGCTAGTATATATTTAGAAGGTGTAATAATTGGATAACTTTTTAACTCTGTGTTGAAGTTTACTGTATGGGGGGGGTGCTTATACAGAATTATAGGTATAAGGGATGGAAAATTATTTGCCATTTTTACCAGTCCTAATGTTTTGCTTGTATATTATTTCTTTTGCAAAATATCCAGTGTATATTATCATGGATATGAGTAAGAATTGGGGATGTAGTTTCATAAAGAGGGACCTACTTAATTTGCAGAAATCAACAAAAATAAAAACTTAATACAAATAAAAAGCTGGCTCCCCATTAGGAGCCAACGGTCCTTGTTGCCAGGAGGAGAAGGTGCTGGCAGGCAGTGTGGCACAAAGGGCAGCAGACAATATGGTGGTTGCCCCCTCATCCCAGGGCCTCTCCGCCAATCAGCACCAAAGGGTGGGGAGGCATGGCATGAAGGGCAGTCAGCAACCAAGATGGTGGCTTCCCCCTTGTCCCTCTTCCTACCCGTGCATCTGTGCCAGTCGGTGCCAAGGGACGGATTGCTGCAAAATTCCTGTGGAACTGGCTCTGTACGTTGCAACCAGGCCATGAAAAACCATTTGTTTAGCCACAATTGAGGTAGGTTCATAAAGAAGTCTTGGACTAATATTTTCAAATTTGATTGCCTAAAATATGCATCTGAAATCCACGTTTGGCCAACTAAATAAGTGATCTTATTTTTGGTGCATTTTTTTCAACCCCACGGCGCCCTTAAAAGGATCTTATGGCATCCCCAGGGTTCTGTAGCACCCTGCTTTAGAATCACTAGACTAGGCTGTTTCTGGGGATACACATTACTTTCTATGTAAGAGGCTCCCAAGTTGATGGCTCTGTAATTATACCTGCTTTTGTTCCACGAGTCCAGATTGCTCTGCTGTGCTTGCTGTACGGCTGCAGTTCATTCCTATTTAACTTTCAGCTAGTCAGAAGGTCTGTTAACTAAAATAGTGATTTTTTTTTTTTTAACCAGTATCATGAGATCCGTTGAAGGGTGCTGTATTAACACCGTTGGGGGTGGAAACACCTACACACAATTCACAGGATAAACTCGGGAGATTTTGAGTTGGAATCCATAGTATTAAAACCACTTCTGACTTGTTGTAGTTTAAGTTCTTTGCAGAAAAAAAATTGCTTGATGATATTTCCATAGTCAAAGGAGGAGTGAAAGCTAAGTGCAGGCATTGTCCAGATCTGCTTGGGTGAGGGGGAGAAGTGGAGAGGTTGCCAGATGTTGAGGGATTTCTGTGTGGCTTGCCTCCCCCTCACCCCAAATGAACCTGGCACTCTGAAGTGCAGGGTCTCTGTCAGGGAGGTGCATTGACAATATGAGTTTCCAGGCAGGGATTGAAAAGCTGTGGAGATTGGGGGAAGAGAGGGGAGCTAAGGCATGCAGCCCCTTGGGAACCACATGTAGGGAGCTACACATGCTCCCCAGTACTGGAAGACATTGGGTACTCTACCATCCCCGGTGCAATTCCTAAATGGTGAAGGAGGGTTTTATTTTGGACCCTTAGCAGTGTACATAAAGACGTTTACTGCGGAGTAGACTAATTAACTTTGCACTTAATGTCTTGGTGTCTACATGTGCAGGGCTATTAGGCTGGAGTAATCAATAAGCCAGGTAGTACCAGAAAATACAAACTTTCCTCCTGTGGAGGTTTTTACTCTGCAGCACATGTGTATATGCTGACCCGGCTGGTTGGGGCATGAGGATATTTCAGTGCAGGGGCTGCTTGCCAGCTAGCTTCATGCTGGAGTTCTTGCGTGATCCAGTCAGCCCTTCAGCAGCACTTGAGCCAGGTTGGAGCAGCACTTCCTGCCGGTGGGGGCTGCTCTGACCTGCTTCAGTGTGCTGCGGTCCCAGGTGCACGTATAAGCACAGTGCCCCCCCGGAGTTTATTGCTCTGAATTAATTGCACGTGTAGACATGCCCAAGGACACTTCTGTCCAGGGATGGTTGTGAACCAGTTTCCAATTGGTGACATCCTTGGAATACTACAAGTGTTATGCCTGTCTTCACCCTTAGTTCATACTTCGGTTCTAAGAGCTGAGGTGCATTAACTTAATAGTTTATAGATCTGTATCTGGGGAAGAGATCTTTATTGCAATTCTGGTTTTGAGCCAATAGTACCATAGAAAACTTGAAATGGAATTCCCAGTTGGTGTTGGTCAACATCTCGTGAGAGAACTTTAGTTTAATAGATTTCATACACTTCATAGACATTAGGGCTGGAAAGGACCTCAGAAGATCATCGAGTCCAGCTCCCTGCCCAAGAGGCAGGAGACAGTCAGCTGGGGTCATAGGATCCCAGTAAGATAAGCATCCAAATTTCACTTGAAGGCATTCAATGTAGGTGCATGAACCACCTCTGGTGGCAGGCTATTCCAGACCTTGGGGGCTTGGACAGTGAAGAAATTCTTCCTTATGTTCAGCTTGAAACAGTCTTGCTGAAGTTTATAACCATTCGACCTTGTCATCCCTTGGGGCACTCTGGTGAACAACTGTCCCCCCAGATCCTGGTGAACACCCCTGATAAACTTATGGGTGGCCATCAGATCACCCCTGAGCCTGTGCTTTTTCAGGCTAGAGTCCCATAACTCTCAGCCTGTCATCGTAAGGTCTGTTTTCCTGACCTCTGATCATTGCATGGCTCTTCTCTACACTCTCTCAAGCTTCTCCACATAGTTTTTGAATTGAGGAGCCCAAAACTGGACGCAGTACTCCAGCTGCGGCCTCACCAAGGCCAAGTACAAGGGGAGAATGACGTTCCGGGATTTGCTTGAGAAGCATCTATGGATGCAAGCCAGCATTTTGCTTGGTTTACTGGCTGCAGCATCACATTCAAGGCTCATGTTCATCTTGTGGTCAATTGTGACTCCCAAGTCCCTTTCATCCATAGCGCTAACCAGCGTAGCACTGCCGAGCCTATAAGGATGCTGCAGGTTTTTCCTTCCAAGGTGGAGAACCTTGCATTTTTCAGTGTTTAAACACCATCAGGTTCTCATCTGCCCATTTCTTGAGCCTGTCAAGGTCTTCCTGGTTTGCCTTCCTGTCCTCAGGTGTGGATGCTTTACCCCAGAGTTTGGTATCATCGGCGAAGTTGGCCAGTGTGCTTCTGACTCCAATGTCCACATCATTAATGAAGATTTTGAACAATACAGAGCCTTGGGGGACCCCACTGGTCACAGGGCACTGTGATGATTGACTTCCGTCAACCACCACCCTCTGGGTCCGACCGCAGAGTCAATTCCCCAGCCAGCGGATTGTGATGGATCCAAGGCCGCAGTTGGCCAGTTTTGCCAAGAGGTGATCATGGGATACCAGATTGAAGGCTTTTTTGAAGTCAAGATATATGACGTCAATCTCCTTTTCCTTGTCCAGGTGATAAGTCACCTGGTTGTAGAAGGAGATAAGACTGATCAAGCAAGATCTACCCACAGCAAACCCATGCTGGCTATCCCTCAGGAAGCTGACGTTGGTCAGTCTGTTGAGAATGGCCTTTAATAATAATCTTTTCTAAGATCTTCCCTGGGATAGAGGTCAGGCTGATGGGCCTTTAGTTTGCCAGATCCACTTTCTTCCCTTTCTTGAAGATAGGCACCACATTGGCCTTTTTCCAATTTTCAGGCACTTCACCACAGCACCAGGAGTTCTCGAAGATCTGTGCCAGGGGCCAAGCTATGATGCTAGCAGCTCCTTGAGTAACCTGGGGTGTAGATTGTCAGGGCCAGCTGACTTGAAGGTGTCCAGCCTCTCAAGGTGTTCCTTCACATGATCAGCATTGATAGAAGGCAGGGAATCTCCCTCACCCAGGCCCCCCTCTCCCGTAGTGGGCAGGGGCGTCCTGTGGGACTGATGAAAGACCGATGCAAAGTACCCATTTAATAGGCTGGCTTTTTCCCGGGCGTCGGTTGTCAGTTGTCCCATCTGGTTTAGCAGAGGTCCAGTGTTGCCCTTGCTTTTCCTCCAGCTCCCCACATATTTAAAAAAGGACTTTTTATTGTCCTTGATACTTGTAGCGAGTTGGAGTTCCGTCGCAGCCTTGGCTTTCCTGGCTCGCTTCCTGCAGGACCAGACCATTGCGGAATATTCCTCCTTGGAGGTGGATCCCGTCCTCCATCCTTTGTAGGTCTTTCTTTTTTGCCTCAGGAGGTCCGCTAGTTCCCTGGAGAGCCGGGGGGCTGCTGTGCCCTTTTGCTGCCTTTCCTCCGAGACAGAATAGCATTAGCTTGTGCGTCAAGGATCGCTCCCTTGAGGAGCAACCACTCTTCCTGAGCTCCCCTCCCCTTGGGGTCATGGTCCCTTAGGGCCTCACCAACAAGCCTCCTGACCTTGTCAAAGTCAGCTTTCCTGAAGTCAAGGACTTCTGTATTGCTGACTGACTTGCCAGCTTTATGGCTGATGGTGAAGGTGATCAGCTCGTGGTCACTGTCACCCAGCTTCCCTTCAATCGTTAGGTCGCTGATTAGGTCGTCCCTGGTTGCCAGTACCAGGTTGAGCAGTGCTTTACCTCTCGTTGGCCCGAGTTCTTAGAGTCAGAAAATATCACATAGATGAAAATATAGCTTTTAAAAAAACATAGACACAAACTGAAGCAATGCTCTTGTTTTACTTAACGTATTACTTTTAAATAAGTAGAAAGGAGAATGTGTTGTGGTAGGATGAGTGTCTTTCCCTCAAGGGAAAATACGGATATTTACAGGCACATTCAAAATATTTACAGAATGTGCTACTTTTCCATTTAAGGTTAATGTTACAGCTTTTCCGAATGCTATATTTTTTATTTTTGTGAAACAATTTTAGCTTGTTTACCTTATTTCATAACACCACTTTTTAGAAGGCTTTGGCACCATTTATTTTTTCCTAACTATGCCAAATGCTTGATAGGTTATTATACCCTTTGTGTAGTAGGGAATTATGTGCAGCAGCATCTGAATATATTTTTAAGGAATATATTCTAAAACTCTCTCCTATTCTGTAATGTTAGCACATTGATTAAGTTCAAATTGTAATAGTTTAAGTGTTTGAGAATCACCAATTTATACATAAGATAAACAACCAGGGTGCTGTGAGATCCTTTCAAAAGTACTGTGGTGTGCTAGGCAAAGTTAGCACTTAGGAGTACAAACATTTACCTGACAAACTGAGAGATTTAAAATAGGAATCCATCATGTTGAAACTATTCTGACCTGTTGTGGTCTTTTTGAGTTCTTTGCAATTCCTCTATATTATTTTTCTGTAGTCAAAAAGCAAGTGAAAACTAAAAGCTGGCATTTTTCCTGGGGTATTTCAAGTCTCAAAGAGGGGTGCCTCAAGTTTAAAAAGTTGAGGACCAGTGGTATAAATGCTGATTTTAGGATTGACTCTTAGGAATAAAACTTGAAAGATTTCAAGTGAAAAATAATAGGAAAACAAATAAGAAGTATTTTCTATATGTTTAATTTAGTAAATTAATAATTTCCGTTGGGGGTTTATATTATGTCCATCACTATAGTTTTATATTGCCTCTGTTACATGTTGAAGCAAAAGCAGTAATGGAAGTCTAATCAACCTTGTGCATTCTCTCACTTTTCTCTTTCTGGGATCAGGACTAGAAGGATATACTAGTTAAGGGTATAACAGTTTTGTTTATTTTTTGTGTGTTGCTTTATTCCTTTAATTTTATTTCATTCACTTCGATTTATTTTGAGAGGGTTTAGATGTAGAAGGGGATGTTGGCATTGAGTGTTGCTCTTACAATGGAAAGCCTTTTCTTTTTTTAAGAGGAAGTTTTCCAGTATTACCTAGGATGGCTAAAATCTGGGGCACCCGATTACTTCCTGAAGTTTTGTTTCGCAGCTGGGTCCCTCAAACAAGAGTTCTTTGTCCCCAGCGAACATAGCATATAAAAATAGCAACAGCATTGCACTTACCTGAATGGATTTACAGGAAAGAATATTAGACTGTTTTTCTGAGTAGAGCTTGATGAAAAGAGAAGTATTCATCTCAGACTTGTCTCCTTCCTTTATTCACTAAGGAATGTTTTGATGATGATACTAGTTTTTGGAGTAACTCCAGTAGATATCCATTTAGGAAGAGATTTTCCTTTGCTGTAGGTGCTGGTGAGCTATAAGCAGATCTGGGGTCTCCTGATGTGCAATATATGGCTTATGGCAAAATGATCCAGTGATACATGAATCCTAAGTAGAAAAAGTAGAGACATATAAGTTGTGCATATTTTTATCTTTTTAACTTAATGGAACAACAGAATTCAGTTTATGCAGCAGTTGCTATGTTATAGTGATTATACCTTTTTAGATCTGGGAAGTCAGTAGCTGTTTAGAATGTGCACATAAATAAAGAAAGAACATCTATAAAAAGTCAAGGAGTGGGATTGTTTTTTTTTTTTGAACTATTCAAAACTCATAAAGAATTTAATTAATCCATCAGGGCTGGCAGAAGGAACTAAACCTGAGTTTACATAAAGTAAAGCAAAGTCATTTTAATGGGTGTGGATAATATTCCAAGCCAGAATCCACCTTCCTTCCTTGACTGCCCAAAATAATCCTCCTTAAAACATGTTTTGCCCATTCTCAAGGCCTCTAAAGTTTTCTTCAACCTTTAATTTGGGTCATTCTTAATAAAGCAAATAAAACGATTTTATTCATTCTCTTCCCTGTCATCTCTCTGTAATAACGAACCTCTCATTTTCTTGAAGGTACCGAGAATTAATGCCCAGCTTCTACATTTAACTCTTCTTCTCTGTGGGTGCATCTACATGTGTTATTAATGTGATTAAATAAACTCTGGTGTAGTTCACACCAGTTTATTGCTCCCAGGTGCTGCATTTATACATGTGGGTCAGCTGGCAGGGGTTCTGTGGGGTAAGCCTGCTAGCTTGGAGCTGCTCTGGCCTGGTTATGTGTTCTGGCCAGGCTCAGCATCTGTACTAAAGCACCCTCATGTCCCAGCTGCCCCGTCAGCATCTATATATGCATTGTGGTGCATTAAATAATGCTGTTGCAGGATAGTATTTGTTTACATGTACTAACCTACAGTGACATTTATTACTTTACTGTAGCTTCATAGGGCTGCACATATAGATACTGAGACTTTACTGCAGAGCTAATTGGGCAACTGCAGTAAACATCTAATGTAGATGCACCCTGTAAATCCTGCATTGTTGATGATGTCTTTCAGCTGAGGACTAGACAGAATTCCTAGAGGAATATTGTTGAAGAAAGACAACTCCAATTTATGATGGCTGTGTTTGTTGCTGGCATCTTTTGTTGATCTGGGAAGTGCAAGTTTGGAATGGCATATTGAACATGGATCTCCAAGTGTATACAGTAGAGCATTTTATTTTTGTCAGCTATTACTTTTGTATAAAACCTGATTGCAAGTTGTGAGAACAACCTGTTCTCTTAAACTGCATTAAACTAATTCCTAAAATCTACTACAGATTACTTTAATTTTTATTATTTTATGAAACCATGCAGAGGCACTTATTCTCAATGTACAGATGGTAAGGGGACAGGTCAACTCCTAAGCAATTGACCTCAAGGTAGGTCAATGCTGAGTGTTTTTGAAAACCCCTATCCCACTTTATTTAAATATGATTACATGTTTATCAGCAAACCAAACATCTTGTTAGGTTTGTTTTGCTTTAGTTGGCTTAGTAGGATTAATTCTAATCTCACAGACACACAAATAGTTTCAAAAGTTGGGTATAAAAATGACCTAAAACTCCAGATATTTTATGGGAGAGGAAACAGGTTCATATGACTCCAAGAGCTGGGGCTTTATTGAAACATCAAATAGTGTGATATTTACGACAGTGTTGACAGTGCTGATGGTATAACTATAGCTTGAGTTCAAAACTTCATGGAAGGTATGTAGTTCAAAGTACTTTGCTGTGCATTGGGATATGAACTGTACTGAACAATGGTATTTTGTGATTACCACCGTTGCTTCAATTGTCACCTGTGCCACCTCCCTCAAACCCTGAGAGTAGTGCAAGCCTGGGAGGTTGCTTGTTTGTATACATTGTGCTCTGGTTATGTGCAAATTTGAGTTGCTTGTTCTCCTTTCCTTGTTGCAACACTCACAGTTTCTTATAATAGCTTATCTAGTCTCCAAGACATGCTCTCTATTAAAATGTCACATAACCAATTGTACATAAGATGTACTGTACCAACACAAAAATGTGATCAATATTAACTTTATTTATAATACTTCAATGCAGTATAAATTATGTATCTGAAATAGTTGTCTTGCAATGAACAAAAGTTTAAGCAAGTAAATACCCAATTGCTTCAAAGAAAGATTGCAAATCAACTTTGAAGTTTCCTAACAAAGAGAAGCATTTTGAAGTAATCAGATTTAGTTTGGGGTCAAATTAAATGAACTATCTCCCCTCAGAAGGATACACTAGACATATTTTTATGTGGTGTACTTTGAAGTTTGAAAAATTTTCCATTGAAACTGTAAATGTGCAATTTTACATTAAATGCGATATAGTTAAATACTTAAAATCTGTTGTTATTGGCTAATACCTATGCCTTTTCTTGGGTTTATAAAACAGAAACTTAAGTATGGTCCACCTTCTTACAGAGATATTATCAAAGTTGGTATTAGCTTATGGGAACCCTTGCTCCATGCCTTCAAAGTATAGTTCATGTCAATGATAGAAGAGGTTTAGCTTAAGTTTGGATACGGAGGCCATAGCAACACATTTAATGGATAAATTGGCTTATCATGAAGAATGGGAAGCCAGAAGGAAATATTGGCTGGTATTGCTCCATACCCATATGTCCTGTCTCACAAGAATGCTGCTACAGCTTTGGGATTCCCCAATGGTATCAGGATATATGGTAAGTAATACTTGCCAGTTTGTGACAACACTTGACCCTCAGTTGAAATACAAGGTCCTGCATTTCTGGCTACCTGATAAATTAAATGTAATTGTAAAATGTTAGGATAGTGTACAGCAGTTGAGATGAGACTTCTCTTGGGGGGTGCTAGGATCATCCATGAAACTATAGGCAATGAAAAAACAGTTGTAACTTGACACTATGATATCATTGAAATACATTTAAATTCCAGTGTTAAAACTGAGTTCTCATTGGCAGCAGTGTTGAGCAACACATGCCACTGAACAGGTTTTTTCTTTCTAGGACAAAAAGGGAAGAAGTAAAATTCAGTGAGGTTTTGTTTAGCATTTATTGCTGACATTGTCAGTACAAATTTAAGTGATCCTATGATTCACTTCTTTCTGTTTGTTCATGTCATACCATTATCACCTTTCCTGCCAGTTGTTAATATATTCATCTTAGCATTATCTTTTTTTCCACATGAAAAAGACTTCAATATAGAATTAGGGCTGACCAAATACATTTCATAACAGTCTACAATGAACTAAATAGTGCACAGTCTAGGTTCACATTCATACCACAATGCTTAGCTGCACTTCTTCAATATGCACGTCCAGAACTAAATGAAAATAACTGAACCATGTCCTCAGTAGCAGGTTGAAGAAGAATTTGACACATGATTAAACAATGGCAAGCAGGAAATTCAGAGAGAAATCAAAAAGTTATTGCATATGGTTTTGATCTTGCGACCTTTTCACACCATTTTAACTAGTTTTGCTCTTGTCTGAATGTCCCATTGTACTTTTGGAATAGCCAAAAATATCTTAAGCTGCCCCAGATGGATAAATGAATATTTCCTCCCACAGCTGGATCAATTGAACCCACTGCCTTCCATGAAAGAACTCCTGATTCTACACTGTTATATGTATGTGAAGAGTCTCAGGGCCCTATATCTTTAACTCACTTCGGTGTTGAATAATACTGGCACTGTATGTAGTATCTAAAAGAATAATTTAAAAAACCCAGGAATTCCTGACTATATAACAGGGCTGATTATCTTGTTAAATAAATATTTTGTATGCAATAAGCCAACTTGGTTTGTATGTAATTGTTATAATGGACCATAAGCTGAATATGAACTGGCAGTGTGCTCTTGTTGTAAAAGAACCCAGCAGCCGACTGTGTTGTATTAACAGGAATATTGTTTGCAAATCAAGGAAGTGATTTTTCTGCTCTGTTTGGCACCGGCGAGGCCTTACCTGGAGTACTATTTCCAATTTTGGGTGCTACACTTAGATGTGAACAGATTCCAGAGTCCAGTGGAGAGCAACAGAAATGATTAGAGGCCTGGTGTCCAGAAGTATAACACATAAGAAAAGGCTGAAAGAACAAGGGTTATTTATTGACCGAGTCAGGAGAAGACTA
The DNA here is from genome assembly GCF_001723915.1 of Gavialis gangeticus. Lineage (NCBI taxonomy): Eukaryota > Metazoa > Chordata > Crocodylia > Gavialidae > Gavialis > Gavialis gangeticus. The sequence goes on along the minus strand of NW_017729032.1, from coordinate 182,342,270 downwards.
GTGAGGTGGGATTTGATAAGTCTTCAAATACCCGAAAGGCAATTTCTGGTTATGGGTTTGGTTAAATACTGGAACAGGCTGCCTAGAGGGAATCTCCATTCCCAGAAATTTTCCAGAGCAGGGTAGACAAACACCTGGCTGGGATGTTTTATTCAGGGTTGATCCTACCCAGGGTTTGAATTATACTCAGACTAATAGGAAGGGGAGAGGAGGAGTCTGCAGCAGTGGCAGCTGGAAAGAGCTGCCACTGCCTGAGCTGCCTGAGAAAGGGATGGGGAAGGCCGGTGACTTATGGGGGGGCTCTCATCTCTTATGGGGGAGTTCAGCCCCCCTGAGTTCCCCCATATTTCAATCTCTGATCTTACCTTGAGCCAGGGATAGACTTAGTCTCATGAGGGCCCTTTCAGCTTTACTTTCTTGTGATCCTGTGACCCTAATTTGCTTACTATATCTCTCTTTAAAAAATCCTCTTTTGGAGCAGGAGATAATGAAAGCCCAGAAAATGAAGGGTGTTTAACTCCAAACAGAAAGTAAAACTCCTCTTTTACCAATGATAGCAGCAATAATGAATATATAGTGGTGAATGAATAATGGCCACTTGCAAGGCAGGTGTTTTGTTTTACTCCAAATTAGAACCATTCTAAGTATCAGACTGAATTTTTGCTGTTTCATACATCAACACATAACATGCTGGTGATGGAAAACAAATATGAGTTATAGAATATTATTTGTGTAATGATGAATTGTGAATCTGAAAATAGAACTGTATTAATAAACTATGTTATGCATCATCACCCATGTCATATTGTAAAATGTATTATCTATGTGATGCATTAATCCATTGTCTAAATTCTCTCATCAGGACTGTGATTTTGATTTCACAGCCTTGTGCTTGTGTGCACACACTGTTCACACAGGCACAAAACCCACAGTTCAAATTTTGAGAAGTTCTGTGAATGATTTATATGTAGACCCATTGTCATATTTTCTAAACTTCTCTTGTTATATGCCATTTGTGCTCAAATGTGGTGTTGAAGTGTTGCACACATTTGTAATACATCAAAACAGCCTGTTTTCTGTGACTGAAGGTGAATTCTGCAGCAAACATGGAATTCACTGTAAGCTGCAAAAGGGCTCAATGAATGAGCTCAAAGTTTGGGACCATGATACTGTACCATGTCAGTGATGTTGACACTGCTCAGTCTCTAAAAGTAAGGCCCTCACTTCAAAATGATTTTGGCTGTGGGTACAAAGGATTTTTGTGCCTACATTCTATGATTTTTGAAGCAAATCAATGAAGGGATGATGTCATAGGCTAGGGCAGGCTCTTGAGATCTTTGGGTTTAATGGCATGGAGTTCAGGGAGTAAATGTGACATACTTTTCACCCAGATTCAGTATGGAAAAAAGACCCATTTCCTGGAATTCACTATTGCAATACACAACCCTGTTAAAGTTCCCTCTATGGCACAGTCACCAGGCTGCTGTGTTTTATACCTCACCTAATGGACCTACATGCTTTAGGCTTTGTGTATTTTAGTATGTTTCAGCTTCTGTGGCACAATTCTTTGGTACAGTTTCTAGTCTCAGAAGTGGGACCCCATTACCCAGCTGAGTGAGGTTTCCAGAACCAGTGTTGAGCCCCTTAAATCCCTCTGAGGGCTAGACATGCCCTATGCCAGAGTCCCAGCTTTGGGCTTACACTTACTTTTCCAGGGACATGTAATAGTGAAAGCAGAAACACAGACAGGTTTGTACAGTTTTCAAAACACTCAATCCTTACTTAGCTGGAGGAAATAGACAGCATAACTTTACAGGGTCTTGTGGGATTTTATTTTACATATTGTGAAAGAAAATGAAAATCTTGATTTTTTTATTTTTTTGATTTTTTTGATTTTTAATTTTTTTTTATTTTAACACTTTTTTTGTTTCAGATGTTGCATTTGTGGATATGAGTGATATTTCCAAGCAGCCATCACTCTTCTACCATCTTGGAGTGCGTGAAAGTTTTGACATGGCCAATAATGTTATACTCTACCATGACACTGATGCAGACACAGCTCAGTCTCTAAAAGTAAGGCTGTCACTTCAAATGCACTTCAATGCAAAAGTATCTTTTAATACTCACGTTGACTCTTGAATAAAATGGGTGCATTCATGACATATAGGTATGTTCATAGGGTTAAGTCCATAATATGGTAATGATTTTTTTCATGTTGCTAGATGTGAAAACAAGCCTGTAGTTTTTGATTGTCCTTACTTCTGTCTCAAAGTTATTTTTTCTCCCTATCTATTATAAAGGAGCAGCAGGCCTCTCAGGGAGGGAGGGGGAACTTGATGAGGAGGCAGTGCCCACTTTGCCTTAATGGTTTTTGATTACC
>NW_017729032.1:182316959-182339852 GCF_001723915.1 Gavialis gangeticus | reverse complement strand
AGGGAGGGGGGAAGTTGATGAGGAGGCAGTGCCCACTTTGCCTTAATGGTTTTTGATTACCTGGGGAAAAAAAAAAAGGTTATTGAGAATAATGGTGACACTAATCATTTTGGGTAATTCTACCAATAGTTCTACTGTATGGCATAAACAAATATTAGACTTTCTTGTCTACTAAGGACATGCTTCACTTGATTTAGGTCAGTACTTACCATTCTTCTACTGTTGGAATATTCATTTCTTTTTTTACATATTTTTTTCTTATGAACAGTGAAAATAAGAAAGGTATCATCACAAAAGCTTTCTATAGGCTTATGATTTAATTTTATGCTAAGGCAATAAATATTATTACACTTCAAGTTTTTCTACCTATGGTCTGATTGCTCTGGACACCAGACATGAGCATGTCTGTCCTGCTAAGCAGAACTGGAGGCATAGAGCCTACAGCAGGTCACCTTCAGATGTCATTTTTCCATTGCTACCAGCTGTGGCTTCTCTTAACATCAGCTTTTTCTTCCTGCTGTCCCCACTGCTAAACTGTTTGTATATGTCTTGGTTTTCTCTTGTCTTACTATAACTTTCTTTTCATTGTCTGTACTTCTAGCGCCACCTCCTCCCTCCAATTTTTTTTTTGTCCAGAAAACGTTGATAAAAGTTTGTTAGTCTCCTCATATTCTAAACATGTTAAGTTCTCTGTGAATCTTTCTCTGTCTCTTCTCATATCAAATTCTGTGCCTTTGTTCTCCACTTCCAGGGCTTTCTGTTCTGCCTCTTCCTTTGCAAAACAGTTTTGTGGATGCCCTGGGCTCTTCTGATGTTTTTATCCTCAAAGTGGTGCCCCTCATCTGAACTGTTGAGTTACTTCTTGTCTTTTGTTTTAGATGAGAAAGTTACTGAGTCAGGAACTGAGGTTTACTCTGTAAAGCAAGTGGTACATTTGTAATGCTATATAATAATTTTAATTGAGAATGACGATCTAAGTAAATCTAGCTAACGTATTTGTTGTTTTCTTTGTTTTACAGGATATAGTATCTCAGAAAAACACAGTAAGTATTAAATCCTCATTCATTCAACCCAAGGCCATATTTGAAGTGACTCTAACAAAAGGACTGCTAAGTCATACATGAATTGTTATATATATGATCAAAAAAGGTCCAAGTTCCCTAGGTTTAAATTAGTGGAAATCATGCTGACTTGCTTTCCAAAGTATGTTGCTGGTGTTTATGGTTTTGTTTCAGAAGGTGTTCCCTCTTTTTGTCTTTTAAGAAGATATACAGTATAGCTTTTCATTTAACTGGGACACTGGAAGTTTGTGAAAGAGCTGTCACAACGTATGTACCATATTTACTCAAACCCAAGATACATTTTTATTTTTCACTCGCCAAACAACATGGGGGTTATGGCGGGAAACCTCATCTTAGATTCGAGTACCAACCTGGGGTAGGAAGCCAGGGCCATGGCCATCACTACTGACTACCCCAGACCTGGAGCTGGCATCAGTGTAGAAGCTAAGTCTGAGGGAAGAGTCAGGTGGCGGGCATGGGAGGAACAGGGAATGGGGGGTTAGGTACTGGAGGGAGAATAGACAGTGGTGAAGGGGTAAGCACAGGTTGGGGGGCGCAAATGGCAGAGAGGCAGGAGGGGCAGGTACAGGCATAGGACGTACATTGGGGGGAGGGGAGGGGTAAGGGGGCAAGGTTTGTCTACCTGCTCCCCTGTTGCTACTTTGCCTGCTATAGCTGTGAGAGGTATGCTTTGAAGATGGCCCTCCAAAAATTAGAGTGTATACATGGAGAATTATAATAAAATTATAATTCTCCATGTATCAATTCCTAATCACTGGGGGGTCACCTTAACTTTGAAGTCATCTTGGATTTCGGTACATATGGTATTCTAGGTGCACAGATATGATAACATGCTTCAAAAGTATTAAGATAACATGCTTCAAACTTACTTCTTTTCCCCAGTGGTGCATTTAAGATGCTAGGAAACATATATGCATAGACATTCAGGGTTTTTATTGTGACCTGTGGATACAAAAACTTGATTTTTCAAAACAAAGCTCTTTGTGTTCTTAATACCTGCTAAAACTGAACACACCCAATCCAAGGTAAAATGCATTTGAACGTATTAGATCTGTTGTCTTATGCTGTGGATGAATAAGGGCTGATTTAACTCTGTATAAAGTTATGTGTTTTATGATGGTTCTCATTATATCAGCAGTCCTTCCCAATGAACACTGTAGTCTATAAATCTGAGAACAAACTCTTGGATTTGCATAGATCTGGAACAAAGACACAAAGAGGCAAAAATAAGCTAAATCCTTTCAAAGGATGTCTTACCTGTATTCTCCCTCTGTGCAGGAGAGGAGCAGAGAAGAATTGTAACTGAAGCTTTGGGGGTCAGTCCTGAAATAGTAGAGTTACAATTTACCCCTGCACTCAGATATTGACATAAAACATTAACCTAGACTGAAGATTTTCTGTGCTGCTGCCCTCTCCCTGATTTGGTTTGTGCCACACAGAGGTTGTCTGTTTCACTTTTTGCACCCATGCTGTAGATTGGACAACCCTGATGTAAAGTAGCAGGGGTCATCCCTGTCATATCACCTTCTTTTATGGCAGTGCTAAAGCATCTGTATTCTTTGCCTCAGGGGACTTTATATTTTCTGTATTTAACTTTGGTATTTATCCTAGAAATCTCAAATTCTATTAAAAGGGAAAAGGAAAGTTATAGTGCAGAACAGTAGTGGAAGCCCCTTAAGATGTAGAGATCAAATATTTCCTTTTACAGTGATTATTTTCCTCCAAAATATAAATAAATAAAGCTAAAAAGGATTGTGATTAATGCATCTCCCTTAGGAAAGATGTAAATCATTATACTAATTGAAAGTTTGGGAAAGAGGGGATGGAGAGGAAGGTAAACATGGAACTGAAAACAATTAATTGAAAATATTTCAGCAAGTCATTTGGGGCTTGACCTCAGTGGCCAGCTGAGCTGAATATGAAAACCACAGAGCAGCTCTGTAAAGCTCATTGGTAAGGGCCATGGCATGGATTTAATAAATTGGGATAGGGAAGTAGATAAAAGGGTGATAAACAGGGGATTCAGCTTCTGCTTGTCAGCAATGAAATGTACTGAGACAAGATAAGATGGGGAGGAGATTACTTTCTATATGACTCCCGCAAAGCAAGAGATTAAAATTCCATATTGGTAATTTACAGCCCCTCTGAGACATTTAAAGCATGATTTATGAGATTCATTATACAACTGGGAATTCAGTTCCCAAGACAGAATTGCCCTGGTTTGTAACTAAAGTCAGCATTCACTCGGAGATGGTATATATACAGCTCCATTGTTTCTGTCAAAGTAATTATTTATAAAATAAATTACAAATAACAAGTCTTGGGTTGCCATGGAGAAAGCAAAGTTTGGGAGCGTGCTTGAAGTGTTGATAATAGATTTGTGGAATGTAAGTATGCATTTATCTTTAGTGAGCAGAGCTCACCATTTGGGCTTTATTAGACCACATTTCAAAATCACAACTGGCTGATTGCAGATACGCAACCTGAGCAGGACATGAGAATTAGAGGGGGTAAAAAATAAAAAAAAGGAAATTTTTACAAAAAAAAAAAAAGCAAGAAATTGTCACTTTCTTGTTTTGTGTCTTTTTGAGTTAGAAAATCAAAATTTGAGAGTTTTTGTACTGCTTATAATAAAAAAAAAGGCATAGAATAATAGAATACAGAGGAAATAGAGGATTTTGATTGCACGCTTTTTAAAAAACAGCTGCTAGAATTGAGAGGCAGATAGATGGTCCTTTCCAAAATAGCTTTAGTACTTATATATCCTATGTACTATGTATAGTTTGGCCCATGTGGATCATTTGAATGTGGTAGTGAGCCTAGTAGTTCAGGGACTGACTATCCTCAATTATAACTAGGATAAAAAATAAAAATAGAATATGGGTATAAGGAAGAAAAATAGCTGATATCTGATTATTTTTTCTTCAAATTGTTTGATTTCTAAATTAACTGTCTGCCACTTGGTTTTTGGCAAAGATTGTTAAAGAAAATTAATACGCGTATTAACCAAAATAGTTATAAAACAAAGTTGGTTATTTTACTATAGGTAATATCTATTATGGTACAGATCTAAACTGCAGTGGAGTCTTTCTCTTGATTTGCATACTCTTTAAATGAAAATACCCTTAAAACTTCTACCAAGTAAATTCTGGCCAGTGAAGTCAGAAACAAATCTCCCATAGACTTCAGTAGGGCATGATTTCACTTAGTAGCTGAACTGTAAGCAACTGGTACATTGTAAAGCAAAGATTTTGTGTGATTAGTACAAACCTGTGTCAATAATAAGTTAGATTTTATTTATTACCTGGAAGTAATGAATGTTCAAGGAAGCTAAATAATTAGGGCTAGATTTAGTACATAATGTGAGTCTTGGAGTCTATCTCAATCAGCAGTCCTAATGACACTGCAGTGGAGTCCAGAGACTATTAAAGTCAGAAAATGAGTTTGTTGTATATGATTCTAATGTTAGCAGTTATAATCTGATCAATAAAGATTTTAAAGGAGTAATATTTTTATGTGCTTTTCCTGACTGCAAGTGTGATATGTAAAACATTGTAGTAATTTTAAAAATTTAAAATGTATTTCTAGAAATGTTTCTGAAGCAGAAAACGTATTTGAAAAACATATAATAAAAGATGTTTTATATGGGATTAGGAACTCTTTAAATGCAGAAATACAGCATTAAAACAACTCCAGGGGAGAACATACATTTAAAAAAAACCCTTTTAAGTAGATATCTTTGAAGAGAAAAATATTAAATTAAGGGTAACCTAATAAATATGACTAGAATTGTTTATATGCATTTAATATGCCAATAACATACCTCTTATTCTAACTTTTTACCTATTAAATTAAAAAAAATGTGTTAAGGCAGTTTAAGTTTTATATTTATATAAAATGTTTGTCTGGAAACATAAGAGTTAAGTTTTCCGAAGAAAATGTTGATTCAGTTTGACTTACTGCGTATAGTTAATTGTTTGTGTAGTTGCAACATTGTTCATGTACACAAAACTGGGAAGGATTGTGAACACATTGGAGGATGTGAGCACAATTCTGAAGGATCTCAACAGATTGGAAAATTGAGCTAGAGCTAGCAGGATGAAGTTCACTGAGGACAAATGCAAAGTGCTATGCCTTGGGAGGAAAATCAAAAACACAGATACAGAATGGGGGACACTTGGCTGAATTTATGAAAAAGGATGTGGGACTCTTGATGCAGCCACACAAAAAGTGAATGCAGTTTTGGGGTGCATCAGTAGGAGCATTAAGTGCAAGACACAGGAGGTGATAGTGCCTCTCTACTCGGCACTGGTTAGGCCTCATCTGGAGTACTGTGTGCAGGTCTGGACTCCACATTTTAAAAAGGATATGGAGAAGTTGGAGGAACCATAGGGAGGCAACAAAGATGATCAAGGGCTTGGAAGGCAAGACATATGAGGAGAGGCTGAAGGCTCTGGGCATGTTTAGTTTGCAGAAAAGATGGGACATGACAGCAGTTTTTAAATTACTTGAATGGCTGCCAGAAAGAAGAGGGGAAAAGCACCTTTTCTCTCTTGCTGCAGAGGAGGGTGCAAACTAACGGCTTGAAATTGCAGCAAAGTAAATGTAGAAAGTCTATCTGGAAAAACTTCTTCACTGTGGGAATAGTGAGACAATGGAATAGACTGCCTAGGGGAGTTGTGGACCCTGCATCATGGGAGGTGTTCAAGGGACAGCCAGTCTGATAGCTATGTCTGTATTCCATTGTGGGTATTTCCCATGCTTCTGCATTTGTTGGTTTCTTGCCTCCCTTCTCCATTTTTGTGCTATGTGTGTCAGGCATTGGGTTTTGGCTACAGCTAAGCCTGTGGACTTCAACTGGGGTGTGCTGATTCTCCTGCTGGGACCAAAGCCAGAGGCTCCTGGCTAGAGGGTCTTGCTTGTCCACTCAGGGTCAGACCAATCACCATATTTGGGGTCAGAAAGGGATTTTACCCCATGGCCAGATTGGTATAGACTGTGGGGTTTTTTTTGCCTTCCTCTGTATTGTCTTAAGTGTATATTAACAACATTTTATAGAAGCAGGACGTTGGCTGACATGGTTCCTCTGCTTTACCTGCAGCAGGTTAGGCTGTTAGGTCTATGTTGTGTCAGGGTTGAGAGTAGTCTTCTGTAGAGTTTAGATTCTGGTTGTATGGGATAGGGATGTTCCTGCCAGATGACCTATGGTGATCCCTTCCAGCCCTACTACTCTATGACTTCAGTCTACCAAGTGCCTGGGAATAAGACCTCCCTGAAAGCATGTTGATGATGAAATATAAAACATATGCTCTCAAACCTTCCTTTCCTGGTGTCCAACATGGTACTTTAGTTTCATTTCTGAAAGTTTTGTGGATTTTGAGCTTGTATATTTGCTGTCTATGTATTTGTTTTACCCTCCATTTTTTTCTGACTTCAATAATTTCTCTATTCACTGTGTCATGTCTGTCTGTCTTTTTTATTTTTATACTTCCATTTCTATTCTTCTACTTTGTTCCATTTCAATTTGGAGTAGGCTGCCAACCACAAAGCTTTTCTTCAGGTTCAAGTACCTCCTGAATACCAGAGTGTTAATGTTATAGGCAAAGTATGTATTATTTCATTTTATTCTGCTTTCTTATTTATTCATTTTGTTATTGCAGGATTATTTTATTGTTGTGCATTTTAAATACCTTTATCTAAGTACATTTTAAAAGTGATACTTGGCAGGTTCTTCTTTATATAGGAATTGCTGCCTTGGGTTGCTGTTATTAATAGCTAAATCCTGTAAACTTAGAACACAGTGCTTCTTAGAATATCCTGTGTTTTCATAAAAATATTGATATTATATTGTCAGGTTATAAAAATTAAATATTACAGTTGATGAATTCAGGCCTTTGAGCACGCACATAACAGCAAAATGTTTTAGAAACATTCAGCTCCTTCTAATGGAAAATTTCCTAAACCTCCTACTTTGGGAAATTAACTTACATAGGTATAGAGAAATAATTGTATCTCTGTAGTTATGAAGGTATATTTCCATGTGTTGATGTGGGTATGGATTTTTTACTCCGCTGTAATTAGGAATAAAATCCTTTCTTTTCTGGAATAGGGTTTCCGCACCCATATTGCTATAACAATAGAAGTTAAGTTATTCTACTACAGCTATACAGGTTCATTTCTTGGGTAGAAAAAACTTTTTTTTTATTATTGTTTTTTCCTTTTGATTGCATTTACAAAGGACAGTGCATTTACAAAGCAGCTGCTATGGAGAGAGTAAATTGTACCAGGTCTCTACTTAGCACAGCTTGTTTCTTTTTACCCCCTTTCCTGGCATGTAAGACTGGCAGCAGTCTCACTCCAACTTATCATTCTTTTCTTCAGTCATACTCAGTGTTTGGCCATCTGTGAATTAGAGTATGTCTACTGTGATATATATGGTCAAGTGTTAAAGTTGTCCTCAACTAGCCTGAACCATGAGAGCTGCCATTGCTTATCTACATTATACTTGGTAGCACGCACCAAGGTGAGCTTATTGTGGTAATAGATGTATCAGTTTCCCTTATGTAGCCATTCTAGGAATTGGTCTAGAGAGTACTTGTCTTTTCATCTAGGCTTTTCTCTACTTATGGACAGCAGAAATAGAAAGCAGGGTGGGAAACGTATGGTCATCTTATCTAAGATGCCATATCCAATGTCCCTACATTTATTGCTCCTGCACAGTGGTAGCAGTGCCTGCTGCTCCACCTCCCTACCAGACTCCAACCCAGTACTTTTAACCAACCAGCCAGGACCAGCCTATGGAATCCGGGGCTGTCCCAGCCAAGCTGGGATGTATGGTCACCCTAGTTTTAGGGATAACCTCAAGGTTGATTCAAACTAACAGTAGAGGGCTTTGGTGACTGTATTGCACTTCACTGTAGGGACCTGTAACCAAATAGACAGTGTCTTAGAGGAACTAAGGGGGGATGTGGGCACAATTGAGGGGAGCAACAGGCTACAGTTAGATCTAGATAGATTACAAGGATGGGTGGAGGAGAACAGGATGGGGTTTAACATGGACAAGTGTAAGGTGATGCACCTGGGGAGGAACAATAGGCACCACGCATACAGGCTGGGGAACTCCCCTCTTGTCAGCACGGAGGTGGAAAAGGATCTGGGAGTCATTATTGACTCCAAGATGAACATGAGTCGGCAATGTGGGGAGGCGGCTAGGAAGGCCAACTGCACCTTGTCGTGCATCCACAGATGCATCTCAAGCAGGTCCAAGGAGGTGATCCTCCCCCTCTATGCGGCACTGGTCAGGCCGCAGCTGGAGTACTGCGTCCAGTTCTGGGCGCCGCACTTTAAGAGGGATGTGGACAGCATCGAGAGGGTCCAGAGGAGGGCCACTCGTATGATCAAGGGACAGCAGGGTAGGTCCTATGAGGAAAGGTTGCGGGACCTGAACCTGTTCAGCCTTCAAAAGAGAAGGCTGAGGGGGGATCTTGTGGCCTGTTATAAACTGGTTAGGGGGGATCAGCAGGCGCTGGGGGAGTCCCTGTTCCCCCGAGCGCCGCAAGGAGTGACCAGGAACAATGGTCACAAGCTGGTGGAGGGAAGGTTTAAGTTGGACATCAGGAGGCGCTACTTCACGGTCAGGGTGGCTAGAGTCTGGAACCAGCTTCCAAGTGAGGTGGTGCAGGCTCCCACCCTGGGGGTTTTTAAGAGGAGGTTGGATGACTACCTTACTGGGGTCATTTGACCCCAGTGCTCTTTCCTGCCATGGCAGGGGGTCAGACTAGATGATCTGCTCAGGTCCCTTCCGACCCTAGAAACTATGAAACTATGAACTGAGAATCCCCTTTGAATTTGCATAAGAGTTCATTACTTGCCCCAGTCAGGTCAAAGATCCATTGTGATAGACATGGTTCAAATAGATAATAAAAGGCAGTCACTATTCCTGTACTATGACTGTAAACTTTTAAGACAAATTGTGACAGAAGAGTGCAGCTGACATAGCAGATGAGATAATGTTACTATAAACTACCAATGGTTGGTAAAGACTATATTTCTTTTTTCAATAATGCACATACATAAACAGAGCAGCCTGCCTAACATCATTTGGTACTGTTCTATGGGCATTGCAATGGGAACAGGACAGTCTCAGTTATAGACAAAATGTGACGCATCCCCCTGAAGCAATCCTGGAAAGCTTTAAACAACGGTTATTTGGAGACAATATTGTCCACTATTGGTTAACTGGAGGTACATTGTCCATTATATCAATAGATATTAGTTGGTTTGGATGGTGAAGGAGAGCATGCGTTGTGGTGGGGCTCTGGCTTTGGAAAGCTCTTAATACATGGATCATGACTTCATTGCAAAAAACAAACAACAAAAACAAGTTAGCTACCTTGAGTAAAAAGCCCAGGGAAGGCAAAGCAAGTTTATCTTTAGCACAACTTAGTAGGATGAGCTAAAAAGTATAAAGAAGTTCTAAAGTTTGACTTGATCTGCAAATTTGTACTCAAATTACACCACTTGACTAACTAACAACAAAGAAAAGTACATTCCAGCATCAAGTTATTCTCACAATACACTAAAATAGACTATTGCCCCTCCCAGGAATAGTTTGTAAAATTGTTTTAATTTATTTAGAGGTGAGTTCTTGAGGTCATTTACTGATGAATGATATCTCCTTCTGCAGCTAAGTTCTGTTGCTGTTACTGTTTTTACTTGTTTTGGTAGACAACCTAGAGTCTTTTTATAGGATGTTAATATTTCTTATTTGAATTTCATTTTATGATGGCTTCATGAATGGCATGGAGTTGAGCAACTCAAGCTCAACTGGGATAATAAATCTTTTGGTCTTTTCCTCCCAGTCCTCCTTGCTACCCTTGCTTGATAAAAATGAATAATACCACTATCCTTCATGTCACCTGGGCCTATAATGGCATCATTCTCATTCCAGGTTAGGATTAATTCTTATCAATTCTTTCTGTATAATATATCTAGGATAGAGGTGTCAAACGTCAGTTGGGGCCCTGAGGTGGATCTGGGCTACAGAGCTTCCTGTGGGCCAGATCCATTCTGGGGCACAAGGGCTGCTGCAGTGGCTGCCATGACAGCAGCTGCACAGGGTCCAGTAGGAGTGGGAACACTTAAGGGTCCAGCAAGGGCTGTGCAGGGTCTGGTAGTGGTGGGGACAGGGACAGTGCAGGGTCCAGAGGTAGTTGGAGTGGAGGTGGTGCACAGTCTGGCAGTGATGGGAGTAGTGCAGGGTTCAGTGAGTTTGGGGATGGAGGAAGTGCAGGGTCTGGTGGCAGGAGAAAAGGGTCTGGTGGGGACAGCAGGAGTGCAGGGTCTGGCAGCAGTGAGCCAAGCTCACTGCTGATGGCCATGCCCTACAGAACCAAAGGGCCCAACTTCTTTGGTACCCTCTGGTAGCCCAATAGAGAGGCTCCACTGGACTGAATGTGGCCCATGGGACATATATTTGATGCCCCGATTTTAAGATACTGACTTTTCTATCCATCCATAAAACAAAATCTCATGTCCAGACTCTCATTATCTCAGTTTCTGATGCATCATTTCCTCTTTCCTCAGCAAATGCAGCCCTGCCTTGTTTGTATCCAGTTGGAATGTTGTCACAAAGATGATTGTGGTTTGTCACTGTGGACAATATCATCCTCTGATTCTGCTTTATTTTTCACCTCAAGCATAAGCTGAATGCTTTTGCTTTCAAGGCCCTTCACAGCAGAGCTGTAACTAGCAATTCTGGCATCCTGGGTGGGAGATGCTGTATAGCCCCCCCTCCATCAGAAAAAAAAAAATCACTCATGCCTCAATGCATATATTTGACCACTTTTTTAAATTAATTCCAGAACCTACAAAATAATGTGCTTTACATTCAGCAAGATGTGTTATAGTAGACCCTTCAGATCAGCAATCACAGAAAAATCTGTGTTACATTACTTTGTTTGACTTGTTGGAAAAAGTAATAGTTGAAGTGCCTTTCCAGAAATTAAGGGACAAGGAATTAATTATTTCCTTCAAAGTTGGAAGCAGCCTAAATACTGTCTGAATTTGGTGGTAAAAAACATAGAAAAGATGAGAGACTCAATGAGAAAAGCAAAAGCAAAAATCATATTTTGACACTGATTTTTGGCAGAGGCAAACTCATTGATCACTTTGTCACCGTTGGTAAGTGTTCGTGGTCAATGGACAAAATTGCCAAATTAGAAGGGTGCTCTTGCCCCATTGTAGAATGTGCATATGTTTTCACCAGCTTTAGCTTGTTGAAGTTCCTCTCACAGGAAATCATTATTACTGATAAGTTCATAAAGTTATGTTACTTCAGAATGTTTTTGGGCCACCACCATATCTAAAGCAAGCTAAAAAAACAGACAATTTCTAAATTTATTTGAAATGATGGCCAACATAGCTTACAGGGACAGCTGCACCTCTGTTTGCCACCAGTTTCTCCAAGCACATGACTTCTGGCTAGGCCCAGGAGTTTTGTCCCAGTTTATCATATACTGTTGGTAAGCTAGGTAGACTTAGTTTCCTCAGACCCAAGGAGGTGCTTGAATGCACAGCTTTGAGATGCCCTCTCTTAACAAAACCTGCTCCAATCATTCTGTTTGTTGTATTAGTGGGCTTTGGCTGTTCTGAACAAAACTATTTTTTCAATATAGTTATGAGTTTGCAGGCAAGATATGAAATCATCAGAGTTAACAAGTTGGGCATTGTCCCTTAGCAACTTCCAACCGTTTGTTGGAAGGTGATATATTTAAAGCCATTTTTTTCTCATCTTGCTTGTGTTTCCTCAAAGTTTCCTATTAAACTAAACCAAGAAATAAACAGTAAACAACTCAATATCCAGGTCAACATATGTTGCTTATAAATTACTGTACTTTCTCACATACAACATACACTTTCCCCCAACCCCCTTCCTCCATTGGGATATGTGAATTCAGCAGGGAACCTGGCTTTCTAACTGGGATAGGAGCAACCCGTTGATTTCTGTTTCACAGCACAGTAACTGTTGTATTACTATTCAGGCTTAGGGAGTCCATTGACTTAATATCTAATTGTTCTTCATGCCAAAGGTATTAATGATGGTTTCTCCTTTTTTAATTGGTTTGATGTACCACTAATCAAGCTAACTTTCCTCAGGGCAATTTTCCTGTCTGCCAGCTGCTTCTGGCCTCTCTTCTTCCATTTCACAACCTTGGAGACTCTTTAATGCTTTTAAAATCATAGATGCACCCATGGGGATGAGTTCTGGCAACAGCCACTGTTTCAGCTTTAGTTAAGCAGGTCAGAGAAGGCGAGTAAACTGAAGATTAGGCTCTGTCCCTGCTCTATGCAGCCACAACTCTGGGGGAATAAAAACATTTTTTTTCATTCTACTTTTCAAAAACATGGTGTGTATTACTGTATTTACTTGAATCCAAGATGACTTCGAATTTTAGATGCCCCCCCATAATTCAATTTTATTTATGCAAAATTATAAATTTGTTATAATTTTCCATGTATGGAAGCTAATTAGTGGAAGGTCATCTTAAATTAGTCTCTCCACTGCTGTGGTAGGGAAAGCAGGGGCAGGGGACAACAAGCCAGACCCCTGCCCCTTGCCTCTCCTGCTTGGCCCCCTGTGCCCCCTGCCTCCCTTCCTTCTACATGTCCACCCACCCCTTCCCCCCCTGTGCCTGTGGCCGACCCTTGCTGCTTACCTTCTGTTGTTTTGTTCTTAGTGGCCCTGGTCCAGCCCCTTGCTGCCTGGCCAGGCAGCAGCAGCAGTTTTGGGCCTGGGCAGGTTGGGGCTGGAGGAACCAGAACAGAAGGTAAACAGGAGGTGGGGCAGGTGTCACAGTCTCTCTGTACTTCACAAAGCTGTACAGGCGGGTCTCGCATATGCGATCCCCTCCCTCCATATGGTCTCCACCATGCTTCCTTGGCTCTAAGACACCCTGCCCCATTGCATGAGCCATCATGACCTGGGTCAGGTGGTAGCTCAGCTTTGGCTTCAGATCTGAGCCCAGGGCCAAAGTTCTAGCTGAGCCACAACCTACCCCACGTCAGTATTAAATTATAACATGAAGCTTTTTTCCCCCCTGTGTTGTTTGGGGGTGTAGAAAACCTCATCTTGGATCTGAGTAAATATGGTATATTCCAGGTATGTTGTATGTGAGAAAATATGGTATAAAGCTGCTCCAATTCTATCTATGAAAATGCAAATGTGTGATAGTGAGAATCAGAGGCTATGGGAGACAATAGGTGTTAGACAGGTAGGTGGGGGTGGGGGGGAGAGGGAATGTTGACCTGGTGGTAGAATGTAGCTGGTAAAATGTAGAGAGATTCCCTGGGGTTATCGGATGGCAGGCAGGTTAATGCATTTGAGCCTGAAAACTTGCAAAGAATAATTTTTCCAACCATTTAGCTACAACCAACACTCTTGAAACATTTGGGGTTGGCAATCTATAATACATTCTTTATGAAATCATCACCTACTTCTTTCTTACCTAGAACAGCAGTTATTGGTTTGCAACTTGAAAATAATTTCCACAGATTGATTTGGGTATGTCAGACATCTGTAGCTATTAATGAATAGAATTAATACACACACAATTGCTAGTATCTTGAGCTTGGCCTCTTCACTAAGGTATATGTGTCTGGTGGCAGGAGGGAATCATGCTTTCTGATGAAGTCACAAAGTTCCAGGCCAAAGATGACATGGAAAAATGTCCCCATTTCATTGTGGCAACTGCTGTTTTTCAGTCACACACAAACAAACAAAAACATTAACAAAACCTGACTTTTGAATTAATCAGTAGGTTTATGTTTAGATGTACCAGTAATGCAGGAAAATGTCTCGTAACTTAGGAATTATTGGCCTTGGCATGCCTGTGAATCAGGTTTAAAGTATCTAAGTTGAATGTGCAGAAATGGTTTGAGGTATACAGATTTTATATTCTAAAAAGGGGAAAAGGGAGAAATGGAGCCATGCAAAATTAGTTTACTTGGGTAGCTGTAAGTTCTCATTGTTGTCTCTTAACTAAAAGATTCAGAATGAAGTGTCTCCATCGAATCTGAGCACGTTTACTGCATCCATTTATTTTCTTATTATGTTTGTTTTTCCTCCTAGGCATCCAGTGGGAACTACTATTTCATTCCCTATATAGTAACACCTTGTGCCGATTATATTTGCTGTGAAAGTGATGCCCTAAGGAGAGCCTCTGAATACATGCAGCCTAATTGGGACAATATCCTGGGACCTCTGTGTGTTCCACTGATGGACAGGTTCATCAGCCTTCTCAAGGACATTCATGTTACATCATGGTAATTTTACCTCACGTGCACCTTGCTGCACCTGAATAATCTTTTCTAGTATGGGAGGGCCATCTGAACCAGCAGGGTTTGACTTTGTGTTGCTTAATTTTTTGCCAAAAGAAATAGATTAATTTACTGTAAACTGTGCCACAGTCTTGCAGCTGTTGTAGTAAATTAGCTGTGTTATTACGACAGCAATGATTTATACATACTTTCCAGAACTCAGTAAATAAAGTCAGAACTGCTGACACAGCGCTTGGAAAGCCAAGTGTAACCTATAGAGCTTGTAGTTGTTACAAGAAAAAGAGTTGTACTTCAGTTTCTTTACAAGCCTTGAAACCAAAGACCATGTGTTTTTCAGCACGAGGTAAGGTGTGCAAACAGTATGGTTTTAACTCTGATTAACTTTTCAGTACAGGATTAGCACTTCTCTATCACTTGACTTTCCTACCCACCACAGTACTACATATCCCCTATATTGTTATAGAATAAAATTGCCAAAACCTTTTGCCAGTTTGTGAGCAGATGCATAAGGGTGAACACTGGTTCCAGCTTGCTGGCATGGGGAGAGAATTTGGCACCCATCTTGTAGCACAGTGTCTTTATGTTTCTATGCCTGCATGCAGTGAAGTTCTGGCAAAGAAAATCAGCTTCCCCAGGTTTGGAAGGCTGATTTTAAGGAGAAGGTGTGTGGGTGCGTGAGTAAAAATGGTATTCACAGAATGATGGTCTGGGATCCAGCTGCCCCACAGTGATTAATGCTACTTGTTTAGTAACACTTTTTGGTACCCCTCTATTTGTTAGGTATTGTCTGCTGCCTATCCTGCAACTTTTCCCATTTCCAAATAAAAATATACTGTAGTTTTTGCTTTTGTTGATGCAAACCAGTCCTACTTCTCCATCTATTAACCTATAACAACAAGGCAGCTGCTACATTATTGCATATATTCCATGGGGTGGATAAACTACCTGATATTTCAAGACAGCACCTTTTCAACAATGGTGATTATTCAGATTGTGCCTCAGTTGCACACAAGCTTGATTTGGATCTATGTATACCATGGTTTGAAAATGTGCAATACAGACTTAAATAAGGCTGTCATAGGTATCTATCCTTGATGACTACAAGGTTCTTGGATTGCAACTCTACTCCTGAGCTGAGTTGGCATCGTTCTGTGGAGCTCAAATTTAAGTTAATGCATTTTATGCACTATGACAGCTACTATGAAATACTTGGTTCTTGAGGTTTCCTAGATATATTTTATATTAATTTGAAAGTAACTGGATATAAAATTATGTTTTGACTTTTCTGTTTGTTCTGTTTCATTCACAAGCATATTAATAAAGAGAGTAGATTTGGGTGACTCGTTCAGTATATTGTTTGTTTTGTTGAGGAACTTCCAGTCAAACTCTAATCTTAAAAAGCTTTATAAAGTGCCTTAGTCATTTCTGATAATGAGATTTTAGGTGAGAACAGAAAGAACATTTATACTGTCTTCAGTGTCCTTAAACTACTTTTAAAACTTCATGGACAGATGACACAGACTTGTAACCAGTATTCCTGATTGGTGTGTCAAATCACCCTGTGATAAAACTGGTTTAAATTGTTATTGTCAGTTAGTATGTCCATGTCAGCTAAACAGAATCACATGTGCCTCCCCCCAGGATTCAGCTGACCCCCTCTGTAACCTGTCCTGCTTTGGAGTCAAAGGTACCACATATGGTGTACCCCTTTATATGTCAGGTGCAAAGAAATGACATCAATCGATTCTAAAATCATAGAATCGTATATAATTATGGTTAGAAGGGACCTCAGGAGGCCATCTAGTCCAACCCCCTGTTCAAGACAGGACCATCTCCAACTAGATCATCCCGGCCTAAGTTCTGTCTAGCCAGGTCTTAAAAACCTTCAGGGATGGAGACTCCACCACCTCTTTGGGTAACCTGCTCCAGTGTTTTACTACCCTCCTCATGAGAAAGTTCTTCCTAATATCCAACCTAAGCATCCTTTGCTGCAACTTGAGACCATTGCTCCTTGCTCTGTCATCTGCCACCACTGAAAACAGTTTAGCTCCATCCTCTTTCGAACCCCCTATTCAGGTAGTTGAAGGCTGCTATTAAATCCCCGCTCAGTCTCCTCTTCTCTAGATTAAATAAGCCCAATTTCCTCAGTCTTTCCTCATAAGTTGTGCGCCCCAGCCCCGCAACACTTTTGTTACCCTCCACTGGCCCCCAGACTGACCCCTGGGGCACTCCAGTTGATACTAGCTGCCAACCAGACATTGAGCCATTGATTGCTACGCTCTGAGCCTGATGCTCCAGCCAGTTTTCTATCCACTTTACAGTCCATTCTTCCAGCCCATCCTTCCTTAGCTTGCCTGCGAGAATGGTATGGGAGACTATCAAAAGTGTTGCTAAAATCAAGGTATATCTTGTCCTCTGGTCTCCCCACATCCACAGAACCAGTCACCTCATCATAGAAAGCAATTAAGTTGCTCAGGCATGACTTTCCCTTGTGAATCCATGCTGGACTTGCCCAATAATGTGCAAAATGCTGCCTTGGCATCTGCATGAGCACATTTGCTCCTTCTGTGAAGAGCTGTCCAGCATCCTTGCCAATGATGACACCTTATAACTGTGCTTCCTCTGTGATCCTAAATAAGACTAAGGAGAACTTTTGATGTGGACTGCTCGGAGAGGACCCAGTGTGAGGGCAGGGCAGCAGAGATCCTGGTGAAAGTCTAGCCCTCTTCTACACAAAAGCCCAGCCCTCTTCTGCACCATGAGCTATCGTACACTGAGTCATGGCAACTTGGGCAAGGGCCAAGACATCTGTACTGACATCAGTTGACATCCAGCTTCCCTCAGTTCAGCCTGTCAAAACACCTGCTGGCTTAGGTATCAATAATATAGGTGAGGAAATTTAGCATCAAAGAAACCTCTTTCTCAAAAGACCTTCAAACATTTGCATCACATCTTTGTACTGCAATATAAACTGACTCTAGTGAAAATTGTTACTGTGGATTTTATGTGCGTCCTGAGTATGCTTTTTGTGAAGTAAATGACAGAGTCAGGTAATGCATGACTTGTTTCTGCTCCACTTTATTTTATTAGCACTGTTATCTTTATATCTTTTAAAGATGAAGTATTTAATTTTATTTGCATCACTGTTCACTCCGCTCAGTGTGCCACTTCAATGCTCCCTTTCTGCTTTCTTCCTGATAAAGACATGGATTACTGTGTTTATTTGGAGGAATAACCAAGCAAGGTACATTAAAGACTAATTAAAAAATTATAATATTTAAGAAATATTTGTAATGAAATTATATTAAAGCATAAACTGGAATACATGACTCATTCTGATAAGGAAATGTTACTGCTCTTTGGTAGAGTAACCAAATCTCTATTTAGAAGATTCTAACACTTGTTTAATATATTCATTATTTAGTGCATATTACAAGGAAACACTGTTGAATGATATTAGAAAAGCTAGAGAGAAGTATCAAGGAGATGAACTGGCAAAAGAGCTGGCCAGGATTAAACTCCGCATGGATAATACTGAAGTCCTGACTTCTGACATCGTCATAAATTTACTTCTTTCTTATCGAGATATCCAGGTATGTTCCTGAGGAGAAAATAACTAAGATTATTTTCTTACTGGGGTTCACTTTATGTTGGTTTTAATTCTTGATTTCCTGCTTCTATGGGATTAAAATAAGGTAGTGCCCAAATTCAAGGACATAGGATACAAATTCCAAGTGTATTGTAGAACTGTGTATTAGAAGTATTAAATGTTAGAATTTTTAGAGGGTTTTAAGCATAGTCTCTGTTTAGTTTTCCTGTCTCAGAGGAGGGGTATTCACTAAGTCATGGAGTAGCCAATGTACGGCACAAATGGCATGGACAGCTGCTGTATGCAGCCAGATTAAAGAGGGAGCAGGTAGCACAGTGGTAGATAATACAGGGGGGCAGAAGGCAGAGCATCAGATCAGGCAAGGGAAGGGAATTGGAGCGGCACTCAGGGAGGGAACGGGGTTTAATTTGTGGCACACCAGTCAAAAATGTTGGCTCCCCCTGCCTAGAGGACCATATGAGGTCTCTTCCATCCAAATATGTCTAACTTCCCTGTTGCTACACCTTTTAAATCTAGAAAAATTATTTTAATTAGTTTTCAAGTTTTTAGTCCAAAATATAACAGTTGGAAACTAAGGAAAGGTATTTACTGTGATATTGGTATTTGCTGCAAGAATCCAGACCTACCATATTTCAGTATGGCTACAAAAAGGAACATCTGTTTATTTAAAACATAAAACCTAAATAAAACCTTTTCAGTATAATTTCTTCAAAAATGTTTTTTGTTTAAAAAAAAAAAAAAAGGCTTCTGTTGCCATACTTCCTAACTATCCATCTGTGTGAGGATCTTCCTTCTTAATAGTTATTTTCCTTTATTCTTTAAAATACAGCATGAGTTGTCCTTACAGCAACACTTTTGCCACCATATTAAGTATCCGTCAATTGTAATTGGGCTGAGAGAGAGATCACTATATGGTTTTGCATTATTTTAGGGTATTGCACACTTAGCACGTTTTATTTAGATTGTAGTAAGCGTTAATATAACTTTTTAAAAGTTTCCTGAGCAGTCGCATCTTAATGCTTCCTATGATCTAAATATAGATGTTAGTACTAAACTGGAGTCTTGAAGTGGCTCTGGTACAATCCCAGGGCAGAGACTGAAAATTTGAGAGGGCTAGGATCAATGCTCATGGGAGCCAATTCAGCACTCAGGTGCAATGTGGGGGCTGAGAGCAACACTGGCATGGCATGGGAGCTAGTCCTAGTGCCCCTACACTGTACCCAAGCCTTGAACTGGTCTGTGTGCAGGCCAGGTGCTGGAATGGCTCTGTGCTGTGCCAGTGTCACTCCCAGACCCCTCACTGCACTGGAGCTTTGAATCGGCACAGCTCTGGTGTGGTGGTACAGGGCCTGGCAGCCCAACAAAGTTTGTTGGGCACCTCCCTATTCCACTAGATCCTTTCTAGTTCAAGTTTCTAGTGCAATAAGGAGGCTGGGAGCCTGACAAACAGCTTTGTCAAGCTCCCCTGCCCCCCCGCCCCCCAGCACCAGAATCCCTTGATCACATTGTGTCTGTGAAGCAGATGACCATTAGGTCTACACATGTTAGGTAATCAGATCTGGAGATAGTCCTTACTGGCAAAGGCCTGACTTCATGATGTTACAGTGGCACTTAGCTTGCGCTTCACTGCTTGAACACTTGGACACTAGTGTTATAAGTACAGTCAGCATATGCTAAGTATAATGTGTAACAATACACTTACTCTCCATTTTGAGCACCCTTTTGTCCTATCACGGTGCATTCAATTTTAGTTTAATAACATATGACTAACTTTATACTTGCTTCATTAGCTTTAGGCATTCCTTCTTACCCTTTTGTAAGCTGTTTTCACTAGATTCATAGATTCATAGATTGTTAGGGGCTGGAAGGGACCTTGTAGATCATCAGGTCCAGCCCCGCGCCCCCTGCACTAGGCAGGAAGACAGCTAGGGTTAGGTGATCCCAGCAAGGTGACTGTTCAGTTTCCTCTTGAAAACCTCCAGGGTAGGTGACTGCACCACCTCTGGAGGGAGTTTATTCCACAGTCTGGACACCCTGACTGTGAAGGAGTTTTTTCTGATATTAAGCCTGAAGTGGCCTTCTAGGCCTGGGCCACAGTGCTTGGTCATTATTACATAAGCTAATTTGATTAAACTTCCAAGTGAAGATGAGGTCTGAAAGGGCCAGATTCATAGCTGCTGCTAAGACTAATACCACTCAACTGCAAATTTTATAGAATGCTTTGGTTTAGTGGTCACTTCTGTGATTGATTGTGGATTTTTCTTACACTATATTAGGACTATGATGCTATGGTGAAACTGGTGGAAACATTGGAAATGCTGCCTACTTGTGACTTAGCTGACCAGCATAATATTAAATTTCACTATGCATTTGCATTGAATCGGTAAGAATAACTGTATTTTTATATTCCCTGCAGGTGTATTTGTATGTGTACAAATACGTTTGAGGTGTGTGAGTAAAATTTTTCTCCTTCATCCCTTCCACATATGATATCTATGAGAGAAATGACTTTGCTGCACCCAAGTGTTAGTTTAGTTGTAGCAGGACAACTTTTAAATAGGACTCTCAATTAATCACAGTTAACACTTGCAATAAATGCATTAACTGGTTCTTGCATTCATTTTTTTAATGCGTTAATTGTGGACATGGCTTTGGAGCCCATGCCTGGGCTCTGCTTCACCACCTCTGGGCTGCCCAATGTGAAGTGGTGGCTGCACAGAGGACTGCAGGATGCAGGCATGCACACAGATATAGACAAGCAGCCACAGCCTGCACAATATATGTAGAGCAGTGCCACACTGGGAAGTCTGTGGAGGGGGAGGGGCCAGGGGAAGAGGCAAGGGGTAGGGAGCGGGGGAGGGGGAGGGGCAGGTGCTGGGGTGAATGGGGCCCTGAGGTTGTGGCAGGTCCTGGAATGAAACTGTAGGTGGCTTGTCCAGTTGCTTGGAGGGTGGGGTGCGGCTCCTCACCACAATGAGCACACCCAGGGGACACATGGAGGGCGTGTTCCCCAGATTTGTGCATGGGGCAGAGGCAGGCTGCCTGCTGTGGGTTGGGGCTCTGCACCCTGCTGCCCTTGCCCTTGGAGCTGCATGACACCATGTTGTGCTTCCTGCAGCTGGGCAGACTTATCTGCTGGGCACTGTGTGTGTGTGTGTGTGTGTGTGTGTGTTTGTGTTTGTCTCTCACTTCCAAGCCACAGCTCCACCCCACCCCCCAACCCTGCTGCTGCCCCTCACTCCTGACCCACAGTACCCTGCATCCTGCCAGGGCATGTGGGCCCCACCTCCGCCCAGGCTCCAAAGCCCCCACACACCCCCACAGCCCCCCACACCTTCACAAATTCCCCCAACACAAAAATACCCCACTCCCCAACCATACAAAGTACCTGCATAATTTTGCATAATTTTGAGGGGGTTTTTCTGTGGATAATTTCGAGTTTTTGGCTGTGCAATTAAAATTGTAGTTAATTGCAACTAATTTTTTTAATCATGCAACTAATCATGATTTTTTTTAATCATTTGACAGACCTACTTTTGAAGTTTAAAATCTCAAAGAATCTTTCAAAAAGTCACCAACTTGTAAAAGAGGCTGCCACAACATAATGGATCTCATCCAGAACCCACTGCAGTCAATGGGAAAACACCCATTAAATTCAGTGGGCTTTGGATTAGATTCATATTACTTAAATGCTTGAGTTATTGGTTACCTCCATGTCTTAATAGTTTAGCAAATTAGAATCATGAGTGAGTTATTGAAGTAATAAGTAACAAGTAGTAATTGAATTGCAACTCATGGGTTATAATGGAGGAAGTAAAGCTCATTTGATCTTGATGGTTTTTACCCTCTCCACCTCTCCCGGAGCAACAAAGGTAGATTTTCTGCATTCTCTCTATATTCTTCTGAGCTGTTTTAGGTTCCCAGAGCATTTACTCTCTGCTGGCTTCTACGTTTTAAACTTCTTATTTTAAGAAAGCTTTTAGCTTGCTTTATGAAAAACAGGGCTTATCAAAATAAATAATATCAGATTTCTTGTATTTTATTTTTTATTTGAAATCACAAGCGTGAGTGGCGAAGGTAGCTGAATAAATGTAAAATGCCTAGGTGAGTTGTAAGGCTTTTGAGTACTAGTATACTTCATTCTCACTAAAGATTAGCACTATGCATTATATAAATAACATACATTACAGAAGATTAAGACCTGACCAACTAATAGTTCTCAAAAATACTTTTCATTTGGGAATCCACATCAAATGAACCTTGTTTCAGTGGGGTTCCACAGCCATCAGTGGTAGACCTGAGAGTAGTGAATGTTTATTTTCAGCAATGGCTGTTGTTTGGTAGAATCTACAAATGGACATCAAGTTTGGGAAAGGGATAAAAAGTTATAAGGAGAGGGCAGTAATACAGTGTGAACCTATTTGCATGGTCCCATTCGAACAAGATGTGTTAGAATTCAGCCAAATACAAGATTGTACATTCAGTAAGAAAGAACACAGGACGTGTCTACAGAACTGGGGAGAAGGGCTTGTTCTGGAGATGTAAAGGATTTAGGGGTCAAAGTACACAAACAACTGAATAAGGTTTTCCAGTGTGAGGCTGTTGTGAAAAAAAAAAAAAAGAAAGGCTAATGCATTCCTCAGATGTATGCATACAGAAGTAATGAAGTAATTTTACTTCTAGACATGATATTTATGGGATTGATACTGTTAGATTGTGTACAGTTTTGGGAAGAGTACAGAAAAGAGAAATAAATATTATATGAGGACTGAAAAACTGTACAGTGAGAGACTTTTAAAGCGACCTGTTTACCTTATCAACAGGGATCCAGGTTTTCTCTGATGACCAAAAAAAAAAAAAAAT
>NW_017729032.1:182305718-182316729 GCF_001723915.1 Gavialis gangeticus | reverse complement strand
CAAAAAAAAAAAAAAATCCCTAATTTTCGGGTTAAGAAAGTAACCCAAAATCCACATTTTTCCATGATTAAAATGAAGCGCCACTAATACATATACATACAGTGTGTGTGTGTGTGTGTGTATGCATGCATACCTTGGAGTAGCAAGAGGCATAACCCCATGCCACCGCCCCTGCTGCTGCCAGTGCAGCATGGGGCTCATAGCAGCAACAAGGAGCTTTCTCACGTGACCCTGCTCTGCCCTTCTGCATGGGGTCCTGCCCACCAAGCTGGGAAGGCCCAGGGGGAGGGCAGCAGGTCAGGGAGCCTAAGTCTGCACCTGTCCCCACCCCACCTCATGCACAGATGTGGGGGGCATGGGTTCCCCCTGCCCTCTGGGAATGCATGCAGTGGCAGGGAGCTGGCTCCATTCCCTGTCCCCTGGATGAGCCTACCAGGGCCTTGTGGCAGCCCCAGCCAACTCCCTCCCTCCCTCCCTCCCTCCCTATGGGGATCCCAGTTCTCTCCCTCCCCGCCACCCAATGTAAGTGTGGGAGCTGCTCTCTAGGCTGCCTGGCAGCCATGTGCATATACATGTATATGGCACCCCTTGCCTGACTGCCCTCCTTCCAGTCCCCCTAGCCTCTTGCAGGCTGCAACTCTGCCAGTCTGCAAAGGGCTCTTTGCAAAATAGGAAAATCTGCATTTTTCTTTGTTAAAATGAAAAATCCGCATTTTGCTTGGGCAAAATAGTAAATCTACAGTTGTTTCTGTTTTTCCATGAGAAATGGAAAACCCAGATATCTGTTAACTACTGTTCTCCAGAAGCCTCCTGTGTCTTATGCATCAGAGTCCCCACACTTAAAAATGATGGTGGAGGTGCTTGAACTGAAGCTTATCAAACGAGCTTTAGTTGAAGCACCCCGCCACCATTTTTAAGCTCAGGGATGCTGATACGTGAGATGCTGCAGTGTTTTAATTTAGAGCAGCTCTTGCAGCCACTCTAATTAAAGCACTGGCCTCCCCCCCCCGACCATGTGTAAAAGTGCCCTTGGAGACTGTAAAAGTTCCACCAAAAAGGATTTGGCCATTTTTGAAAATGAAGTTTTCTGAATCTGTTTGCTTTTGCTTTATCTAAAACTCTCAAAGGATACCTTTATTGCCTCAAGAACTGTAAAGTAGAAAGTTAAAATTTATCAGAAAAGTGATATTCATTGCCCTCCAGGAAAATCTGTCCACATTTGATCAGCTTATTAACTGCAAAAATTGCAACTTGCAGATGTATAGTAAATCTTGTACAGTTAGAACATACACACATGAACAGCTGATGTAAGGTAAAAATGGTCTGAGAAGGACCAGGCATCTGTTTCTCCATCGTACCTGCCCTGCAGCAGAAAAAGAGGGAAGCTACCCTGGGTGCTTCTTATTTTATTGGGATAGGATCATGTACACAAGAAATTATCGCAAACAGTTGATGTGTTGTAACAATCTTCACCCCATTCCGTTTACTTCCAGTTACTGTCTTGTTTCTACATCCCATCCCGTCCCCACCAAAATCAACTTCTCCTGCACTTGCTCTCCATACTAACATGCTTCATTAAGTGATTTGCTCATCTTACCCAGTTTGACCATTAATTCATATGTGCTTCTGAGAACAATTAAACACTGTTGTTATGGAAAATACTTTTCTAGAAATGAGCAATCATTTTTCCATTAGGAAGAATGAAGAAACTAATCTCTTCTGTTTACAGATTTTTGCTTGCTCCACTTGAAGGTGAATTCTTTTTTTTAAAACCAACTTCCTTGTGGCTATTTTCAAGCTGTGTTCACTGCTTGATACAAATGCATTGTTTAGGGCTTGGTTAAATTTGTTTGAATCCATTTAATTCAAGTGCATACTCTTCTAAAATCTTTATTGTCAACCCCTTCTTCTATAGGCTGTACTACAAGCTTTGAGAAGTTTTAAATTAATGTTTTGTTGATTTTTTTTGTTTTGTTTTGTTAATATTCATAAGGATACATAAAAGATGTATACCCAATATATTCTGTTAGCTATTGTCTTACAACCCAGGATAAAGCTTACTTATAGCCTATTAAAAAAGTCTGCCTGAAACAACATGCATCACAAGTAATAACAGAATAGCTGATTGTAGGAATTAGAGCATGCCAATGTCTGATAGGACTGAATCCAATATTTAATTAATACTTCAAATAAAGTCTGCCACAATTCTAATCACAATCAAAAGAGAATCTCATTCTTTCATTTCTTCTTGTTCTGCTTTGAGTCACTGCTGGCTGTTAATTTCATTTAGCCTTTTCAATTATTGTGGAGTAATGCTGCAGAGAGCTGCAGATATGGAGTGAAGTGGTAGAGAATTACTTTTGGGGTCTTGGGTTCTTCAAATCAGGTTAGGGTGGGCATGTGCTGGCAGAGCAATAAATTGCATCCATATTTCTGATACTATTGTAATTAATGTAATGATGACAATTCTTCAAGCACATTACTATGACAAGATAGTTATGAATCTCTCTGGTTTCTACCCCAGGGCAAAAATTCAGAGTTCATCTTAAGTTCTTCTTAGTGTAAGGTTAGTATAAAGGTAGTGACTAAAAATATTTGTTATATCTATGATGTAATTAAAGGTGATGTATAAGGGTCAGAAGAGAGGTGTTCAGATGTATTGGTCTTTTTGCTTCAATCAGTGAGTGGGCCTACATCATATGTCTACCTCTGTCTAGGTAGGAAATATATGGATGCACAAAGTTGGGTACTGTGGCCCTTAAGAGTTTGGTCTGAGCTGACAATAGAGTTACTTAGGTTTTCTGTATTAAGTTACATTTATAGAGTATTAGCAGGTTGGAAGGGACCTCTTGAGGAGGTCATCTAGTGCAACCCCCTGCTCAAGAAACCATTGTCCTTGACTAAAGCATCTCAGTTAACTGTCTGTTTAACTTGATCTTGAAAGCATCTAAGGATGGAGATTCCACAACCCCTCTAGGTAGCCTGGTCTAATGCTTAATCACTCTTATGGTCAGAAAGTTCTTCCAAATATTCAACCTAAATTCTGCTTGCTGCAATTTAAAACCATTGCTCCTTGTCCCATCTCCTGTGACCACAGAGAAACAGCCTGCCTCCATCCTCCACACAACCACCATCTAGGTATTTGAAGACTGCTATCAACTCTTAGACTTTCTTAGACTAAATAACTTTAGTTCTTTCAGCCTATTTTATAAGTCATGTTTCAAAAGCCAGTAATTATTTTTGCCACGCTCTGCTGGAACTTTTCTAATCTGTCCACATCATTTTTGAAGTGTGGGGCCCAAAACTGGATACGAACTTTTAGGTGAGGCCTCACCAGTGTGAGACTTGAGTGTGAGAATCACTACCCTTCATCTACAAGTGTCACTCCTGTTGATTATAGCCCAAAATGCTATTAGCCTCTTTGTTTTGCAACAAGAGTACACTGTTGGCTTATATGCAGTGTTATGAATCCATTGTGACTCCCCTCTTCCCTGATCCTTTTCTTCCGTACTATAGCCTAGCCAGTCCTTCCCCAATCTGTTTCTTCCGTACTATAGCCTAGCCAGTCCTTCCCCAATCTGCATGAGATTGTTCTGTCTCAAGTGCAGGACTTCAGTGAGCATGGGGATAAGACCTCTTTTCATGGAGTTGATGCAGCATCTCATGGTTGTCACAACAATCATGGGCCTGCTATGACCATAACATACCTGTATTTTGAGGCACATACCTTTATCCTGAAGTGGGGAAAGACTTATTTCTTTAGTCTGCAAACAGAGCTATAATTCTCAGTCTCACTATTTCCCCTGCTGTCAGCAAACCTATGTAAAACCTACTAACAAAGTGTCCTTTTCTCTCTAGCATGGATTCACAGGGAGGATGATAACTTCTTATTGCTACCAGTGACTCAGTCAGCTGAAATGGCTAAAGGCTTGATCAGAGGATCTAAAGGTTCCTGCCCTGCTGATGATCTATGTTAGTATCAGAGAAATGTGACATGATGGAATTTTTTAATTTTTCAGTTTGTTTAAAAGCCTATGAAATTGCATTAAAAACCAAAAATGAAAAGAGAGAGGTAGCTAGCTGTGTTAACCTGAAATCAGGCAGGCAGATAGAGATGTACCTTATAGACTAACTGAAAGCTTATGTTGAAACCATTATTAAGGCTGCAAAGTAAACCACTTGAAAATTAGGAAGTGCCAGAATTAAAGTTTTCATGCAAATTTAATTAATCATCCTTGCATGTGCTATTTTATCTATAGCATCCCTGCCTCATTCAGTGCACAGGATGGATGGCACCCCAATTTTCATGAGTATCCCAATATTTTATTTTATTGTTGTTCAGTTTGCAGCCTATGCCTTATTTACTACACACTATTCAAACCCTTCACTGAGGACTGAATTATTAATTTCCTCCTCAGCTCTTCAGTTCAGGAGTTCAAAATCATGAATTAATTTATTTTTGCAATGCCCTAATGAAGTGAAGGGTTGACTATGGCCATCAAGGTAGAGGCCAAAGCATAAATATATGAAATCAAAAGTATCCACCATGTTTGAGCACTCAGGTTGAGATGCTGAATGCCTGGTTCTTTTCAAAAGACCTAGCACTTCACATGCTCAAAGTACAGGCTGCATTGCTTTCACTTGCAGTTGTAGGTGCCCATTGTTCTGCATAGGGTAAAGGTAAGACTTCAGGGTCTCAAGCCAGGCACCAGGAAAAGGCAAAATTTGCTATTAGGTAATGGCCTATGAAAAGTTTTTGATTTAAGTGACTTCTTTTGTGTTACTTTAGGGGTTCTGGGAGAGGAGCTGTAATGAAATCCAAATGTCCAGAATAGCATTCAGCTGCCTTGCATATAAAACCATTTTTTTCTTCCTGCGGTCCCCAGTGTCATTTATTGTATATCTTCTAACTTCTGAGGAAGGGGCTTTGCAGACACAGTTATGGTTCATAACCAGAGCAAGTCCATGCTGTGTACAGAATGAGGCAGGAGTGTTGTGGAAAAAACTCATAGGTAATTATATAATTGAAGACTGTATTTTAATGCGTAGACCCAAGGATGCCACATTAAGGTTACCTCAGTATCCTTCACTCTGGCATTTTCTATCTTTTTAAATTAATGATTCTGCAGCCTTAATAATGTTCTTTTAACATAGGTTTTCTTGTATGGATTTTTAACTACTCTGCTGTTGTTTTTTTTATAGGTATAATCCAAGGTGGTGACTTAGAAATGATAACACTGTATGAGTTGGGATCTAGCAGTTTGCTGTCCACAATTTTTTCTGCTATGTACTTTTTTTCTTATACTGTTTAGATTTAAATATTAGGGACTGTGGGTTGGGCTTTTCATGGGAGGCCCTTCTATTATGAAATTTGGTTGTCTGACAGAATGCAAGTATACTGATACACTAGAAAGCTAATCTTAACTCACATCAGCCCTGCGTTGCCTGCTATCATATTAGTCTGATTGGCTAGTAAGCTGGTTATTGTCTTTTTTTAAAGACTTCAGAAGTACTGCCTGCTTCTAAACCGTAACAGATATTTAAATTGGTACTCCTATACCTCTTTGGTAGGCTTGCCACAAGGTAAGCCCCACACTCTCCCTAAGTTCCATTCTGATTCCCTCCCTTGTCCTAATCTGTTCCTTTTTCTGCTTCCTGCCCTATCTGCTTCTTCGTTCCCTCTTTCTCCCAGATCTGCTGTGTGCCATGCACAAAGGCTGCCTGTGCTACTTGTTTCATGTGTGCTGTGGTTTGGCCACACCTGTCCTATAAATTGACTTATGTTTTCAGTCTTTCTGTCATCTTAACCCAAGAATCGTCTTGATCAGAAGAGTGCCTTTCTTTTTATTGTTTTACGGTGCACAGACCAGTAGTTCTCATCCTTTTTAGAGCCCATGCACCCCTTGATAGACTCCAGGCACCTCTTGGAAAATGTTAGCTCTTCATTTTCACTTGATTTTTGGCTGCAGAAAAAAAAAAACGAAGCAGTTCTTTGATTGCGAAGAACTTGGAAAGACCACAACAAATTAGACTGGTTTTAACACTAGGCATTCATATCTGAAATCTTCGGGTTTCTCTTGTGAATCGTATCTAAAGATCTAACTGTACTAACATTGTGTGGCACTCCACAACTTCCTTGAAAGAATCTTGTGGCACCCCAGGGTGCCATTGACCTGTGATTGAGAATTACTGGCATAGATGTGCCATATTTGAAATCAAACATAAAACGGTTTCATTTTTTGGTTGATTAGTAGGGATTGATTAGTAAGGATAACTAAAGATTATAATTAAAAGTTATCCTTCTGGAAAGAGGTAAAGAAAGCACATAATGTAAGAAACTGGAAAATAAAGATATTAGATGCTACCTACTGTTGTCTTTTCTAGATCATGTAGTGTCTGTTGCGCAAGACAATGACGCTGGTATCGGGCTTTGGGTGAAACACCTTTTCTGACTCACCTGAGCTCATTTCTTGTTTTATCTTTAGTGTTGCTTCATATGGTTTAAAAGCAGTCAGTTGATGCAAAACACTAATCCTGATTTTAAAAATATAAACCACAGACTGGATAGTATCAAATTATGTTCCTGTGAATTTTTATAAACAGATGAGTTTATTAATATGGACACCAGATTACCCCTTTGTTTAACCAAACCTAAGTATTCATGGTCAGTTAGAATCTTAACAATGTGATTGACCAGTGGCTGATGCTTCTTGTGCCATTTTGATAATTTAGGGTTTAGTAACATCAAGTAACAGGGTTTGATCAGCTACAATAAAATTAAGTTCTAATTAATATTTTTTTCAAGAAGGCCATATTAACTAAAACCAGGATTTCCAAATATTGTTCAAGGGATGGTTTCATGGCAGCTTGCCCAAGAGCTGCACCTAATTTTGCATAAAATTGAACAGATTGCAACTACCTTATGGCCAAATCCAGCATTGGCATAAAGCCAGAGCTGTTCTGTCATTTTCCAAAGTAGTTCCATCATGAATCATGTTAATGATGAGGGCAGCTATAATTGTTATTAAGTCACTAGGTTTTGCTTTAAGAATCAGTGCACTAAAATACAAAGACTATGCAATTAGCAAGTGATGGGGAATAACACCGTGCAAGCAGTAAATTACTGGTAATTATGGATAGTGTTAGGAAATTACTACCTTGAAAAGCACTAGGTTATTCTGTTATACAAATGAATTTGTAAAAATGGCATAATGGAACTCTGTGTTCATTACGCATCTGTGGTTTGCAACTAACATTTGCAATATGTTTTTGAGGAGTTTTTCTCCTCTCACTGGAGCCCTGTAAATTCAGCACACACTCTAAAAGTCCTGTTTGGGTTGCCTTATGTACTTCTGCCAATATTAAAGGTCCTGGAGGCCAAATTGGCATCAGTGGCAAATACATAGCTTCACTAGTTTACAGCGGGATTAGTGTCTTTCCCTGAGTGAAAATATGTATTCTTACAACAATGTACAGCAGGTGAGTTAGGGAGATATTGCATATCTATTGAAGTAGATTATAATACAGTTAGTGGCACTTCAGATTATACATCCGTTATACACTGTACAAATCTGACACAGTAACTGAGATACAGTAAGTAGCCCTCAAGTCCTGTTTTCTCAAGTAATTTATATACAAGATCTTTTTAAGGGTGCTGTGATATGTCTAGTGATTCTGTTTTTATTAAAGTAAATCACAGACTTGCACAAGATACCAAGTAACTGTAAACAGTGCTGCTTTTGATGGCCAATTATTTTATGAATGGCTTCATTTATACTAATTATAGGTTAGGATGGCTCATATTCACATTACTTTGCAATATGACACTGAGGTCATGCTTATAACGATAACAGCTATCATCAGCAGTTTACTATGTTGATTTCAAAGCTGAAGTCACAGCCGAAGTGAAGTACTTTTATATATGGACCCAAAGAAAAACTAGTCAGCCTTGTGCCCTGCAGCCTCTAAATGTTGATGCTTATTTCATTTTTCCTAACACAGACAGTGGTGTGTGATTAGACCAATCTGATGAGCATAGCAAAGATGTAGAAAATATTAGTTTGCTTGTGTGGGACATAAAAAGAACTCAGAACACTAGACTAAGATGAAAAGTACAGGAAACCAAAGCAGACCCATGTGAGTAGGGGCCTTCTGTAACTGTCTTTTAGATGTGGGGAGGAAGGGAAAGGGGTTTATGCAGAAGAGCTCACCCGGGTAGTGCAGGTGGAGTCCGCACCCCCCCTCCACCCATGTGGCCAACAGCTGCCCCCACTATCTGCACATGGGGCCAAGCCCTGGCCACTCCCACCCAGGGCAGCCCATGCCATGCTTCTCCTGGCCCTGGCCCTGGCCCCAGCCCTGGCTGGTGTGTACAGCTTCCCAGCAGGATTGGTCTTGGTGTGGCTACAGCTGCCTGGGTGCTGCTTGGGTCCCCCTTGCCTCCAGCAGCGGCTCTTCCTTCTCTTCCTGCTCCTGCTGTGCCACTCCAGGCCATGGGGGAAGCTGCAGCCAAGTGGCTTCTGTACTAGTGCACAAGGTTTCAGCTCCAGTTCCAGGTCCTGGCTGCCTTCTATCCACTCGGCCACCCGCAGGTGGCTGCCCATTGCACAGGGTGGGTGGAAGGTGACCAGGAACTTGAGCTGGAGCCTCACGTGCTAGGCCAAGAGCCTTCCAGCTGGAGTGGCCCCCCACGTGAAGCGGAGCAGCAGGGGCAGGAGGAGGAGGAGGAACCACTGGAGGTGCAGGGGAGCCAGTACCTGGGTGGCTGCAGCTGGACCAGGAGAAGCCCAGCCATGTCAGGAAGCTGTGAAGGCTGGCCAGGGCCTGGCCAGTGGGTGCAGGTGGAAGCATGGCATGGGCTGCCTTGGGCAGGAGTAGGTGGGGATCAGCTCCATGAGGAGCACCATGGAGGCAGCCATGGGTCAGATTTAATCAATTGGTGGGTGCCTACCTGCAGACTGGAACCAGTCAGTTGGTGGGCTAGATTTGGCCTGTGGGCTGTCTTTTGCCTGCCCCTGGGCTAGAAGTACCTTGAGGTATGTTGTAGCACCCCCTAACTGGTTATGGTCTTCTGGGAGCTGTAGCAAGCTGCCATAACTAACATCAGCTCAGAAACTAGAAATAAGGGATAATATTTTAATATCAAAGGGCAATTAACCACTGGAATGGCTGAGCTAAATATGATACAGATTCTGTGTTGTTGGAGTCTTTCTATCATGATTAGTTGCCTCTCTACTCAAAGTTAACCAGAAGTTATGGGCTTGATTCAGGAATTAATGCATTAGATTTCATGGCTGGTGTATGCAGACCACATTATTATAATAACATGTTTAGATTTTGTGAAAGTTTAACTCTGTTTGTTATGGTTTTACAAAGCTTGGCTTGATGACCTTTTGCATATGACCTCAATGCTTTTTTACCCTGACTTACTGTAATACATTCTCAGTGTTAATTCAGTCTTCATACAGTGTGTGTCTAAGTTAACAATAAACCCAGATGATTCCTCTGTGGTTCCAACAGTGCTTGTTATCTTTTTTTATTCCGTTAGATTACTCTAAAGGTTGACAGTTATGGATTTAGCAAGACTTTCTGGGCCAAATATTATCTTAAACTGCTCACCAGTTTGTAGGTACAGTTTGTGAACTTGAAGGATAACATTTAGATATCTAGTTATTGTATTTAATATCTACAGTTAAGTAACTGGATATCTGAATGCTGGCATTTAGGAATGCAGTCTTTTGAGGAGGTGATATTCACCACAGAATTTGTATAAACCAGAATTAAAGCTGTTTTGTGTGGGAGGAGAAATAAATAATGAAACCTTGTTTTTTACATTTTACAGACTCACCAAAATCCAAAATGTTTCACAGGGGCTGGTCAGTTTCATAGAAATTCTGAGAGGACCAAGCTATGGTTTAGATGGAAGCCTGGTTGTTTCCTACCATCTTGCCCATTTGTTTTTATTCTATTTTAATTAATTTATTTGTTTTTAGCAGCTTGGACGTCCAAAGGCTGGAACCACAGTGCAACTAACTTCAGGACATCAACACTGAGTAGACTGCCTAAGGGACAAGGCTCCATTTCTTTTCTCAGGGAACTAAAAAATGTTTGCCTTTCTTTCCAAATAAGAACAAAATCAAATTTCAAATTCTCCAAAATGGAAGTACCTTTCTCCACCCAACTTTAATTAGAAACTGCGTATTTTGAATAATTACACTCGTATGATATTGCTTTAATCCCAATAGGTTTTTGTTGTCCAAGTACTAGTAGTTGATTACGGAACAGAATTATATCTTCTGCAAAAGTCAACCTACATTTTCAAATGGATCATGGGATAAAAGCTGCCATGTAACTGCAAAATGCTGTCTTTATTTTTTTATATTCCAGTTAAAGCCCCAGTTTGAGTTACTACCTGTCTGTGTATGCCTAGGCAAGAGTATGGAGGAGCAGTGGCTGCCCTAGACTTACCGTCTCCCCTTTAAACCAGTGAGTCAGAGTCCAAAAGCCAGACTGAGTCCAGACATTCAGTGCCTTAATGGTTGTAGGTTCTGCCAGAGAGCAACAGATTAGAGCCACTGTTGACAGCCTAACACCTCAGTGAGGACACGTTTCTGCCAGGGTGATGTCCCTTAGCCTTTTTCCAACCAAGTGGTACCTGCAAGGCAGGTGTTTTGAAGTGCCCTATACTTGCCTTATGCTGGATGTTGCAACACTGTAGTATTATACAGGAGCTACCCCACCACAAGTGTGTGAATATATCTGTATACACCACCCCCCAAAAAGTAAATGTCATGTAAATAATTTAGTTCTTATTTATCTCTCATCTATCCATCAGTTCCAGCTTCAGACGGGTAGGTAGGTTTAACCCAGTATATTTTGTGAAGACAAAAATGTACAAATTAGCTAAATGTAATGAGTACTACGTATTTCTTTAAGGAATAAAGAGGAAGTCATTAAAAAGGGGGCTGCTACTTACTGAGCACAGAAATTGAACCTCAGTAGAGTATGTGCA
>NW_017729032.1:182270194-182300718 GCF_001723915.1 Gavialis gangeticus | reverse complement strand
GTTAATGAGCCATAGTGTATGATCATTCAAGTTTTAAGTGCTCTTAACATGATCTAATTGTAATGTGTAATCTCATCCCCAGATTGTAAGCAAACACTCAAGTAACATGCTTTATATCTCTGACACAGGGAGAGATGGGGGGTGGAATTTGTTCAGAAACCTGAGGGGGGATAATCATATGCATGCTACTGTTTATGTCATAAAGTAGGCAACTCTAATCTTATCTGGATTGTACTTCATGGTAATGGAGCATAAGAAATGTCAGCTTTATTGCATGTTGACTTGTCTCTGAGCCAAATTATTTAATTGTCCACTTGATGGGACATAGCAGATGCACTCACTGTGCAGCCTGTCAGATTCCAACAAATCTGTGAATTCTGTTAAATACCTTGTCATAGGGACATGAAAAAGGAAAGGAAAGGTCTGCTTTCTAAGTGAGTTGTGTGTGGGTACACTGATATAGGTTGCGTGTAAGATGCATCCCAGTTCTAACTCAAAACATGATTCTGGAAATGCAGATAGTTGTGATTAAGGATGTGATCCTCCAAACCCATATATGCCCTTGTGTAGTCCCATTGCCATCAACAGTATTCTTATGTGTATAAAGCTAAGCATGAGTTGCAGCCAAGGAAGTTTAGGTTAAATATTAGGATAAACTTATCAGGAGGGCAGTAAAACACTGGAACAGGTTACCCAGAAAGGTTGTAGAATGTCTATCCTTGGAGATTTTTGAGACCTGGCTAGACAAAGCCGTGGCTGGGATGATCTAGTTGGGACTGGTCCTGCTTTGAGCAGGGGGTTAGACTAGGTGACCTACTGAGGTCCCTTCCAACCTTGATTTTCTGTGATATGATGATAGTGATCTGCACACATGTACATTTACAAGCCCGTTCCTGCAGCCTGGCCATGCCTGGTTAATTTAGTTTTATATTCTTGGGATTCAGGTTGTCTTAATTTTTATGGGGTTTAAATCAATACTGATTGCATAAGACTTCTAAAGGCCTATGTTGATTTCTCTTTTGTTACAAACACAAAAGCATTCCCCTCCCACTTAATGCTATAATCTTTTTCAGCTAAAAACTTTCATTGGAGTTCTGGGATTGAGCATTCTCACCTAGACTTTGCTAATATGTAGGGGTGCACCAATAGACATTTTGGGGGCCGATACCGATAGCGGATATTTAAGGAGGCATATTGGCCAATATCTGATACAGCTTCCATCAGGTGGTAAGTCCAGTGTGGTGCAAGGGGCAGGGAGGGCAGATCAATGCCACCTGCAGTGAGGGAGGGGGCAGGGGCAGATGCTACCCAGCAGAGGGTGGGGCCTGGGACAGAGGTGTTGCTCGTGGGGTGAGGACAACTTGCCACTCTTTGCACCCTGGAAGGGCGGGGGTGGGGGTGGGGTGCTCCTGGATCTGCGCAGCTCAGGGCAGGTGGCAGATCCTGGGTGGAGCCAGAGTCGGTGCTGTGCGGGGCTTTTCTTGCCAGGGACTGGGCTCGGAGCAGGCTCCGGCAGTGCTGGGAGGAGGCTGCAGCCACTCCAAATTTCGTTGCAGCTTCGCTTCCAGCCCTGTGCTGCTGCCTGGTGCAGCCCTGGCTTTTCCTGGTGCTTGGATGGAGGTGGAGCGTTCAGCTGGGGCTGCGGTGGCACAGGGCTGGGTGTCGACCTGAAGTGAAATTTGGAGTGGCTGCAGCCTCCTCCCAGTGCCACCGGAGCCTGCTTCAAGCCCAGCCCCTAGCAAGATAAGCCCTGCACAACACCAGCTCTGGCTCTACCTCACAGCTGCCAACCGTCCTGCACTGTGCAGATCCAGGGGCAAACAACTTCCCCCCTCCCAGGGTGCAAACAGCGGTGGAAGCTGCCCCCACTCCATGAGCTGTGTCTCCGTTCCACGCCCAACCCCACCCCCCCAGCTGGGCAGCTCCTGCCCCTGCCCCCTTCCTCACCACCGTAGGGAGGTTGATCTGCCCCACCATGCCCCTTCTCTCACCACTCCCCTTCTGACTTACCAGCTGGAGGCAGCTATCCACACTCAGTGCTGCACCGATCTGATATCGGACCAATGTATTAGTGCACCTCTATTAATATGGAAAGCCTTCTTCATATAGCTTGCTGATAAACATGATTTTTTTAGACTTCTAAAAAGAATAATATTCAGTCCTCCAAGCAGTTAGCATACGTGCTGCTTTGTTTTTGGAATGAAGGAGCAGAGAAGTATACAGGAGGAGTAGTATGCTGTAGTGGCATATTATTTGGAATTCTGTTTCTGTGAGTAGGATTTCTTAAGTGAAGGCCACACTTATCAGTGTGACAGTCCTCACTGCGCTCACTCACTTTTGGCAGGAAGCTATTTCGTGCCTTCCATTAGCTCTGTTGTACCTTATAGCTTACTGCATTTTTACCTTTGCTGCTCTTACCTCTGTTATGACTGAATGAAAAGTCTATAAGTACATTTGATATTGGGGTAAAGAAAATATTAATGGAATTGCCATTTTAAAAAGTTCAGGCAATTTGTTGCTATACTGAAAGCACCAGAACTAGTTATATAACGTTAGACTTTGTGAAACAGATAGCAAATTGGTAGGCATGATATAAACAGATAGCCAAATATGTCATCCATCTACACAGCAGATGCGGTATGATAGTGGCATGCTGATTTAGAAGAGTTGCCTGTTGGCCTGTGAGAGTGAGACATGTTCAGTGTTCTATGGTCTCTTTGCTTCAAAATATTTAACAATTCCTAGATTGGACAGTGATTTTTGTGAGATGTAGGCTAATTGCCTTAAGACTGGACTCTTTTTATATAGAACACAGACAGCCATTACATGATAATAACTTGCATGTGATAACTAGTGTAATGTTGGGGTAATGTTGTAGCCATGAGGATCCTTGCCTCTTGCATGTAATAACTACTCATTCTGAAGTGAGTATTCAATAGGCTTTTTCATTGCTAAGCGAGCAGTTGGATGCTACTTTGAGGCATTTAGATCCCTAACTATGGGCATCTAAGTTTGACAATTTTGGCTGAAGTAAATATCATTCAGATGAGTTGTAACATGGTTGAAATTGTTCTACATTAGTTTTAGCAAAAACCTAACCAGTAAAAAATAAATAAACAAACAAGCAAAAAAGAATTAAAATGCAATCTTTTAAATTTCAGTAAAAGTATTTTCCCTTTTCTATGAGTGGATTAAATAACACATATTCCTAAAGGGGTATGGAGGCTTCCAGCTTGAACTAGGACTAAGTATTTTAGTGATAATTTATGGAGACTTGGTTCTTTGAGTGCTCCCGGTGAGGGAGGAGGCAGGCGCATTGAATAGGCATTGAATCTGAAATATAGCACCAAAAAAAATCATTCAGCACTAATTGACACTAAAAATCTGTTACCAACTGTTCAATGATCTGTCCCAAGCTCACTGGGCATGTGTACACCTACCCCCCAGGGTGCAGTTGGTTCTGCGCTGTCATTTAGTACTTGCTTTAGAAAGCACTAAATGACAGAGCCATTACTGTACAGTCCCGGTTATTTTTTAGCAGCTGTCACCGTAGTGATGTGGTATAGTGAGGTAGCTCGTCACTATGGTGACATAGCGTCAGTGTCACGATTTTTGCCTGCCAGTGCTATTTTGCCATATCGGCACGCTACATTGCCATAGCACATCACTATGGGGATGTAGCATCACATGTATGTGGGCTCACTGTGTATTGCAGATCTTTTTATCTTGAAAGTTGTGCTCTTGCACAGCCAACTTATAGACAATGTGGCTAAAGCAAAAGACAATAAAATTAAGCCATGCTGTTCACACTGTGAGATTCTTTTCACAGTTAAGTGATATTCCTCTGCTCAGACAAAACAAAGTTATTTTTTTTCAAGAGTATTGATTTAAAAAAAATACAATACATAAATCAGAAAAATATCTATATCAACTGTACATGTACACGTGATGTCACAAACAAGCAATACAAGGAAATGCGGGGGTGGTGGGGAGAGAGAAAAGAAGGGATAGAAGGAAAGAGAAGTGTGCAATGAGTGACAATTTATCTACCAAAATATTCTAAGAATTCCTTCCAAATTGCACCAAACTTTTCAAAGCTATTGAACCTGACTCTCTCTATAGGTGTCAAATGTGCCATCTCATTATACTGAGTTTCAACCTTTGGAAATGTCCTCCTTTTTCAGTGTAGTAATATAATCCTGCATGCTACTAATAAGGCATACTGTAAAAGTTCAGTTTGGGAAGCATTCAGTTTGAATTAATAAAGTCCTGTTTTGTCTTACAATGTGCAGTGATTGTCATATGCAAGGTATGTGAAAGTGCAAGATACTGCATTAGATGCTGGTTGTGCAACTTTTTTTGCATCAAGACCTCAAATATATCCTTAAGCCCTACAATCTTAGTAGATGCCAAATGCATCTTTATTGTTGGATTGTGAAAGAACCTAATTTAAGACCAAATATTGTCCTTGGCTATGCTTGAATCACTGTAATTGTTTGTGGGAAAAAAAAAAAAAGGTGTGTGTGGGGGGGTGGGGGACAAAACCTGGTCATTATTGCTTCCTGATGAATGTAGAAAAGATTTAGTGAGAGAAGGGGGTCAGGACATTGGACTTCTCCCTAATTCTTTTTCATAGGAACATTGGCCAGGAAGGCCAAGGAATCCCTAAAATCACTGCTTTGAATCCTTGCATGCAATTTACAAGGCCTGATACCCAGCTGTAAAACTCTAAGATTTTTTTTTAACTTTCTCCTATATAGACATTCCAAATGGTTAACATGCAGCATGAAGAAAAAATGCTTTTTTTAACAATACTGCGGTACTTCCTACCATAACGTTTTCTTTACGTAACCGGTATCACTGTCAGTGCAAAACATAGGCAGTTGGTTACCAATCTGTATATTAAACTAGTCTTCTTCACCTCGCACACACTAATTGTGATTTTTACTGTAGATGTTACACAGGTCCTGTTCCATCTGCTGATTACCTGAGGAACTGAGCTGCTTTATAGTAAATTTTAATCCTTTCCATGGATAAAAAATGCTAAAATTACCAGAAGCAGCTTTTTGCCATGGGCATTGCTGACAATGTAAGCATAACAGTTCATAAACGTAAGTCTGTTCCTGGATACATAGATACCTAGGGATCAGGAAGTCATAAGCAGCTCTGAAAATGGGTTGGTAAATAGTTTAAATCCCTCTAGTGATTAGCAAAAATGCCTTGAAGTGGTTTTTAAGCTCAAAAGCTGTGTTTGCTTTATGCTTTCAAATGCATTTGTTTCTGTTCACTGAGAAGTGCCTTTTGATGTAAATAGTGAGTTCTAAATTCACTGAAAATAACAAGATAAACAGATTTATTTTTTAAACAAATTTAAATATTTTAATATTTGACCTAATTTTTAAAGAATATAAATGGCTAGTGTTTTTAATGAGCAGCTCACTACAGCAGTTGTTTTTTTGAATCTTTTATACTTCATTCTATTAGCTCTACAGGTTAAATCAAAGAATAAATCCAGGTCACTTCTTCCCTCCTTATTCATCTTCCCAAAAGTGAACTGCTCCATCTTTCTGGACAAAGAGAGATCAATATATTTTTTCCTGTAGTGTAGCTTGTCAATATGGCTCCAGGATTGGCTGACAGAGACTGCTTGAACACTAGCAGCCCAACCTTGCAAATTCTTATCACTAAGCACAGTGCAATGGAAACACAGCTGTTGCCTAGTAGTAAGTGTTTTCAAGAACTAACATTAAACCAAGTCCTTTTTTCTCCTCCTTTTCACTATGCCAGTGAGTCTCAGTCAGGATCTTGTGAACCCAAAGTGTCACAAATATTCTGAGCTTTTGTGGTCTGAGTTATTTGCAATAGAAGAATTACTTTATTATTTTTCCATAGTCAAAAAAAGAGTGAAAACTAAGAGCTGGCATTTTCTGA
Organism: Gavialis gangeticus; assembly: GCF_001723915.1. NCBI lineage: Eukaryota > Metazoa > Chordata > Crocodylia > Gavialidae > Gavialis > Gavialis gangeticus. Next base: position 182,294,787 of record NW_017729032.1, on the reverse strand, counting down.
GGGTGCCTTGATCTAACAAAGGGGACCTTTAGTTTAAAAAGTTTGAGAAGCACTGCACTATGCATAGCACTTTGTTGCTTATGGGTAAGAAATCAAATGAGAGATTTTTTTTTTTTTAATAGAGGATTCATGCGGATGTTATTCATTTCTTAGATTTAACCATTAGTGCCTCATGACAGCAGAGTATTATTTCTAGGAAATGATGCATTTTTATATTTCAGCAAAACCCCAGCCTGTTTGTATTGCATATCTCAAACCTGCTGTTTCATATTTGCATGAATTAATTGCATTTTTGCATTGATTTCAGAAGGAGCAATGCAGGTGACAGGGAGAAGGCACTCCAAGTGATGCTTCAAGTGCTTCAAACATGTGATCAACCTGCTCCAGATATGTTCTGCCTGTGTGGGAGAATCTACAAGGATATGTTCCTTGATTCTGACTGTAAAGATACCAGTAGCCGAGACAGTGCCATTGAATGGTAACAGAAAAAAACAAAATAACATGTAATAACATTTTCACAGTTGTGAATTAGGCTGTGAAAAATAAACTAAACAAATTACTTCTGTACAGCACTGTGAAAGACTGAAAGGCTAAATCTTTTGCTCGTTCAGTCCTTTCATAAGCAAGCTCTTATTGAAGTAATTGTTAGGTGGTTTAGAAGACTTCAAGTAAGGACTTCCATTTTGCCAAATGCACTTACCAGTGGGGCTTTTAGTTTGAGGGGCATTATTTTTGTTCTGGGGAAGAGGAGTGTCAAAATGCAGTTTTGTCTTTTTTAAAGAATGTGTAAATTGTTGGTCTTCTGGCATGGGTTTTGAGTGCTGCTTAGGCAGCTTATTCTGAATAGAAGCCACCTATCTGTAGAGGCCATATGAAACCTATGCAGTATTTACATACCATTTTATCAATATTTTGATGGCTTGAGAGAGAGAAGGAATGCAATTTTTTTCCTACTGGTCTTTGCACAATCAAATCAACCAAAAAAAAAGAGGTAGTGATGTAGACTGAGTGAAGGTGTCCTCTGCCAGTCAGTGGCAAGGGGCGGGGCCTTCTGGGCCCCTCTGCCAATCAGAGGCAAGCTGCAAAATATGGCTCTGCGTGATGCTTGTGTGCCATGAAAAACACTTTGTCTTGCTGTTCCTTAGGTAGGTCCCTACTCAAATGTGTGCAAATTGGCAAATCATAAAGTTGTAGGCAGATGCTGTCCTCTGTTATGCTGACAAATTAAATCATATTCTCAAAAGCGTGTCCTGCTCAGGGTTCTCTTGGTACAAGTCGCAATACTTTCTTCACAGTTGGCTAAGTGTCTGCAGCACTTTTTACAATTGTGAAGTATTTAATGTTTGTTGTACAGGGAGATGTGAGCTCTTCATTCTTTCTCTGCAGGTATCGCAAAGGATTTGAACTCCAGTCAAGTCTGTACTCTGGAATTAACCTTGCAGTTTTGCTACTTGTTGCTGGGCAGCGGTTTGAAACCTCTATGGAACTGAGAAAAATAGGTAAGCAAAAAAAGTACAATGCTACAGGCTGTTTTCTGTGGGGGGTTTTAAATTGGAGAAAACTTGAATTTTTTGGAACAATGAGATGCTAAGGTCCAATCTTTAAAGATTCTCTTCATTCATTGTTGTCCTGTGGCCCTTTGTGCCAGCTGGGCTGTGCCAAAGGAGGCCATATTCGTTACAGAACCAGCTGTTTATTTGTTACTTCTGCACATTGCACTGCAACATAGAGCTAGAACAGAGGTAGGATGTGGGGTGGCTAAATAGGATCAGCGACCTAACCATATTGCACCCCTTTAGTGACTTATAATTGCCACTGAAACTGAGGTGAAAGTCAGGAAGCCACCAGGGCCTCTTCTATCACTGATTTAGGCAGACCCTTCTAGGTCAAAATTTGGTAATTGGAGCCAGTTGCCCAACTAAAATTTGAATTTCCCCAGATTTCAGGTACTTGGATTTAACCCCATCCTTGATTATAGACAGGTCTATAAAAATAATTGTAGTATGACTTAACATTTCCAAGGTGTACGGTTAAACAGTTTGTTGGGAAGAAAAGGAAGCTTGGAAAAAATGAACAATTACTGGGATGTGGGACAATTCTTCAGTGTCAGCATGCTTGCCAGTGATGTTGGAAAAGCAGTACAAGCAGCGGAGAAGCTGTTTAAACTGAAGCCACCAGTTTGGTAAGTAGTAGGTGCTTCTATTATGTACATGTAACCTGTGTCTTCCAAGTCTGTGGAGACTTTCGTAATTAGGCTGGACAAAGCACAGCAATTAAGTAATAATATGGAAAAAAATCTGCAAAGACAAAGGAAAAACTAGATGACTTAATCAGCTTATAAATAAAAAAAAATGTTGTGGCTGCATAATGTGAATGAGCTCCCTTATTATTGTTGGGATGCAGGGGGGAGGTTAGTAGAAAATAAAATTACCCATCTTAGTGACAATGATGATACATGTCCCAAGAAATGTGTGCAGTAAGGTAGAGGTGACTTCAAGTGAAGCTGAATTCTCATCAAAGTAGTGTCCGTTAAATTCTACATTACTCTCTCATCTGATCTCTTCTATGGCATGATCACTACTTGCTGATCCATGTAGTTTCCCCATCAGATATGCTTAACAGCTCAGCAGTGAGACCACACTGTAGAATTTATCCCTACACTTTATATCACATCTGAAAATCTGTAGAATCGACACCATCACATGTAAATGACAGAGATCTATAAAATATGTTTAAGTTGGTTTAGGATTATATTTATGAAAAGTTTTATAAGATGCTAAACCATTGAAAATCTTTTGGGGGTTACTGTTTATTTCAGTCCATTGACTGACTGTGTGTTCTAGGTACTTGAGATCATTAGTCCAGAATCTGTTGTTAATCCAGCGTTTCAAGAAACTCACCATAGAGCATTCTCCTAGACAAGAGAGACTCAATTTCTGGTTAGATATCATTTTTGAGGCAACAGAAGAAACAACCAATGGACTGAGATTTCCAGTAAGATGTTATGTCTGGTTTTATAACTTGTATTTCTTTCATATATTTCATTTTGTATGGGGTGGGAGGTAAAAGAAGTTAGACTGTAAACATAACAAAATCCTAACTGGCCAACATTTTATTGTATGGCATTAACCAGAATCTTTCAGTATTCAGTTACAAGGCATCTAGTGTTGTCTCCAGTGCTAAGTAACCAGCACAACCATAATAATATTGTTTTACAGTAAGTAGGAAAAAATAGGGTAGTTGTAAAATATAGCACATGTGCAAATACACACACATTTTCAAATGTATTACATGCACACACACATATGGTTTGAAATTGCTTTTTATCTATAAATTGCTTTTTCCTGGGTGCATCTACACATGATGCTACATTGGCATAGCAATGCACCACGGTGACGTGTCTGTGGACAAAAACTGTGCTACCGCCGCTATGTTGGTATAGCAACATGCTCCATTGGACTAGGGTATTGCTATGGCAATGTAGCGGCTAAAAATAATCATTCGCCATCGGCACAGCACAGTATGGCCTGTTACTGCGCTGTCATTTAGTACTTCCAATGATGGTGCAGTGTTAGTACTGCCTGTACTAAATGATGGCATGGTAACAACAGCATGTTGTTAGCTTGTAGACGCGCCCCCTGAGGTCCTGTTGCACAGTAGTAAACAGGAGTGTGCATTTCCTTCTAGGTATTAGTGATAGAACCAACCAAGGTCTACCAGCCTGCATATGTGTCCATCAACAATGAAGATGATGAGAGATCTCTCTCTCTGTGGCACGTCTCACCCACTGAAGTGGTAAGGGAAGATGGCACTTTCTTCACCTGTAGATCTTGAAGCAATTTGCAAACACTTAAGCCTTGCTACGTTCCTGTGAAATGGGTAAAATTATATCTATTTTATGTATGGGTAAACAGAGGTATTATAGAAAGAAGTTTAAGACAGCAGAGGGAATCGGTGGCAGATCTGAGATTAGTACTCATGGGGTCTTGACCTCTGGTCTTGGGCTTATTGCATTAAAACATACACGCTCTAGAATTTCATGCCTGATACTGATATCCTCCATTTACTTTCTCTTTTTGTACTTGCATATGCAGTGTCTTAATGATGCTACTCGGAGCTAATATGTCTTTAGCTATTATTGACACAGCACCATGATATACTTAGTCTAGGCTTCAAACAGACATTGCCTATGTGCCACCATAAACATATTTATAGCAGCACAAAACATGAGCTAACAGATGCCAGGATGCCCAAATTTGTGAGCATGATAATTTGTGGTCATAGCTTATGCTGCCTTTTCACTGCTGAAGTCAGTTATCTTATGGTGGGAGAGCGTGGGCAGCCCAAGTGCAGTCTGCAAGCATGGAACAGTGAAATCCCATGCGAGTTCATGCCACACGTGCAGAGGCACACCCTGGGAATTGTCCTCCAGGTTATTCCCAGAGCATGTGTATCATGCTGCTGCACCCCAAACTGGGGTGTGGTCCGCAAGCATGGAGTGGAGAACTGTCATGGGAGTTTGCCCCCTCCACACTGCAGATGCTTTTCCTGGGAATCCTCCTGCAGGGAATCTCCATAGAGTGTGCATCACACTGTTCAGGCATGGGCCTCTTTGCTCATGGTTCTCCCACTTGCAGATGTGCACCCTTGGCATGTCCAGATGTGCGTGGACATTTGGTTCCCTGGAGACAACCAGCAGCAGCACACCTTGTGCTGCAGCTACTTGTCCCTGTGGAATGCCCGTGCCATGTGCATTTTTGGCATGTGGCAAGTTACCCCGGGGGCAGTAGGGGAGGCTGGAGCCAGCACTGCTGGCATCAGTAACCTGACCTTGGGTCCTGGGGGCCTCCCAGGGCTGCAGCCATGGTGATCCTGCTGGGTGGAGCTTGGTCGGCAGCCGTAGCACAGCTCCAGGTGACCTGGCTCTGCTTTTCAGCAATACGCACTGCTCAAGTGTGCACTGCTCTGTTTTTTTTTTCCATGGGCCGAAAAAAATGGAGCAGCACATGCTTGGGCAGCACACCCTTGCAGTGTGATTGTACGTATGTGGCACTGCAAATGTGTTTGCAGCGCCACATACCATATGACCGTGCTCATCTGGATGCACCCCTAGGTCAGAGTTCAGCACCCAGGGGTGTGAGGAGTGGCAGGGGCCTGACCCTGTAGGACAACCACTCCAGTGACCTCTGTAGATGCCACTGAAGTGCACAGCTGTTCCAGAACATGTCCCACTCCAAAGAAGATGTCTGGGGATATCCTTGGTCTAGCACAAAAGGTATAAGGATTTGGGTAGGCAAATGACACAGGAGTCAGGAGTTTTTGGAGTGTGGGGTTTTAAGAGAAGGTATAGTAAAAGAGTGGGGAAGAGATGCAGCATAGGGGCAAGCAAACTCTTGGCAGTAAGAAATAATTGTAATTCGATGTGGAAGGGGAAGAAGGAGAGTAAAACAGCCTGGAAGTATTTGAGAAGGGGGGACATTTTCAGAAGGACATGTCAGGAGGATAATCTTTGTGCTTGGACTGTGGATAGACTTGCTAGGGACAGATATAAAATGTCAGAAAAAAGAATGGCTCAGGATTTTAAGGTTTGTTTTTTCCCTGGGTTTTGATCTGGTGCAGTTCTACATCACTCCCAGTGTAGACCACTGCTTATATGGGACTAATTCCATCTTATGGGGTAGAGTCCCTTGGAGGCTGGCCTAACTTATGTTAGCTGGGAACAGCAAACAAGACACCATGCACCACATTGGGCTATTTGGAGGGTAGCATTTCTGGTCACACTTTATCCTTCCACCTCTCTAGCTTTTCATTATGCCAAGGCTTCTGGGACTAGGACTTATGGAAAGATACAGAATGTTTCCATCCTGTTTGTGCCTGAGCCACACAAAGGGGCCATGCCCACTATATTTTTTAATATGAAAGGATTACTTCTTGACTCAAGATGCACTGTTTAGTACATCAAACTTTAACACTGCCTTCAAGGCTGCATTTTACATTGTCTCGGACGTCACTGTGATACTTGTCAAATTTCCTTTTCTAAAGTTTGTAAATATAGCATTTAGTATAGTTCCCTACTCTGTAAAAGCCCATGCATTATTTCAAATTAAAAACCTGAGATGTCTCCAAAAGAAGATAATATTTTGGCTATTATCTGAGGGATTTTTCATATGCTATGACCTTGCCTTCAGATAACAAGCTCAGATTAACCTGTGCTTGACTTGGATCTTTGTTCCTTACAGAAGCAGATTCATGAATGGAATTTTACGGCCTCCTCCATTAGGGGAATAAGGTCAGTACATTTGAATACAGCTAATTATGCTTTTTATGTCTCACTTAAGTTAGATAGCTGTGCCTTAAAACTTGAGATGATAAACTCTGCTTTTCATTACCCATTATAAAAAAATTTTCTGCCCTGTGACATGGCAAAAGGGAAGAACCTGCCTCTCAATAGGAGAAAGGGAGCAGAACACTTTGTCTGTAGTTTGACTTAGTCTTATCTAAATATGAGCATTTTAATTTTAAAATCATCATTTTGAACCTCCTTTTCCTAAACCAGTCCTTGCTGGGTGTGTTCCTGCTTTATCAGTGGCAGGTATTGGAGTCTAAATTCTGAGAAAGCAACTGAATTGTCTCTTTGTTCTCTTCTGTCATGGTTGCTATTTCTGTCTTTAAAACCAGCAGGAAAAGGGCAGCCAAACAAATGTATTGCTTGCTTGCTTTGACAAGAGAACTGTTTTATGTTCAGACAAGAAAAATGCAGAAAGCCTAATCTATCCAGACTTCCATATAGCATTTAATATGGTGTCACATGAGAAGTGTATGAGTTTAGATGAAGATAAGTACAAGAACTGTAGGACAAGCCTAAAAAAGAAGGCACTAGGTTATGTCTAAAGGAAAATTGTTGAACCTGAAGGAGGTTGTAAATGGAGTTCCTCTAGGATTGGCCTTGGCTCTTACTTGCAGTAAGAACTGGGTTGCAGTAATAGAATAGGATGAAATTTAGCACAGTTACAAAGTTTGATATCATGGTTCCTGCCATTACTACTCCTTTCTCCTGCAGCCACAGAGAAAAGTCTATGTCCATCCTTTTTATATCGTCTCCTTCAGGTATTTGTAAATAGCTATGCAATCCTCCTCAGTCATCTCTTCTTATAGAGAATCATAGAGAAGTAAGGCTGGAAGGGACTTCCAGGGGTCATTTAGTCCAACTCCCTGCCTGAAGCAGGATTATTCCTATCCAAACCATCCCATAGAAACTATAATCTAAACTTTACAGTCAACCCTGACACAACACAGACCTAACACCCTAACCTGTCACAAGTAAAACAGGGGAACCACAGCAGTCAATATCCTGCATCTATGAAATCTTGTCAACAAGAGATCCTGGGTAGAGGAAGGCAAAAACCAAGTTCTTTCAGTCTTTCCTCTTAAGTCTTGCTTTGTAGTCCTCTAATAATTTTTGTCCCTCTCCACTGGACTAAATTCTGATCTGTCTGCATCTGTTTTGAAATATGGGGCCCAAAACTGCACCCAGTATTCCAGGTAAGGCCTCACCAACACCAGCTGAAATGAATCAAGTGAGAGTAATTCTACTTGGCCACTCCAGTTCAATACAGATGCATCTGATCCTGTTCTTAAGGTCACCAGAAGTTCCCAGTATAACATGGAAGTAGAATTTGGCACTGTATTTGAATGACACTATGAATAATTGGCTATAATAAGTAACAATTATTCTTGAAGTGCAGGAACCAGATAGTGAAGACTGTGTTCTAGAGGATTTGGTAGCAGCCATGGAGAATATATTTGACCCCCCAAGGCTGTTTCACAGCCACTGTTTCAGCCTTAGTTGCCTATGGGTCCTGCCCACTCCTTCACCTACATGACTGTGTTGGACGGCAATGGCTGGTGTAGCCTCCTCGCTTCCCCATTGCTTTCATGCCCAGCAACCTTCAGGGATAGATTCAGGTGCCACCAGACTAGCCTATAGCAAAGGTACAGGAGCAAGATTCACAAGGGGACTTGGGTTTGAGGATGCCAAGTGGTTCCACACCTTTCATATTAAGCACCCAGTTTCCAGAGAAGAATTCACACTTTTAAATGGGAAATTCAAGTGTCAAGACCTGGAATTCACCAGTGCTCAGCACAGTGAGCAGAGGTTTGCTGAAACCAGACAATAAGAAGTGCAAAAGAGAGAAAATGTGTCTGAAATCCCTCCTGAAACACTGTCTCTTTTCATTGATTTGAAAAATCATTTATATAAAAGCTTCGGTATAAATACTTATAATATGTCAAATATCTGTATAACAAGACAGATACTTATTCAATGTCTTGTTGATTTAGTACACCCACAAAAGTAATAATATCTTGGAAAATGTGATTTACAGTTATTTATTAAAGAATAGGCTCATAATACTATACCTTGGATATCTGATTACTATGCAGTTTGCAATAAAATGTTACAATATATGTATTTGCAACAATAGATTATTCTGTTTTCTTAATATAGATGATATTTTTTGTGTGATTTTTCTCCCCCCCATTTCTCATTGTCTAAATGTATGTTATATGAATTATATTTTTGTTTATCTTGTGTATTAAATCATTGCGTGGGCTCAGCTCAGTGCTTCCTACAAATAAGGTAAATCACACACCCAAGTGCAGTACCTTTCAAAATTGTTGCTTGGGTTTGGGGAAAGTGTCATTTAGGTTCAACTCTGCTTATGAGCCTGAGAGTCACAGAAATCCCCAACTACTGCTAAACTGTAGGGGTTTCATTATATAGCAGAAACAGGGCATCTCTGCAAACTTAATACTTGGTAGATATTGGCATCATGATTGTTCTGTGTAGGTCGGTTTGCAGAGGGAGCTTGGGTGTTTAATTAGGGAAGTAAAACGGGCTTGACAAATGAGTGGGTATGTCTACATGTGCAATTAGGGTGGAGCAATAAACTTTGGCACAGTTCTCTCTGAAGTGCGATGTTTGCATATGCCTTTGGACCATGGCACTGGCAGAGGGCCCCATGGGTCAGCTTGCCAGCCCAGGGCTTCTCTTACCCAGTAAACTGTACGTATGGTGGATAGGTTGACTGAGGCATGAGAATGCTACAGTGTGGGGCTAACTGGCAGGCAGCCCCCGCACTGTAACACCCTTGTGCCTTGGCCAACCCCGTCAGCATCTACACGTATATTGTGATGGAGTAAATAACTCTGCCGTAGGATAGTACATGTGTCTGGCAGTAGCATCCTATGGCAGAGTTAATTAGTTTACTTTGTCCTAATAGCACCACACATGTAGACGGTGACATTTTATGGTGGAGCTAATTAGTCATCACCACATTAAACATCTTGTGTAGATGTTCCCAATGTGCACTAATGCAATATCTGTAACCATGAAGTCCTGAAGCAGGACTCGCAAGTGTTTTCTGTCCCTTTTTTCAGCTCAGGAGTCAGAATAGTGGCATGCAGGTCTGCTGTGTACAATGTCTATGGCTTGCAGGTGGATTCCAGTTCTACCAATTTCTGCTAAGTTCCTCAACAGAAAGGCCATTTACTTTTGTTTTATGCAGGGATGAGGAAACCTTAATTTTCACTATGAGATCTTATTTCAATGGCAGATAGATTTGTGCATGAATTTGGTCTTTAAATGACTCTTAGAAGTTTCTGAATTCAAGTATGTGCTGCCTTTTTTTCCCTTTTCAGATTTACTGCAAAAATAACTTAAGTATAAAATAAAAATATTTGTCAGCTTACACAAAAATAGCCCTGGAATCAAAAGGCATGTTACAACGGGGCATTTTCATTGGATGGACCTTCAAGTACTGGGAAGTTTTTGTTGAAGACAGTAAGAGAAAACACAGCAGTCAGGTTGAAGTCATGATTCCATTGATATTAGAGCTAGTTGGTATTCAGTTGGGGTCATGATTTCTCCTTCAGGAATATGCAACATAAAAGAAGTTTTATTTGCCAGGAAAAAAAATAATGTATTGCATTTCTGATAGAATTAATTGCGTCTTTGACTGCCTCATGAATTTGCATAATTCATAAAATTTAAAACTACTCCTTTCATCCTGCCTAATATGTACATCTAGAGTAAAACATGTTTCAATTTAATTTTTTCACAGTATATCCAAGTTTGATGAACGATGTTGTTTTCTTTATGTCCATGACAACTCTGATGACTTTCAGATCTACTTTTCAACAGAGAGCCAGTGTAGTAGGTGAGTTCAATTTGACATTAGTAAAACTTAGGAGGTGTATGACTAGGTTATGTTGGTTCACAGGAATCATGGGAAAGTAAGGTTGTAAGGGACCTCATGAGGTCATCTAGTCCAGCCCCCTGCTCAAGGCAGGATTGTCCTTTAACTAAACCATTCTAGCCAGGTGTCTATCCAATCTGCTCTAGAAAATTTCCACAGATGGTGATTCCATAATTTCTCTAGGTATCCTGTTCCAGTGCTTGATCAGCCTTATAGTCAAAATGTTCTTCCTGATATCCAACCTAAATTTACTTTACTGAAGCTTGAAGCCATTGCTCCTAGTCTTGTCCCATGTAGCCATAGAGGAAAGCCCATCTCTGTCTTCTCTATAATTGCCCTTCAGGTATTTGAAGGTTCAGTGGTGGACAAATTGTCAAATTTTTGGATAAGTAGTAAAAATGAATTTGTTCACCTGTTTCCTTGACTTTTTTCTGATTAAGAAACTGGGCCAAATTTGGAGAAATTCAAGGTGATCTGAGAGACTTTCTTTACTCAGCCTGTCTTATACTTACTTTTCCAATATTAGGTGGAAAATTATTGGACATAACGTACAAGCCATGGTGTTTGAAATAAAGTATAAATTAAAAGAGCCCATACTACTTTGGAAGTGGGGTGGGGAATGTTGTATATTTCTACATACTATTTATAATGCATATGTATGATATGCAGAAAATTTATTTAACTATGTTTGACTAGTGATTTTGGCTCTTCAGCTTAAGATGCACTAAATCAGTCTGAGTTTTATGGGTGCTTAGCACTTTCTGAAGATCAGGCTCACAAGGCACTGCAAGGTATGTCAGGTTGAACAACCTAAAATTGAGACACTGAATATTCCCAGTCACTTTAAATACCTTGGTTGCCACATTTCTGTAATTGGTTTAGTTGAGACAGTGTCATGCTGTGAATTTATCCACCGAGATCTTTTTATTCAGAACTACTGAAAAAGTTGTTTCTAATTTATGATTAAAATTGTAAGTATAATCTTGGTTGTATTGCAGCTAGAAATACTTCACAGCTAGTTTTTGGAATGTGCATTTTGAACATCTTCAAGAAAACCATCTTATGAATCTGAAGAGAAAAAGTAAATAATGGAAACATAATTCAGAGTATACTAGCTAATACATTGTTTTGCATATGATTCATGGAGGCTGGTTGCTCTCCTTCAGAGAGGTTTTTCTCTTTGCTGACAATGTGATATTTCTTACTTTCAGGTTCTGTGCCTTGGTTAAAGAAATGTTGACAGATGCTGTGGGCAACAATTTGGAATTAGAAGGAGAAACTGATGGAGACACTTTGGAGGTAAGTCTAGGTCAGGGATTGGCAAGCTACGTTTCATGGGATGGATCCAGCCCATGTTGCTGTTAGATCCAGTCTGTGGAACAGGGACTTGGGCAGCAGTCAACAGTGGGAGTTTCCCTGCGACATGCTGTAATGTGACATACTGACTGGGAACTTCACCCATGGTGGTGAGGAGAGGCGATGGTGGTGGGTGGGTCCTACTGCTGATTTAGCCTTTAACCTGAGCTGGGTCATTCTGGTCCACCACTGGACAACGTTGTCCAACCCTGGTCTAGGTCAAAGGTTTATGATTCAAGAATCCTAACACCTTCTCCACCCCCCACCCCCTTTTCCATTTGTTTGAAAAATAAGGCTAAAGAACATCAACGTTCACCAAAATGTACAAATACCTACAACACTCCTCTTTCCTCTTCTCTTCCCCATTAGGGGAATTAGAACTCCATAATAAATCCAGTTTCTGGGTTTCTTTTTTTCTTTCCAATTTATTCTCTTGTGGTTCACCCAAGTCCAAACTCTTGCTGTACTTGCTCATCCCATCAAAGTCCTGGCTGAGATACCCAGTACCTAAGATTATTAAGTTCTGTTTATGATAATGATAAGGGACCTCCTGCAGTAGTTGAGGCTTCAAGTAGGAACTGTAGAAAGGAAAGCCCTTCACTGCAATGCTGTTGTTGTTTGAGATGATACACTAATGGAAAGACATGTTTTCACAGGATTTTGTAGGTGTTGCAGAGAATTCCTTCATTTTGTCAGTCTAAAGTTCATCAGGTGTGGGAGTAGTGGTTATATCCATGCTGGTTGAGGGAATGTGTGAGAAGCAATATCTGGTAATAACTTTTATTGGACCAACTATAAAGTTGGGAGAACTTTTAGACCATCTTTTGGCCATACAGTGCCCTTCCTTGGATCTGGGAAAGAGGCAGACAGCCTTCTTGATGGGCCTAAGTAACAGAGAGAGAGTAAGAAGTCTTCCCTGGAAGCCACGCATGTCATTGTTGATGTCAGGAAAAAGTAGGCACTAAAGAGAACCTAACCAAATTGTAGGCCAGATCTTTGGAGGTGTTAAGTCAGAATTTCTAAAATGCTGTCTGACTAAATGGCTGCAGTAAAAAGGATTGTGGTAGTAGGTTTGTAGTATTGTTGTAGCTGCCCAGGAAATGTCAAGAGGCAAGGCTTTTTTATGATGTCTTTTATTTGACTACCTATACAATTGGGAGGCTGTTGGACAAACTTTTGAGCATCAGGTGCCCTTTCTCAGATCTGAAAGGAAAGCAGATGTGGGCTAAGCTAAATATCAAAGAAAATACTTCATGCTAATCAAAACAGCCTGCTTGGAGAGATGGAGGAGGGCTATGAACTCAGAATGCCATTCTGAGACAAAGAAGAACAGTAGAATAGGCAATCTAGTTAGTGGCAGGGCAAGACTATTCAAGAAGGGAGTAAGATTGACAGTATTTGTAAAGTTGTGAAGAGCCATAAAGTCAGGAGCTATATTAAGACCAATTTTTTGTGGTAACTTTTGCAAATAATCTAGAAAATATCACTGTGTTAACAAGGATGTTTAGAATGGGGATTTTTCAAATCAGTTGGGTGTGGGCATACAAAAAATAGAACTCTTGGTTCCAATTGGGTGTGGGGACACGCACATATATGGAGCCCGTTCAAAAGAGGAATGTTTTAAATGGGCAGCAGCTGTTATGCGTAAAAGAACTGTGAAGGAATCAAATGTATGCAGCAAAACCCCTCCGACATTAACCCTGCTTCATCTAGGTAAAACTCTGTCTCCTGTTACTAGCCCATCACAAAGGTACTGCCCTTTGTTTTGTCACCCAAAATCTCTGACCTGCTTTGGGTTAAAGTTGCTACATTTGAATCATTCTCAGCTTGTTCACACACAAAAATTAGAATGTAATGGCTGTTGCCCTTTTGAAACTCCCCCTTTTAAATCACTCCAAATGTATGGGTGTCTACACCAACTTTTTAAGACTCCTGGACATTGATATTGAGGAAGTTCCTGTCCCTTGAAGAACTGTTACTGCATCAAAAAGAAGTCCTCCAGACCCTGGGTTCAGACTGTGATTTGAATTAGTTAGTTTAAGGGCATGGACACACATAATACTTAGAATAGTTGAACTGAGATTTAAACTGACATAGACAGACATATAAACTTGTTAAACTGGTTTGAATTAATTTGGAATGTACCTGAAAAATCAGCTGCTATTTTGAACTGGGTCACAGTGAATGAGTGTTATGTGTGGACACCACGCAGTCTGTGATATGGATCTGGTTGGTCCTTCAGGCATCCCACAATGCATTGCTCCCCCCTCTCTCTCTCCCACCGGCACAGACACTGCTGCAACTGGCCTCTCTGGTAGGTAGCCAGAATTCTACTGCCCCTCTTTTTTTTCTTTTGTTGGAACTTTTTATGAATGAACTCTCTTTCATTGCTTGTTCAATAAAAGCTACCTTTCTAACAGCCAGCTGTGTCCTCACTCCCTATTGACCACAGCCCATCATCATGCCCCCCAGCTTCTGAGAACCAAAAAGTGGGTGTCCAAGCACTCCTTCCCCCATCCAGTCAGGTGATCATACTTTTGTCATTTCTAAGCTACAGAAGTTTATTAAACTCATGTTTAGGAAACAAGGGAAAACAGAAAAGTGATGGAATGTCTCCCAGCTACCCGTTACCCACCTCATGGGACTTTTAAAACATGGGTGCAAGCACAATCCTCCACTCAGCCACTTGAGGCACGTGATGTTGGGTGCTCTATCGCAATCCCTGGTGTCAGAGCCACAGCATTTCACACAATTGTGAACCGGTTCTGAATTGGTGATACTATGGTGTGATACAGTTGTTAATGTCTATCCATACCTTTGGAGTTCAGCTGTGGGTCTTCTCATTTGCTCATAACTATAGTTAAATTGCACACCAAGAATGCTCATTATGCACAGACTTGCTATAGTTGCCTGTGTACAGAACAGTTGTGACATAGTGTCCACCCAAAATAAAGAGAGGAGACCTGCTTAAATCCATCAAATACATTCAGTCAAGGTTCCCTCTAAGTTGCATGTGTGTGTGGCTGCGCACAATAAAAAATCTTGCCATGCGGTAACTTTTTAAGGCCATGCACCCACCTGGAGAGGAGTGTGGCTGCGGCTTCCTGTAAACTTTGGGCATGGAGAGCCGCGGAGGCACTGGGACCAACTTGGGACACTTACCGGCAGTAAGTTATCGTTCAGCTGCATGGAGGCCGCTCCTCTCCTCACCATGCCGGCACCCCCATGGGGAGGGAAAATGGTGCGGGGAAGGCAGCGGCTCCTCCCCAAAGCAGGGTGGAGGCAGGGATGAGGTCTGAGGCTGGGGCAGAGTTGGGTGTTGCTCAGGTTCTGCTGGCTTTGGGGAATTGCTCCACTCTCCAGCCCCTTTGGGCAAGCTTTGCCCCGAGCCCTGACGCCATGTACCTCCCTGGCCCGGGGTGGCTGGAGTAATGGAGAACCTGCCTTGTGAGAGGAGATTGGTGGGTCATAGCCCCAGGCTTCAGAGCTTCTGCTGGTCACCTGGAGGAGCAAGAAAGAGCTTGCCCCTCTCAGCTTTAAGCCCTGGACATTGGCCACAGCCAGAGGTGGGAGATGGGCTGGGAGAGGAAGTGCTGGTGCCCCAGGAGGTATTGAGAGACCACCCAGGTGCAAGGACTGTGGGGGTTTTGCCTGCCTCTAGCATGGGGCATGGTCAGCTGTTTAGGTCTATTTGAACACATCGTGCCCAAGAAACGCCCTGGCACTGCCATGACAAAGGTCTTGGTGCTCCTGTTGTGTCCCGCTCCCGTCCTGTGGCCCACAGTGGGGTTTTGGGGCAGGGGCTGCCCCAGATCTACAGTGTGCAAAAGGGGCTGGAGTGGATGTTGTGGACCCCTTTGCACAGTTGTCTGCCAGCATGTGCAGGGGTCCTGCTTGGGATTTCCCAGCAGGTCCCTTCTAGTCTTATGCTCCTGCATGCAGGCATTCCCTTGGTGCGCGCCAAAAGGGGGAGCCGGGGCCAATTTGGGAATAGACTGAAGCAGTGCGCCCACTGACCAAAGCAGCATGCTTGTGGATTGCTAACCTTAGAGGGAACATTGCATTCAGTGTGTTTGAACCTTCTCCTAACTATAACTGAACTAGGTGACTTGAGAGCTTTCACATTTCTTAGACCACTTGCTAAGGAACAGACTCCTTCTCTAGATTAAGCAGAAGCAGTTTAGCAGTAGCAGAGCAGTCTGCTGTGCAGTTGCAGTCTTCATTATGTGCTGCATGTCATACGATAGCTGTGCAGTTTGAATGTGCTACTGTCAAAGAACTTGACAAGTCTTATGCATGACATTTCAGGTCAGCTGTGTGCATCATATAACTGTATAATGTTGTGGATGGTGAAGTGCTGAAACATGGAAAATGAAACTATTTAGACTGTGGTAATTCAAGTACAGATCCAGAGAGCAGGATATGTTGGGATATGAAAAACAACAAACAGTCTCCCTTAGCACATCCGTAATGCTTGTCCATTATTTCTGAGCTGAAGAAAGAGGGAATTTCAAGGGCATATTGAAACAACATGGGGAAGATGTATCTTAAGGTGGTATCCACTACAACAATGATGAGATTGGATATATTTAACATTGAAGAAAAATTGGTTCTTACGAGAGAAGTATTAATTATAGCAGCAGTTTTAAAAAAGATTTTTTTTTCAAAATGGTGAGTTCACATGAACATGCTGTGAATGGATTTTCCTAGTATGGCATAAACAGCTTTTTGGATTTCAGAAAGAAAAAAGGGAAGTCTGCACACTCCTGATGGTTCATCTTTGAAATTCTAATCTTTCTTGTTTTTTTTTTAAACCGCCTTTTATATAAATGCTTCTAAAATGCCCTAAAGCGGGGGTTGGCAACCTGTGGCCTACAAGTCATATCCAACTTGTGGAGCTATTGTATCAGGCCTGTGGGCCTGGAGCTTTGGTAGCATTCAGCAGTGGGAGAGTTTCCCTTGCCATGATGGGGAAAAGTGGCAGCAGCAACTAGGTCTAGCCTGGTCATTCCAGCCCACAGCCTGCCCTAAATCAATACCCAAGTCTTGAATGTACAGATGAAGGAAAAGCTCAGTGTTTAACTCACCTCTCATAATAAAGGTTCTTTCAGTGACTGATGGTAAACATTCAAGTTTACTTCCTTCATCAATAGACAATTTGTTTCAGTGATAGTTGCCACTGGAATCTCTGCAATGAGATCACGAGAGTGGACAAGATTTCCTGGAGGTATAAATTGGTCTAGCACCATAGAAGTCAATTAACTTGCATTGACTTTTATAATACCTGAGGTTCTAGCTGAGGATGCTCTGAGAGATGTATACAACCGCTTTGCTTTTGCATTTTATTTCTAAAGATCATCATATTTTCCTTTTTAGAGAAAGGAAAAATCCACATAATGAGATTTCAAAAAATGAATTAGCTACAGCTGAACTTAGATGAATTTTGAATACCTTTTAAAATAAGACTTGGTATTGTAATGAGAATATATGCTTTCCTATTAGTACTTCTGTTTCAGAGTGGCTGGTCATCTTCCACTTGTTTTTAATTAATCTAAATAGTCTTTGTGAATCCTTTATATATCAATCACCCTAAATTCTTTTGACTGAGTTATCTCATTGTATTACTGAAGTGTGGATGTAGTCTTGTATTTTTTATTCAGGCAAATGTGTCTGTATATCTCTTAGATGTCACATTTTATAAAGCAAGAAATAAATGATACATGTTATTGTAAAACTTTTTAAATAATCCTGAATTTACAAAGCCGATATACAACTTACACAGTCTGGGTGGTGACTTCTGTTTTCACTCTTTGCATGCCAGTATAAATATTTTTCTGCCTCCAGTATGAATATGACTATGATGAGAATGGTGACAAAGTGATACTAGGGAAAGGTACTTATGGAGTAGTTTATGCTGGAAGAGATCTCAGCAATCAGGTACGAATAGCCATCAAGGAAATACCCGAGAAAGACATCAGGTGAGTCTAATATGATAAATACATTTATATCACTTATAAAAATGCAGTTTGTCAATCTTTTTTCTTATTCTAAAATTTGGTTTGTATATAGTTGTAGTGGGATGCAATGCAAGATTGCACTGTGCTGCAGCTGAGGTCTGTAAAAAGATAGATTCATTTGTTGTATTATAGACACCTTTAATGTCTTCCTCTTTTGCCAGTAATTATTTTTTTAAATAAAGTACCAAGAAGATAGAGCAGGGTCATGGACAAACATACATTTTAAAAAGGAAGGAGGAGCACACATCAGCTTTTATGATCTAGCTCAGTGATTGTCAACCAGGATGTCACAGCAATCTGGGGTGCCTTGAGATCCTTTCAAGGGTGCCATAGATTTTAAATAGGAATCCATAGTTTTAAAAACATTCCGGGTGCATCCAGATGAGCACCGATGTTTGTTTCCCTGGGGACAAGTAGCAGCAGCACGCCTTGTGCCACTGTGCTTGTCCCCAGGTTACACCCTTGCCATGCATGCTCTGGCATGTGGCAGGTTACCCTGAGTGTGGTAGGGGAGGCTGGGACCAGCAACTGGGCTGGCCCCAGCAGCCTTATCTGGGATTCTGGGGGTCTCCAGGGGCTGCAACTGTGGCAGGAAGCCTGCCAACAGCTGGAGTGTGGCTCCGGCTGGCCGGGCTCTGGTTTTGGGTGACACGTGCTGCCCCGCTTTTTTCAGTGTGGCTTTTTTGACCCCCAGAGTCAAACCCCTCCCCCTGCACTGTGCTGCAAGTAGCATCATGGGAAATGCCTGCAGGTGTGGTGTGTGGTGTCACATTTGCAGCCATCTACGGTGTCACATAACGCTCATCTAGACGCAGCCTCTTATGCATTGTGGTCTTTCTGAGCTCTTTGCAACAGAAGAATTGCTCTACTATTTTTCTGTAGTCAAAAACAAGCAAAAATTAAGAGTTAGTTTTTTTTTAGGGTGCCTTGAGTCTAACAAAGGTGCCTTGAGAGCCACTGATCTAACTGTTATCTGCGCATGATCCTGGAGTGATACAAGTTAGCTAAATCACCCTATTTTGACCCTGAATGACACAAGGTGAAAGTGGGAGCAGTTTTGTTACAGTTTTATGGCTACAGAATCATGCAGACATAATAGTTGTATCGTAACAGCTTATATCACTATTCTTTGATACCAGTGAAGTTGCTATGTGAGTCTATATCCTAATTTGATAAAATCCTTTACAGGGATCAGAATTTTGTCATTTATTTTAATAGGAAGTGAAATATTGCTTCCTGAAATATCTTAGCTAGTCAGTATTTTATTTTGAATATAGTCATTGTATCCTAATTTCTGGGAAAGGGACTATATATGTATTTATGTAAGCCAAACAGAGCTGGAAGGTGTGGGAGAAAAAAAAACAACCTGTCCAAGACCACTGTCCTTGTGAGGAACTCTTGTACTCCACAGCTGTCTGTTCTGAGCAGAGCATGAGACATGCCACATTTTGGGCCTTAGTGACAAAGGCTACTTGCAGATGTTAAAAAAAACCAAACCAAAACCAACCCCAAAAAGCCCAACACTTTATTTTGAACTTGGTGCAGGAGTGCATCAAGCCCAGTGCGTGCCCAGAAGAGACAGCGTGTTAGTTGGACCCAGTTCACCCAATATCTGTATGGATTGGGCACTTTAGTGGGACTTTTTCTGGCACTTTTACCTAATCGGTGATTGCATCAGCTTTAGATTAAAGTGCCAAAAAGCTGCTCTGAACTGCCCCATCTATACAGACGTTGTAGAGCCAGGTCAAACTAATGGACTGCTTCTTCCAGTAAAGAGCATTTTTTTTCCTAAGAAGCAGCCAACGTATTAATTGAGGGCTAGAATGAGAAGACTATTATTTGTAACCCAGGTTTTAAAACTAGGTCTCCACCAAAATTAGGCTATTACATTTGCTCCTACCCTTGGTTAATCTCCAATTTATTTTTTCTTGATAGATACTCTCAGCCTCTGCATGAAGAGATAGCACTGCATAAATATTTAAAGCACCGAAACATTGTCCAGTATCTTGGATCTGTTTCTGAAGATGGATATATTAAGATCTTTATGGAGCAGGTACCAGGAGGTTTGTATCATTCTTGGCTATGGTGCCTCAGGGATTTAGAAAGCAGCTGCCAGTGAAAGTCAGTAGGAGTTGGGCAGTGAACTCTTTTAAGAGGGGTGGACAGCTCCACCCATAAGATTTCTACAGTGTAGTTGCCCTTACTGTTGAAGTTTAATTGCATGTGGCATTTTTCCATTTGTAAGCAGATTCTATGAATGTGAAGAATAGATTTGAAGTGTACAGTTATCCTAAGAAGTCCTGTTCCAATATTTACGCACACAGAATAAGAACCTTATTAAGATTACAAAGTTAAGTAATTTGTCATTTAAAAAAGTAAATTAAAAATTAAGATGACAGAATTAAGGTTATGTTACCCCTTTAGCTTGCACGTACAGAAGCAGCCAAGGCAACAATAAAAAGTACATGTGGTTTTATACTAATGCTAGAAGTCTGAAATCAAAGGTGGGGGAACTTGGATGCACAGCAGTAAATAATGCTAAGACATCATAGGCATCTTTGATACATGGTGGAGTGAGAAACATCATTGGGATGCTGTAATACTTGGATATGAATTATACAGGAATGATAGACTAGGTCAGGGGTTTTCAACCTTTTCAACCTTTTCGAAGGTTGCATCCATTGTACTCCCTGGCAGCTGGATGCAGAGCAGTGTACCCCCTGCTTCTGAGTGGGGTGGGGGGAGGGTGATGCGTGGCACGCGGCTGGATGCCCAGTGGGAGCGGGGGGTGGGGAGTGAGCGGCTGGATGTGGAGCGGCAGCAGCTGCCGTGTGCAAGCTTCCCTTGCCCCCTCTCGTACGCTCAGGCAGGCAGTGCCTGCACAGCAGCACAGGATGCTGCATGGTGCTCCGTCTCCACCTGCCCACTCGTACTCCCCAGGGCCTTCTCAAGTACCCCTGGTTGGCAACCCCTGGAATACGTCACACTGGTGGGAGAGTGGCACTCTACATCAAAGACAATCAAATCAAATAGGGTAGATTTTTCAGCCAATAAGGGAGATACTCTCAGCCTCTGCATGAAGGGATAGCACTTCTGTGGATCACTGCGGATAGAAATTCTGGATTTTAATAGGAAAAAAGTACACCTGGTAATATTTTATCTATGCCCAAACCAGGACAGCAGTAATGAGTTAGAAATGATAAGGGAGATGAGAGAAGCTGCAACAGCAGAAAACGGAGTAATAATGAGTGACTTAAACTGTCCACAAGTAGTCAGTCTTCAGGATGGAAAGAAATAAACAGTGGGGTCCCCCAGGGATCTTTGGGGCCAGTGCTGTTTAACATATTCATAAATGATCTGGGAAAGGGGATGGGTAACAAGGTGGCCAGATTTGAGGATGACACAAAGTTTGTTCAAAGTGGTAGAGACCAAGGCGGACTGTGAGGAATTACAGAAGGATCTGGCACTATTGAGTGAACAGTCAACTAAATGACGTGAAATTCAGTATAGGTAAGAGTAAAGTGATGCACATGGGTGAAAATAACTCGAACTATACCTAAACTTGGATGGGCTCTGCATTAGCTGTTATCACACAAAGAAGAGATCTGAGAGTCATTGTGGACAGTTCACAGCTGCTCAGCAGTTGTCAAAAAGACAAACAAAATGTCTGAGATTATTGAGAAGGGAATTGTAAACAAAACTGAAAATAACATTGTGCCCCTTTACAAATCCAGGTGCATCCCACACCTTGAATATTGTGCCCAGTTCTGATCCCCATACCTCAAAAAGGGGATAGAAGGACTAGGTAAGATGCAAAGAAAGGCAACAGGATGATTAATAATATGGATGGGCTTCCATATGAGGAGAGACTAAAGAGGCTCCACCTTTTCAGCTTTGAAGAA
The DNA here is from genome assembly GCF_001723915.1 of Gavialis gangeticus. NCBI lineage: Eukaryota > Metazoa > Chordata > Crocodylia > Gavialidae > Gavialis > Gavialis gangeticus. The sequence continues at coordinate 182,273,256 of NW_017729032.1, read as the reverse complement.
ATGCTTGAGGGAGGATATTGTAAGGGTTTACAAAATACTAAATGGCAAAGAGAAAGCTTAATTTCTCTTCCTGCAGTCTCCTCCCTGATTATACCAGCCACCTTCCAACTGTTCAGCAAATGAGAAGGATTTCCTAGAGCCTGCAGCTTCTTTAGCTAGGCAATCCTGATTGACCTCCAGAGCAGAGAACATCTTGGCCTTCAAAGACAAAGGACTGATTAAAAAAAAAAAAAAAAAGTGATCATCTAATTAAAGACTTAATAAGGTATACATACAAAAGAAACTAATTATGATGACGAGCAATTAATCATATTAACTATTCGTTATAGGCAAGTCATAGAATTACTTATAAGTAATTCTTGCATTTCCTAGCTTTTGAGTGATTTACTTCATTCCAGTATGTGAAGTCATACTGAGACCCCTATGGATCATCAGCCAGTTGGGAACTTCAGAGCCAGCACACATGTCTGATATTAGAAGTAACAGAGTAGGCTGTCATCATCTGTATGGGGGGTGCTCAACCCCCAGCTCACGGACAAGATCTGTCCCATGGAGCAGTGTCATCTGACCTGCGAGGCCTCCACACATCTGAAAATTTGGCACTGGAGAAGCAGTGGTAGCATTCTCCTGCTGCCAAAATCTTGGATCTGTGAGGAGCCCTGCATGTCAGATAACATGGCCATGAATGCAAGATTGCAAGGCCAGGCCAGTAAGGGCCTGGATCCAGGCATGCAGGGCTGGATCCAGCCAGTGCAGGACCTGGCCAGCACAGACTTCTATCCGGGTGTGCAGGCCTGGCCAACTCAGGGTCTGATCCAACTGGCATGGGGCCCTATCTCGATGTGCAGAGCTGAATCCAGCTGGCAAGGTGCCCAATGAAGCCATGAGACTTGGCCTGCAAAACAACCCCATTCCACACCTTTGGCTCATGGGGCCAAATATTGGGCACTGCTGGGGCTATATTAATGATTCTCAAACAGGGTGCTGCAGCAGTGTTAGCATTGTTAAGTGTGCAAACATGATTCGCAAGATAAACTCAGAGATTTATAATAGGAATCCATAGTGTTAAAACCATTCTAAGGTTTTAACATTCTAGGCTGTTGTGGTCTTTGAGTTCTTTGCAACAGGAAACTTGCTCTATTATTTTTCTATAGTCAAAAAACAAGTGAAAGCTAAGAGTTGGCTTTTTCTGAAGGGTGCCTTGAAGTTAAAAATATGGAGAACTACTGGTCTGGGTAGAGTCCTGCACTGTACGGGAATGGGACTTTGGATAAGTGGGTCCAACAGATATTTGCTGATGGGGGACAGAATGATGGGTTTTGTTTCAGACTTTGGAGAATCTACTGTAGTAGGCACAGACTCTTCTTCCAGTATATATCCTGTGGGACCTCATTGGTTCTATCCCTTCCAAACTCTTCCAGTCCCAGGCTTTGCCCTTCTGCATCCAGACTTCTAGCCCCAGTGCTATTCTTCTTGGCTACTGACTCCTTATCTCCATTCCCCCAGCTTTTTAATTTCAGTTCCTTTCTTCTTTCCCAAGCACTGTCAGCTGCTCCAGTTAGAGCAGAGGGAGATGGCCTCCCTGCTCTCAAGCACCTAGGAGACTTCAGCAGCCAAGAACTACTTTTGTAGGGAAGGTCCCGCACAACACAGCACCAGAGTATAACCAGTATAACTGACTCCTTGAATTTAGCAGCTAAAATATAAAGACATTTCTCCTGAGCTGCAACCTCTTTCAAATCCCTACTCAAAGTATGGGAATGCTATTGTTTTCCAAAGGAAAAGTCACCAGAATTTAACATGAACAAAACCATGTATTTTCCCCTACCTCATTATTAAATATGGTTAGTTTAGTTATATAAAGTTACAAATGACTAAAAATGGTGTCTTGTAATGAGAAGTATTGGGCAGCTTGTTACCACTCCACCTATAAACATTCCCAAAGAAGAAAAACAATCTATGTTAAAATGAATAGGCTAAGACTGTAACTTGTGGGTAAAAACTACTACAAAAATGTTGTTGTTCACAATAAGTAAAGAAAAAGTGAGGAAAATGAAAGTTAAGGTTACATTCTCAAGACTTGGATTCAAAATTAGAAAATGAGCATGCTTAAATATATGTTGGAAAGTTCAAGGTGATAATTTTATCTCCATTGGATTACGTTCTCTGGACTGCAGATGCCTTCTGACCCCAATTCGCCTAGCCGGCAACACTTTTATCATGTGTTAAATTCATCTCCTGATACTGTATGTTTTCCAAGCATGGTTCCTCACACACATAGTGGAGTGCATTCTGTATAGCTGTTAGTGACAGGGTATTGCTAAACTAGCACAGACATTTCTCCACCACTCACACACCTTAAAAGGGAAACCAAGATTTCAGCTCTGTCTGAACACTTCTAACTCTTCTGTTTTCATGCTTTGAAAATTCCTTCTGCTAAGTTTGCCAAAACTTAAGACAGTCTGTTGTAAATTCTGCACCTTTTCTGTAAGCAGAAAATGTAGCATTAGTTGCATTTTTCATGGACAAGAAATCTCGTCTATTTTAAAAAGGTGAAATCTGTTTCACTGAACTATCTCCACTGAGTAGGAGGAATCTCAGTGAGTGTCTGCAAATACACTCAGTCAAAGCCAGATTTCTTTCTGAACTATTCCTTCCCCTATCTCCAGCAATCCTCAATGGTGTCAGTTCCATGTTACCAAATCAGAGGGGAGAATGTTTAGGCTGTGTTACTGTCATATGACATCGCCCTCTCTCAACTGACAAATAATTTGCTATATTTAATGTGACCTATCATGACATTCACCCAGTATATTTGCTGCTCTTTAATTAAGGGCCAGATTGGTGGCTGACCCTAATATACAGCCTCCAAGGACCAAAAGCAAGTGTCACCCATCAACCCTGACAAGACATTTTCTTCATTTCATAGCATAAGGTGTGCACTCGGTTCTTCTTCTCTCTCCCCAGGTGGTGAAGAAGTGTCGGGGGAGGGGAGGGGAGAAGAGAGGAGGGGTATTGGTGAAGTCTTGGTATTGCTGAGCTGATGAAAAAAAAAATAACCA
>NW_017729032.1:182258201-182265194 GCF_001723915.1 Gavialis gangeticus | reverse complement strand
ATTTAAACCAAGTAAAGACTACAATAAATCACTCTGCCCCAGAGGAAATAGAGAGTCCAGGGAAGATTTGAGTTTATTCAGGGGCAGGTACCTACTATATTCCCCTCCCCCTCCTCCCTGCCCCATGCTCAGGAAATTGTCCCAAGGCTTCATCTCATCCTCTGTTTATTACTGTCGTCCTCTGCAAGTTAACCTTGCATCAGTGCTGTCTTGACATATTTTCTTCTTTACATAACCCAGGAAGCCTTTCTGTTCTCTTGAGATCAAAATGGGGCCCAATGAAAGAACCCACCATAAAATTTTACACCAAGCAGATCCTGGAAGGGCTTAAATATCTCCATGAGAACCAGATTGTGCACAGAGATATAAAGGTAGGTGTGCTTTATGTAGTGTTCTTGTGGGTTTTCAGTACCTCTTGCAAGATAGTTAATTTGGCTATAAAAATAAAGTAGTTCTTTCAGTAGGATGTCATGGAAGGAATCTAAGAAAATATAGAAAATCCCTCTGTCCCAGTGAGATGTCTTTGTAAAATTGTAAATAACAGTGATGACAATTCTGGTATCTTGTTGACATGTTGTGTATATTCATATCCACCTTGCCTCATCTTCCCCACCTCTCCACCTCCCCTTCCCCAGGGAGATAATGTCCTGGTGAACACATACAGCGGTGTGGTAAAAATTTCTGATTTTGGGACTTCTAAACGGCTTGCAGGAATCAATCCATGTACAGAGACATTTACAGGTAAGAGGAACTGAATGGAGTTCTCAGTGCTCTTTCCTTTCTTGTTGGCTGCTATATTCTTATCTGTATTCCTTACAGCCCCAGAGCTTTGTGTCTACAAAGTGAAAAGGATCAGAACTTTTTACCTTGAACAAAAAGGAAAAAAAAGTAAATTTGTGTAGGTTCGTGGTGCCCAATCTTACAGCCCCGTGGGCCAGATGAGTGGCACATGGTTGGTTCACAGGCTAGATCCCATGTGAGGTCGGTGCATGGGGTCAATCCATGGGTGTGATCCAGTGTGGCAAACTGACTTTACATGCCAGATCTGGCTGTGCACCAGACTGACCCCATGCACCCACATCCGGCCATGCATGAGAGTGGTTCTTTACTGCCCTGCTCTTGTGCTGGCCCAATCTAGCATGCAGGGCCATGTTATCTGACCCGCAGGGGTCCCCATGGGTCCAGAAAATTGACAGGAGGGGAGCCACAATTAACACCACTGCTTCCCTGCTGCCAAATTTCCAGATCTGTGGGGAGAGCCCTGTGCACCAGGTTTCATAGACGTTAGGGCTGGAAGGGACCTCGTAAGGTCATCGGGTCCATCCCCCTGCCCAAAGTCAGCTAGGGTCAAAGGATCCCAGCAAGATAAGCATCCAAATGTTTCTTAAACTTGTCCAGAGTAGGTGCTTGCAGCACCTCTGGGGGGAGTCTATTCCAGTCCTTGAGGTCTTGGATAGTAAAGAAGTTTTTCCTTATGTCCAGCCTAAAACGGTCTTGCAGGAGTTTGTGACTGTTGGACTTTATCGCTCCTTGGGGTGCTCTGGTTAACAGGCATTTCACCCAGATCCTGATGCACACCCCTTATGTACTTATAGGCTGCTGCCTTCATTCAGGGGTGACTTGGCGAACATCAGATGACTTGGTTCTGGAGGCTGGATCTGGCCTTCAGGCCAGAGATTGAGCACCATTGGTGTACGTAAAGTGTAAGGATAAGCTTTATTTTTTTAAGGAGTCCTAATTTGAAACAAACTGAGATCAAATTAAAATCTCCAGATAAGCATGCCTTTAAAACTTTGTAATACAGAAAAACACTTAAAACGTACACACTTCACAAAGTACTGCAGAATAAACCACACAATCAGTGAGAACCTAATTTTTAAATGTCAAAGCCTCATGCCCGTTCATGTGTTTGCTTAAGGGCACTGTATTATATAAACTATTAAACAGTAGGGTACCAGATTTCTGATTTATGTGCTTTTATTACAAAAGTAAAAAACAAATAAACCCAAAAGCCCTATAAAATGTAGACGATAGGAGGGTCTTCATCATTTTTTTTCATGTCATCTTCTGTAAGACAATCTAAGGAATTACAAAACTGTTGCCAAAGTGAGATGGTGGATGGTGGTCTGTTTAAATGAATAGTGTTAGAAGCTGGAAGTCCTCCTCATTTTCCAACATACATGATCAGTGACTGTGTTTGCATAGCTTTTTTCAAAAATTGCTGCTGTCCTGTAGGTTTAGTAGGTAGTCTCTTTGTGGTCTTTTCAGATATAGATTATTTCTCTGCTTTAAAGATGAAAACATTAGTCTTTTTTTTCCTACCCTCACTACACAGACCTTAGTAATTGCATAAAAAATTTTTCCTATTCCTGTCTGTAGCTTGATTGTTACTCACAAAATTTTCCTTCCCTCTGCACTTTGCAAGCTTTTATTACCTTGCTTTATAAGGGTTCTTTATGCCTTATGTAAATTAAATGCCAGCAAAACCAACCAGCCTTGTATTTCCACAAGAATGTGAGGTTTTTTTTTTTTTATTAGTGATAACAATGGGTCAGCTAGTGGGTTGCGCTTTGGAATTAATGTCTCAAACTAAAATATTTAAAGACTCATGTTTGATTTATTACGTTTTAAAACAATTTAATCAAATACGCATTCATGAACTACCAAGTGAATAAGAGAGCTTTTGATAAAAAAAATCACAGTTAAACATTGCCAGAAATTTAATTTCTCTTGCAGTAAAGCCAAATACCATTTGATATAACATTTTAAAACACTTGGAAGAAAACATATGCTTGCTTCATATTTACAAAATGCCAAATTGAAACTGAAGAAGAGAAAATAAGTTATGTTGTTTCTGGGAATCATCAAGCTTGATTCCTAATAAAATACTGAATTTATATAACATGCAAATAAGTTCCTTGCTGGTTTATATTGAATTGAGAGATTCATGTCACTCATTTCAAAAGAGGCAGTCTCTTTAGTTTACAGACATGAAATTGTGTAGCTACATAAACTACAGTGTGGTTTGTAATAGAGCTGGTTGAATAAAATTTGCAGAATAATTTATTTAACAAATTTCTCTATATTTTCCAAGCAAATTCAACAATACTTTTTTTATTAATTACCTCTTTTATGTAACTGAATGAGTAACTGTCAAATGCTCACATTTGCCATTTTTACCTGATATATGTTTCCATTGATCATTTCTGTGCAGCTCTATGACATTTTGAGGGTTGAACATTACATGCATATTCCAGACATGAATTAAGTGTTGTTTTAATACTCTTCTTAAGAAACTATCAAATGACAGCATCGAGTAAAGCTGGTGTATTACAACAAGAGGAGGTAACATTTCCTCTTGTTCTAGCATGCAGTTCATTTGTACATTGTTTTCAGTATTTGGTTTGTACAACTATATTTTAAAGGTGTAATTAAATATGGAGGAAAAAAAAATTGTTTGACTTCAATTCATATTGTTTTGGATTTAACACAAGTTAGGGTGCATACATACCTTCTCACATGTAGGGTTTTTGTCTGTCCGTATATCTGTTTCGTTTTTCAGTGCGGCACATAAACTGTGAAGGTTTTTGGCATGATGTGGCACAAATTAAAGGTTTCCAGGGTCAGGCATTCACTAGGTCATGCTTTTTATCCCTCTTTTGAGACAGTAGCATAACAAGAGTTGGGTGAGTGGGCCACCAGTTCTGGGTACTGACTTAGAGGGGACACCAAAATGGTGCCCCCCCCCCCGTAGTCTATGTGAGGCAGTAGCAGTAGCCCTATGCCTGCACCTGCAGCAACTGGGGAATTTGAATCCTTGGGGCAGATAAGACACCTGTCCTTGTCCACATTACCTCTGCCCCTGGCACCCTTGCCCTTCTGAGTCTCAGCAGCTGCCCTCCTGCTCTCCTGCAGGGTTTTACCAAGGCTTATTTAAGTTATGCCACTGGTTTGAAAAGTGGTGGAGATTGAGATTTGCAACCTTATTTTACCAGTCAGGTTAGTGAGAATGGTATAATCTACAGTTACCGCTGTGTAGTTTTGTGCAACATTATCATAAAAGACGCTGCAAGTAGTTCAAATTCAGTAATATTTTGGCACCTTAATACTGTAATGCAATCAGATCCTGAAGTACAGTCATAGGACTCCATATAGGCATGCAGATCACGTTGTAGTATCAAGATCCTATTTTTTACAAACATGGACAATTGTAAACATTGACATTCACAGTGTAAAAATTGAACTGATTGAACAGTTTTGCTCGTTACAGGAATTGGCTATATAGTGAGCAACCTAAATCCTAAATAAAAGTAAAATAACATCTATGCACGTCATTTTATAACAAAAATTATAACACTACTTCTTATGCTTGAATTCTTCAGCTTTTGTAATTAGCACACAACTCATTTTTATTATTTCTTTGAACCATTTCATTTAAAAATCTGTGGATTTTAAAGAGCCTTTTAATCTAAGTTTACCAGGATCTTAATTTTTCAAACGTTCCTTTGTTGTATTGTGTTCTTTTCCCATTGACTGTTGCTGCCACTAATAAAACTGCTGTGTGAGTGTTAGAGTTTTTATGAGGCCACAGTTCATAAAATGTTGCTTTTCCACTTACAATCCACCTGATCCTTTGATTAATCATAACTTCCTGGAATATGTACTTGTTGCAAGAATTCTCCGCAGTGGGTAGCTATTGGGTATGCCAAATAAGCTACCAATGTTTGTTTTTTACTTTATTGGTATTACATAATTTTGTAAACCTTTTTCTTCCTTTATTAATTTTGGATTAGTTAGAGTTGATATTCCAGAGTAAGGCTTTTCGGTGTTGTTATCAACATCTCTTGTACCTCAGAGGAAACTGTGTAATATGTGTGTTCTTTCATTCACAGTTCATAATTTCTTCATAATGTGTTTCTATGTGATATTATTGTATTAACTCTGGGGATTTTTGAGAATTTTTGCTGAATTAAAGTTACCATTTTGTGATAGTAACTTCTTAGTGGTCTCTGCTTTCTAAGTGTACTTTTTATGAGCAATCACCTTTATTTATGAACTGCAAGGAAGTTTGCTTCAAAGATTCTAAAAGTAAAGGACAATTCTTCAGTACTCCAGTTCAGACATTGGAACTGGCACTACGTAAGAGTCATGTTGAAAGAAAACATAGTCCACCCTAAAAAATCTTCTCTGATTTGGTTTATACCTTCAGCTTGCTTAAAAACTGGCAAAACTAAACCTTACGTTACTCAATAATCAGAGGTACTCAAAGATACCTTGATACAACCAGCACCCCATTCCCTTGATTGGCTAGACCAGGGATGCTCAACCTCTGGCCTGTGGGCCGGAAGTGGCTCATGGCACCATGTTGTCCAACCTGCGGGGCTCTATACAGGTCTGGTAATTTGGTGAAGAGGGAGATATTAAATCTTTGAACCCATAGGGAGCCCCAAGTCCTGTACCCAATCCCAGTGTGCAAGGCCCGGAAGAGTAGTCAGGCCCCAGGGCTAAACCCCACTGTGGAGGGCTGGGAGGGGGTGGCATCAGGCCCCTGGGACTCAAAACCAGTGCAAGAGGGTCAGGACAGGGTGGTACCCACCCCATGTGGCCCAATCTCAGCATGCAAGGGGCAGGAAATAGCAGTGCTTGTCCACCAGAACCCAATTCTGGTACGAAGGGGTAGAAGGGGTTGGTGCTCGGCCCCCGGGGCCCTATCCCAGGGTGTGGGCCAGGGAAGGGGCAGTGCCAGGCCACAGGGCCTGATCTGGCCTTCAGACAGGCCCACACCACTCATCTGGCCTGCAGAGCCAAAATGTTGAGCACCACTGGGCTAGACTCGTGTGCTTCTAAGCCCTCTGAACCTGGGTAGTACCCGATTCTTGATTGCTGTTTTAGCTCTGATTCTCTTGGGCATATCACCATGTTGCAGGCCAGATGACTGGCATCTACTTTGGGTGGTGGGATCCCACATGCTTGTTGCCTGGTCCTGAAATTAGTGTGTACACCCCTCACTCTCCCACCTTGCTTAGCTATAGCTCTCCATATGTCCTTGGCTGTGGGAACTCTGGTTTCTTAATTAATACCTTCCCAGACAATTTAGCAGCAATGTAACGATCACTCAGTTAGCAAAGACATTTCTTAACTATAGTTGTTCTTCTCTCAACACAGCACAAACAAGTTACACTTCTGTGGGGGGAAAAAAAGAAATCCTGAACACAGAGCCCTGCGTGAGTCCTGATTCAGGCCAGCATTCTTAGACAAGGCAGAAGACCCTTTTTGCCCTTACTCTTTCCTTAGCTCAATCCTCTAGATTTTGGTAGTGGGCAGCATCTTGTTCAGAGAAACAGCATCCTTAAATAGGTGTTAGATAGTTAGGCAGAGCAACTGTAGCTCTCCCTGCCAAGTTTCTATGGATGGAATATATTAAAAGTAAAAACCTGTGGAAGGAGGGAACCCAGAAAGGAGTAACTTAATGGGTGTTGGTCCTTTCTGGTTCTGTCATTATTAACACTTCCTGAGGTACTCCACCCTATAGAATGAATACATCACATCTATTGTGTACTGTCCTTGTCAAAATGAGACTGGTTTTTGATAGGACTTGCATGTGTCTTGTCTTAAGCCAGGATGTTACAATATGGAGTAAAGGTTGCAATAGCAACATGATTTGTTTAAACAAATGGTGTTCACAAAGCAACATGACATTAATGAGTTAGGTCTCTTTCCTTCTCTGTGCAAATGTATTTTGTTTTTTTTCTCCAGATTTCTTTTCCTGTCTAGCTCTACCTTTTTCCCTCTTAAAGATTCCTTGTTCAACTGCAGAACCTTTACTATTAGGCTATATACTAGCTTCCTAGGCTGGCTGAATTTATTATTACCAATGCTTACATGACCTGTGCTCACACAAAGGTGGTGATTATTAGGGTTGTGCAAAGCGTTGTGTCATTGATTTGATCTGGAGGAGATTCAGCCCGATTCGGTGGCCGAATCTGAATTGAA
>NW_017729032.1:182253747-182258190 GCF_001723915.1 Gavialis gangeticus | reverse complement strand
GGAGATTCAGCCCGATTCGGTGGCCGAATCTGAATTGAATCAGGAGATCCATTAATCTCTCCAATTCGATTCGGAAAGATTTGGAGAGATTTGATGATCCAGTCATAGACACAGCTTTATGTTTTTTCTATGTACCTCAAGGTACCAGGTGGCTTGTGAACGCTGAAGTGGTGAGGCAGATGGAGCGTTCCACTGGAGTCCAGGGTGGGGGGTCCCCTGCGCACTCAGTGGTGGACCCAGAAGTACTTCCAGTCCACTTCCAGGTCTGCTGTGGAGTGTGCAGGGGACACCCCCCCACCACCCGGCTCAGTGACTTGTGCCTCCTGGGTTTGGGGGGGCACCCAGGGTCCCCCTGCAGCCAACTGTCAAAGCAGAGGGCGTGGCAGGGGTCCCCCCGAGCACTTCATAGCGGGCCCCCCACGCTCATGTGGAACACTCTATCTGCCCGACCATCTCAGCGTTCACAAGCTGTACCTGGTACCTTGAGGTACATGGAAAAAGCATAAAAAGCTGTGTCTACGGCCGAATCGCTGATTTTCCGAATCTGAATCGAATCTTCAGATTCGGCTGAATCAAATCAGAACAGTGATCTGGAATCAGTGAATTGAATCGCTGTCCCCTGAATTGGGCAAAATCTGAATCCAAATTGAGTACTGCCGACTCTGCGCACCCCTAGTGATTATTCTTGGAAATAAAATGTGTTAATTATTATCCTGCTTTCTGTGGACTTTTGTATTTCCATAATGTTTCCATTTAGTGGCTGAAAAAGTAGGGGTAAGCTTGGCTTAACAATAAGGCATTGAAAACATCTGGATTATGTAGGAAGTGTATTTTTGCTAGTCTGAAGCCTTTCATGTCAGGGGAGAAACATGTCAAAATACAGTCTATCTTCTATGCAGTCTTCTGACTTTGTTGCAATGATGGTATTTGAACAGAGGTCTAACCCAACTTGCAAATCAAGTGATGGTGTACCCTCTCTATTTGACTGTCCTTTTTTGTCTTTAACAGGTACTTTGCAGTATATGGCTCCAGAGATTATAGATAAAGGACCTCGGGGATATGGAGCACCAGCTGATATCTGGTCACTGGGTTGTACTATCATTGAAATGTCAACGGGCAAGCCTCCATTTCATGAACTGGGAGAGCCTCAAGCAGCCATGTTTAAAGTAAGCATTTGTATTTGCTGGAGAGTCTGTGAAACTTGAACCAACACCCATAGATTAAATTAAATATGAATTTACTCTCTACTGATAATGTAGTTATCTCTTGTTAAATGGATTTATCTGTACCATGCTAAGGTCCAAACTGGTTTTCCCTTCCCATTGAATTGTCCCAAGTTTTCTAAAATGTAGGTGTCCGTAGAGTGGTGGTAATTCTATTGAACTGGAGATAGGTCAGGAGAGGAGGTTAAAAAAAGCTTGGCTAGTCTAGCCTAACAAAACTGTGGTTGAGTGAAACATGACTATTTTCTATAGATATATTTGGGGGGTTAATACAATTTAAAGAACATTACTAGTATGAGATCTAATGGGTACAAATTGGTAATGAGAGAAACTGAAAATTAAAAGAAGGTTTCTAAGCAGTGAAGTTCTGGTATGGCTTTTTAAAAGAAAATAATGAAGTAGGGAACCTAAACCATAGGTTGATAAGTTCACAGAAGGTGGAATATGATAGGACAAAGAATTACAAATTAAACTTGTGGTATGAGACTTCAAATGCTATGTTTGTTGGCATCCCCATGGGAGGTTTGAAAGCAGCTTTGATTATGCAAGAGGGCTGCTCAACTTGACTCATGGTGAGGGTCTGGTTTGTTGAGAGAGGCTGAGGTAAGAGAAAGTTGTCACAGGGAAAGTCATGGTTTCCTAGTGGCCGAAGGAGGTTAAGTATTGCAGTGGTTTTTGTGATGAGGTGGTGAGCTTGCGATATCTGGGGTTCCTGAGGTGAGTGTGGTTTTTGAGGTTGTGTTTTACCTAGGTTGTTTATATGTAAATAATACAGATGATTGTAAATGCTCTTTCTGGATTAAGTTTCCTTCCCTTGCTGATCTTCCTCTCTCTTGACTATTTAATATGATTACAATCCTTATTGTATCATATTAATCCTATGCTTCAGGGCTTCTGTTGGTCACCTTTAGGGGCTAAGAAGACATTTTTCCCGTTTGAGTGCATTATTTATCTGGGAGTGGATGGGAGCATTCACCTTCTTCCGAACCATCAGATATAAGTCACAACTAAAGATAAGAGGTGGGCCAGGTGCACTGCTGTTCTTTATGGTACTGAGAAACCTCATTAGTGTCTTCCTGGGGTGCGTCCTGTTTAACGCTCAGGGTTAAATCAATCACCAGGTTTCAGGTCAGGAAGGAATCTTATGCCAACTCTGTTGGCATTTTTTTTGTCTTCCTCAGTATCCTGTGGTGTAATCCACTTCCTCGGATCATTTTTGCTTGTATCATCTAGTCAATTTCCTACTATGGCTTGGGCCCAAGGTGTATTGGCTGTGCTTTTGGTCTTTCCTGCTTTCTTTCTGTGGCATATTGCAGGTTCTTGTTTGTAGCTTCTGGTGTTTGGTTTTGGTTGGGTTATAGGGCTTCTTAGTTTTGGTTTCTCATTTTGTAAGTTTATTATGGAAAGCTCAGGAATGCTGTTTGACTGTGATACAGGCAGGGGCTGGAACGAACTAAATATCTACTTCCTGGTTGCCTGAAATTGCAGTAGACGGGACTTACTGGCCTAGGTGGTCCCTTCCAAATCTATGCTCCTATGCTGATCTGGGGACTGGGTGTTGAGACTATTCTTGGCTGTACTTAATTTTTCTCTCCGCTTCAGTCTAACGGGGAAAATATCATCCCACTAACTTGATCTTGTTAATTCATTAATGCTTTTGAAGTGCCATGCAGTCATTGCTACAATTACCACTAGAGCTGTCATAGTAAAATCAAGTATCAACTGTCAGATGCTGCAAATTAGGCCCCAGTTCAGTAAAGCTCTTAAACACATGCTTCATTTTAAGCCTGTGAGTAGTCTTATTTAACTGGAATAAAAGGCAAAGAAAGCAGAGGAGGAGGAATTCTAATTGGATTCATTTGAAGATACAGTTTGGTTCATTAAACTAGATTGTTGAAAGGCAAAAGTGATTTCTATGTCATTGTAAATGTCACTTGTGGTTTTGTTTCTGTTAGCAGAGGCTTTTCATGCTAAGTATCTGGTAGAATTATTCTTTTCTGAATGCCAAGTAAATTCTGTATCTTCCTTTTCTAAGACATTGCATGGAGCTGTTTGAAAATAACAACATGTTTTAATGAAGTTCAAGATGCCTTAATGGGCTCTGCATGAGCTTTCAGGGTGACCTCTATGGAAGTCAGGCAATATATTGCATTTTTTCTGCTTCTGCAGTCATGGAATTTTCCCAGATTTCATCCCTTGCCACAGTGTTGTGTTCCTGAACCTCACTTTATTTATTTTAATTAAGTTTTTAACCCTGTTTGTGAAGATAAGGTCAGAAAAAATCAGTGTAAAATAGAGGCTGTGGAGGCTATGCCAGGTGTCTGAAATGATAGCTGTGAGAGTTACACAATCCCCAGTCTCACCCAAGGCCTTGTGGTTGCTATGAATCTGTGGCCACAGAATTTGGTATTTTCAAGAATATAAGGACAATTTAAACACATTTGCTACAGGGTTTGTTGTGCAGCAGCCAGATTTTCACAGTTTTGTTCTCTCTTCCTTTGCTCTGCTGCGACCCATTTGTAGCTGCTTTTTTTCTCAGTACCTCTTCCCACATGGAAGAGATAATCAGCTTTCTTGTGATGTGTGCTCTCTTCACGGTTCTTTAGAAAGGGTTCAAAATTCAGTTTGCAGCCAAGGATTTGAATGTGTAGGCTGGTCATGTAGACTAAGAGAATAGAGCAGCAGGTATCAGTACTATAGCTGATGCTAATTATTTCCCTTTCCCCATATCAGCATGCACAGGAAAAGTGGAGGCGAGTCATTCAAATTCACTTGACTTCACTGGACAATTGTGGGTTTGGGCCAGGTAGGTCTAACATAACGGTGGGGGCCTATTTGTGCCTAATGTCATGTACTTGGCACAGTACCCTCCCAGAAGCTATATTGTGAGAACCCATTCTTTAGAGTGAGTGTAATACATAAGAGTTGGGTACATGAATCGACAAGTCAAGAGCAGTTCAGCAATGTGTGGGTCTATAATCAGAGCGAAAGTGAGAATTATTTCTCCACGTAGGTGAAGTTTATTTTAAGCTTATTCTGCAAGCTATGTTGTCTTTAAGCAAAAATCATACCAGGATGGTAATGATGTAGCAAGGCAGGTGTGAATGGGGTGCCTGCCCTGGGTGCCAAAGCGAAGAGGTGCCAATAGGTGCTGCCCAGCCACGGTGGGGCACAGGATGGAGCCTTGAGCAACTTGTTTTGGGGGCACAGGGACGGGGAG
>NW_017729032.1:182237438-182248747 GCF_001723915.1 Gavialis gangeticus | reverse complement strand
TGAATGGGGTGCCTGCCCTGGGTGCCAAAGCGAAGAGGTGCCAATAGGTGCTGCCCAGCCACGGTGGGGCACAGGATGGAGCCTTGAGCAACTTGTTTTGGGGGCACAGGGACGGGGAGGGCAGCTTCTGCCACTGCGTGCACTCCTGGGCAAGCATGTGGTGGTGGAGGGGGAGGGGGTCCTTGGATCTGTGCGCGGGAGCTGGCTGCTGTTGTGGGCTTTGCCTCAGGAGCCAAACTTCCTTGCTATGGCACTGCAGGCTGGCATTAAGGCATATTGGTACATGTATACCTTGGAGAGTAGTCCCCAGCGTTTGCATGGTACTTTATAAATTAGGTCAAGATAGCCTCTCGGACAGATTAACTGAACTGTATAGAAACCAGGTGATTTGCCCACAGCTCTGTGTGTGTGTGTATTACACAGAAGCCAAATTCTGGGGCAGTGTTAGTTCACAGAATCTCTTCTATTCATAACATATATAGTGTAAGTGTTTGCTTCTTGAAATATTTCAGTCCACAGGAAATGTTAGGTTTGTCTTCTAAAATCAGTTTTCTATGTGATTGGAGATAGGGCTTGGAAGTGGTTAAATGCATTAACAGTTATAACCTGTGTTGTGGTTCAGATATGGTCTCTGCTGTCCAGCATTTTTGTTTCATTGAGTATAAACATTACTGGCTTCCCCAAAGCTGAAGTGCCATTGTAAATTGGTAGCAGTTGCACAGTATGTTAATGCAGGTCTATAAGGAGATTATTCAGTCAACTCTTTATTTTAGCAAGCTTCTGGCACATGATTAACCACTTAGTTGTTGTCTGCCTTGTGGCCAGAATAATTTTCATACCCCTGCTGCTTGTTTTATGGAGCCTATTGTACATATATATGTTAAGACTGAAAGGCATAATAAGCCAGATTTATACTGCATGTGCAGAATGCAAAATATTTATGTAAAACCAGCACTGGAGATTAAGAGTTGGCAACTCAAGCTGCTTCAGGGAAAGGGGTCTGAGGAGTCTGCTATGCAGAAGCTTATTGAAATAGATATGTTTAATTATGCTGTCTGAGTGAGCCCTTTGGCCATCGCATGATTCCAAGTGGATGATACTAAAAGGCCAGGAAATACATCTAGCTTGAGCATGGGTACAGCAGGTAAGCTAGGCAACTAGGATTTGTTCTGCAAGTGAACCTTGGACTTTTGTCACCTGCAGAACATGGCAGGCACAGGCACCAGTGAGAGAGGGGACTGGGAGTGAGGACGGTAGTGTTAAGGCTGGAAGTGGATTTGGGCCCTTGAAGAGAAGTGTATTGAGAGGCTTCAGCAACTAGGAAGTATGGTGTTGGCTGCAGAGAGAAGGTATATAGTAACAGAAAGGGCAGGCAGCTAGGAGGTAGAGCAAGGTTTGGAAAGCAGAGGTGGGGATGATCAGAGCCAAGGTTGTGTGAAGGTTAAACAGATATGGTCATGCTCTGACATTTGTGCTGGTCTACTTTAACCACTACACATCTTCTTAAATATCTGTGAAAGAAAGGTTGCCAGATCCTCATCAGTGGAGCCCACTTGTCACTTCAGTGACTTGACTAGATGATTTCTCTATTGCGGCTTTCAAACCTTCCACTAGCCGCCAAAGTTATTCTAGTTCACACCATGTGAGGATTTGGTTCACAGCTCCTTTGCAGCTATTTCTCTGAGGACCAGGGATTAGACAGAGTCATATAGGATAGGTCCATTGCTGAGTATCAAACATGATAGTAGCAACCCTATCAAAATTAAGACATCATAGGTCTCTGAATGCTGGAAGATGTAGGGAGCAGGGAATGGATCATTCTGGATATGCCCTTCTTAACCCCTTAGCATCCTCTCTGCAACTGAGAGAGAGAGAGGACACTGGGTTAGATAGACCTGTGGTCTGACCTAGTCTGGTATTTTGTATGTTCTTAGGATGTATTAAAATAATTTGCATCCATATTTCACTTACAGGTTGGGATGTTCAAAATTCATCCTGAAATTCCAGAGTCACTGTCTGCTGAAGCAAGAGCCTTTATTTTGCTCTGCTTTGAACCTGATCCCCATAAGCGTGTTGCAGCATCTGATTTGCTCAAAGACCCTTTTCTGAAGCAGGTGACCAAGGGCAAGAAAAACAGAATCTCATTCAAGCCATCAGGTAAAGAATTACCAGCCAGCTACAGGTCAACAACAACATTATGTGCTATGTAAGATGATTGGAATCATTAGGCATGTCCTCTTTGTTATTCAGGGCATGGGATGTGTCAAGAAATCGGCAGGAGTCCAACTGTAGAAATGCAAACCTTGTGGCCTGCATTTTGTCCTATTTCCATGTAACAAATTCCATGAAGAGCTAGCGTGTCTGATGGATCTCGTTTTGGCTAGTTCCACTCACCACAACTGAGTGCCTTCTTTTTAATAAAACAAAAGAATATTTGCTCAGTATTTTCAGAAATAAGCCAAGATTTTTGTGTTTATAGATACAGACATATCCCAAGAGGACTGACTTTCAGTCCTTTCTGAAAACTAGACCCCTTGTAAAATGCCTCAATGTATTGGAAATCCCTTAGTCACTTTTGAAAATCCTTGCCATACATCTTGATGTTTTGTGTTCAGTTTATGCTTGTTGCACACACTTCTCAGACCCAGGTGCTGAACGTGGAATATCAATATTTATATTCTTAACTGATTTTTTCAGTTATTGAGTACCTGCTGGGCCCACTGGAAGTAATGGACTGTAACCTACAGCTGTTAAAAAATTGCTTTAGTGTCTGTGAGAACTGGCCATAGAAATTGTGAACTGAAATAAATTCCCTCTTATTTTACCTCATCTCTCTCTTTGCTCATTAAGAGAACATTTTGAGGGGGTAGAGAGGGAAGGGTCCCAAAGTTGTGTTTGAACAGACCGTCTTTGATTAGAAATGATGGGGTGGGGGAGGGTCACTCCAGCAGAAACTTTCTCTTGTAGGGGGAACAATTTCTGCCATTGCCTGTCATTCTCCTTCCCACACTGCAAACTGCTCCATACCAGGCAGCTTTACCTTCTCTCCTATTGTTGCAGGAAGCATTTCTTCTTCTGACCTATATTGAGTGGCCCAATAAGACAACAGGGAATTTCTTGGGGTGGTGAAAAGAACTGGGCCTACCAACCAGGCCTACCCAGTATACACAGAACTGTGAAGAGCCACAAGTTGATGTGTGTTATTTTATTTCAGTGGCAATTTAAACTCATAGCCAGAAATCATGTGGAACATGCAAGTATTTTGCAAGTAATCCTCTCTTGCAAAAAAATCAGCAATTTGTTGCAATATAGATAAACAAATAGCTATAAGGCCAAAGAGCAATGAAATGTTTCTAAGGCTAAATGGGCAGAATGTCAGCCAGCAGATTGTCTTCCAAATACAGCTGTCTGCAAGTACATCTTTGCAGCAGCTAGCCAGCAGGCAGTGACCTACTTCTCTGGACAGGGATCTTTTAATGGCCACGTACTGTTTGGTGCTATTTTATTTCAGTAGCGATTTTAAACTCTTAGCCAGTGATGCTATTTGGTCTTTACCTTTCACAGCTGCATCCTCATAAAAAATTCTCTTTTTAGTTCAGTTGTGTGGAGTGTCTGCACATGGAGGTATGGCATTAAACCATGTCTAATGTTATTAAAATTACTGCTAAGTTACTTTCATCTGTCTTTGGGTGCAGTTAATCAAGTTAAACATTTCAATTTTCATTCTTATAATACTCAAGAATGCACTGGGTGCTTATTGTTATGTCATTGGAGAAAGATACTTACTTGATTCTTTGGTACCCAGAGGGCACATCTACACATGCACTTACTCCAGCCTATATTTACTGTGCAGTAAGATACAGCAGGTAGGGGTTTTGGGTAGTGTCTACACATGCAGAGATTAGGAAGAAGATTTGTTACCAGTTCCCTGCAGCCCTCCAATTGCCCTTGCGGCCACCTCCAGGCTGCATGTGCTTCCCTGTGCAGCCTGGGGCTGGCTGGAAGCTGTACTGGTCAGGGACAGGTCCCAACCAGCTCCAGGTCCCTGCTGGTGGGGAACTGAGCCCATGGAGGGAGCTCCCAGGCCCTGCTCTGTGATTTACAATTGAGATCATTGAGCAGGGGCTGGGAACAAGCTCCCAGCCTATTCCCCACCCCAGCTCTGTGGTTGCAGCGTGGGGACTGGAAACAACCTCCTAGTCCTTGCTTCACAATTGCGATCGGGGAGTGGGGGCTGGAAGTTCCCTGCTGCCAAGGCAGGGGGACATTGTCCCCACCTGTGCATGCAGGGTACGGGCTGGGGAGCTTCTTTAGAGCATGGTACTGGGGGGGAAATAAGCTCTCCAGCCTGTTCCCCTTTCCCCAGCTCCGCACTCATGGAGCTGGGTGGAGAACAGGTTCCCTTGCTCCCACCAGCAGGGAGCTCTCAGCACTGACTCTGCAGTTGTTGGGCTCAGGCTGGGAGACCTTTATTTCCCAGCCCGAGCTCTGTAGTTTCAGGGCTTGGTCTGGGAGACCCTTATCTCCCAGCCTGAGTCTCTTAGGCTGGGAAATAATAGTCTCCCAACCAGAGCTCCACAACTGCAGAGCTTGGGCAGGGAGATAAGGGTCTCCCAGTCCAAGCCCTCCAACCACAGAGCTCCGGCTGGGGGATAAGGGTCTTCCAGCAGGGGCTCTGTGGTTGTGGAGCTGCTGCTAGGAGATAAGGGTCTCCCAGCTTTCTGCTGCCGGATCATGATCTTGGAGAAGGGGGCTTGGAGTTCCCTGCTGCTGGGGCAGGGGAATATAGTCTCTGCCGAGGCTCCTGCAGTGGAGACTGCCCACCTTCTGAGGGCAGGGAGTTGGTGGAGAGCTGACTGGGAGCAGATTTTGCCCCCAGTAACGTGTCTACATGAGTACTACAGTGCCTTTATTAATCCTGAGTAAATTTGCTACTTGCATTTGCAGGCGAAGTAAACGTGTGCATGTGTAGACACACATGCTTATTTTGCAGTAAATTGTGCTAGTACGAAGTTAAGTGTCTCATGTAGACATAACCAGGGTAATCAATTACCTCTCTTAAGCTCCTTGCCGGCTGAGGGCTCTATGTCATTTACTGTGTTTGGATACTGAAGTTTTAAAAACACTGTCCGTTCAAACAGTTGTATTATATGCTTTAATGATACATACTTGGCTTGTTTTCTTTGTCTTTTATAGATTATAATCGCAGTGTATCTCTCCCAGTGCAAGTCCCTGGGGAACAGGCTGGAAGTAGCAGCAGTGAACATGGGTCTGTTTCACCAGATTCTGATGTACAGCATGACATGTTCTTTGAAAAGACAAAGCGATCTGTTTCAGAGATTCAGACAAAGCATCACATTTCCAACCTACTGAGGTAAAGCTGTCTAATTGCATTCAGCATGACCTCCATATGTTTTTTAGCATGACCTCTATATATACACCTGTTTGATTCACTCTGACTTTAAACTAAAGTGGAATAATAGAAAAATTGGTCTGAAGACTACCTCTCAAGAGGTAGACTAGTCCAAACCCTAGCTCAGGGTAGGATCATCTCTGTCTAAGCCATCCCAGCCACATTTTTGTCTAAGCTGCTCTTAAAGATGTGCAAAGATACTGTTTGTTTATTATCAGGATGCCCATCAGCTCCATGTCTCTACTATACTACTGAGAATACACTAAGATTTGCCCTTGGCATAACTTCTTATTTCCATAAACCTTAGTTCCACCTGTCTTAGTCCAGGTCTTGCAGCTCCAGCAGAAGTGTTGCAAAATTCTGAGACATAACCAGGGATCCTGGTTTTCTCTGATTTAAAAAAAAAAAAAAAAAATGGAATCCTTGATTTTTGGGTTAAAAAAGTAACCCAAAGTCCACATTTTTCCATGATCAAAATGAAACACCATTACTGTATGTGAGTATATGTATTGATATCAATAAATAGATATATCTATTTGTATCTATAGATCTATATCTATATATAGCTATATAAATACCTATATCTATAGATAGATAGATATGTATTAGTGGCATTTCATTTTAATCATGGAAAAATGTGGATTTGGGGTTACTTTTTTTCACCTGAAAATTGTGGATTTTTTTTTTATCAGAGAAGACCAGGATCCTTGGACATAACCATAGGGTTTATATTAAATTATAGGTCCCCTCTACCGCAAAGGAGGCAAGCCTGGAATTGTCAGTTGCTCTGAAAATCACCTTTACTACAGACAATCAGTAAGGTAAATAAAATGTCAAAAGGATCTATTACAACAAGCAAGATAAATCACATAAGCAAGCACCTGTTTTTTGTAGAGACAGAACACAAGAAGAAAAGCCATAAAATTCTTACTAAAGAAATTTCTTACTGCATTTCTTTCAAAAAGAGCAACACCTTTCTGTCCAGAGAAATGTTCTACTCTCTCCTGACAGATTTCTTGCAAATAGCTTCTCAGGTTGAAATCCCAGCTTCTACCAGTTGGGGACAAGATAACTCAAAGCCTAGGGCTCTCACTCAGACCATCCGTTCATCTATATTTTTCCATTAGATTTTCAGGGAGCAAGTGTATCCTATGCTGTTTTCTATTAAATTCTCAGGGAGCAAGTGTATCCTATCCTTCCCCCAGATATGCATCTGGCTGTCAGGCCAAGTGATATTGCCAAGTTGCAGTTATACATATAAGTTAGGACATATTGAAATAGTTCCTTTCAGAAAGATAAACTCCTAACTGTACTTTCCTTGGCTGTCAGTTATTCAAGAGAGATACAGACTTTCTCTCATTCAGTTCAAGGGTGAAAAATATCAATCCTTCCAGGTGTTGGTCTTCTGAGAACGGACTCCCTTTGCTGAAGGTTTCCCCTTTGATATGTAGCCAACATTTATTTGGGGATTGGCACTTTCTCCAGCAACAGATTGAGTTATGCCATCTTTGTGGCTGCCTGATATGTATAGCCATCCCAACTGTGGGCTTTCAGGCTGGGTACAGACATTCAAAAAGCCCGTGGCAGAATTGATCAAAGTTGCATGGTTTTTTGTAAGCAATGTGGTTTAGATTGGTAGTGAACAGAACGTACATTTGCCCTTTGGTAGGGTGGGGAAACCTTAGACTGGGTTCTGCCATTTTTAAACCAGTCTGTGTGTGCCAAACTTCTGTTCTGTTATGGGCATATAGACTGGTTTCTAATCACTTACACTGGTAAAAGTATATCATCTCTACCTGGCGTCAGAGATGAATTTGCATTCTTCCAACCTGGGTTTCTGTGAAATATGAATATATTTTGACTGTCTTGGGCATTCCTAACTTTTAACTGTTGTTTTGCCATTTAACATTGACTTCAAATAGAGACTAAACACTACATTACTAAAATCTAATTTGGGAAAATATCTGTGCATGCTACACTCTAAACTCATGAATCAGCCCTGCTTGTGTGTGGTTTCATGACAGATGGAGGTTCCACAGCATCTCCTGAGTCATCCATTCCAGTGCTTAACCACCATCATAGTTAGGAAGTAATTTGTGCACATAATTAATAGTCAGATGTCTTCAATAGTTAAATCTGTTGCTTCCTTAAAATACCAGCTGATTTAAATATTGAAGAAGGAATTAAGAGCTCTCAGAAATAAGCATGATTTCAATATTCAGCTTTCAAATCTATGGCTCCAAGAAGAATTCCAAGACCAATTAGGAGAATAATTTGTTCCCCTCATCCTTATAGAGCAGGGCTGTCCAACTGGTGGCCTGTGAGCCTCAAGTGGGTTAACCTGCAGCCCTTGGGCTTGCAATCCAGGTGGTGCTCCCCACATTGCTCTCTTCCTGTCTCTGCCAAAGTCTTTAGGCTTTCCCTCCCTCTTTCAGCTTGTACTTCTTGCCCCTGTCTGTAGGGATAGGCAGCACAACCCATGGGGCTGAGAGCCCATGGCTGGGGTGCTCAGTGGACCCAGAGACCCCACACAGAGCAAGGGTACCAGTGCCACATGTTGAGGGGTTACACAGGAAGGAGGGGGCCCAGGTAACATGGTGTTGTGGCGTGGGATGCCATCAGCATGAAGGTGCCAGCATTGTGTAGTGGTTGGGTGGGAGGGCATCACCCAGCACAACATGTGATTTGTATAGCATACTGCCCAGGAGGTCTGCAGCCCACATGGCATGTGGCTGAGTTACCCAGCCATTCAGAAGCTGAACAGTCCTGTTCTAAACATTACTGATGGCTTAGCTGAAAACTGAAATGAGATTTCTACAAAGAGGGAGCCAAAGGAAAATCAAACAGGCATTGATTAATAAAGGCATAAGCCTTGTCTGGAATACCAACTAATGAATCAAGAAATAAGAACAAATGTTAGAGAGGCAAAAGAAAACTGGACCTACTGATATTAGTTTTCCATCCAAGAAAATACCTTTAAGAATAATATTGAGAACTGCACTGAAGTCATGAAAAAGCTAGGGAAGTAGTTAACAGGCCAGAACAATAATAATTAAGGGCAAGGCTGGACATCTATAATTGCAAACTTAATGTTGGTCCAAATGTACTCATCAAGCATATCAATAACAATCAATGTGAGAAGGAGGATGAACCACCAATCTGTAGGGCTAAAATTGAGGCAGCAATTCAAATGTTTAAAACCAGAAAAAAACTCCAGGAGAGAACAGCATCCCAGCTGGATTAGTAAAGCAAGGAGGAGAGGTCTGGATAAGATCTTCCTAAGACCTATGATAGTACACGTCAGACTGGAAATTGCCCCGAGCAATGTACAGAATCAATAGGAGTCTTGTGAGAAAGCAGTAATTGCAAAACTGTAAGGTTCATTACTCACCTGAGCCAAGTACAGTTACACATCTTGTTGAGTCATTTGAAATTGCAGATAGAAAGTAGTCGAACAGTGAGGTTCCTGAAGGGATTGTGGTATGACTGAGAACACTTGTAATTTTAGAATATTTTGAAAAATCAAAACTTTATAGATTTCATTATTTAAAAAATATTTTTGGCATGAAGCTCTATGGGTAATTATGGCAAAGCATAGTATTAGTCCAGGGATTATTAAAACCATCAAATTACTCTACAACAATAGAGTCTTGGAAGTGTACTTCAATGGAAGAATTTAAGATTAGCATTGGTGTAAGGCAGGGATGCTTCCCTCTTTCTCCATCTCTTCTCCAACTCTACTTCAGGCTTTGAATATTCAGTCTCATTTGGAGATGAAAAAACACCTAATCTTAGATTGGCATAGGTTTCTTAGTGGGATTAGTAAGGAACTGTCAGAATTAACAGAGATTAGATGCTATGGAAACATTTTATGAAATGGAAATCAGTGTGGGCAAAAGGAAGGTCATGTCCATGGCTAAGTACTTTGGAGCCACTGTCACAAGATTGTACATCAGACTAGGATGAAAAGACAGGAGTTGCAGTAGCAACAGCACCATTGGGAAATCTGTTCAAGATGTTTAAGGCCAGTAATATTTCCATATTTCCAAAGCAAAAATCCATTTTTATAATAGTTTACACTTGTATGTTTATGCAAGTTGGCCCCTGCAAGTTGTTTTAGAAAGATGGTTAAAAGCATTTAAAATGATGTGTTGTAGATGACTTTTAAGATACCATATACCGCTAATAGGTGAAAATCAATTGATGATAAATGACCTTGCTGCTGCTGCAGGAAAATATTAAACCCTCCTTGACATTGTTAAGAAGAACTCAAGCAAAACTTGAGTTGGTTTGGCCACAGTATGAAACATCCTAGTTTGGTCAACACAACACTCAAAAGAAGAGTGAACAGAAGCAGAAAAGAGGCCAACCAAGGCGAGTATGGATAGATAAAATTACTGAATGGATAGGAAAAACCATAAGAGCAACTTCACTAGGTTAAAAGGCAGGTGCCCTGAGAAGTGAACATGGAATGCGTCATTTTCTATCTGAATTTATGTGGCTAGAATGATGAACACCCTGCTACATACTCTCCCCAAATAACATTCCCCCATTCTTGACACTGACTCATTTGCCTCCTCATACAGGGCCAGACTCTTGAGATGGAATAAATTAGCAGAGTTCCATTGATTTACAGTAGTTGAGGCTGTGAACAGTCATTAACAATAACGGTGGAATTAAAATTACAGGGGCAGTGAAATAAGACCAGATAATAATGAATCATTATGTATTCATCTACATAAATAGCCCTACCCATGTCTGATTTTTTTTTTCAGTTGTAACAATTAGTTATGTCATCCTTATCTTGTTTTCTCGCTGATTCAGTGTTCCTGATGAAAGCTCTGTGTCAGAAGATCGAAGTGCTTCCTCCTCCCTTGAGGATAAAGATTCTGGGCTCTTTCTTCTAAGAAAGGACAGTGAGCGCCGGGCAATTCTCTATAAAATTCTTAAAGAGGAACAGAATAAAGTTGCTTCAAATTTGCAGGAGTGTATCACACAGGTATTCATACTTTAACACTTCTTTTTGTGTTTAGAAAAGAAACTTGAAAATGCGGTAGTGTATGGCAGTTTTCTGTAGTGATCAGTGTGTGAAGCTGCTTTCAGCATGACCCTTTTGCTGCACTTGGTTTTGCCACATTCTGAGTGTATGCTGGTACCCTTTTGTGATGGTCACTGGCTGATGGCTAAAACTAAACTTCTAACTTCCTGCTTTTTTCCACTCTTATTGGCACAGATTTCTAATTCCACTAGCCTCAGTTGGACATCTAGATGAGTGCGCATGTGCCTCTTGTGGCATCTCGAAGCAGTTTTTAGATGCTGCAAGAGGTATGCTAAGAACAAAAAAATGTTCCCCACACTGCATATTTGCAGCGCAGACTCTACATTTGATACCGGTAAATCTTGGTATTAAAATAAAAAAAGTGGAAAAAAAAGTGGTGCAGGAAGCAAGTGGAGGCTGAAGTCCTCCAGAGAGACACTCTGGCACCTGGCCAGAGTGCCTCTATGCCTGCCTCATGCCCTGCTGCTCCAGCACACTGAGGCAGCATGCTGGAGCAGCCAGGAGCAGGGCAAAGCTGCAGCAGTGACCAAGACCTAGGTGCTGGTCCAGGTAACAGGGACCTGGGGGTGGGGGAGAAACTGTGTGGTTTCTGGGGGGGCCGGTTGTGGGTGTGGGGAATGGCGGGGATGTGGGGTGTGAGGGTGGTTGTGGGGGGTTTGTGGGTGTAGAGTTTGTTGGGGAGATTTGAGGGGGGCTACTACACCTCCACCCCCCTCACCCTGTGCAGTGCATAGTCCCTGGCACTGGCAGCAGCAGCCAGCTGGGCCATTGGGGCTACGACCCACTGCAGGCACAGCCCCGCAGCAGTGCGCTGCCACCTGATCCGGGGTCTGCACA
>NW_017729032.1:182231949-182232438 GCF_001723915.1 Gavialis gangeticus | reverse complement strand
CACCCTGTGCAGTGCATAGTCCCTGGCACTGGCAGCAGCAGCCAGCTGGGCCATTGGGGCTACGACCCACTGCAGGCACAGCCCCGCAGCAGTGCGCTGCCACCTGATCCAGGGTCTGCACATGGTAAATGCAGCCAGCCCAGCCTGCCCCACTAGCATGTGCCTATGGACAGGACTGGGAATCCTCCTGCCACCACCCACAGTTTCTGTCCAAAGGCATGCATTAGTGAGGCAGGCCAGGTTGGGCTGACTGTGTTTGCCATGTGCAAATCCTGGGTCAGGTGGTTGTGCACCACCACAGGGCTGTGCCTGCAGTGAGCCATGGTCCCGATAGCCCAGCTGGTTGCTGCTGCCAGCACTGGGGGCTGTTTGCCACAGGGAGTGGGTGGAGGGGTGGGTGTGTGGCAGCCCCTGTACAAACCCCAACCCCCCTATACCCACACCCCCAACACATCCACCCACAGCCCCCCCCACACATGCATCCAACTG
>NW_017729032.1:182222871-182226949 GCF_001723915.1 Gavialis gangeticus | reverse complement strand
AGCAAGTGGAGGCTGAAGTCCTCCAGAGAGACACTCTGGCACCTGGCCAGAGTGCCTCTATGCCTGCCTCATGCCCTGCTGCTCCAGCACACTGAGGCAGCATGCTGGAGCAGCCAGGAGCAGGGCAAAGCTGCAGCAGTGACCAAGACCTAGGTGCTGGTCCAGGTAACAGGGACCTGGGGGTGGGGGAGAAACTGTGTGGTTTCTGGGGGGGCCGGTTGTGGGTGTGGGGAATGGCGGGGATGTGGGGTGTGAGGGTGGTTGTGGGGGGTTTGTGGGTGTAGAGTTTGTTGGGGAGATTTGAGGGGGGCTACTACACCTCCACCCCCCTCACCCTGTGCAGTGCATAGTCCCTGGCACTGGCAGCAGCAGCCAGCTGGGCCATTGGGGCTACGACCCACTGCAGGCACAGCCCCGCAGCAGTGCGCTGCCACCTGATCCGGGGTCTGCACATGGTAAATGCAGCCAGCCCAGCCTGCCCCACTAGCATGTGCCTATGGACAGGACTGGGAATCCTCCTGCCACCACCCACAGTTTCTGTCCAAAGGCATGCATTAGTGAGGCAGGCCAGGTTGGGCTGACTGTGTTTGCCATGTGCAAATCCTGGGTCAGGTGGTTGTGCACCACCACAGGGCTGTGCCTGCAGTGAGCCATGGTCCCGATAGCCCAGCTGGTTGCTGCTGCCAGCACTGGGGGCTGTTTGCCACAGGGAGTGGGTGGAGGGGTGGGTGTGTGGCAGCCCCTGTACAAACCCCAACCCCCCTATACCCACACCCCCAACACATCCACCCACAGCCCCCCCCACACATGCATCCAACTGAGAACCCCACACCCCTTCTCACCCCCCTCCTGCAAACCCCACACCATCCCCACCTCTTGCACCCTGTGGGCCCAGCTGCCAGACAGGATGGGACCTGCTGGCAGGAGCTGTGGCTGCAGGGGCAGCTGTCCCCACATCCTGGTTAGCAAAGGGATCAGGAGAGCTCTGATTTTTCTATGATAAGCTAAAAGCAAACACCAAAGCATGTAGATATTTAGAATTTATTTTATTATGATGATAAAGGCACTGATCAGCTTCCAAATTGCTTTAACCTTGTAAATATATCAATAAAACATAACCTAACTGATCTCTCTCTGTCTCTCTCTCTCTCATATATAGATATAGATATTGTTTTTTCAGCTGGGTATTTTAAAGAGTGAATTTGGGATTTATTTTTATTTGAGAATTTGCAATTTTTAAACAGGGAACATGCTTGCGTATGTGGATGTGCCCAAGTCACTGGGGACCTGAAAATGTAGCATGTGCTTGAGCCCTGTTATGGTATGTGATCTTAGATTGATGAGAGTCAAACAGGAAAAAAACAACCCTCTTGTTACAAGTCTGACATTTTGCCAAAGAAAATATTAATCCTCAAAATACTAGGGATCTCCTCCTACAGCTCACATTTGACTCAGACTAAAGATAAGGGCTTTTTTACAAGATCCAGGTTTCAGTTCATCAGGTTATAGAGTACAATGTCCAGTTTGATTTGGACTCATCTCTTATGAGAGAGAAATAAAGTGCTGAGCTATGGAGTTATACAGTTTCAGAGCACATGCTCTGGTAAGATGAAAGCCTGATATGAATTTTTGAGAACTGAGTCCAGAGGTATAAGATATCTGCATAAAGTTCAAAATATTAAAGAGAAACATCATCTTTTCTGCAGCAAGCTAGCAGCTTGGTAAAATGCATTTGGTGTATTTGTCTGGTTTTATTTTCCCCTGTTTTTCTGATACGATTTTTACATTGAAATATGCATACAAAATCCCCCTTATGTTTGATGTTATTTCTGGAGCGTTCTTCCTTGAAGTAAATGGGAACACACCACCTTGCATGGCTTTGTCTTTATGCACCACGTGCACTAAAACCCCGAAGCATGGGGTTGATTTTTAGGAGGAACCTTTTATCTGGAAAAAATAGATAAAAATATAAGCAGCAGTGCCAGCCTGTACAGAGAGCCATCTCGCCTGAAGTGTTATGGACAGCTGTAGCATTTTAGCATAATTTTCATGGCAAATGCTTTATCCATTTAGAGCACATGAAGTGGGTAGGCAGCAATGGCAACTGGCCAGGAAAACAGAGCTTAATACCCTTACTTGTGTGAGAAGCAAAAAAAGATGATGCAAGGGTCCCTGACATTATACTAGGACACTGCTGTGGTGCTCTACTAAAGGGAAGAGTGCCATCTTCTGAAGCAACATGTAAATCACAGCTGAACAGCAGATGTTTGGAAAATACTGGAAGAACTAAAGGTCTTTCCCTTAGGGACAAATCCTTTTTGAGCAGCCAGGCTGTGAACTGCAGGTGCTGGAAGGAAAGAATCCTTTCATCAGACCACAAACTGAGTGAAAACTATTAGGTTGTGCTTTAGCTTCTGTGCCACTTCTCTGTGGAGCACAATACCTGGTAGATACAAAGTTATCCCCACAAATTCTGTGTATTTACGTCCTGTTAGCACCATGGATATTAGGTGTGTTATAGTCAAGGTGTGGTACCCTGTTGACTTAAAGTAAAGTTGCACCAGCTTTGTTGTGTCCAAGGGCTTCCACATCCATTGGCATGGACTCCTCTTGGTGGAGTAGAAATACTACTAGTAACATAAGAAATGGTGTGTTTGGAGCTGTGTATTCACCAGAGATGAATCAAGAAATCCAAAGCAATGTCTCCTATTAAAAAAATGTAGACAAACCAAAGAAACCATGCAATAACAAGAAAAATGGTGGTGAATGAATTGGTTTAACATTCTTTTCACTTAATAGACTTATAAATATAGACTCTTTTAAAATAATTTTATACATTTAGTCTGGTCAGTGCAGCTTTCCTGATTCAGATGCATTTTCTCTTTAGAAAATTATCTGCGTATTAGTAGAGAAGCTGCACTGAGTTCAGGCAGGGTGCTGAGTGGTGGATGCACTGGCACTGCGACTTTTTATAGTCAAATTGAAAATAGAAATTGTCCTCAAACAGAGCCAAATTCCCCCTCTCTCCCCCTCTCTGTCCCCCCCCCAAAAGAAAAAAGAAAAAAAGAAAAAGAAAAGGTAAGCAGATGGGATGCCTGGAATCTAATGAACTCTCTGCCTTCTGCCTCACTGGCTAGTATAAGCATGCAGGACAGTATTGACTGTGGGTATGTAGGAGCTGCCCTCTAGTGCTGCTACAGTAAATTGGTGAAAATTTCAGGAAAGCTAATTGGAGTGAGGGCAGCAAAGCTGGAAACAGAAATAAATATAGCTTTGTGATTAACTTGATCCTTGCCACTAATACCAGTTTTCCATGTGGTGACTTAGGGGAAATCCTCTATTTAATAAACTCTTAAAACTCTTTAATTTTTCACAAGTCACTAACGGCAAAGGTCTGCATTCCTTGTAATTCTACTAAATGTAAAGCAAGTGAGCCCACCTTGTGCATGGACACACCTGAGTGTTGCCAGCTGCTCAAAGTACATATAGGCAAGCAAAGATAGAGGGCACTGGCTAAACAATTATTAACCCTTTCTCATCCCATCGCCGGAACCTGTAGAAATCTCTCTCTCTCTCCTGTGACAGCCACTAGCACCAGGTTTTTATTTTCCAGAAGTAACCATTACAGTTCTTGTGAAGGTTTAGAAAGAGCAGAGGGTACAGTGAAAATTAAGTAGGGGTTGAAGTTCTGATGCAGCTGTCTGAGAAATATGAGTGGGTTTTTCATCGTAATCCTGGGATGTTACTGGTTTCAAACCATTTGGTTCTTATTGCATGGGATGTATTTGCTCCTGGCTGCCTCAGCATCATGCATTCAATCCCTTTTCTCCAGAGTTCTGAAGAGCTGCAGCTGTCAGTCCCTCACATCAAGCAGATCATTGGGATTTTAAGGGACTTCATACACTCTCCTGAGCACAGAGTGATGGCCTCCACTATATCCAAGCTGAAAATGGATTTGGACTTTGACAGCACTTCCATCAACCAGATTCACCTGGTTCTGTTTGGCTTTCAGGATGCAGTAAGTCCTATGTTCATTACAGAACCTAGAAACAGAGGGAAGAGAAAATTCCCCATCTGA
>NW_017729032.1:182211124-182212743 GCF_001723915.1 Gavialis gangeticus | reverse complement strand
TCCCTTCCTATACCCAGAGGCTAATTCCCTGTGCCTTCCCCACACTGCCTTATTTTCCTTGCCTCCACCTCTGCTTGTTCTTAATGCTTTCCTCTGCACAGCCATTCTCCAGCCCTGGTTCCCTATGAGCACGTGTGCCAGACGAGGATTTTTTGGAGGTGCCATGGAGACCATGGCTATGGATGAGAGGGAAGGAGTGCAGTGCTGCTATGTTCAGCCACTGATGCTAGGTGGCTTCTGTTGACACAGTGGCTATAGCTGCCTATAGCATACTGAACATTACCTGGAGCTCTTGAAGCACGGGCTTCCCCAAAGGGCCAAGGCCATCAGTGCTTGAAGTTTGGTACGTAGAGTGGCAGTAACAGCAGTTTTGTATCCATTACCACTGAAAGCCCCTGGTGATCCCTCCTAAAGCTGGTTGCCTACTCTAAGCACAAGACAAATGCTCCCTTGAAATTTCAGGTAATTATCTTTTTTATTCAAATACATGAGTACTTGGCTCCATGGCCACTTCAACTGAAGCCTACTCACCAACCTCTCTGTAAAAAATAATCAAATTCTCCAAAGCAAGCCATATACACTCGGGTCTCTCTTTATGTGAATTCGTTTTGTGCAAATTCGTTTATATGCAATGACCTTATTTATACCAGAAATTTGCTTTGTGTGAGAAAAATCTGATCTTATGCGAAGTCGGCCAGCAATGAGCTCCCTGCAGGCTGGCAGATTTGCAGCCTGCAGGGAGCTGGGAGGAAGCAGAAGGAAGGTGGAGACAGGGGGCGCCATGTGCACGTACAGTACATGCACGTGGCCCCAAGTAGCCTTGAGGGCAGCTCCAGCAGGTAAGTTGTGGGGAGAGGCCCCTGTAGGGAGGGAGCTGGGCAGGGCTGGGGCTGCTGTCCAACCGGAGGGTGCTTGGGGCCCAGGACTGCAGTGTGCAGCTGCAGGGCCCTGGCGGGGCACAGGACGGAGCTTCTGGTGGCTTGTTGGCGGAGGGGGAGGGCTAGCTCCCCACTGCTGTGCACACTTCCAAGAGGAAGGGATGGACGCACGGGTGCAGTGGGTCCTGACCCCAATCCTGGGCCTGGCCCGGCTCCTCTCCCTGCCTGGTCCCAGGCCCCCGCACCCCACTGCCCTGGCTACATGCCTCCTGTGGTGTGGGGCTGCACTCCTCAAAGAGCAGCAGGCACAGGAGGCGCATCCCCAGAGCAGAACAGGATGAGCAGCTGCCATTCCCTTGCCCTGGGTGCCTCCAGCCTGGCAGGTGTGACCTGGTGTGGCTGGGAACAGCAGGGCTGCACGGGGAGGCTACGAGCTCCCTGCTGCATTTGGTCATTCCCGCTGGGCTGTAGAGGCTTGGGGGCAGGGAACAGTGAGGTCGCACAGAGAAGGTGCTCGCCCTGTGCTGCCTTGGCGATGCGCCCACTGCATAAGCCACTGCTTGCAGCATAGGGTGAGCATGTTCTCTGCGCAGCCCTGCTGTTCCCTGCTTCCCTGTCCCAGGTGCCTCCGCAGCCCAGCGGGCATGACTTGGTGCAGCAGGGAGCTCGTAGCCTCTCCACGCAGCCCCGCTGTTCTCAGCTGCGCCGAGTCATGCCCGCCAGGCTGGAGAGGCACCCAGG
>NW_017729032.1:182199343-182206124 GCF_001723915.1 Gavialis gangeticus | reverse complement strand
GGTCGCACAGAGAAGGTGCTCGCCCTGTGCTGCCTTGGCGATGCGCCCACTGCATAAGCCACTGCTTGCAGCATAGGGTGAGCATGTTCTCTGCGCAGCCCTGCTGTTCCCTGCTTCCCTGTCCCAGGTGCCTCCGCAGCCCAGCGGGCATGACTTGGTGCAGCAGGGAGCTCGTAGCCTCTCCACGCAGCCCCGCTGTTCTCAGCTGCGCCGAGTCATGCCCGCCAGGCTGGAGAGGCACCCAGGGAAGGGAAGCAGGGCAGAGCAGGAGTGGCGAGCAGCTGGTGATCCCTGCTGCCCTGCTTCCCTCCCCCGGGTGCCTCTTCAGCCTGCCCTGCGCTGCCCTGGCGACGCACCCCCTGCGCGTGCCGCTGTTTGCAGCGCAGAGCTCGCAGTCACTCTGTGCTGCAGTTATTGTATTGTGTGATTGCTGTTTGAATTTGTCATGGTTTGGGGGGGGCAGTAGAGTGAGGCTGGTATTACATGTAATAATGGATTTGCTTTATGTGAATTCACTTTATGTTAGGGATTTTTGAAATACAACCCTTGCATAAAGAGAGACCTGAGTGTAATCCCCTTTGCCAGAGTTCTTTCCTTTCCAGCAGCACTAGATGGAACTTTGCACTCAGTTCATAATGATCCCTTATGCCTATGATCTCATCTCTTCATAGCTAGACTCGATCTCTTTTGTCACTTTTCCTTCATCTGCAAACCCTCTAGACTATTTATCAGCTCAGGTACTGGAGAGAGTTCAGCCAGCTTGCACTTTATAAATGGATGCCACATCTTTAGTCTTGCATCATTTAGCAATGCTAGAAATGCTGAATGTCAGATACCTGAGAGCAGGGCTGTCCAGCTGGTGGGCTGTATGCAGCCCACAAGGGTCAGTGTGCAGGGGATTCCTACCTGGCTGATGTTTCCCCCCATTGCTTCAGCTGCTGCTGCCCCAGGCAGTGGGGTGGTTGAGCCCACAGCGTATGTGAAGCCTATGGTGCAGTGCAGTGAGGGAGTTAAGGTGGGGGCTTCCCACATGCATGGGGGCGAGGGGAGAGGCAGTGCAACAGCCACCTATACACAGGGACCCATAGCTCACACCAATGCAGCCTTGCCGGTGTGGCCTGCACAGTATGCAGCTCCTGGACACTTTAGAAGTTGGACAGCCCTGCCTTAGAGGCTGCTGAGAGCACTGTGATTTATCACCACCTGGGAGATTTGGGATATGTTCTTCCTAACCTGGTGAAGTCTAATCTGTTTGGTCTAGATCAATAAAAATATCCTGGTCTCTAAAGTAAGATTAAAGTTCCAGTATCAAAAATTGCAGTCCAAATTGTTCAAGCTCAGCTGCTGGACTGAGCCTGGAGGCTCCTGAACTCACCTCCCACCTCCCCCATTTCACTTTCAGGTTCCTTGAGCATCTTGAGGTCCACCTATTCACATGCCTCTAAATGCCCCAATCCAAGGAGCTATGACCCCAGCTTACTCCTACCCCATGTCTTCCCTGGTGGGGCTCAATTTATTAGGCTTCCTGAGACCATGCTTAATGCACACTGAAGGGACTGGACTCCCTGCAAGATGAAAGTGCAGTGCTACTTTTTTTTTAAACTGCAGAAAGGAGAAGAGGATTGTAGTGGTTAACACACTTTCCCAAGTGTGAGAGCTCATGTGAGAGTCAGACTTCCAAGGGTGGTGGCTTATTTATTTATTTCGAATGAAATAGCACCTGGATAAAATACAGATATTATTGGGAATACTCCCAAACCTAGACTACCCTCTGGCTAATCAGCTGCCCTAAGCACTAGGCTCGCTTCTGTGCTCTTTCTTTTTTCCTCTAATCCAGTGGAGTTTGAATTCTTTCATGGCCCAGGTCCAACAAGAGGGCTGTAGAATGACCCCACCTCAAACACCCTGGTGGGCTGCTAAGAGACAAGGCCGGGGGGAGGGGGGGGTGAGAGCAGGACTGAACTAATACGGTAAAGATTGCTGCTCCTTTTCAACATTGGATCTGAATTTTTAAAGGTAAGCTTTGTCTGTGGTGTAAAGGTTCTGGTTATTGGTTTGTTTCTGTATTTGTAGGTGAACAAGGTACTAAGGAATCATTTAATTAGGCCTCATTGGATGTTTGCAATGGATAATATAATTCGCCGAGCAGTCCAAGCCGCAGTCACTATTCTTATTCCAGGTAAATTTCAACCTCCCAGAACTGTTCTCTGAATGGAACAGCTCCAGGCACTGGTCATCACAAACACATGCACTTTTTCCAGCTGATGAATCCATCTTGTATTGGATCTTTTTGTAGAGGGGAAATAGGAACTTGGGTGATTTTTCTTCGGCCTTGTGGATGGCAACCTGCAACTACCACGTTGTGTATTGCCAGTGACCTAGATTCTGCAGAAGGAAAAGATTTTACTTTTTTTTGTGTGACTGACTGTGGTGGGGAAAACCTAAATCTAAAAGCTTTTGGAATTAGGCAATAACTTACCCCTACATTAGAAGGCAGGAGGAAGGTGGTTTCTACAACTCTCCCCCACCATTTTATAAACAGTATTGTGAGGGCATGCAACTGGCTCGAATTATTCATTAATTCTGCTATGTCACAGGTATATCTCCCAGTCTGTAAGAAGGTCATAAATTCTGTAGGATAGAGACCTGTTTACATGTAAGCTAGTAGTGCCACTCTTTCTAATCCTTTTTGGAATTGATGTCATAAAGTCTGTGGTCTGATTAACATAAGAGACTGCACAAAGTATTTAAATTTCATACTATTACATTCCACCCCGCATTTCTGGTTTCTGTCCCAATAAATAGTATTGTAAAGTACATTCCATTTGGAAACTTTCAGGATAAAAATCCCCTTTTAGTGAACTGTGCCAGCATTTTTCATTAACAGGGAACTGTGCTACTTTTAGGGACTGAAAAATGCCTGGAAGTGGTCTTGCTGTCCAGTGATGTTTATTGAATAGTGTTACTGTAGTGACTTTCTCATTGTTTTGTGCAGAGCTTCGAGCTCACTTTGAGCCAGCCTCAGAGACTGAAGGTGTGGACAAAGATGGAGAGGAAGTGGAGAATAACTACCAGCCAGCTGAACAAAATGGAAATGAGGAGCCAGCTGTTGCATCTGGAGTGAGCACGATCAGTTCTGTGGCATACCATGACTCAAAGCAACGGCAGCTTAGCTTGGAATTAGGCAAAATTAAACAAGAAACCAACAGGTAACTTTCATGCAGACCTGATGTAGCCTATGTGCTCTTTGGAAAAACACTTGCAAAGATCAATCATGCTCCAGAATGCTTCTTCATAGACCTGTTCACCCACTGCAGTATCCACTAGTTAGTAGCATTTTGGAGCAGGGGCTACTTGACCAGAGCTTAGCTCTGAGCATGGGCCCCTTCCAACCTAGCCTGCACTACCACCACTCCAGCCATAGTCACCTGCTGTGGCTCCCGGCAGCTGCACAGGCCAAGTCCTGCACTGTCCTCACAGCCCTGCAAGCTGTATGTTGCTAACCCCACTCTAGTCAAAGAAGAATTTGTAGTTCACTAAATGGACTTAGAAAGATGCTCAGTAAACCTGTGCGAGTTGGCAGCAATCCGATCCGGCTTCAGATCCAGCTGCTTTGGATGGCCGCGATTCAATCGGAGCTCCAACCATGGGGTATAATAGGGTATCAATGAAATATCTATAACTTTTTTGTCCGATTTGGATGAAACTTGCAGGGATGGTAGCCTCTGCTGAGAGCGTGAAACCTGCCAAGTTTCAGAAGATTGGTGAAGGGGCTTGGGGAGAACTGTACCCCATATTCTTGAAAGCCAAACTCATGTCATGGCTGTGTGTTACAACACAGGGGGATGAAAACTGCAGGTAGCTCTTACTGTGGCCACAAAGCCAGTCATGTTTCAAGGAGATAGGTGCAGGGGTTTAGGGGGAACTGCACCTGAAGCTGCAGACAAGACAAACTCGTGCCATGGGTGATCCTGTGTGTGTTCAGGTGCAGCAGGGTGACAGCTGCAGGGATGGTAGCCCCTGCCACGGCCACAAAGCCTGCCAGCTGTCGAGAAGATCGGTGCATGGGGGTTCTGGGGCCCTGCACCCCTACATGCTGACAGGCAAAAGTCATGCCAAGACTGTCTGTCTCCATTCCTTCCTCTCCTTAATCTGGTTTTGTAGGTGCTAATTGATGCTCGTTAAGTCGTTATGTAGTAGCTTGGTCCTGTATATTGAGCTGGTGCCTGAGTCCCTGGTCCCTGAGTGAATCAGGATTGATTGATTGGTAACTGGTAACACAGTAGCTTAGCAGCCAGGCCTGCAGTAGTGTCTCCCCTCCCCGCCCCAAGCCAGAGACAGTCAGTCCCACAAGCACCCATGGCATCAGTTTTACTTGTCCGCAGATTGAGGTGCAGTTTTCCCCCAAACCCCTGCACCTATCTCCTTGAAACTTGGCAGGTTTTGTGCCCTCAGTAAGAGCTACCACCCCTGCAATTTTCACCCCGCTATGTTGTAATGCCTAGATGTGACATGAGTTTGCTTTCAAGAATTTGGGGTGCTGTTACCTCCAAACCCCTGCACCGATCTTCTTGAAACTTGGCAGGCTTCATCCTCTCTGCAGAGTCTACCACTCCTGAAAATGTAATCCAAAACAGACAAAAAACAACAAAGTTATAGATATTTTATTTTTTCCCCATTCTACCCTATGGCTGGATCTCCAAGGCGGCTCCGGAGTACTTCGGGAAGCCGAACGAGGCAGCACTTCGACCCGGATGTGCCGCTTCAGACCCCGAAGCATCCAAAGCTTCTCCGGAGCCAAAGCTCTGTCTGAAGCCTTGCACAGCCCTCATACTCAGCAATAAACTAGGCACTGTATGTTGCAGGACAACCTGCAACAGCAAAGTGTCAGGATCCCATTCTGTGAAGACGTGCACAATTTATTTACAAATTAGCAGTCTCAAGTAAGGGTGCCGGTTGTAAAACCGCTCTGTGTGCATGAGTTCTCATGACTAGTATCGAATGGCAGTAACTAAAGACAGACTACTAGGTAATTGTACTCATTCAAATGACAGCTACCTGGCTCTGTAACTACCATTTTTGGTATTTATGCAGATTGCAATCCTGCTCCATGTGCCATGTTGACACATAAGCAGCTCGGCATGCAAATATAAGTTACAAAATGATGTCTGCCAAAGATCAGTGGCTCTCAGATACTAGATGGAGAAGGTGGCAGCAGCAGCCCTGCAGCATTATAAGCTAGTAGCTATTTGCCTATGACACCACCAGGCTGCTGCTGCCACCAAATGCTATGTCTTTTGCCCAGGAAGTAGAAGACCTAGATATTGGGCACCCTTCAAGAGTGGGTTTGAATCTGTATTTCTGACTGAACAGCACAGTCCTCTAACATCCAGACCACCATCCTGTGTGCTCTCCAGCCATCCTGCTGATGCTGTCCTCCTGGGCAGCAAGAGAAGGAGATATGTGGGGCCAGGACCAACTGGGGCAAGCCAAAAGGCACGTGGCTTAGGGAGATGGCTCCTAGAGTTTAGCCTACGCCCCTGTGCTCAGTGGAGCAGAAACTTCCCAATGACTCTGAAATACCTCAGGTAGAGGGCTCTGGCCTAGCGATTAAAGCAGTATGTTGGCAAGTTGGAGATGCGTGTTCAAACACTATCTCGGATGAAGGTGGCCCTGGCATTGCGAAGTTTTTCCTCTTCTAACAGGTACCAACTTTAATAGGTCAATGCATTCCAATGCTAACTTTAATGCATCACAGCCTTCCAAAGATTTACAACTACTGAAAGTGAACATGGGACAAGGCCCCGGCAGCAAAATTCTGAACATGAGATCAGGAATGTTTAGTCCTCAACCCAGAGACAGCAGCTAACAAAAGTGAAGTCTGTGTTTGTATTTGGAGTCAAATGAGAGTGGATGCACGGGAAAACAACACAAGAATATGGATGTCTCATATCAAATAAATCCTTTTATGTTTGTTCAAGTTAATCATTGGAAAATGTGAATATTTTGTTTTAAACTTTTCCCTTAACTGACCCGTTTGCCTAACAGGCTTTTGGAAAACTTGGTTCAGAAGGAGAAAGAATATCAGTCCCTCTTACGACAAACTCTAGAGCAACGGACCCTGGAGTTGCACCTGCTTCAGTTGAAGTCCAAGCCTGCAGGTAGGATATAGCTGTCTGCTACCTGCTCAGTTCCAACAAGTTAAAGATTTAGATAGAACTTTTTATGAAACGTTCAAACGAGCTAAGTAATTTTGTCTGGCTTTAATATGGGGTTTGGAATAGTTTGAGATTGCGTGTTTACTGTTCTATGTCCCTGGATAGGCAAAGGACAGCCTAACCATAACTCAGAGTCTGTTACAGAATTTCAAGAGCCTCTATCAGATGTCAGACAGAATGTAGATCCAGAGCTCATCAACTGGTTGAACGAGCAAGGAGTGGACTCAGATGCAATAAAGAAGGTAAAAAACCAACAAAGTCCACAGAGCAGAAGTAAAAGCCTATTTGCTGTTTATTAAAATCAGTTTGCAATCACTGAGCTACTACTCTAAGAACAACTTTGCTTTTCAGTTTGCTGAAGAGGATTATACTCTCAACGATGTCCTGAATAATATCACTAAAGAAGACTTGAGATACCTCAAACTGCGGTAAGGAATTGTTGAATACCTCTAGAAATCTGATAGCCATTTGCCTATTGTCTTAAACTTTCTGTGTGAGGTCCTTTTCATCATTAACTTATTTAATACAAGAAGTCTTTAAATAGTCTTTGAAGTTTACTATAA
>NW_017729032.1:182192901-182194307 GCF_001723915.1 Gavialis gangeticus | reverse complement strand
TGGTCCTTTTCATCATTAACTTATTTAATACAAGAAGTCTTTAAATAGTCTTTGAAGTTTACTATAATAGTAAACTGGTAAGCCTATACTATAAACAACAGAAAAGCAAGAGCTATTTATGTAGGGCTGGAGGAATGTGATGGTTTGGACACCAAGGCTTATTTTGGATAAAAATGTTAAGTTTGCTGGATATGGTCTAGCTCGTCAATCTTATTTACCTTTTGTTCAGTGGCAGACCTCTTCCTGAGCTAGTAAGGAAGAAGTGCTAAAGAATTACTTGCTACCTAAAGAGTGAACAAGTTTTCAACTTAAATGGTTCATCTTAACCTCAAAAAGATTATTGGCCAGTAATCAAATAGTGACCAGTACTGATCGTTATTCCCAGCTTGCTTTGGCCAACTCTCTCCTTTTAACAAGTAGATTTTCTAGATCCCTTTTTAAAAAGTTTTTGTGAGCACAGGAGCTATCCAGAACCCCCCCCCCAATCTACTTTACTACTCCCAGGCACTTCATAATTGCAAGTATTGTATTCAGTTTTAAAAGATGGCACCTAATTCAGTAATTATTCTCTCTTCATTTTTTTTTTATAGTGGTGGTCTTGTCTGTAGAATTTGGAATGCAATATTAAGCCATAGACAAATGGGTGATAAGCTCACAGACACAGAAGATTAAGTCTTTGACAGAGAGAGCAAGTAAGGGGAATGAAACACTGAAATACATTCCAAGTAATTCTTACGCTAAAGGTTGTATATACTGTATGTATACTGGTCCTGGGGATTTTGCACAACCAAATGCCCTGTTTAACTATTAGTATAATGCACAGTGAATATTAGCACAGCTTTCTTGAAGACAGTGGCTTCATACACACATTCAAACAATCTGGGAGAATTTTCCCTGCTTTATCATGGTAGAAAAACTTAACCACAGGCTCTCCAGGCTGCCTGGCAAGAGATAACAGTAGTGCACAGTGACCCTGATTGGCTGACCCAGACTCTCTCCCTGCAGCACACTAAGAGGATTGGGAAGGGGTTCTCTGCTTGGCTGGGAGAGTAGAACCCAAGTGACACTGCCTCTGGGAGGATGGGGTAGAGCTAGCAACAAAGCATGTTGGCATGCTGCAGGACTCCCAGTTGTTTCCAAGTTACTTTTCTCCTGCACAGGCCACTTTTGGGAGAAAAATTCTGAACAGCTGAATGCTCATAATTTCTACTGGGAGAGCAGCAACTCTCTTGGTAGAAACTGAATGTCTATATGTGGCCAGTGTTAGCAGTTTTACCTGCTAGATGCTTAATATTTTTATTCTTATAATACCACTTCTAATGATGCACTTAAACTTACAAATTTTTTGTAAATATGTAATCAAGAAATTGACTACTTGTCAATATACGAATAACTGTAGCAGAAAA
>NW_017729032.1:182183074-182187901 GCF_001723915.1 Gavialis gangeticus | reverse complement strand
ATCAAGAAATTGACTACTTGTCAATATACGAATACCTGTAGCAGAAAAAAACTATTTAATTTTGCACTTTGAAATCTGTATTTTAAATACATACCTTGTATTCTAAGTGGTTTTTTAAATGTGTTGTACAATTGTGCTCCCAAAGGTACAGACTTGATTAAAAGCAAATGTGTCAGTGTGAAGTAGTTTAAAGGGGATAATATTGAATTTTCTGTGATGGTGATATGTTATGTTACATGTGCAGTTTGTATATATTAAAACAAATCGACATTTTATGGTACCAAAAGGAAAAATTGCTCTTTGTGATGCAATGTTTCTTTGAGTTAAAAAAAAACAAACAAACCCCAAAACACCACTACAAGCTTTTATATTCACTGGACATTTTGTTGATAATCATGCTCCTTAATAATTTTTAATAAATTAGAGCCTGAATCTGTTAATAAATGATAGCACCAACCCTGTATACACAAAGCAAACAGCCACACCATTTTAATGTAACAGTTAATATCTGTGTACTGTACATACCATGATTTTATTTCAGACACTTAGTTTGTATAACTCATAAATACAGGAATCCAAAAAAACCACAGAAACGGGGTAAAGCAACAGTTATTTAAATTGCTATAAACTTAATTCAGCTCCTTCTGAAGTAGGATCCATTATCTTTACACGATCCACAGCAACATGGCCCTCTCTGTGAAAATAAACTTTAAAGATGAGCAGTTTACAGTTCTTAGACTGAATACAAAATTAATCCCAATAAAAAAGCCATATGTAACAAGCTCCTGGGCTAAATTATGTTTGTTTTAGCAGGCAGATTTGTATCTGATCCACTGATTGGGGCCACGCACCTCAAAAGGTGGCTCATTACAGTAGATGTGATTGCTTAGTTCTTCCAAAGGTGGTTCTGGATCAGTGGTAGCAAACTGAGCAGCTTCCTCAATCTCTTTCCTTACTTCTACATCGATTTCCTAAATGAAAAGAACAAGACAACTTGTTAAGCAGATAATACAAAAGGCCAATTATAAGTGTAGAACTAATGTTTCTGCCCCTAACTGTCCAGACAGAAATGCTACTTGAACCATTAAGAGATCCTCCTTTAAGTGAGTAAAGAGATTCACACGTTCAGGATTTGGCCCTTGTATAGAGGTAAAAGCAAACATGAAGGCCTTAACTAGTTCAAACTGTACTCCAAGACAGTGCCAAAAGGAAGTGTATGTTAGTCTCAATGTTTCCAGGAAAATCATGATTACACAGTCTTAAGGTATTGCAGTGCTCACTGCTAGAGATGCCTTCAAACCTATCAGTAATGTCTGCAGCTGCAAAAACAGTTAAGCACACCAAGCACTCAGCAGTATCCTTGGCCTTTTTTTTCCTCTGACATTGTGGAAATCTGGTACTCCTGGGAACTGTTAAGACAGTTGCAGAGACTGTACTGTGGTAATAAACCCAACTAATAATCATTTATATTTTTAAAAAAATAACTCTAGTTCATATGGTATCATAATTTTAAACACTTTAAGTTCTGCATTTCTAAACTTACTACTAGGTACAGTTGCAAAGATTAAGTTTCCCTTTAACAATTATTAGCTTTTCAGCTTAAAGGACAAAATTGAAGCAAAGCCATTATTTTCCTTGTTTAAGGAGAGTTGGGGTAGGATACACCATCTTCAGTAGAGTTTCACCCACAATGATTCAAATTTACAAGGTTGTGGGTGCAACTCTACTGAAGATGGTGTATCCTACCCCAACTGTCCTTAAACAAGGAAAATAATCTATTTTGTGTGAAAAATAGCATGCAAGTGTTTCTGATCCTCATTTACTTTTGTTTGGAAGCACTGTATTCAAATAAAAGGTTCACTAGCAGGAATTCTCAAGACTGGTTGGTGGGTGGAACCTTTAAATAGGAACAGAATTAAATAGTTTTTTCATTTTCCAGATTCAAACCTACACACAATTTAAAGGAAATTGATAGAGCTGTAATTCATACCAGATGTTTGTGTCTTTCAGAACTGAATTGCTATATGGAAGCTTTTATCTTTCTGATTGATTTGTGTCTCTTCCCAGATTTGTTGAACTGACTAGTGAAACAAAAGCTTTTCTTTTGTTCATGCATCTTGATAAAAAGCAGATGGATGAAAAGGAAGTACAAAAAGTTTAATTGTGGCAGTTGCAAACACATGCATGGAGATACTAGAGTGGGTTTGCTGGGACCCTGTTAGAATTCTGCCATTGCCAAATGGGGATGGAGAGAATGGGGCACCTTTCCCTGTCTTCAACACAGTTAATCCCTAGGGCTTGCAAGGCCACTTAGAGAACTTTTATAACCCCAAGTGGAGGAGGAGGGGGGAAATATTGTATTTCACTCTCAACATATAACCAGTAAAACATTTCCCCTAAATTACAAATTTGTAAGTTGGTCTATATGATATAGTTTTGCTGGCATTAGTTAGAACAGTCATTTTAATTTGGAAAACAAATGAGTATTTTTCCTACTTCCTTTCATGCAGCGCAAGGGGATAGCTACTGGCAATCTATCACTGGGAATGCATGGCTCATTGGTGCTAGGTTTCAGCCCACAGTCTCAGCAATACCTTTAATTCCTCAACACTAGCAAGGTTATTGTTAACCATTCTGTCCTTCAGCAGAGTAATAGGGTCACTTTTGCTTCTCACTTCTTGAATTTCTTCCCTTGTCCGGTAGCTAGGAGAAAAATAAGACACACATTATGCATGATAAGGATGTAGTTGTAGAATCAGTAGTGAAGTTCTGTGCACTACCCCAGAGAGACAAGGGCTGACTGATTCAGTGAAGTTTGAAGAATATAAAGTTAAGCAAAATAACATGAAATAATAAGAAAAACTAAGAACTACTGAACAAAAAGATGACTGTTTAAAGCAGGGGTTGGCAACATTTTTAAGCAGAGTATAAAAAACACTTGCAACCTTGACTTGTAGGAAGTTGGCATGCCAGGGGTGAATGGCAGGGGAGCCATGAGGGCAGCAATCCTTATTGTGGGAGCAAAGGCCCAGCTGCTTCCCCACTGACTGCCCTGAGGCATGTGTGCCAAGCAAAATGCCTTTGCATGCCAAACTCTGGCACTCATGCCAGAGGTTGCCTATCCCTGGTTTAAGGACTCAGAAATTTTCCTTCTTTCATACCACATTCGGGGCCTACAAGCAAACAAGACTCCCAGTGATGTGTGCACCACTCCATTATGTTCAGGTTATATCCACTCATGAGTTTACAGATGTGTAACTGGAAAGAAGTTGAAACAACTGAATCAGCTGTTACTAGGATGAGTACAATATAGATGGCAGTGTGACAGCACCACTGGTTGATGGGAAATAAAGTGAAATGAAATGGTGTGATCAAGTCTTTTAAAAAGATTCCAACTAACTTCAAGGCACCCAAATGCAGATTTAAGAATGAAGTGTAAAACTACCATGATTGTAACACTATGATGTTTCACAATTTAGGTTTTTTTTTAATTTTAGTGGTGTACACAAACAGAAGACAGACAAGGAAAAAAATGTGAATTCTTCCATTCAGCAGGCCTATTCAGATTAACCAAAGAAGGTTAAAGTTTACATAGTTATTTTCACTCTACCTGATTCCAGGGTCACTCATGCTGTGTCCATGATAACGATATGTCTGCAACTCCATCAGAATAGGTCCCTGTACACCAAAAAAAAAAAATGGTTACAGGTTTATCATAAACTTCAAGACTAAGGGTTGGGAATCTTTTGCTGGTGTGGACCACCCTTTGCAATGCAGGCAGAAGTCCTCGCCTCCCAGGGCAGCCAGCTACTTGCTCTGACCTTTGCTGCTAATCCCCAACCCTCTACAATGGGGTTAAGTGCAGATGTGACAACGCAGCAGGTGGTGGAGTGTAGGACGTGAACAGCTCAGCACAGCTCTATGCCACCATTCCCCCATACCAGACTGGACCTTTGCAAGCCAGGTGAGATCTTTTCACAGGCCAGACTTGGCCCATGGGCTGTAACCCTGCTCAAGACTAATAATCACATATTACCCC
Source organism: Gavialis gangeticus (assembly GCF_001723915.1). Classification (NCBI taxonomy): domain Eukaryota; kingdom Metazoa; phylum Chordata; order Crocodylia; family Gavialidae; genus Gavialis; species Gavialis gangeticus. The sequence goes on along the minus strand of NW_017729032.1, from coordinate 182,183,862 downwards.
TTGCAAGTAATACCTATTGACATCAGCTACGCATTTTGTGTATAATGAATCTAACTACCCCGCTCTTTCCTAGCTTCATTTGCATTACACAGGACCTCCTGCAACATGGCTGGATAGAGAAAAAAATATTTTTTTAAAAATGTTGTTATTACAAACACACCAGGACAATGGAACAAGCTACCTAGGGAAGCTGTGGAATCTCCTCCTTGGAGGTTTCTGAGAGGAGGCTAGATAGACAACTATCTGGGATGGGTCAGGTAAAGCACATTTTGCATCTGTGGAGGGAGTTGGACTATGTGAACCTTATGGTCACTTCCAACTCTGCAATTCAGAAGTTTTGTTTTTAAAAACAAATTCTTAAAATGAAACCTGAATTTAATACCAAACATGTTAAGGCCTAAACCTCTTGTAAGTTCTTAAAACATTTAAAATAATTATGCTGAATGCATGAGCTTATGTAAAAAAAATCAAGTTGAAGGCTATAGAAGAGGTAGGAACAGGGGAGCAACAGCCAGCTTGAGATCAAGTTTTACACACGTGGTACAACATGTTCATGTGCTTTAAGAGCTTAAGCTCCCTGTGGGCAACTCAGGAGACAGATACCATCTAGGATCGCCTCAGGATTAAATTTCTGTTACTACCCTAACAGATACTAGTCAAAAGGTTAACTATGTAAGTAAGCAAACCAACACATTCACTATTTTCTAGCAAAATAAAATGTTTAAATGTGCAAGAATCTGAATGTATTTCCTATAAATGTTTGTGTGCACCTTCGGGGGGGGGGGGGG
>NW_017729032.1:182175760-182183023 GCF_001723915.1 Gavialis gangeticus | reverse complement strand
AGAAGCACAGATGGGGGCAGGGGGAGGGTGGGGGGAACACAGAGACAAAATGTGGCATTAAGACTCTGTTTAGTTGTAAAGCGACATGTTATAACACGGGTATCAACCAATAAGAATGTGCTTTTCTTTGGAAATAAGAAGTACAAATGGGGAAAGGCTGATTAAAATGGATGATTTCTACTTGATAACAAACTGATGATTTAAATCATTCTACTTTGCAAACCAGAAAATTGTCATTCTCCTGAAGCAACTTCAAGTGGAACCTTGGATGTAACTTTGTGAAGCCATGTCCACAACTTTCCTTGACAGGTTGTTCTTGCTGCTTCATTCTATGAGAACCAATGCATATCTTAAGTGGAAAATGCTTCAGCGCTGAAGCTCTGCATGCAGTTTTGTCTACATTGCTGTGTATACTTTGTTTTCAAACTTCTCCATACCTGTTCTCACAACTGTGCTTCATTTTATATTACTGAAAAGTACAAGGTTTTAACTTTTTGCCTCTATCTTTTAATTGGGGAATAAATTTTGTTTTGAAATCATTCAAAACATATTTGAAGAACATATTTTAAAACAAGTGAAACTCAAGGGCCTTAAGTACATGGTTTACCATTTGTTTCAAAACACAGTGGTTTGTAAAATATCTTTGTGAAATACTAACATAAATATTTTAGCAAATTTAAGAACAGAAACTCACTGATAATGTTGAAAATAGTTTCAGCAACTGCTAATAGTAGCGTAGGGTATGGTATGGTAAACGATGGATACTGAGTAACTCACTTTTCCAGATCTGCAGTGCTCAGCTGCAAACTTTGTTGCCTCTCGCACACAGAGAAGATCCATGCCATCAACCTATTAAAAAATAGCATTTTAAGTACATGGAATAAAAACTTGTACCAGAATATCTAATTTAAGTAATGAAGTATGAATTTGCAGCCTCTAAGTCCATACTATGTTATAAAATAAGAAAAAGGAGGAAATTGCTCTCACTCTGAGCCCTGGAATGTAGTCTCCTCTCTTGTAGTAGTCCGTGCTGGCTGCAGCTCTCTCTACTGACGTTCCCATTCCATACCTGTTGTTCTCACAGATGAAAATACATGGTAACTTCCACAAGGCTGCCATATTGTAAGTTTCAAATACCTGACCCTAGAAGAAAGAGCAGTTAAGTAGTAAGTAAAGTGCCTCTATACTTCTAGAAATGCTGATACTAAAGAAAATGTGAAATAAATTATTTACAGGGCTCATTCACTTTCAACAAAGTCTAGTTGGTAGTAACACTGACAGTATGCTAATTTGGAGTTGCTTCACTTTGAAAGAAAGAAAATTACAAGGTAGAAGACCCATCTCTCATCAAAACTTTGACTTAATATTTCCTCATTTTAAAAAATTACCCTTAACCCAAGATACTGCTATGATAGACCAGTTGCAAGATTCTTAGAACGGACGTATTGAAACTATTTTAGGATCGCATTCATAAACTCCACGTCCAGTTACACACTTAACTAATAATGCAGTGGTTCTACTTCAGCTACATAAAACATTCCAACACAACTACATCAATGACTTAATGCAAATAAAAGACCCAGGAAGTATCAAGGCTTGGGAGCTCCACTTGCTAACAGTGGAGCCTCTCACAGAAATTGACAGGAGTCCTAAAGCCTCAAACTTATTTAGAACTTGCTTATTTTAACTGTTAAATGTCCAGCCCATATAGTTGAGAAGATAACCTTCCAAAATGGGAATCAAATATATGCCGTGGGTTTTCAAACCGGAATGAATTGAATGCGAGTGATCAGTTTTACTGCTGCTCTTCACTTTTTTTCTGCTGCCAATAAACTTCTGAATTAACATCCACGCAATGCTAAGGAAGCTCTCACTAATACCACAGGCAACAAACAAGGGTTTTCACAGGCTGGGTCCATCCGAAGTGACAGAAGCGATATGAATAAGCAAAAAGCCTTTCCTTCAGCACGTGCAAGATGAAGAGAAACAGAAACAGACTGAAGAGTTCCTCTGCCTCGCAGGATCCAGGAAACTAGAGGGAAAGAGACCTAAAATATTTTCCCCTCTGCTACTGGAATAGCTGGGGAGAAGTAGAACATCACATTTATAAACACAAGCATGCTAGCATGATGCTCTCCAAGCAGATGGCAAGGCAGAAATCCAAGTAATCTTTGTGCTCTGAATACATAAAAACTGGGCTTCTCACTAGGCTGCTCAACCTCATTACTGCCACACTGGCTTTCCAGTCAGATATGAAAGACAAGCATATTTCCCTAATGTCTGGTAAACTGTTTTGTCATAAAACCAGTTTTGGAGAATATATGTTAAATGTACATGGAAAACCCAGATGACACAGCAGACAGGTAGGGACAAAAAAATTATGGCAGTTGCCCAGAAGTACACATGGCTTCAGACTCTCAAACAGTGAGTTTCTACCCACTACATAAAATACAACTCAAAGTGCGGAATATCTAACCCTGTCCCATTTGATTTCTCTCATGTCAGTTTCAGGCAGCTGTTGGAACAAAACCACCACTGCTGTATATAAAACATGTTGGCAACATACAGCCCAGGGGCCAGATCTGGCTTGTGGAACTAGAGGGCTGTGCCCAAGCCGGCACCAGGGTCATATAAAAAGGAGCTGTGCCAGAGCCAGGCATCTTCCAACTGTGGCCACATCACTGCTGTTTCTCCCCACTTCCTTTCTCCCTCTCCTTCCCTATCCCTGGCTGCAGCACGGGTGCAGTGTCTAGCTGGGAGCTGAGTGGTGGAGGTCTGTAAGCAGTGACAGTGTGGACCCTGGCCTGGAGACAGCTTCTCACTGGTTAGAAGCTGTGCCTTTGCTGCAGTCTGGGAGCAGTGGCATTGAGAAAAGCAGCACCGGCAGAGCTCCCAGCAGTCTGGTCTTGGCACAGGTACAAGCAAAACCCCCTACCACTGATGCACTGGTTAAGTGCAGAGTTGGGTTATCCTGGCCCACAGCTTGTTAAAGGTTGCCAGTCATTGATGTAAAAGATTAATCTGAACTTAGCATATTGTAATTGCCTGGACTACAACTACCAAATGCAACAGGGGACAGTGAGCATGGAGACTGAACAATCATCCCAGGTGAAGAATACTTCATAAGAAAAGGTTAGGAAGGATGCATGGCCGCTTTCCATGCTGTTTTTCTTGAAGATAAAGGACCTGGTTCTGCAAGGCTGCTAGCCTCTTTATAAACACCACATCTACAAGAGGACTGTACATGCACGCAAGTACCAATTCAATTTGATCAAGAAATCTTACCTGATTGGCAGCACCATCCCCATACAAAGTTACGCAGATTTCATCCTTGCCAAAGTACTTACAGGCCAAGGCAATGCCAGCCCCAAGAGGAACCTATAGTGAAATCAGAACATACAAATCTAGTAAATTAAATCTTCATATTTTCCCAAGCAGGAAGCAACTGTGACCACCTGAAATCTGTGATCCTGCTTCTGCTTTTGTTTCAAGGTAATCTGCATCATCTCACATCCTCACAGGTGAGAGACTTCATACCAGCTATGAACTGACTGCCCAGAGGAGTTTTCCATCTATTGACTCCTCTGTGAAATCCTATGAAACATGAACTTTCATTTCTACCCGAGAGAACTTTTACAATCTTTTCTCCAATGCCTGACAAAGGGTGTTTGTGCCTGAAAGCTTGCAAGTAAAGAATTTTTTTTGCAAAAATCTCATTCGTCTAATAAAAAATCTCTCTATTACAAGTCCTGATTGCCTTTAGTAAATTAAACTGACATTTAAGAGCACTACTTAGAAAGTCAGAGAAAGCCAATTGTGAACTATTTTAAAAAAAAAAGTCAATGAAACAGATAACAAGTGTAGCTATAAAGGCTTTTTAGCTATTTCCTAGAGACACAGTGGCAATAGTTTAGTCTTTGCCTCATTCTGTTTGCTTCAGTTAGCAAATGTTTAAGTGGAACCCTATTTAGAGTAAATAAACAGTACAGATTTATTAGCTACACAGAGCAACAGTGGCTGCAAGTAAACTTACAGCAAAAAAGAGAAACTCACAAAACTGAAGCAAAACTAAATTGCAAGATGCTAAAAAGCACATCCCGTATCATGTACACATACCTGAGCACCAACGATGCCATTCCCACCATAGAAGTTCTTGGCGTACATGTGCATCGATCCTCCTTTTCCCTTAGCACAGCCACCTTTTCGACCTAAAAAAAAAAAAGACTTAAGACTTTTGGCCATGTTGGGCCGGACTCTGAACTTGGTGGGATTTTTGTAACCAGGTGTAGCTAGATCCATTCTGTTTAAGGAGTTAAATTATATCTCCCAAGATCTGTTTTTTGTTAAAATCACTAAAAAAGGTATTTTCAGAAGACATTTAGTAGGAAATTCTTACCTTCTGGAATGAAGCGCCAAACTTGCATTCACTTCAGTTGGGTGAGGATTTCTATCTATTTTTTTCTTAATTTAAAATAACTGGTCCAAAACAATTTAAGTATTCTAATTTACATATTCAATTTAAGTTTATAATATTATTGCAGAGTGTGTTAAGCTACAATTTAAAGTCAACAGCTTAATTATTAGCACAAAATAATTCTTACGTTGCTCCTGTATCCCTAGATACCCAATGAGAACCAGGCAAATAGTGTCCCCGTCTCACAGGTGTTACATTTTAACTGCATTACAAGGCACTTCAGTAAGTACCACAAACAGAGAAGAAGGCAATGGAGAAGTAATTATCAGCACCTGAAATGCTGAATTATCTTAATGAAATTTTAAGGCACTTACTGAGTGATCCTGGATAAATCCCAGCATCCTATTACACCTCAAGGTGTAATTATCATCAAGCAAAGTAAAAGATCCTATTTCTCTGTGGTCCAAAAACCAACACTGATATAAAAATAGCACTAGCCACAACCAAGTTTATCTTTCAGGAACCAAATTTGAATACTGTGATGTTTTCCTGACAAGTTTAGTCCTAGCTGTCCCATCTGCACAGCAGCAACTAGCGTAATAGGAACCTCACATTCCAATCAAGCCATCCTTGACAATTCACTCCTGCAATTATAGACAAAGCACTCTACCACATCTCCTCTGAAGACAAAGACAGAAATATGTATGGCTCAGGGACAGAGTTAAAATGAAAGTCTACATGGTCTAGTCTACATGGTAAGACTGTAAACCCAGCATGGGTAAAACATGGGCCAGCAGTATAGTTGCTACAGTTCAGATGGCGTAGAGAAAGCTACCATAACAAGGTATTGTTTGTATTATTCAAAAATAAGACAGAGTTTATGGTATCTAAAAAGGCTTTCAGAAGTGATGGTGAGGAAAAAAGAGCTACAGTTTACATTATTCTAAATAAGAGGTTATATCTGAATATTACACTTACAGGGTGAGTATTACAAGGTATCATGAGAGATCACAATGACCTAATTTTGTCAAATTACTGAGTTGACCTCCCATATCCCAACAAATTTCATAGAGCAACAATTTAAATATGGGGAAGGTCAAACTGCAGTTACAGCAGAGCAGTGGCAGCAGTGCCATTTTATTGGACAGAGACCTGTAAGCTCAGCAAGGATCTCTCGGACAGACGTTCCACGTGTGAAGGTGTAGCCATGGGCTCGGTAAGCTGTTATCAAGTGATCTGTGGGTTTTATGGCAGCCTCAAGTCCTACACAGCAAGCTTCCTGTGGTAAAGACAAAAGTAAGCGTGACAACAGTGAAAGACATGAAACTCCTACAAATAGTTCCTGTAGCTGAGAGCTGGGACCAAGGACTTGCATCTATATATAAAGGGAAATAGAAGCACCATGCAGAGGCAACTCCCCTGGATCCAAAAGAAGAGCTACACATACATAAGATTAGGGCTAGGTCCTGTGAAGGCAGAGGTTGCAACAATGTCAGACTTTCTCACTAGGCGGGTAGTAAAGCACTGGAACAGGCTACCCAGAGAGGTTGTGCAAACTCCATCTTTGCAGGTTTTTAAAACCCAGCTAGACAAAGCCTTGGATGGGATGATCTAATTTGGAGTGGTCCTGCTTTGAACATGGGGTTGAACTAGATGACTTCCTGAGGTGCCTTCCAATCCTCATTTTCTATGATTCCAATTACAGCCAGCACAGACTTGTAGCTGATGTGGCTTTCTCTGCCCATGTAACCAGCCAGTTGTGGTAGGTGTGAAGAGAGCAGCACTCAACTGGCTTTCTATTCATGAAAAGAGCAGGCATAATCAGAAGTGAAAGGAAGAAAGGGACGTATTTTTTCGTATCATGTAAAACAGACCAAGCTTGGGTTCTTATGTACAATAGCAGTAGCAGAGCATTAATGAATCATCTGAAATTTAAGATATTTTTCATAGAAAGTTGCTAAAATGTTATCTCCCCTTATTCAGACACTTACACTAATCAGAGCAAAACAAAAGCACACTTTGTGAAGCTGCTTAGCTGATCTCTCACCTGACCATCATATAAATGGCAGAAGCCACGAATAATCTTCTGTTTATATAGCTGATCTGCCTTCAACTCCATGCGGCGAATGGTTTGCATAGTCTTGTAGTAATGAAGCCCCTCTTCCCGAGTCAGCACTGCTGTGACAGGAGGTCCCTCTTCCAGGCGATGGAGATCACATTTCTGCAAGGACAGTCAAGGAGGTAGTTCCATAAACTTCATATTCCTGTTTGCCACTTTAGCATTAACGCCCATTTAGATCTTTGGTTATTTTCAAGTTCAAGCCCAAATAAAACCTAAATACACCAGACTGAAGCATTTGTGCCACTTCCAACCTTGGTGCCTTTTACAAAAGATTTTGCTTTTGCTGGGAATAGACTTCCATTCTTACTATAAAGTACTCAACTACCTGTCAGGCATGGATGGAATTGAAATGATCACAAAATGCTGACAATGCATTTCATCATCATAATTTCTGGAGTTTCTTCCTGCTCAAAATTCCTCTAGCTCAGATCTAGCAGAGGAGTTGAGCAAAGCAAAACTTTATAAAGTGATTTACCTTTCACAGGAGAACATGGAGCCAGTTTTAATAGGGTCCAACAGTGGTTTTCAGCCAGGGTGCTGCTGCCACATCAACCAGGTGGAACTGCCCTGTGTGCCTTGTGCAAAGTCAGACGAGGAAGCATGCCCTCTTGCCTGCATTATGGTTATCTGCTACAACTAAAGCAGGCAGGAGTACCAATCCCATCACAGCCCTTCCTGATCCGACCGCAAATGGCATTTCCCAGACACAGAAGCATATGAAGCAAGC
>NW_017729032.1:182161704-182170760 GCF_001723915.1 Gavialis gangeticus | reverse complement strand
CACTGGTCACAGGGCACCGTGACAACTGACTTCCGTCAACAACAACCCTCTGGGTCCGACCACGGAGCCAATTTCCCAGCCAGTGGATTGTGGTGGACCCAAGGCCACAGTCGGCCAGTTTTGCCAAGAGGTGATCATGGGATACCAGATCGAAGGCTTTTTTGAAGTCAAGACATATGACGTCAATCTCTTCTCCCTTGTCCAGGTGATAGGTCACCTGGTCGTAAAAGGAGATAAGACTGGTCAAGCAAGACCTACCCACAACAAACCCGTACTGGCTATCCCTCAGGATGTTGCCATCGGCCAGTCTGTTGAGAATGGCCTCTTTAATAATCTTTTCTAAGACCTTCCCCAGGATAGAGGTCAGGCTGATGGGAGTTTGCCGGATCCACTTTCCTCCCTTTCTTGAAGATAAGCTCCACATTGGCCTTCTTTCAATCTTCAGGCACTTCACCAGAGCACCAGGAGTTCTCGAAGATCCGTGCTTGCCAGATCCTTGAGTACCCTGGGGTGTAGACTGTCAGGGCCGGCTGACTTGAAGGTATCCAGCCTGTCAAGGTGATCCTTCATGAGGTCAGCACTAATGGACGGCAGGGAATCTCCCTCACCCAGGTCCCCCTGTCCCATAGTGGGCAGGGGCGTCCCGTAGGACTGATGAAAGACCGACAAAGTACCCATTTAATAGGTTGGCTTTTTCCTGTGTGTTTGTTGTCAGTTGTCCCATCTGGTTTAGCAGGAGTCCAATGTTGCCCTTGCTTTTCCTCTGGCTCCCCACAGATCTAAAAAAGGATTTTTTATTGTCCTTGATACTTGTAGCTAGTTGGAGTTCTGTCACAGCCTTGGCTTTCCTGGTTCACTCCTGGTTGAGCAGAAATGCCTCATGTGCCTCTGTTTCTGGGAGGAATGGGAATGGCAGGACTGAGAAGAGCTGCAACAAGAGCGAACCCCCTGCCTAATGCAGGCAAGAATATGAGCTCTTGCCGCAGCCCTTCTCAATCTGGTTGTGCCCAAGATGAGCAGGGCAGTTCCATCTGGCCGCAACGGCAGCACATTGAGGGCATCCCTTCCTGACACTTTAATTTGGTGACATTTGGGTGCAGAATCAAATCTGAAAGGGCTTAGAACTATGGCAATAACTACCGTCAGCTCAATCCTACCCCATACAGGTATCCTATCCCAGCCCGCCCACGGGAATCTATGCAGAAGGTTAATAAGTCTCAGGAAAGTTTATAAAGTTCTTTTGCTTTTTCACATACTGAACAGGTATCAATTTTGAAATCCTCCCAAGCAAAGTTTTCTGGTTATGGACATACACAATAGGCTTTTTTTTACAGAGAAGGCAATACACATGCCCTACCATGGCATGATGAACAACAATCCTTATACTGAAGACTCAGAAATAGTCAATCTACTTACCTTAATATCAAATGTTGCCTCACTTGCAAAGTCTGCATAGGTACGAGATGCCACCACCACACGGGCTACCTTTGAAAACAAAACAAATACAGGCATGTACTACTTAGGCTCAGAACTAGTCATCAACTACAGAACATCCAGTCATTATGTCATACATATAATATTTTAACACAAGTGATTTGTGAATTAAGCACCATTCAGTGTCTTCTCAGGGCAATAATGGGTTTATTAATGTGTATAACTATTTAAATCCTGGAACTCCTTTTAATTTGAATTTTATTTCTTTTAAACAGTGAAGACTGGGCGTGTTCTTAAATTTAAAATAGTCACCAATATCTAAATAAAAAGAAGATTAGGTTTCTGAAGATATTACATAAGTAGTAAGACTGTCTGTCCATTTGGAAGGACAGCTATCTATTCATTGTCTGTAAAAGTCACCTGGTAAGAAAGTAGGTTAATGGAGACAAACTTCTTTATTAATGCTCTGTATCAGTATGAATTTACTTCCATGAAAAACAGCAATATTTTATAAGGAAGGCAGGAAATTTCAGAAATGCAGACAGCTCTTGCCATTTCACTTAGTTAACAGCTTCTGTCCTCTCCAAGACCTGTCTGACTGACCTAGAAGGATTTTTGGATTACAATTATTCACTTCTAGGGACCACCAAGAACCAGAGTGGAGAAACAACAGGTGGATGAATGAAGAGTGAAGATGGGATTATAGCCATAGTTTGGAAACAAGGTAAAAATAAGGGTGAGGCATCATAGGGAACAAAGGGTTGGGAAAAAAGTTCAAGAAGGAAATTTTAAAGTAGAACTGGTAATATATTTTTTTTAAAAGTGTGCACTGATTAGGAACCTAATTTACACCTTGTACTCCTGTGTAATATGCACCCATAAATTATGTTGATACATCATGTAACAACAAAGCAACAGTGCAGATGTGATTATTATCTACATACATGCAGCACAGAAAACACATTTTGTCTTTGGCTCCAAAGCCCAGGCTGTTATACATTTATCATTTCAAAGGTCTCTCGTCTCTCTTATCTCTCTCAATTCCAAAGGTCTCTCATAGATCATTGGGGCAGGACCCAATGATCTTCCAAGGTCCCTTCCAGTCTTATCCCTCAACTACCCCCTTCCCTCCAGATCCTGTAGATTTCCATTTTTCTTTGTTAAAAAAAATCCTACAAATTTTTATTTTCTGCTATAACTGTAGGCTCCCAAAAATCCACTAAAACACTTTATGCTACCTTTTAGCTGATTTTATAATTCTAAATGAAGCAGATGAAATATTCTGTACAGGAAATGGCAGCACACACAAAAAGCCAGGGTGCAGCACCAGTGACCTCTTACGAAAAATGCAGTCTTTGGACTGCAATTCTGTGGAGTTTCTACTAATATAAACTATTAGTTACAACACCTGTTGTAACTACAGGTGTTGACCTGTTATTTTATCAATTTTAATCTCTCTTACACCCAAAATTATTTTGAAGTTACTGCCCGTATACAGAGCATTAGCAATTGTAATCCAATTATTCCTACCCCACCTTTCAATCTTCACATCCCACTCGACCACATTTTATCCAGAATAACCAAAATCTTATGTGCTCTAACACAACCCAGGATACACTCCCAATGAATTTTTTCATGATTTAAAAGGACATGGACCTTTTGACGCTCATTTCATTCCTACTTGTTTCTTTAAAATGTAATGGCTGAGATGTTGGGCATTCATTTTGGTTTATGTTTCATAAATGCTGATTTTTCCCTGAATGTTTTGAATAGACAAAATGACATCTCCTGTTTTTGTTTAGTTAAAAACCTCAGCCAAATTCATTGCCTCTTAGCACCAATATCACTGATGTCACTTAACACAAGTTTTGTGGTCTGTTCCGGTAGTCTGCAGAAGGAATACAGAATTGATTTTGTATTAAAATGAACATTGTTTTATTGTTTTGGTCCCTCAAACTGAGAATTAGATTGAAGAACAGAACAAATAACCCTCAATTTTTAAATCTGAAAATCCTTTAGATCCTAAACCATTCTGAGGTAGCCTTAAATATTTTAATCTTTCCTTAACATAACAGGAGTGAATGTGAAGCCATTCGAATAAATGCAGAACACTAATTTAAATGAGCAAAACATAGCAACATGATCAGTGCTTTCTACACAGTTTATTTCTGGAGTTCAATAAGCCAAGAGTTAAAGGTTACATCAAAAGGCTTTAGTAAGCTTGTGTGAAAAATGTTAATGTATGGCCACTTCAGTTAACAAAAGCAAGCCCTTATAGAATTACTGTAGACCTTACCTCGCTAACAGCTCCCTAGGGTAACAGCAGTTGGAGGAAACAAAAGAAAAAGAGAGTCAACAAACATAATAAAGCAGTTACAAAAAAGGCACCACATTAAACTTCCATTGAAATAAAATGATTAGTTTAACTCATCCATGGATGCATATCAAGCCTAGCTTTTTCTTGCCTAGAATTTTGTGAAGTCATTCACACCAATGCAGGATGAAGGCAAAAGTAAGTGCTATTCTTGTTTGAAAGTGCTTTAATACTTACTATGCTTAGGTATAGGTGACAACTCCTAAGCCCAGAAAGAATTAGACCTAAAAGTTTTCAAATCTGGAGCCTAAAAATCTTTTAGTTGCTGAATAAAAGCACAGGTCTAAATTTATTACACCTAGGAGGATCTGTTGGCAGTTATACCATCTCTGAGGCAACCCATATCAATCTAACTGACCAGTTATCTTTTCACAGGTTGTAAAAGCAGGTTTGCTGTATAAGAGCTGTGCAGCATCAGAGAGAAAGACCACTGAAAAGCTGCCCTTTCTTCAGGTCCAGAGGGAATCTACCACATACATTTAAAAAACACAATGGCACTTTAACTTATAAGAGCCCATATGTTCACTGCCTTTGCTAAAGATTATCATTGTGAAAACAAAGTAATAAATGTTTAAATATTGTACCTTTGGTGATAGCTTATGTTAAATAACCTGAAGTGTATTTAGTTAAAGTCATAATTCTTAATTAAAAGGTGTTTCGGACCTTCGCAAAACTGACAGTTGTATCACGAACCAACAAAAGCAGTATAGAATCTCACCCATAAAGAAAATTAAAAGCCTGTTTTCTATCCTGTTTTAATTAATTCAAAGTTTGGAAAGTTTCACAAATGTTTTTATAATGTAATTCGTAAAGCTACTTTTTCCTCTTCTGTTTGCAAGAAAGGGCTGTTTGCCACTTGCACTTTCTGCACTCCAGAACTGACAGAACGTAAGCAAACCAACTCTGTCATCCACGTTAACCCAAGCTCTCAGATGGGCATTAACTAGAAATCCAAAATCTAAACTGTTTCATGGTCCTGAATTTAAATATATTTTAACTTTGCGGCTAGCACTGTGAACATAAGGAACAACAACAAAGAAAGCTGAGAATCTGGTATATATACACAACACAGAAGAAGAGAGGAAAAAAGCAACAAGTGGAGTGGCAACAGAAACAGCCATAGGGTAAAGAAGAAAAGGCAGATACCTAAAAGATAATTCTCTGCTCCTACTCATGATCTCATTCCATAATCTTGCAAGTTTATGACTGGTAAATCAGGTGAGCAAATCTGAACAGCAGACAGGAATTTCATTGGTCCTGCAAAGCAAATGAGTAGGAGCAGAAACCTGATCCAGAAACACTGGATTTCCTTTTTCATAGTATGTCCAAAAATACATTCAGTCCTATCCAGTAATTTACCAAGTCATAAGATGCATATCTGCTAAAATGAGCTAGGAAACTGGATGACATATGAGCAAATGGGTGTGCTGCACAGAAGGCAGAAGGGCACACTAGGACATTCCCTCCATCTCATTTACCCACATTTTATTTTTCCCAGCCCTTGAACGTGACCCATTTTTAGTTACAGTCCATTCTCTCTACTGTTATTTCCCTCCATACCTTACCTATCCATAACTACACAGTAATTATTGAATGACCTTCAGCAAATCACTTCACCTTGGGCTTTAGGCTTTCTGTAACTATATTTAACTCTCCTGCAAAGCATTTTGAAATACATTGTGCAAATGTTATATTAGAGCTAGGTATTATTACTTCTGCCACCTTTGATTTTTACTCAGCTAAAACCTTGTTCTTGTTAAAGTTCTCCTATTTATCAGGGACCCTATCCAGACTCAAGCGTGCTCTCTACCCAACAGGCCCAATTCTAATATATGTCAAAAGTTACTGTTGTTGGAGTAGGAGGGATATAAAGCTGATGGAAAAGATGGAAGTCAGACATGATAACACCTAATCTCACCTCTGATATCATTTCTCCACTAGATTCTTGCCCTGCAGTGATGAGCAATCCATAAAAGTAGTTTCTCTAGGGCCCTGGCTACGTAAGGTGGGGGAAGAAGGGTGCAGTGTCAGTGCAGAACAGGTTGTGAAGTCAGCATAATAAGGCAGGGTGGGAATTTTCTAATTCCGTGTTCAAAAACCTTAGATGGACACAAGGAGGCTGAATTAGGACACAAGAAACTCCTAATACGCTGTGACGAAGCAGCACAAGCCCAAAATCAAGTTTCATAAAGACACGATCAAGAAAAAAAAATCATTTATAAATACTGAATCTCCACAATAGCAATATTACTTTAAAATTTATACACCCATAAAAAAATAAAGGGGAATGACTAGATATAGGAAATGGTGACATTTTCTGTGTGTAACATTTATTTTGAGATGTATAAACAAGCTGGAAAACCAGAGAATGTTATTCCCTCATCTCTTTCAATTTTAGAGACAGTAGAGCAATAATCTGCAAGAAAATAAGGTAAACATCACACTTATCTGAATTTTTTTAGTAACCAATGTTTTTACATTTACCCTTTTTGTTAGCATTTTAGACTCTCCTGCCAAAACATAGTTTCATAGTTAGTAGAGTCAGAAGGGACCTGAGCAGATCATCAAGTCCCACCCCCTGCCATGGCAGGAAAGAGTACTGGGGTCAAACGACCCCTGCAAGGTGACTGTCTAGCCATATGTCACCTTAGTCCCCCAATCCCTTTCTTTTCATTACAGGCAGTCCTTGACTTGCAACATTTCGAGTTACAACCATTCGCACTTACAACTTATAAACTGACACCCTGTTTCAACTTTCTAACATCAGTTTTGACTTTACAACACTTGATCTGATGTGATGCCACGTCAGTGAACAAGTTCGCTGCATCACTCATCTCCCTGGAGAACATCTATCCAAACTTCCTTGGACACTTTCTTTAAGAAAGCAGACAAGACTCCACAAAAACCTGCAGCCAGGACTCCTGAGAAGACTCCAGCCAAGAACCCTTCAAAAAGTCCAACCAAGAGCCCTTCAAAAAGTCCAGCAAAGTCACCTCAAAGAAGTCCTTCCAAATCAATATGATTGCTATTTACAATATAAATACATTAATGTAGCTATATTACTCATCTAAATTGACTGAGTACAAAATTCTGGGGTATTTTGGTTCAGAAACCAATCCCCCATTTATAACATTGTTTCTTATGAGAAAATTGGTTCCAAGTTACAACATTTTAGCTTAAGACCCGGTTTTCAGGAACCAATTGTGTCGTAAGTCCGAGGACTGCCTGTACTAACAATTGCTAGGATTGAAGAGGGACTTCTAAACTAAAAGATCAGCATGAACTTCCTGAATTACTGATGTTAGCACTCAGGAAAGACTGAACCTCCTTTTCCTGCCCTAATAATTTACTTTTCATTAACAAGTTCAGTATTTGAACCTTGCTGCATATTGTTCTGCTGACGCTTTGAGCTGACATTCTGTTTAAACTAGCAGCACCTCCGTATTGAATACGGCTTTCAGGCAGACTGAGTACCCAAGGCAAGGAGCTCAAACACCTTCCTGCCGTTTACAGCAATGCTCTCAGTGCCTCAAGTTGACCCTCACTTTTGGCCCTTACTTCCCTTCACCACTCTCAAGTGGGGTGAAGGAATGGTTGGCTGGGATTCACACTCTGTAAAGCCTTTCAAAAAAGTTTTTGCAACAACTGTAGGAAGTTGCCAAAGACAGATGCTCACCTCACTCCAAATGAACCAAACCATCAAACTAGTAGCCACGTGGCACACTTGTTCTGTCACTACAGTGGAGGACACTACCGCTCCTACTAGCCACTTGCAGGAGTAGCTCATATAACACAGCACTGCAAATCTATATCTCATTTTACAAATCAGGTTCAGCAGACAGAATATGTTAATTACCTGTTGTGTTGAACAATCCAAACACAAGCCAAGAGAAGGGAAAAATACAGCATGAAAAGGCAGAACGAAGAAGAAAGATCTGGAGAAGACATGGCAGAAAGAAGAAACTGTCCCACAAGCACTGATAGCATAACAAGATGGCATGAAGGTGAGGGCATGAAAAAAATGAAGAAAGCATCAGAGCCAAGTGATTGGGAATACAGAAAAGAGACAAGAGGAACTGACAACATTAGGAGTGTGGGATGCTGCAGGAGGAAAGGGGAGAGTTCCAAGATGACATTTTCTTTCTTTCTTTCTTTTTTGTTTTTTTAAATAACCCCACAAGAGCATGGAATAGTCCCCAGAGAGAACAATCAGCCACAACAACTTCAGTGTAAGAAGCACAGCAGACCACTGCGCCTTTTTGGAACAGGGATTTTTTCACATCACCTGCCTGTGTGGCAGGTCAATTTTGAATGGCACCTTCTTAAAATTCTCATTTTCACCAGCTAGAGAAAGTGTCGTGACTCTGCACAACCTTTCAGCCTCGGACGGTGACGTTGGCCTTGCTCGCTGTCTGGCTCAGCAGCGCTTGCAAAGCTCTAACTGTCCATCAGCTACAGCGCCTGTTGCCAGGGGAAGCAGCTTACGAAAGCCCATGGTGTCTCTGCACAAGTGGACACCTCCAGCAAGAGCTCTCAACCTGGCTGGACTCAGGGTGCCCCCTTGGACCTGAGGCAGCCACTGCCCACGTGCCAGTTTGCACTCGGGACTGTGACTAGAAAAATACCAGAGGCATTCTTCCACCACCAACACCACGCACAGAGCCCAGCAAGGCAGGGGGGCATGCACAGGGTGGACTCCCATGTGACGTCAGTGGGTGGAGGTGGCACATGGCTGTCATACGCTAAATGGCCTTTTAACACCTCAAGGGATTTCCTAGGCCAGGCCCGCCAAAGAAACTATAACCCCCTTTAACATAGGGGGTCACTAGTGATGCATTACTAGTGGGACAAATAATAACAAAAACAGGGATGGGAGCAGAGGTCAAAGGCTGGAAACACAAGTGCCAAGGGGGGACATGAGCAGAGCAGAGCAGAGCAGACAGCGCCCACCAACCTGGCGCCAACCCAGCATTGAACCTTGAGGCCCCCTGGAGACAACCTTGAGGACCCTGGGGATGTGGCCTCCTGGCTCAGCCCCACCACCCTACCTCTAGGAAGGTTATTTTTTCCCCTAATATTATCTTTTTCAAAATACTCTCATCCTGCTGGAAATGCCCCCATTCGCTCAGGCACAGGCGCTTCATGGGCAGCCCAACGCTCCCTGCAAAGACCCCTTTGGACACTCGCTCCCCCGCATAGACCCCTATCGTCAACCAGGCCAGGCCAGGCCAGGCCAGGCCCCGCCCCG
>NW_017729032.1:182147805-182161538 GCF_001723915.1 Gavialis gangeticus | reverse complement strand
GGGGGGGGGATCAGTCTGGGCCGCCGGGCTCCGTAACAGGCCGATTGTGTCCCCCCTCACTCACCGTCCGGGCGGCGGCCGGGCCCTGCAGCATGCGGGAGAGCGCGGCCAGCAGCATCTTGCGCATGGGGCGGGGAACAGACCGCAACGCCCAGCGCCCGCCCGTGTCCTCGAGTCTCCTTCACCTCCGGCTAGGCCCTACAGCCGCCACCTCCGCCGCGCCACGCCCTCTCCCTGGGCCGACCGGAATCTAGCCCGGAGTGACAGCTCCGCGGATGACAAAAGGGAGATTCGCTATAGAGTTGTGGCCGACCAGCAACTCTCCCCGAGTTCCAAGGCCTGCCACGTTCCTAAGGGAGTTTGCGTGAATCTGCCCGGGGGTTGGGCTCCTGGCTGCGCATGCGCACTGGGGCCCCAGGACTGACAGCCCAGGGACCCTAGCAAAGCAGTGATGGGGTGGAGGATCGCAGGAGAGCTGTTCCCCCTGCCCCACTTTGCAATTCCCAAAATCATGTCATGGATAAACATTACTTAATGTTCCGTTATTATTATTACAATAATTATTACGAGTTGTCAGTTAATAAATTACTTGTGGATTTTTTTTGTTAATAAATTATTATTATTCATTATTATTTTAAAAAAAATGTAGAGCTGTTGAAAGTGCCTGCCTAGGTGCCTGCAGCCCCCAGGGCCAAGTGTAAAGTATCCATGGCTGAGGCATGCCAGGGCTGAGCCTTGCATTATTTGGCAATTGCCTCAAGTCCTGGTGCAATGCGACTTTGTGAGAATCTCAGCTTTCCTTCCTTGACTTTATTTTCATGTGGATGCATAGCTCTCCATGTTGTAGAGAGCCAGGGGAACACACAGAACTAGGGCCACCCAACTGTCAGAAGAGCCAACAACAAAAAAATCATATTTGTCATTTCTTTAAAAAATCTGGTTATTTTTGGACTGATTACCTGATGTTAGATGGTGGGAGAGGCCGATGCCTAATTTTTGAAGGCTTGGCCTTAGCTGTGTTGTACCTAACTACTGCCTGGAATCGCAATTGCAAAAAAGTTAGGTAGTTGGCATGTAATTACCTGTGCTGGAGCTAATTATACATATGGCCAAGACGCTGACGAGGAAATTTAGACAGGATTACTGTTTGGCTGTTAGAAGCGCTTTATTTTGCATGGCAATGGGAGAAAAAGCATAGGGGCAGCTAGTTCTTAACGAGAGTAAAGCACAGATTTTTACATACTCATAAGTTACATACAGGTCAACCTGCCCTGTAACACACTCTTGGCAGTTTGACAGTGACTCATCTTGTTGTCTTGCTGAAACAAGCGCGTTTTTTCAAGCTGTTTCCTAATAAGCTTATCCTGAAGGCCGTCTTGTTATTCCCACTCGGCCTTCACCTACATCCCTCATCCTGCCTCGACACATATACACTTCTTTCAGTACTTTTTCATTCCTCATCATTCCCTCCTTTGTAAGCGCTTGTGCTTACACTTTTATATTCATAAGGCCTTTGACACTTTCTTGTCATTTGCACTTATAGGCCACCTTCTTGAGCACCATTATATGTAACTTGGTTCTAGAGAGTCTAGAAACGCTTTGAGCAGTTTTTGATAAACAACAGCATAAGCAACACAGAATCATTTGGATAATAATAAAAACGGCAAAAATGCATAATAAACTCAGAATAAAGTATTTTAGCAGGGATTTAAATCACCCTCCTACATCTGGCAGCCACCCCTACTAATCAAAAGGTTTCTCCTTTGCAACTTCATGGACCACTTGCAACTGTCTGTTTATGGTGCGGAGATCCTTCTTCACTCATTGGTGCTGATCAATCCAGGCACAGCAAGTATGGCTCACAACTGCACTTACCTCTCCTTGGGCGACTAAGTGATAATCCAAAGCCATACGGTTTTTGGTAGCCGCTTGCCCTATCTGGGTGATTTTATCATTAAGAGCTCCTAAAGCATCGGTGCTGGCATTAAAAAATTTCTCCTTAACTTCTGAAATGTTTACAATGGTTCTTTCTAATTCAGCTACCTCTAAGTAAGGGAGAAATGCCCTGGTAAATTGATGGAATCCGGTGGGTCGGCGAACCAGTGGTTTTCAACAGCTCGCCTATGTCTGGGCAAACCAGGTGGGAGATTAGACACCTCATGCCGAGAGAGGCTTGGGTGTAAATCAGACTCCAGGACGATTCTCCCCATGGTACAGGTGCTGACCTAATGCCATGGCAAAATCTTGTGGGCGTCATTCTTGCACAGCCAGAACAAGACTGGAGCAGCTATAGTGCTGAGGCCTCTACCGGTTGTTTTTCTAATTCAACACTTCCGATTGACCTGTAAGGCATAGGAAGGGGCACGTTGGCTCCTTACCAACCTGTGCTGAGAAATCAATTGATTACAAGAAGTAGAATCTAACAACACGTATAATTCGGACTTGTTCATTACTAGACTATGGGTATCCTCCAGGGTTCTATGAATAGTGAGAGACCCGCTGGTACACTGAAAGGACGTGTTTCCTAGCAGGACCCCAGACGTATTATGGGAGTGATAATTGAAGGTTACCCGGCATTTGGGGTAGTGCCCCACTGAGTAACCAGCTTCGCCCATCCTACCACTTTCATTGGATCTATAACAGAGGGCTGCTTCAAGTCTAGAAGATGGTCTCCAGCTGTCTTGAGTTTTTTTCCACCATTTAGGGATCGACTGCTGTGTTTTATCAGAGTGGGAGGAAAATCTAACAAAGCTAGTATTGATACTGTTTCCCCAATCTTCAAGGGAAATCATAGTTTCATAGTTTCTAGGCTCGGAAGGGACCTGAGTAGATCATCTAGTCTGACCCCCTGTCATGGCAGGAAAGAGTACTGGGGTCAAACGACCCCAGCAAGGTGTACATCTAACCTCCTCTTAAAGACCCCTAGGGTAGGAGCCAGCACCACTTCTCTTGGAAGTTGGTTCCAGATCCTAGCCGCCCTGACAGTGAAGTAGCGCCTCCTGATATCTAGCCTAAATCTACCCTTTGCCAGCTTGTGACCGTTATTCCTGGTCACTCCTGGCAGTGCTTGGGGGAACAGAGACTCCCCCAATGCCTGCTGGTCCCCTCTGACTAGTTTGTAACAGGGCACTAGATCCCCCCTCAGTCTTCTCTTGTGGAGGCTGAACAGTTTCAGGTCCCGTAGCCTCTCCTCATAAGGCCTTCCCTGCTGCCCCCTGATCATGCGAGTGGCCCTCCTCTGGACCCTCTCCATGTTGTCCACATCCCTCTTGAAGTGCGGTGCCCAGAACTGGACTCAGTACTCCAGCTGTGGCCTGACCAGTGCCGCATAGAGCGGGAGGATCACCTCCTTGGACCTGCTTGAGATGCATCTGTGGATGCCCACCGGTACCCCAAGCATTGGGATTTCTTTGGCTGGGTGTGTAGGCCCATGTATGCACACCCAGCAGTATGTAAGGTTGCCTGCACTAGCAATGCTCTGCCCCAGGAACATAATACTGTTCTTTTCCCATGCCTTAACTAAAACTCCTGGCATGAGGCAGAGCAAAAGAAAAGGTAACATTTTGGGGCCTACTCGAGCAGGGTCCCAAATGTTGCTATCCTTTGGAAATTTGAAGGGCTACCCTTGACTAAAACTTTGGCCTCCAGCACACTACCTTCAATAAAATGCTGACCACAAGAATACAAAACAGCGCTACCTGGGGAGTTTCTAAATTTACATAATTATCTGCGACTTCCCAAGGGCTAGTGTAATTCATGCTAAATTACTAAAGGCAAAACAACACATAGAACAAAAGTTTGTAGCTTCAAGTAAAACTTGGCTAGCCAGGTAGGCTATTCTTTGAGATTTCGTTGTCTGACTTTCACTCACAAGGAACCTCTTCGAGATTTCGTTGTTTGATCTTTACTCACAGGGAACCCTTTGGATCTTCATGGAGGTATCGCTGGTGAGAGAAGCCTTCCACTTCATCGGGGCGGTTACCTTCTTGCAGTGGGAGGTATGGACCCAAACAGAAACCTTGGTAACTTTCACAGCAGTTGGAGTGGTTAGCAGGACCTGGAAAGGCTCTTTTCACCGAGGCTGCAGGCAGTTCTTCCTCTGGTGGACCTTAATCAGGACCCAATCTCCCGGTTGGACCGGATTGACAACCGAGCCACCATTTAAAGACTGGTGTTGCGCTGTGGCTTTAACCTGCAATGAGATAACCTTGAGGGCCTTGGTGAGCCCTTGGCAGTAGGTCAATAAAGAATTGTGGAGGTGAGTCAGGTGTTGGGGTGGGGGTGTGGCAAGTCCCTTTATGGGTCGACCCATAACAATCTCAAAAGAGGTCAGGCCTGAGGACCTTTGAACAGAATTTTGGATTTGGAAGAGTACTAATGGGGGGGCCTCTGGCCACTTTAGACCAGTTTGTTCACAGGTCTTCACTAAGCAAAGCTTAATATCAAAGTTTTTCTGTTCCACTTTACCCCTACTCTGAGGATGATTTGGGGTGTGGAGCTGGTATCGGATGGAAAGGACCTTGCAAACATGTTGGACCACCTGGCTAACGAAATGGGAGCCACGGTCTGAGTCCAGGGAAAGGGGTAGACCGAAGTGGGGTAGCAGGTCAAAAAGAAGCTTTTTGGCTACAGTGAGCTTGTCGGCATGGGTATGCCTCAGGCCAACCGCTGAAAAGGCAGACAATGACCAACACATACTTCCAGGGTCCCAACCTGGGCAACTCAATAACGTCCATCTGGAGATGGGAAAAGGGGTAAAGACCTAAAGGTCTGTGGAATGCATGTGGTTGGCCAGGATTGTGTCACTGACACTGCGGACACTGGCAACAAAAATGGGCAGCCACGCCGGAAAAACCAGGGGCATACCAATGGCAGTCAACTTTGGATACCTTCCTCCCTTTGGCTGAATGGGCCAGTGATTGGGCCATTTGAGCCAAGAGGGATAGCAGGGCCCCGGGGGCTACAAGGTGACCAGATGGGTGCCACCACAAGGAATCGGAGTGGAGAGAGCAGCCTGCGGAGATTCAAGCGTCCTTTTTGGCATCTGCGGCGGCATCCTGGAGAGAGGGAAGGTCAGGGGAGACAGGGGAAGAGAGGTAGAGAACAGCTGGAAGGACTGGAGCTGAGAGTTTTGACAGGGCGGCAGTCTTAGCCATGACGTCCACCCTATTGTTTTCTAGAGACACAGGATCATCAGTAGCAGTGTGCGCTTTGCACCATAGAACAGCAAGGGTGGAGGGAAGGAGAATAGCATCCAGGAGAGCAGTAATAAGGTGATGGTGAGAGGAGGGAGTCCCAGCAGAAGTAAGAAAACCTTGCTGTTTCTAGATCTGACCAAAAGAATGGCAGACACCAAAGGCATAGCGAGAGTCTGTATAGATATTAGCAGATTGTTCAGTGGCAAGGTGACAGGCACGAGTGAGAGCAATGAGTTCAGCAGCTTGAGCACTAGTAACAGAAAGAGAAGCGGATTTAATAACAGTATGATTGGAACAGACAGCATAGCCAGCTTAGAGAATGCTGTGATTATCTTGAAAACAGGAGCCATCAACGTAGAAAATGAGGTCAGGGTTAGCCAGAGGGGTATTGGAAAGATCAGGACAGGGAAGAGAAACAAAGTCTACAAGCTGAGTGCAGTCATGGGGTTGGCTGTCTGAGGGTGAAGGAAGAAGAGAGGCAGGATTGAGGGGATTACAGCGGACAAGGGTCACGTGGTCCACAGCCAGGAGAACCACTTCATAGTGGGTTAGACAGCCAGGGGACAAGTGCTGAGTCCTGCCACGTTGGAGGAGGGTGAGGACAGCGTGTGGGACAGCAACAGTAAGGGGGTGCCCAAGGACAAGGTTGCTGGTTTTAGAAACTAGCAGAGCGGCAGCAGCAACAGTGTGGAGACAAGAAGAAAACCCGGAAGCAACTGGGTCAAGGGAGGCACTATAGTAAGCAGTAGGACGGTGTGGGGAGGGTCCAAAAGGCTGAGTCAAGACACCAGAAGCAGTGCCTTGGTGCTTGTGGCAGAAGAAACTGAAAGGCCTAGAATAGTCAGGCAGACCGAGCGCGGGGGAAGAAGAAAGGGCTTGCTTGAGCTGATAGAAGGCAGATTCAAGGACCTCTTTCCAGGGTAGCGGGTTAGGGGAAGAGTCACAGGTGAGAAGGGTGAGAGGTCTGGAAAGTTCAGAATAATTAGGAATGTACTGTCGGCAATAGTTGGCAGCACCTAGAAAACCACGGAGTTGGCGTTTAGTCTGCAGGCATGGAAGGGAAAGAACAGCAGAAAGACAGTCAGGAGACAGGTGACGGGTACCGTGAGAAATGGTGTAACCCAGGTAGGTAACAGAAGTCTGACAGAATTGGAGCTTAGAGCAGAAGGCTTTGTGGTCCTGTGCTGCAAGTTGTTCTATAAGAGCGACAGAGTTAACTTGGCAATGAGGGAGGGTATCAGAACAGGGTATCATCTACGTATTGGACTAGCACAGAATCATGAAGCAACTGGACTGTATCGAGGTCAGACTTGAGAAACTGGCTACATATGGTGGGCGAGTGATGGAAACCTTGAGGCAGACAGGTGAAGGTGTATTGCCAACCCTGGTAAGTAAAAGCAAATAAATATTGAGAGTCAGGGTGAATTGGTATAGAAAAAAAAGCATTATAGAGATCCACCATGGAAAAATAAAGAGCGGAAGCAGGTATTTGAGAAAGTACAGTGGTGGGGTTGGGTACCACAGCTGTCAAGGGAATTACAAAATTGTTAATAGTACGCAAATCTTGGACAAAACTATAAACCCCTCGGGTGTACACTTCTTCTTTCGGACTGGAAGGATTGGGGTATTACAACAAGAACAGATAGGTACAATGACACCTTGTTTTAGGTGACCTTGTATTACAGGAGCAATGCCTCTGGAGGCAGCAACTGATAGCGGGTATTGCGGGATCGATGGGGGAGACACTTTTGATTTAACCTTGATAAAAACTGGGATGGCACCCTTGAGAAGTCCCACATTGGTTGTGGAGTGGGACCAAAAAGACTCAGGAAGGTGAGCCAATATTACCTGTTGCAACGAGGAAGAATTGGGCTCAGGTTCTTGTTCCATTAGTGTTATCATCAAGGCAGGAATTTGGGTCTGGGGTAATGTGAGGAAGACTCCATCTGGAGAACAATGAGCTGTTGCTTGCAATTTGCAAAGGAGGTCTTTCCCTAACAGATTTACAGAGGTGCAAGGGCTCAGCAAAAAGGCATGTTGCTCAGTAAGGGGACTGAAGGTAAACAAAAGTGGCGGTGTAACGGGGTGGTCAATGGGCTGATCTCTAATACCTACAGCAGTGATTACTTTACCAGAAACGGGAACCTTAGAAACAAAAATAGAGCTAAGCATAGACAAAGCAGCACTGGTGTCAACAAGAAAGGGAACAGTTTGTTTTTCCACAGTAACAGGTATTGTAGCATCGGAAAAAGTAGAAAGTAAAGGGGCTAGAGTCTCTGGGTCTTCTCGGCTGTTCTAATATGGATTTTCAACTTTGAAGGACTGGAGAGGAGCTGGTCCAGGCGGTGGAGCTTGGTGGGCACCTGGCTGAAATAGAGGGGCACTAGCTGAGAGTGGGGGCCCCCAGGGTTCATTCAGGCACTTATTCTTCCAATGGCCTTTTTGCTTACAGTAGCGGCAGACATCGTTGGGAATGTCAGAGGGACCGGGTGGTCGGGCCGAGGGAAATTGTCTTGCAGGGCGCCGTGGTCTGGTGCCACCTTGGAGATCTTTGATTTGCAAAGCTACCAGTTTGTCCTGAGCCTTCGATTTTTGCTGTTGGGCTTTAGTATAGAAGTGAGTGGCAGCAGCCAAAACTTTGGTGAGGGGTTTAGTTTTCTACCCGATCACAGTGTTTTGCAGGGACTTGGAGATCCTAGGTAACAGCCCTAAAACAAAGCTTTGAATAATCATGGCAGGGAGGCTAGTTTCTGGGTCTTGACTGCCAGAGTGTGCCTGAAAGGTTTGGACCAGGCAAGAATAGTAGTCGGCAGGATGTTCTTTTGGCTTTTGCTTACAGGTGGAAATTTTGGAACAGTCTGTTTTTTGTGGGGAGACCCTGGGGACAGTCTTAAGGACCTGTTTATAGAGGTGCAGCAGATGGTTTTTGCTG
The DNA here is from genome assembly GCF_001723915.1 of Gavialis gangeticus. Taxonomy (NCBI): domain Eukaryota; kingdom Metazoa; phylum Chordata; order Crocodylia; family Gavialidae; genus Gavialis; species Gavialis gangeticus. The sequence continues at coordinate 182,153,408 of NW_017729032.1, read as the reverse complement.
GGGTCTTGAGAAGGCCAGTTGGCTGCTTTAAGAAGGGTGTCTTTCTGGTCTCCAGGAAGAAGACCATTGAGGAGCATCTGAATATCACTGTGGGTTGGCTTATAAACCTCAAAGAGGGTTTGGAGTTTTTGAGCAAACCCGGTAGGGTCATTACAGATTTTAGGGAAGGTAGCTGACCAAGAGATGATTTCTGATGGTGAGAAGGGGACGTGGACCAGCACGGGTTGCCTCCCTGGCACAGGGTATTCTTGGAGGGATACTGCACCCTGACAAGCTTTCCACCTTGGCGAGTCTTCCTTACAAAGGCCCTCTGGCAGTCTACCTTGGTGGTAGCGTTATTTCAGTTCCGGAGGGTCAATTTGGTTGGGGTATCTTGCCAGTCTAGGGAAACTGAATGTAGGGTCCACCCGTCTTGGGGGTCCAGGGGGACATCAATTTTGAACCAGTCCCCCGTGGGAGAATTAGAAGTGACGGTAGTAATGGGAGACGAGGGGCCAGGGGCAGGGGCTGGTGGAGTTGTTGGAGCGGCTGATGCGGTGGATGCAGCAGCGCCTGAGGCTGCGAAATTGGCGGGTGGTGGCGGGAGTAGGACCCAATGATCCAACAAGTTGGAACCGGTGGGTGGTGGCAGGGGCAAAGCTGGGTAAAGTCTAGCCAGATATGGTGAACAAGGGGCAGACGGGGTCGGCCCTTGACATCAGAGATCTTTAACTTGATTTTGAAGGTGATTGATTTGTTTCTTAAGCTTTTCTTCATTATCCTTATAGGAAGCCACAAGGGAGCGCTTATGGCGCTTTTTGGACTTGTCTTCCCATAGGTACCAGGCTTCCATTTGAACAGGGTGCTTGCTTTTCAAATTTTCTTGGAGATGTTTGAGGATATGATGATCCCACGACCCATTTAACGGCCAGCGCAATTTGGGGTCACCATCGGTATACCAGTTCCATTTAATTAAGTACGGCGTTGACCGGGACCCATATTTTAGATACATAAACTGGGTGGGATCCTGCAGTGGGACCTTGGAGGTCCCGCTATCCATTGTCATGCCTAGGACTTACTGACACCGAAACAGGCAGGTACTCATCCTGGTCAGGGATTTTTCCAGAGCCAAACAGACGGATGGTAGATCAGGGTCCGGGGTGTCGAAGCCACAGAGACAAAGAATCGAGTCGAGGATGGCCTTCTCGGAGCAATGGAGTCGAATAGCCGAGACAAGGGTCCTACTTGGGGCGGTCTGTGTAAGGACACATCCCGGCCGAGCCGCCAGATGACGAGGAAATTTAGACAGGATTACTGTTTGGCTGTTAGAAGCACTTTGTTTTGCATGGCCATGGGAGAAAAAGCAAGGGGCAGCTAGTTCTTAATGAGAGTAAAGCACAGACTTTTTTATATATTGATAAGTTACATACAGGTCAACCTGCCCTGTAACACGCTCTTGGCAGTCTGACAGCGACTCATGTTGTTGTCTTGCTGAACCAAGCGGGTTTTTTCAAGCTGTTTCCTGTTAAGCTTATCCTGAAGGCCGTCTTGTTATTCCCACTCGGCCTTCACCTACATCCCTCATCCTGCCTCGACACATATACACTTCTTTCAGTATTTTTTCATTCCTCATCAACACCAAGCTCAAAGCGAATTGTTGGTTACAACACGGTCATGAAGCTGACTGTCAATATGTTCCTTACTCAGTCAGGGCTGTATCCACTATACAGAGTTGTATATTAAGTTTTAATCATTTGTGGCCTGTCTAGACAATGGGATTTATGCTGACATGTCACTGCTTTCGTATAACTGCTTTTGCTTTCACTGGTATGAAGTAGTCATGTCTAAACCATCATCACTTTTACATGTGGGGAGAGGGAAGTTCATTCAAAGCGTATAGCACTGTGGGTAGATATCCCATGCAAGACCCATGGCATGCAGTGGGATTGGAAGTGGAAGATGGGGTTGGACATTAGACATCCCATGATTTTTCTTTTGCTATGCCAGACTTTGACTCTTCAAGGTGCTGTTGCCATTTTTCAAACTCCTAACTGATCATTTTGGACAAGCCAGCCCTCCAAACTATGATGCTGGTGGTATGCAGGCATGTATACCAGTAGGCATATACAGAGACTTATGCAGATATATTTGACAAACTCATAAAAAAGCATTAACTTTGCAAGCCAGCTGCCACACAAATGACTGTGGCTTATGCAGAAGTAGCAGTTACAGGCGTAATTTCTTTGCCTCCGGCTGGCTCTAGGGTGAACAGCTGCAATGTATATCTTGCAGGATTCCCCTTAGTTATCCAGGTGGGTACTTTCCTTGCTGTTTTCTCACACAGGCAAAGGTACATGTCCTTCTTTACAAGCACTGCCTGCAAAAGTGCTAATACAACCATTTGCCTGACCTTTGTCAGGAATCCCTTTAACTTCCCACTCCTCCCGCATTCCCTCAAGAAACATTTTGAAAGTGTTGCTAATTAGATACCCTGGCTCACAACCTCTGACCCCAGAGGTATAACTAATGAGTTTCACACCCTGGGAAAAACTCCCCTGCACCTTGGGGGACACCTGTGCCAAGTACTGCAGAGTGGGTAGCAGGGGAAGGAGGGTTTTCTTACCCACCCTAGTAAGAACTCTAGGCTGCCTAGCTTCTCCGGCTGGATGGTGCTGAGCTGTTTCTCCTACAGCTGGGGGGCATGTAACTGAGGAAAGCATGGGCTCTATTCTGACACCACATGTAAGCATCTGGGCTTGGTACCTCCTCCCCTTCTCCCGATTGCCCTCCTCAGTTATGCCACTGTCAGACACCGAAGAACTCGTTTTACCAGGAACAGGCAATAGAATTCCCTAACCTAGCTATTTCCCCTACCAGGCTAGATGCAGGTACTTTTACCCATCAGATACATATATTAGGTTGCTGCCCTGCTATCCCAGTCCACAGCATGCCTGAGTAGCAACCCCACAAGGGAAAGCTGCAAGCTGTCCTGAGCCAAGCCATTAAGTTAAATCTTCTTTATACTTTCCTTTAAAGCCTCATTGTTCACATGGGGTGTAAACTCATCTGTTCCTGAAGACCCGCTCTGTATACTGGATCCAGCCCATGTCTATGAAGCTGCATGTGGCATAGTCCTGCTCTGGCTACTCTGGGGCCATGCATGCAGTGACGTACTGTGGGTCTCCGGCGCCCAGAGGCCAATGCTTACATTTGTGTCCCCCGCCTTCCTTCTCGTAGCAATACTTAAAGTCACATTGTGTGATAAGAACTCTGAAGAGCCTGGCTGGTGCGCCCCCCAGACCGGTGCCCCAGGGCCATGGTCCACTCCCCACCTCATCTGCCCACCACTGTGCACATGGCAGGCATTCCACCACCCTGGGGCTGAACTGCATGTAGTGGCCACTTCAGGGCTGTGGGCCTGTGCTGCACGTGGTGGTTGCTCTGCTGCTCCAGGTCCATGCTGCATGCAATGCCTGCTTCAGAAAGCACCACTAGATCCAGCTTAGAGCCTTTATGCTGGAGTGGGTGCTGCAGTGCTTTCCCAAAGTGGCCAGACTGGGCACTGAGACTTACAGACAGCACTGGGGCCAGGTGACAGGGCTCCACAGGACAGATTCAGCCCTCAGGCCTATCTTTCACCTCCTGTCCTATACATTCTCTGTCTTTATACCTTTGTCAATTTTTATGCTGATTGGACTTTAAGGACAAGGAAGTCATGCTTGGTTATACAATAAAGATGTTATAGTTTTATCCGTCAGCCAAAGCACTGCTGTTTGTGACGTTCACAGATATCTAAAGAGGGTTCCAAAAGCCATGCACAACAAACCCATTATGCAAACAGTGGACCTGCCTAGCCCTGAAGGGACAGGCACTCAACCAGCCCTGGACTTGAAGCTAAAACTAACAATAGCTAAAATTCATAAAATCCCTGGAAGCATGTACAACAAACCCTGAATTGGAGATAATGAACCTGCCCAGACCTGAAGATCTAGATAGTCAAACTGGTCCTATACTTAAAGCTAGAGATATACAATGTTTAAAATGCAGACATTATTGCTGTGCTTCATGAATTGCAAATGGCCAATTAAACTGCTTAGGCCTTTGGTTATAGGAGGGGCTAGAAGCAGGGTTTCTTGTGAATGCAAAGTCCACCTTGAGGCCTGGGACTACTGAACTAAGCTGCTTCATTGTCTGTATGCAAGGTTAGAAGCATGCCCTTTAAGTGGTTTCGTAACAAATCCTTCATGTAGATAATGAACCTATCTAGGCTTGCAGACCTAGACAACCAAATTGGCTATGTATACAATGCTAAAGGTGTGCAGTGTTTAAAATTTTTGAAAGCACACAAAAAGCAGGATTTATTTGGTAGCCTCAGGTATATAACTGGAAAGGTGTTGGACCAACTTTCAGATCACCTGAGAAATGATATTTTGTACCTGAAAGCTGGTCTATCATCTCTCCCAACTACAAAATAACAATAAAAGATAATAACAAACTAATGAACCCTCTTGACTCTTCTCTGGCCCATCATGCCTACAGTAAGCATACAACACTACTAAAAGCACACCAAGTGCACAAAACAAACCCTTCAGTTTGATCATACACAATCCTCCTCCTTCACAAACATGCACAATTCTGTTTAAGATTCATAATGGAGTACAGCAAACAAAAACCCAATACCTCCTAGTCCAGAACACCCCAACAGCATGTCTAAAAGATTGTATCCTTTCCTTGAAGTAGGGTTACATGGTTTCCTGGACATTGTGTTGCTGATGATTGTCATAGCATGCCTTTGCTTCCCAGCTCTCAGTGAGGTTGTCTCCCTTGCTCCAGTAAGTGTTGTGTGGAATACAGCACATGATGGTTGTAATTCAGGGCAGGTATTACTCATTTGCCTCAAATCTTCCAGCTAACATCTGCCATCTACTTTTCAGCATGTCAGAAGATTAACCCACTGTCACTCTGCAGCTGCTTAAAGGTCTAAATGTCTGATGAAAGACATTATGAACCATGACAGTCAAGGATAGGCAGGATCTCATGAGGCATGTTGACACCACTAAGGCCCACAGCAGTAACTGGGCTGACAGATAGCCTTTTATCACTATGGAAAACAGATGAACGTTCTTGAAAATTCTCCTGCTATGAACTTTGCCTGGTCAACCCATATTAACATGGGTAAATGAAGGTGGTCGATCAAGTGTTGGAATACAAAATAGAGACACCCCTGAGTTTTAGCAAGCCTAATATCAGGTGACAAAAGTATCTTGTGGCAGTGATGCACCTCCGTCAAGACCAGCTCAGCAGTGATTCTGCCCATGGCCAACTGGTTAGCACCTGATTGGTAGCAGACAGGAACTAGGAGTTTCTACTCATAGAATCATAGAAACAATGAGTCGAAAGGGACCTAGACGGATCATCGAGTCTGACCCCCTGCCATGGGCAGGAATGACACTGGGGGTGGGAGGGGTCATAAGCCCCCAGCCAGATGCCTATCCAGTCTCCTCTTGAAGATTTCCAGGGAAGGTGAGAGCACCACCTCTCTGGGAAGCCTATTCCAGGCTCTGGCCACCCTTACAGTGAAGTAGTTCTTCCTAATATCTAACCTAAACTTATCCTCCCTCAGC
>NW_017729032.1:182142011-182142805 GCF_001723915.1 Gavialis gangeticus | reverse complement strand
AGCTTGCCCACCAGAATTGGGTGGGACACTGTGTTGAAGGCCTTCTGGAAGTCCAAGAAGATGACATCGACTTCCTCCTTCACATCTAACCTCTTTGTTACCTGGTCATAGAAAGAGACCAGGTTGGTCAGGCAGGATTGGCCTGGCACAAACCCGTGTTGGTTACCCCTCAACATCACTTCCCCTGCAGGGCTCTCACAAATGTGGCCCTTGATAATTTTTTCAAAGACCTTCCCCAGGATAGAAGCGAGGCTGACAGGTCTGTAGTTGCCAGGCTCTTCCTTCCTCCCCTTCTTGAAAATAGGGACCACATTGGCCCTTTTCCAGTCCTCAGGGACTTGGCCCGAGCACCACGAGTCCTCAAACAGCCGTGCTAATGGCTCCGCAATGACACCAGCCAATTCCCTCAGCACCTGCGGATGAAGGTCATCCGGGCCGGCTGACTTGGACACATCTAAGCCTTCCAGGTAATCTTTAACTAGGTCTGAACTAAGTTGGGGGACTCGCATCCTTCCTGGGCCTCTCTACGCTATCATCCGAGAGCACCCCATTGTCAGCGGACAGGAACATAGAGGCAAAGAACTTGTTGAAGAGTTCTGCCTTCTCTTGCGTGTCCGTCACCATCTGCCCTGCCCTGCCCTGCCCTGCCCCGTAGGCATCCAATGTTACCCTGAGATTTCTTCTTGCTACCTATATATTTGAAGAAGGACTTTTTGTTATCCTTAATCCCAGAAGCTAATCTAAGCTCCAGTGCTGCTTTAGCCTTCCTTACCAAATCCCTACAAGCTCGGGTC
>NW_017729032.1:182132035-182141873 GCF_001723915.1 Gavialis gangeticus | reverse complement strand
CCCCAAGGATAGCCTCCTTGAGGAAGGACCACCTTTCCTGGACCCTCATACTAGCTACACCCTGGGCTCCGAGTGCCTCCCTGACTACTGCCCTGAGCACATTGAAGTTGGCTTTCCTAAAGTCAAGCATTTGTGCTGTGCTAGTTACTCTCCCCACCTTTCTCTGAAAAGCAAATTGGATCATTTCATGATCACTGTTCCTTAGCCTCCCTTGTACTAGCACATCCCCCACCAGGTCATCCACAGAGACTAACACCAGATCCAGTATGGCATTTTCCCTAGTGGGGACAAGTACCTCCTGCATGAGGTGTAGGTCCTGTACACATGTCAGGAACCTTCGTGAGTGGCTAGACCTGGGTGATGGCCACTTACTTCTAAATAAATAAGGGACTCTGGGGGAAGCTTTATGTAGGTCACTGAATTGCCCTTCATCAACTTAAATTTCTACTGGTCATACAAAGCCTGTAGCACTGGTGGCTCTGTGGTACAATAGACCATATGTTAGACTTCTATGCTAAAAAAGCAATTCAAAGGTTGTGGGTTCAAGTCCCACCAGAGTCAAGACCTTTGCTTCCCTTTTAGAGAAGAAGGCAAGTTTTTTCAACATGTTCATCAACGATTTGGATTCAGTTATTAAAAGCAAGCTAGCAAAGTTTGCTGACAACACCAAAGCACGGGGGAGCATGGGTATGCTTGAAAACAGGCTGGAAATACAGACCAATCTGGATAGGCTCACGAGGTGGGCGATGTCGTTCAATACAGAGAAATGTAAAGCGCTCCATCTGGGGAGAAATAATCCACAACTTAATCCACACTTACAGTCTCAGCAGTGCTATGCTTGCTGGCACCACATCAGAATGAGACTTGGGTGTTGTGATAGACAATAAAATGAACACGAGCCACCAATGCGATGCTGTAGCTGGCAGAGCTAATCAAACATTGGCACACATCTACCGAGGCATCTCGAGCAAGGCTAAGGATGTCACCCTCCCTCTCTACTCGGCCTTGGTGATACTGCAGCTAGAGTACTGCATCCGGTTCCAGGTGCCACACTTCAGAAAGGATGTGGAGAAGCTCGAGAGAGTCCAAAGGAGAGCCACACACATGATTAGAGGCCTAGAGACCAGGAGAGGAGAGGCTGAAAGACTTGGGGTTGTTCAGCCTGGAGAAGAGAAGACTCAGAGGGGACTTGGGGGCAGCCTATAAGTATATCAAGGGTGTATATCAGGGCCTGGGTGAGCATCTGTTCACCAAGACCCCCCAGGGGAGGACAAGAAATAATGGGCACAAGTTAATTGAGAATCACTTCAGGCTAGACATAAGGAAAAAATTCTTTACAAGTCAAGTGCCAATGGTTTGGTACAGGCTCCCCCCAGTGGTGGTACAGTCATCCACCCTGGTGATCTTCAAAAAGTGCCTTGACACCCATCTTGCTGGGGTTATCTGATTCCAGAAGTCTTACCTGCCCAAGTGCAGGGGGGCTGGACCCATAGGAGACCTGTAGAGGGGACACAGGGGGGTCACATGCTCTCTCTGAGATTGGCCTTCACCGGCCGGGGAATACCAGCTGGTGTTCCGCCTGAGAAGAGCCAGCAGCACTTCTGGTGTTGCCGGCGGCACTTCCAGCTTTGCTGCTGGCACTTCCAGGGTTGACAATAAGCCACTGCCCCCTCCACCCTTCTGCCAGCAATCAGCCGCTGGAGGACCACCCCACCCCTGTTTGGTGAACAGCCACTCAGAGACCCCTTCCCTCCACCGGTCAGTGATTGGCCACTGGTGCCCCGCCAGAGTCAGGAGGCACCAGTTGCCCATGGACCCAATGATCTGTAAAGTCCCTTCCAGCCCCTAACAGCTATAAAACTATGAAACAGTCATTTCTTGCCAGTTGAAACGCTGAAATGCCACTTCACAAAGAAAAGCTACTCCAGGAAAACAACCTCTAGAAACAGCTTCTTAATTTTTGCCATTCTCCTCCTCATTCTCTTCTTTCTGATTAGATTAGAAAAGTGACAATTCACATCGGTGTAATCACCCTTCACACCAGTGAAAACAAGCAGCAGCTATATGGTTTACTTGCCCCACACACCACAGACTGCACCAGCGAGGACCACACACTGTGGCCCTATGGCCCCCTGCCCATGCCATGTGGCCTGTTGTACCATGTTATGCAGGCACTCCAGGCCACCAGTTCCCCCAACACTGTGGGCTGCACTTTGCCAGACCACCCAGGAAGCTGAAACCAGGGAAGGGTGGGGGAGCCCAAGACCTCAACTGCTACTGCAGCCTGAGTGATGGAGGGAGCGGTGGCTGGATGGTAGCTTGGGGGCCACAAATTGACTCCTCATGGGTGACGTGTGGCCCACAGGCCACCTGTTGGACTGCCCTGTATTACACCAATGAAAATGTTCCCCTAGATCCAGCTGCAGGCAAAGAAGTTACACCTGTAACTGCTACTTCTGCATAAGCCACAGTCATTTGTATGGCAGCTGGCTTGCAAAGTTAATGCTTTTTTATGAGTTTGTCAAATATATCTGCATAAGTCTCTGTATATGCCTACTGGTATACATGCCTGCATACCACCAGCATCGTAGTTTGGAGGGCTGGCTTGTCCAAAATGATCAGTTAGGAGTTTGAAAATGGCAACAGCACCTTGAACAGCTGCAAAGGTTCATTCTGAATGGCTTAGCCACCTGTAGGGGATTCAGAGAAAAGACAGCCCCATCCTGCAGTGTTAGAATTTTTTAGCAGAGTCTTTGTTGCATCTAAAATCCAATGTATATCTTTCATGGACATGCTCAAAATTTGTTTGTGCCATTAATGTGGCAATAGGTATTTAGGAAAATGTAACAGTGTTTGTGCCTTGTAAACCCAGCGTTACAATTGATTACTTGTCATGGTGATGTTTTTCTAAAGCAACATATTACTGTAACTACAAAAAAAATCACTGAAAAAGCAGAAAAGCTGTCCCTGTTTGGAAAAAGACTTATTTTATATCCTTCCTGAAAAAAAAAATATTGAAAATTATTTCAGTGACAGAGAGAGACAAAGGGAGAGAGAGACAGGGGGAGAGACAGAGAGTGGGAGAGAGAGAGACATTGCACAGCCTCCCTTATTCTGGATTTTTTCTCCTGATCTCAACATATCAAATAAAAAAAATCATCAAACAGGACCAAACTCAGTAGCTGGTAACCCTCTTTTGATAGTTTTCCTTGTAGGAATTCTCGTCTGTTGTCTTCACTCCCGCTTGTCCCCATGGCATGGCCCAGGTCACTTGCCTCTATCTCCTAATTACTCTGTTTCTTCGCTCCCTCTCTTCCCATTTCCAGCCTCACTTTTACTTTTATTTGCACTTTTTGCTGTTGTTCTATTAGTGTTTTGCCCCCTGCTTCAGTGGCTATTTTCCATTCCAACCACCCTGTGGGCTCCAGCGCTTCAGTACTACACACAAACAGCTGATCTGCCCAGTCAGGACCTTCTGAGGACTAAGCTGTATTAATTAAATTATCAAAATCCATCAGATGAAATGCTCCCACGGATAACTATGTTAGGGAGTCACAGTGGGGAGTGCTACGGGAGCCCTTTTCTAGAATCAGAGACAAGGAGAGTGCTTTTTTAGAATCTCCCAGGTGTTTTGCTTGTAGGAAAACTGTAAATTAGAAAACCACATAATTTTTTAAATGACCATTGCTTCTCCACTGGTGTTTGGGAAACCCTTGAACTCACAAGATAGTGACATTATAACGGGGAAGTTGTTTCACTTTTAGAATCCTTGCTCTAGAATACCACTTCCCCCCTACCCTTTCTGTGCTTTATTAATGACATCCCTCATACAATACAAAACACATAAAGATAACTACAACATACACAGATAACTCCAAGGAGCTCAAAATATGAGAAATTATTAAGAAATACTGGGAATCTCAACAACGCGTTGATACAGAACATGCTGTATTAACTTATATTGTAGATGCTTTGGGAAAGAGATCTCTTATTTTTATCTGGCTGAAAGTCAGACTCAGTGACGGAATTGTCAATAAAACATAAAATAGGTTAAAAATAATATTTAAAGCAAAAGAAAACCTTATTCTTTTCTACTGACTCCTAATTCCTACCATGATCGTTATTAAGTGTCAAGTTGCATGCCTCTTTGGGCTTCTATTCAGTCTATTACCTGTGCTATGAAATTTCACAAGCATTTATAAGCTTTTTCAGATTTGCTTTATTAGTGAATGCTAAAAGGAAGTTACCCAGTTGAGGGAGTAGAAGGAAATATAGAGGCTCAGACAGGGGTGACTACATGTTATAGGGTGGGTTGGCAAGGACACAACTAAGTTACATAGTAAGGATGTAGCCTGCTTAGCTCAGTGATGGGTTGAGATGGGGAATAGGGGAGCTAAATGTGCAATGCGTACATAGTAAAGACTTGATCTTAGTGAAAAAAAAGGAGGAGAAGGAAGAAGAGAGAGTCTTACCTCAAATCCTTTTCTTTTCTAATCAATTTTTGAAAAGCCCAGGGAGATGCTTTACACACACACTTCATAGTATGTCTGTGTGCAAAAGACGTATTTGAAACCTTTCATCATTGTATGCTCTTCATTCAAGGATCCTCACTTTAGATATTCTTTTTTTCCCCACATCAGAGAAAACCATATTGGTGTGTAACCACCTGTGCTCCATCAAGAGGAAAAGGCCCCCCTTCATCCAAGTAGTAGGAAGACTTCAAAGAAGAATACATTCAGTATTTCAAAGATCTCTTCTGTTTCTTTCTTTTTAAGATATTGTAGAACTCAAGTTTCAGACTGATGTGTTATAAAAGAAAACCTGATAAAAGCTTTGCTGATAAAAGCTGACACTGTTTCTCCAAAACACTGTGGCTCAAATGTGGCAGTGCTTTTAGGAACCCTGACTTAGATATGGTCAGGTGCTGAGACTCTTTTTTTGGTGTTTGAGAAAGGAGAGAGTTTTTAAAACACTGAAAGGATACGCTTCTCTGAGGTGCTGCAGGCTGCAGAACAGTGCTGAGTAGATTCAACCCCTAGTTTAGCAGGGGTGCTCATCAGGATCTGGGGGAATGACTGTTCACCAGAGCCCTCCAAGGGATGACAAGACCAAATGGTCACAAACTCCACTGTGACTGGTTCAGGATGGACATAAGAAAGAACTTCTTCACTGTCCGAGTCTCCAAGGTTTGGAATAGACTGCCGCCGGAGGCAGTTCAAGCACCCACTTTGAATGCCTTCAAAACACACTTGGATTCTCATCTTGCTGGGCTCGTGTGATCCCTGCTGACTTCCTGCCCCTGGGGCAGGGGGCTGGACTCGATGATCCTCTGGGGTCCCTTCCAGCCCAAATGTCTATGAAATCTATGAAACCCCGAGTAACTTCAATATCTATTCAATGTTACAGTAACTAGACTTTATATTTATTTTCTCTTAGCCAAGGATGAGGCTAAAGAGCAAGTTAGAAAAAAAAAATCCAGCATATAATTACTTGTAAATTAAATACCGAGAGATGATACATATTGCATTTATTCAAGTGTTCATGAAGTCCTATTGAAGTCAAAAAGTTCTTGTGCCTCCAAAGATTTACCAAGTTCTGAGTTTCTGAAAAAAACCCACAGGTCACATGCTCAGCAAAAACATGTTCATGCAATTGCTTCTCACACCAGCTATGGACCGCGTTGGTGCTGAGTGGCTATTGCGGTTACAGTGACTGACAGTGGACAAACTGTTCTTGCTGGGCTGTCAATAGGGAGTGGGTCTGGGATGTGGAGCGAATGCAGAGGAGATCAACTGGGATGAGAACAGATGGGATGAAGGTGGGCTGGAGGAGACAGAGAAATATAGGTCAGATGTAAAGGGGGCTGTAGCTTCTGTTACCATTCAAGTATATTCCCCTTAGAACCATCTGGGTCTGCAAATGCTTCTGTTGTCAGCCAAAATCTAGGAAATCCATATGCAAAATTTGTGCCTTATCCCCCTCTAGCAGCTGGCAGGCACAAACAGAGGACAACAGTCTCTGGCTCAAGGGGCAGATGTTCCTGTTGCATCTGCTGAAGAGCCACATGTGGAATTTACCACTTCCTTTAGGAGTCTGTTCCAGTAACCACATTCAGTGTTAGAAACATGAGTCATGTCTCATTTGAATTTGCCTGGCTCAGCTGCCAGCTATTTGTTCTTGTTGTTCCTTCTTCTACAATATTAAAGAGTTCCTTAATGCCCAGTATTTTCCCCTCATGAAGGTACTCATCGTTATCAAGTCACCTCTCTTCTTTCTGAGAAGCCAAGCAGATTGAATTCTTTAAATCTCTCACTATAAGGCATTTTCTACAGCTCATGAACATTTTATGGTTCTTCCTACACACATACACACCCACATGCACATATTTTTTCAAAATCCTTTTTTAGATATGAAATCCCAAACTGCTAGACCAACCTCCATTCAGTGATTTCCTTTTGCCATTTGGAGCACACACTGAGCAGGATTACACATTGAACACCAAGGGGAAAAATTGGTATATGGTCATATATTATTGGGTTTTTTTTCCCCTACAGGATCCCTACTTGATTCAGTGCACTGGATGAACAGCGTTCAGAGAACATTCAGGTCTGTAGGTTACAATGCTGTTATTTGTAGGACAAATACCTTGTTTGTCTTGTTTGTTGCAGAAGTGGGATGTAGTAAATGAGGCAGGCCTTTGTAGGAAGAAAGAGGAAGTTCTTATGGTTTAGATTACACCCACGGACTGTCCCTGTGTGCAGACCCCATACAGGATCCAATTAATAGACTGAGCTTTCACATGGGATCTGGCTCACAGAGTGGCCCGATACCACTCATTTGTCCCACAGGGCTGGAAGGTTGAACACCACTGGTTAGGTGGTTGAAAACTGCCCTGGAGGACTAGTTTCTACCCTGTCTCTGCCACAGTGTTCTGCAGTGATGTGAAACAAGTAATGTAAAACAAACTTTTAACAGATGGCCACTAAATGTGCGTTCCTCATTCTCTGCATACCTGACAGAGGTGGAGCAAGCTCCTTCAGTACCCTGGGCAGAACAGGGTGGAGGGAGGGGGATGGAGAGAAGAGGTTTATCTGCCACAGCCGGCTCTATGCACTCTAGAGGTGGCTGCTGCTGCAGCATGGGTACAGGCTCCAGGAGCATTAGCTGCAGCTGCCCCATAGTATAGTCTCCCCAAGGTCACCAGTCTAGTGCCCCCTCCAGATTGGGAGCTGAGGATGCTGCTTCAGTCACCAGCTTCTGAGCCTTCATAGCTACCGTTGAAGACAATGAGATCTGTGCTCTAAACACGTAAAAAGCTGTATTATGATAATTTAACAGAAAAATCTGGTCATGAGCGTTTCAAATTAGAAAACCCAAATTAGCAGAGACTTAGGAAATTAATGAGTTTGTATCACCTATAAAATGGGATAATGACCAAATTACCTGACAGGTCCATTGTGGATGTAAGCTCATGTTTAACAATCACTTGGATGACAGAGTGATAAGCATGGTGAAAGAGGCTATGAGGAAATTAGTAATTCACTTTGGCCAAGTACAGACATTACACTTCTAAGTATAAGTGATCAGAAACGGGTTTAAATCCATAACAGAACAGATGTTCAGCACACATAGATTGGTTTAAAAATGGTGGAACTGGTCTAAAATTTGCCCCCTCTCCCATCACCAAAGTGCAAATGTATGTTCTGTTCACTACCAGTCTAAACTATGCTGCTTACAGAAAACTGCATAACTCGGATCAATTCTGCCTTAGAATTTTTGAAGTCTGTATCTAGCTTTTCAGAACAGGGCTTCAATAGTTTTCAGTAATTGCACAATGAAGATAAAACAAGACACTGACAAGACAAGCAGCTGCCAAGTAAGGATGTTTTCTTCAGCCTGTAGGAAAATAGTATGTGTATAGAAAAATAGTATGTGATTATGGAACTAAAGGCTGTATCATAATGCATATACTCAAGGGAGCTAAGTAAACTGTGTATAGGCAACCTTAATTCTAGTGTTTCTGAGCTGCTGAGTGCTTGATTTTGCAACCTTATTATTTTTAATGTATTTTAATACAATGTCATATACAGTAAAATCATTCCAGAGTGACTGGCAATATGGTAATAACTAAAGAATGACTGATTATTCATAGTTAACATTTTCAACTTTTCACAGGTATTTTTCATAATATATTGGGGCATAGTGGAGGAACGATTTTGGGCATTCTTAACAAAGAAAAACTATATTACAAAAAAACTGAGTGTGAACTGTACACATTCTATATTGCTATATAAGAATTATGTGATGATACAGATACATGCACATGTACAGCTACTTACTAGAAAAGCTTGGATTGCTCACTTTGTAGGAGAGGCTTAGGGAGCAGCGTGAGACGCACAGGTGAAAGCCCGTCGTGCCCCTGCACCCTGAAGCCCCCCAACGATCCCCAACTGCTGCGGAGCCCCCCTGCTGACCCCCAGCAGCAGCCGGAGGTAAGCAGGGCCATGGTGGGAGGGGACTAGTCCACCTCAGCTGCAGGGAGGTGGCTGATTAGGACCCGGGGAGGGGCTCGCCCTGCCCTGGCCCCTACTTGGCCCAGCCCCCCAGGGAGCCACATGACTGGAGCCTTGCAAACAGGCCACGCAAACAGGCATGTTTGTGTGCCTGGCACATGAGTTAATGTGGAGTTCGCGCTGGAGGGCGAGCCCGAGACCCTGCCTGTGCACCTCCACCCTAGGGAAGCCAGTCCCAGCTGTAGCCAGCCCACCAGCAGCATGACACGGATGGGCACATGCTGCACCCCGAGGGTCTCCTCGGGGCCTGCGGCCCCCCCTACCCCCCAACACCTCAGAGGCTGCCACCCAGACGGAGCCCATGGTTCTGGGCTCCATGTAGACGGAGCCCCTGGCTCTTGGCTGTGGGGGCTGCCTGTCACTTTTTCAGGCTCTGGGACCTGGGAGCATGGCCACCTCCCCATGTGGAGTCTGCTCCCTACTGGGGTCTCTGGCACGCCAGCTGGAGGAGCTCCAGGCCGCAGTCCAGAGACTACGTGCCATCAGGGACTGTGAGCAGGAGATAGACTCCTACTGCCAGGCCCTTCTCCCCCCGGAGCCGGAGGGTAGACCACCGTCTCCCTCCAGGACAAGGGAGGACTTGGGGACCTCCCATTCTGTCCAGCCAAGGAAATGGACCAAGGTGGTCAAGGGCCCCAAGGCCCGCTGCACCAAGGCTCCTGCCCCACTGGAGCTCAGCAACAGGTACAAACATCTTGCAGCCCCAGCACAGCCTGCTGAGTTGCCAGCTCCCACAGGCAATACAGGCTCTACTGTAGCTACTGCCCCAGCTCTCTCCAAGACAAAACGCAAAGTGTTTGTCGTAGGAGACTCCATCCTGACGGGGACTGAGGGGACAATCTGCCACCCCAGCCCCTTAGCCTGGGAAGTCTGCTGCTTCCCAGGAGCCTGCATCCGAGACTTTGCAGAGAAGATCCCTAAACTCCTCCAGCCCACTGACCACTATCCCATGCTCCTTATCCATGTGGGCACCAGTGACACAGCTTGGAGTGCTCTCAGCCAGGTCATGAGGTGCTACAGGTATTTGGGAGCAGGGCTAAAGGGTCTGGGGGTGCAAGTGGTGTTTTCTTCGATCCTCCCAGTCTTGGGCTATGGGCTGAGGGAAAGGAGGATCCAGGTAGTGAACCAAAGACTGCGGCGCTGGTGTCATCGGGAAGGCTTTGGCTTCTATGACCACAGTCCACTCTTTGGAGAGAGAGGCAACGAGCTGATGAGAAGGGACGGCCTCCACCTCTCTCCGCTGGGGAGGAGGCTCTTTTCAGCCA
>NW_017729032.1:182102161-182127035 GCF_001723915.1 Gavialis gangeticus | reverse complement strand
GCTCTTGGCTGTGGGGGCTGCCTGTCACTTTTTCAGGCTCTGGGACCTGGGAGCATGGCCACCTCCCCATGTGGAGTCTGCTCCCTACTGGGGTCTCTGGCACGCCAGCTGGAGGAGCTCCAGGCCGCAGTCCAGAGACTACGTGCCATCAGGGACTGTGAGCAGGAGATAGACTCCTACTGCCAGGCCCTTCTCCCCCCGGAGCCGGAGGGTAGACCACCGTCTCCCTCCAGGACAAGGGAGGACTTGGGGACCTCCCATTCTGTCCAGCCAAGGAAATGGACCAAGGTGGTCAAGGGCCCCAAGGCCCGCTGCACCAAGGCTCCTGCCCCACTGGAGCTCAGCAACAGGTACAAACATCTTGCAGCCCCAGCACAGCCTGCTGAGTTGCCAGCTCCCACAGGCAATACAGGCTCTACTGTAGCTACTGCCCCAGCTCTCTCCAAGACAAAACGCAAAGTGTTTGTCGTAGGAGACTCCATCCTGACGGGGACTGAGGGGACAATCTGCCACCCCAGCCCCTTAGCCTGGGAAGTCTGCTGCTTCCCAGGAGCCTGCATCCGAGACTTTGCAGAGAAGATCCCTAAACTCCTCCAGCCCACTGACCACTATCCCATGCTCCTTATCCATGTGGGCACCAGTGACACAGCTTGGAGTGCTCTCAGCCAGGTCATGAGGTGCTACAGGTATTTGGGAGCAGGGCTAAAGGGTCTGGGGGTGCAAGTGGTGTTTTCTTCGATCCTCCCAGTCTTGGGCTATGGGCTGAGGGAAAGGAGGATCCAGGTAGTGAACCAAAGACTGCGGCGCTGGTGTCATCGGGAAGGCTTTGGCTTCTATGACCACAGTCCACTCTTTGGAGAGAGAGGCAACGAGCTGATGAGAAGGGACGGCCTCCACCTCTCTCCGCTGGGGAGGAGGCTCTTTTCAGCCAGAATGGCTGACCTGCTCCACCAGGCTTTAAACTAAGCCCACTGGGGGATGGGTAGATTACTGCCACTGCTGGCCCTCTGAGCAACCCTTGCAAAGCCAGTGGGCCAAGGCACTTAAGGGAGCCCACCCCTGCCCCAGCCCTGCATCAATCTATGGGCAAGGCAAGGGGACACTTGCCTGCCTGTACACAAATGCCAGAATCTTGGGGAATAAGTAGGAGGAACTCGTCCTTCTGCTTAACACAAATAATTATGATGTCACAGGGATAACGGAGACCTGGTGGGACTCCACCCATGACTGGACCATGGGTATAGATGGCTATGTCCTGTACAGGAAAGATTGAGTAGACAAAAGGGGTGGAGGTGTAGCTCTCTATGTCAAGGAGAGCTATGCGTCCCTGCAAGCCGACATTGGTGATCACGGTGGACTAGAGACCCTCTGGGTTAAAACCCATGGGGAACATGGCACAGGGGACACAATGGTAGGAGTCTACTACAGACCTCCCACCCAAAGTCAAGAGCTTGATCAGGAGTTCACCAGGAAATTGGCTGAGGCCGCATGCTCCTGGTCCATGATTATCATGGGAGACTTCAACTACCCAGACATATTGTGGGAAGAGTGCTCGGCTAAATCCGAGTGGTCGCAAAGCTTCCTCTTGTGTGGATGACCTCTATCTGACTCAAGAAGTCTACGGGCCAATGTGAGGTAAAGTGCTGCTTGACCTGGTACTGGCAACCAGGGATGACTTCATCAGCAACCTAACAATCGATGGGAAGCTGGCAAGTCAGTCAGCAATACAGAAGTCTTTGACTTTAGGAAAGCTGACCGTGAAATGCTCAGGAAGCTTGTTGGTGAGGCCCTAAGGGACCATGACCCCAAGGAGAGGGGAGTTCAGGAAGGGTGGTTGCTCCTCAAGGGACCGATCCTCAATGGACAAGCTCAGGCTATTCTGGCTCGGAGTAAAGGCAGCAAGAGGGCACAGCAGGCCCCTTGGCTCTCCAGGGAACTAGGAGACCTCCTGAGGCTAAAAAGAAAGGCCTACAAAGGATGGAGGACGGGATCCACCTCCAAGGAGGAATATTCCGCACTGGTCCAGTCGTGCTGAAGTGAACCAGGAAAGCCAAGGCTGCGATGGAAATTCAACTAGCTACAAGTATCAAGGACAATAAAAAGTCCTTTTTCAGATATGTGGGGAACTGGAGGAAAAGCAAAGGCAACACTGGACCCCTGCTAAACCAGATGGGACAACTGACCACCAACGCCCAGGAAAAAGCCAACATATTAAATGGATACTTTACATCGGTCTTCCATCAGTCCCACGGGACGCCCATGCCTATTATGGGACAGGGAGGCCTGGGTGAAGGAGATTCTCTGCCCTCCATCAATGATGACCTTGTGAAGGAAAACCTTGAGAGGCTGGACACCTGCAAGTCAGCCGGCCTTGACAATCTACACCCCAGGGTACTCAAGGAGCTGGCGAACATCATAGCCCACCCCCTGGCACAGATCTTCAAGAACTCCTGGTGCTCTGGTGAAGTGCCAGAAGATTGGAAGAAGGCCAAAGTCGTTCCTATCTTCAAGAAAGGGAGGAAAGTGGATCTGGCAAACTACAGGCCCATCAGCCTGACCTCTATCCTGGGGAAAGTCTTGGAAAAGATTATCAAAGAGGCCATCCTTAACAGACTAGCTGACGGCAATATCCTGAGGGATACCCAGCATGGGTTTGTTGTGGGTAGGTCTTGCTTGAACAATCTCATTTCCTTCTACGACCAGATGACCTATCACCTAGACAAGGGAGAGGAGATTGATGTCATATGTCTTGACTTCAAAAAAGCCTTCAGTCTGGTATCCCATGATCACCTCTTGGCAAAACTGGCCAACTGTGGCCTCGGGTCCACCATGATCCTTTGGCTGGGGATTGGCTCCGTGGTCGGACCCAGGGGGTGGTGGTTGATGGAAGTCAATCGTCACAGTGCCCTGTGACCAGTGGGGTCCCCCAAAGCTCTG
Source organism: Gavialis gangeticus (assembly GCF_001723915.1). NCBI lineage: Eukaryota > Metazoa > Chordata > Crocodylia > Gavialidae > Gavialis > Gavialis gangeticus. The sequence goes on along the minus strand of NW_017729032.1, from coordinate 182,124,098 downwards.
TCCTTCGACCCATATTGTTCAACATCTTCATTAATGATGTGGACATTGGAGTCAGAAGCGGACTGGCCAAGTTCGCTGACGACACCAAACTCTGGGGTAAAGCATCCACACCTGAGGACAGGAGAGTGATCCAGGCTGACCTTGACAGGCTCAGGAAATGGGCGGATGAGAACGGGATGGTGTTTAATGCTAAAAAATGCAAGGTTCTCCACCGTGGGAGGAAAAACCTGCAGCATCCTTATAGGCTTGGCAGTGCTATGCTGGCTAGCACTATGGATGAAAGGGACTTGGGGGTCATGATTGACCACAAGATGAACATGAGCCTTTAATGTGATGTTGTGGCTAGTTAAGTGAGAAAAACGCTGGCTTGCATCCATAGATGCTGCTCAATTAAATCCCGGGACGTTATTCTCCCATTGTACTTGGCCTTGGTGAGGCCACAGCTGGAGTACTGCATCGAGTTTTGGGCTCCACAATTCAAAAAGGATGTGGAGAAGCTTGAGAGAGTCTAGAGAAGTGCCACGTGCATGATCAGAGGTCAGGATTATAGACCTTATGATGACAGGCTGAGAGCTATAGGGCTTTTTAGCCTGGAAAAGCACAGGCTCAGGGGCAATCCGATAGCCACCTATAAGTTTATCAGGGGTGTTCATCAGGATCTGGGGGAACAATTGTTCACCAAAGCGCCCTGAGCGATGACAAGGTTGAACGGTTATAAACTCCTGCAAGACCGTTTCAGGCTGGACATAAGGAAGAATTTCTTTACTGTCCAAGCCCCCAAGTTTTGGAATAGCTTGCCATCGAAGGTAGTTCAAGTACCCACATTGAACACCTTCAAGAGAAATTTGGATGCTTATCTTGCTGGGATCTTGTGACCCCAGTTGACTTCCTGCCCCTTGGGCAGGGGGCTGGACTCAGTGATCTTCCGAGGTCCCTTCCAGCCCTAATGTCTATGAAATCTATAAAATACATGGTTATAATGGATCAGTCAAAGATTTTTGCATTGCATCCGCACATACATACACCATGAAAATAGAAGATGCATCATGAATACAAAAGATAATTCTCAAATATGGAAAATGTTGAACCAAGAATAGATGAAGAATATCTGATTCTTTGCAAAAATCAGCTAGCTTGATATGTCTTATGAAAAGCACAGGTTTTAAGCCAACTAATTATCAGGAGCAAATTTCATTATTACTTACTAAGCACATACATTTGGAAATTACTAATGGGATGCATCTACATGTGTGCTTTAATGCACAGTACACTATTTTACTGTGCATTAAAACACCACATAAAAAAACCATAACATTATCCTAATGCACAGTAAAATGGTCTACTGAACATTAAGCATCACTAAAAAATCATGCAAAGGCACATTAACTTAGTACTTCACACTGGAGGTACTATATTTAATGTGCATTAGAAAAGGCATATTAATGCATGTGTAGATGCACCCACTGTGCATTAAAAGGCAATGAACTATCCAAAGTCTTTTGTGTACAAATCAGCTGGAATCAGGTAGGGATTTATCACACTGGGCACAAGACATTTACTACACAGTTGACTGATGAGCTGCACAGTAAATGTCTTGGCATCTATACGTGCATTCCTATTAGGCTAGAATAAACTATTTTACTCTAATTTACAAGTACTAACCTGCTGCAGCGTAAATAACATCACAGTAATGCCCCAGTTGGCTGTGGCCTGAGGGTACTTCAGTGCGGGGGCTGCCTGCTGGCACTGAAGCACCCTCGTGACCCAGCCAATTCCTCCACAGTACACTGAACTGGGGGAAGCAGCCCTGGGCTAGCAGGCTGACCCCCAGGGGGACTCCTGCCAGCCAGGGCTGCTCCGACCCAGTTCAACATGCTGTGCATGAATAAACTCTAAGGCTTATTGCTCTGGAGTTCATTGCTCTCATACACACATTCAAATGGTGCACCTGGGAGCAATAAACTCCAGAGCAATAAGCTCCAGAGTTTATTCATGCAACATAATTGCACATGTAGACACACCCACTGATTAGTAAAACCAAGATACCAATAAACAGTAGGGCTGTGCGAAGCTTCAGGTGGTGATTCGGTATGGAGGACATTTGGCCTGATTTGGTGGCCAAATCTCCAAATCCAAATCGAATCGGGGGACCAATTTAAAGGTCCGAATCGATTCAAAGCTCTTCAAATCTTGAGAAAAGATCCCCGGTGGCTGCAGCAGGGAGATGCAGCTGACTCCAAGCTGGTAAGTACTAGGGGTGGGGGAGGGGACCATGGGGGGACAAATGCCAGGAGCTGGGGCGGGCAGGGCAGCCATTGCCAGGCTGGGAGAGTGGGAGGGGGATGGGCCTGGCCTGGCTGATTTGGAGACAGTGATTCAAATCACCAAATCAAATCACTGTCCCCCAAATCGGCCGAATGCAAATCCAAATCCGAAGCGAATACTAGCTGCCTAATAAATAGTTATAATTCGCACGGGCCTAATAAATAGTTATAATTGCACTAATTATAGCTTCAAAACCCGCTCTAATTAAAGCGCCTAAAGCACCTTGTGTATCAGTGTCCCCACACTGAAAAATGGTGGTGGAGGCATTTTAACTATAGCTCATTGAATGAGCTATAGTTAAAGCGTCCCTGCCACTATTTTTCAGTGTGGGGACATTAATACATGAGAGGCTGGAGTCTGCTGGAGCATGGTAATTACCACAATCCAGGAGACTCAATTAATTGAGTCTGTTCTGACATTCTTTAATTACAGCATGTTGGAGCAGCCTTGCTGCCTGTGTATAGGTGCCCATCATGCTCAAAGGTCACATCAAATAGGAACTAAGCATTAGTCACAGGTTTTTAAATTGACAGTCTACTTTTTGGCTAGGAAAAGCAATGCCAAGTGTTATACTGCCAATGTTATGAAAATCACATAGCTCTATGGAGTTGAATTGTGTTTGTGTGGAACGATCCCTTGCTTGTGTGTGTTGGTGTAGTTAGGGGAGAGGTGTGCTTAGATAAGTGAATGTGAACTGATTGCTAGGGACGCTTCAGGAGGCTGCTCAGGATCTCATTACTCTGCATCCAAACTGGAACATACAGAATTATTTAGTGCAGGAGCAGGCAAGATGCGGCCTGTGGGCCAGATGTAGCCCACCAGGCCATTCTATCAGGCCCGCAGGGCCCCTAAAAAATTCAGAAAATTAATATTTATCTGCCCCTGGCTTCCTGTCATGTGGCCCTTGATGGCTTGCGAAAACTCAGTAAGTGGCCCTCCCCTGATTTAGTGGTGAAATAATTGCCCGCCCCTGATCTAGTGCATGACTGAATAATAAAAAGGCCTCCTGTTGTGCAAACACAACTAGTGCAGGATCCTGCTGGAACAGGCCTACATGATTAATAGCTTCTCTGGGTGGTCACATCCTGTCTACACAATCACTATGGGTGTATCTACACATTGCCCTATGGTGACGTAGTGATTACATGGGTGTCTACACATGACCTCCAGTTATGTTGCCGTAGCAGTCCACTCTATAGTGTTATAGCACCATAGTGGCGAAATCTAACCATGCACCATGCACATGGCATAGTAACCACCTGTACTGCACCATGCTTTAGTACTTTAGTGCTTTAACACTGTGCCTTATCTGTCCCTTTTCTAATTTATGACTGTTTTAGCAGGCTGTATAATCATGAGCGCTGTGTACAGGTAGTCCTCAACTTACAATGTTTCAAGTTACAACGTTTCGCACTTACAACATTTATAAATTGACACCCTGTTTCAACTTTACAATGCCAGTTTCAACACAACGCTTGATCCAATGCAATGCCATGCCAATGAACAAGTTTGCTATGTCGCTTATCTCCCTGGAGAACATCTGTCCAAACTTCCTTGGACACTTTCTTTAATTAACAAAATCCTGCAGCCGGGACTTCTCAGAAGACTCCAGCTAAGAACACTTCAAAAAATCCAACCAAGAGCCCTTCAAAAAGTCCAGCAAAGTCACCTCAAAGAAATCCTTCTAAATCAATATGATTGCTATTTACAATATAAATACATTAGTGTAGCTATATTACTCATCTATAATTGATCGACTACAAAATTCTGGGGTATTTTTGGTGAAAACAGGGTATTGGGCTTTGGTTCAGGAACGAATCCCCCATTTATAACATTGTTTCTTATTAGAAACTTGGTTCCAAGTTACAACATTTCAACTCAGGACAAGGTTTTCAGGAACCATTTGTGTCGTAAGTCCGAGGACTGCCTGTATTGCTTTGACTGTTGGTGCATGGTAGAATATTAATGTGGAAAGGGCTATACCCATGTTCCATTCTCAGAAGAGAGAGGTGCTTAGCTGAGTTAGTCTGTGAAGCTAGGCAGAAGGCAGGGCAGAATAATATCTTATAGAGAGAGGCATGGGCTTTTATTGGCTACATACAGCCTACTTTGCCAGATGTTATGACTGGATTTGCAAAGAGTAGGGGTACTAAATCAAAAGCAAGATGGAGCACATCCACATGAGATGATAAGGGCATTTATACATGAGATGCTAAGAGCTGTATGGGGAGAAGCGGTGCTTTAATTATAACTCTTCCTGTTATAAACTCTTCCCTCTTAGTTATCTCAAGATAGGGTGGGAGTTTTAGTGGATTAGTGGTCTTGGGAAGAATTTTATAGTTGCCATAATAGTTGAAGCATCAGTCACTTAAATTTTGGTTAATTCAAAACATCAAGAATACAAACCCTTTGATTGTTTCTTATAGGGTTTGGCTTTGACACATAAATATTATTTCCTTTAACCTAGCCTATGACTATCTGAAGACTAGGTGCTTCAGACTTTTGTACTGTACCTTACATGGTTGAGTTAAAACCACTAGAAAAATTTCAAGAATACAGAAATTTTTTGTGAGTTATAACAGAAAAATAAAAAAATTGGAACTGCAGCAAAAAGGCCCATTAGGTGGCACTATGACATCAGGTATTAAAAATGTTACCTTCCCACTTTCTGACATCAAGAAGCTGTTGCAAGTCACAGCAGTGACTCAATCCAAAAGAAAAGCACTGGGGGTTGCTTAGTTACTTGAAAAAGTAATATTAGGACAATGTTAAGGAGACAAAATGAAAATAAACTGGTTTTATTTGAAAGGGTGTGGCTACTTCATAATACTTCCCCATTTTATATCTAGGCTGTTTACTTCTGTTCCCTAAGTGCCAGAATATATTATTTCAGTAGCAATTCTCTCAACATTATTCACAGCTCCTAATGCTTTAATTTTCCTGAGTTGATTTTCAGTTTAATTTTGTCCTCCTCTGTTTCTGCTACTCATTCTGTTCAGTGAGAAATTTGATCATGCTTTAATTTACAACAAAAGAACCCACAAGATAGGCAGGAAACAGCTGTGCTGGTTAAAAGAATCCTAATTTGCTTGAAATCAAGCAGGAAGTATCATTCCAAAAGGCTGAGAGATGTGTCATGACTCATCACGACTGGTACAGAAGTAGGATTACCAGACACGCAGTTTACAGATGCCAGTTGGAGGACCACTACACTGAGCCACACTGACTCTGTACCATTAGTGGAGTCTGATTCATGATGGAGTTACATCAGCTTTATACTGGTATAACCCCATTTATTTCTGTGCGTGTATGCAGAAAACATGGGAAATGATGTGAGGTAATGTTAAGGTTACAAAATCAAATACACATTTGTCATAATTAAAATTGTCATTCAGTCTTAAGAAGTCCCCTTGTACACATCCATTATGATAAAATCTGGCCCAAGATAGGAAGGTTGTGGCAGAGGTGAGGTTAGAATACAGCTCTTTTGGATCACAGTCCAATGCCTCCAGCATAAGAGAGCATCTTTTCTTTTCTTAAAGCCATGAGGAAGAGTCTTATATAAAACATTATTATGTGGTCATGTAATGACAGGCTGTATAGAGTATACAACTATTTAAGTAATGGCCTGAGATCTCATGGAGGCCAGAGGAAACATTACAAGGACACAGTGAAGGCATACCTCAAGAAAACAGATGCTGACATCTAGAGTTGGGAGGAGCTGGTTGCAAACCAACACCAGTGGTGCTGCAACGTCAACCAAGTGGCAGCCCTTTCTAAAGTAAAGTGTTTTGCCTTTGAAGCAGAGAAGAGAGAGTGGAGGAAAGAAAAGGAGAGGAATCCCAGCCTACTCTCCCTTTCAGAAAGACCTGAACCTTCTGTGGGTGGATCTGTGGCTCATGGACTGGACTCTTTAAGTCATCACAAAACCCATCAATGAGCCATGGTAGAGATTATCCTTGAATCAAGGGATGACCAACAATGACAAGCTGTATAATAGTGCAAACACAAAAGGAGTGATGGGGAGGATGGTGGAATTAAGTTTACACAGGCCAAACTCTGGCATTTTTTAACCTGTGAATGCAAACATTTATAGTTGCTTTCTGGGTTTCTGAGGCTCTGTTAAGACTGAGTAATACTTAAATAGAAAGCAAAAAGATGAAGAGGATATTGTGATAGCCCCTATTCAGGTAGGTACACAAGGAAAGACAAGAGGGGAATGTCTGAACTGCAATATAACATGCAGTAAATGTTTTATTTCTACACAGAAATGAATTATCTAAACTCACTGCAGATGCATCTCTCTCGAGTAATGAACTATGCTTTTATGACTGGTAATATTAATACCGTAACAGAGGGGGTGACCCAGTCAGCACTCCCTTTTTGGGAGGGGGCACAAAAACAGTCACCACTGCAGTGGCTTACCTCTCCGCTGTGATTGGCACCAGAACAGCAGGCACCGTCCTGTGCAGCACAGCTGCCCTGCGGGGTGGAGCTGTCCTGCTATGCCTCTAGGTAATAATGTCACTGCCTACCATTTTTTTAGTCTCATGGCCTCAGGTGCACACCAGGTATTCATCCTTGTGCCCTGTTTGTCTTGTGATGCAGTTAGGGGCCTGCATATAAAAACAGAACCCTAGAAGTGTAATTTTAATAGTAGAAGATTTCTATGCTCCAACAAATTTAAAATCTAATCTTTCACCCAAATCCAGTGCACTAAAAAGTGCTGTTCAAAGCTGAATTGATAAGTAACAAATCATGAAAGGGAAGTTAAGTATCTGTCTGCAGAACAGAAATATTCATTTAGGCCTATATTTTAATGTAATTTAGGTGCTTCCCAGCTCATTGTTGCTAGGCTTATGTCCAACACAGGAGTTGAATCCACTTTGATCTAGTACCTTACAATCCCTGTTTCAGTTAAATTACTTGGAACTTTCCTGAGTGTCCACACGTAGACAAAAAACTACTGATTCCAGTGAAATCTCCACTGGTGCTGATGGATAACCTTTTGTTAAAAAAAAAGTTAAATATTCTTCTCCCAGTTACATCCGCAATTTTGTCAACTACGTTTCAGTGAGCTGTCACTATCCAGGCAAGAACAGGATTTAACCCAAAGCGCTTAGTTGAGTAGGAACCTATCTTCATGTGAATCTGTATGTGGTATAAGTCCCTCTTCAAACAGATCTTCTTCATGCATGGGAAAGAGTGGGCAGCCAACTCAGTAACACCCTGAAGCTACAGAGAGCTCTCAGCACAATCAGTTCATGGGAAGAGACAGTAAGGTGCAGATGTGCTATATGTATCAGCCCTGGCAGCCAAAATATACCAAGCAAAAAAGTCTTCCATGCTTCGGAAGCCTGCTTTAGAGATTGTCCCAGACACAGATGTGTACAAGCAAGTTTAGAACAAGAAAGTCAGAAAAGGAACAGAGGTGCTTGGTGCTGATTCAGAAGCAGTATCTCTCTCGGTAGTTCTAATCTCCAAGTGCATTTATAGATGTGCTCCAGGAGGTGGGGGGGCACAAGCACTTTAATTAGTGCAGTTCCAAGAGCAGTGCTAATTAAAAGCAGCCAGAGCATCATGTGTATCAGCATCCTTGTACTGAAAAATGGCAGCAGGGTGCTTTGAACTAAAGCTCATTGAATGCGCTTTCGTTTAAAGCACCCCACTGCCATTTTTCAACATGGGGATGCTGATACACATGATGCTGGAGACTGCTGCAGCACGGTAATTACCATGCTCCAGTAGACTCAATTAATTGAGTCTGTTCTGATATGCTGTAATTATAGTGCATTGGAACAGCCTCCCTGCATGTGTAAAGGAGCCCCAACCATTCCTCTTCCCTTCCACCCTGCTTCCTTCCCTACATACACATACAATCAACGTGCACTTCAAATGGTTCTTGGGTTAGGATGGAACAGAGAGATGGCCCATCTCTACCTGTGTTCCCAAATCCAATTTTGAGGTTGGAGCCATTCACCACTCCCCACCGCCACCAGACAGCTTCAGGAGCTCTTCAGGAGCAACCGCATTTGCCCTGCTGGGCAGCCCTCCCAGCTCTTTTAGCTCCATTCTCTTAGTCATTTCCCAATGCATTTGCCCCGTGCAGGGCACACAGCTCCTTTTTATTGTCTCCAGGGCTCTGCCCCTGCAAGTTCAGGCTTCAATCAGGTCTGAGGGCTCTTTGCTCCTCCTCCCCACTTTCCAGGCAGGGGTGGGGTAAGCCCCTTCCCAGCTGTTACCTGATTGGTGAAAACATTTCACCAACACCAATCAGACATGCTCTTCTCCAAGCTCCGCGCGCTGGCAGGGATCTGCATGCCCACCACATTTCTATAAGAGAGGTTTAAAAAAAATCTCTCACTTGCAAGTATTAGAACAACAGGTCTTTAATATCTTTTGCAAGCTGTTGAACATCTTTATATCACCTGTATACATGCAGCTTCTGTGAATAGTTGTCCAACTCTTAGATTGATATGCTCTCAGGTTGTAAAATAATCTAGACTTTTTCAGAATTGAATTTGGTGTTATTGACCACAGGTATTAGCAGTGATAATGAGTATGGACTTCAAGTATCCTGTATTAATGCTGTCATAAAAGATTGGTATATTATTTTCGGTGTAAAGACTCAAAAGAAGCTTTGGGACTATACTAGTTGGTTACATTTGGATTTAATATCTCTGCTTAGTTTAGTGCTTGAAACAATATCCAAGCAAGCAGTCAGTCAGATCTGAAAGAGATGCCAATGTACAAGTGTATATTTTATATAATTTATTGTTGCTACTGTATATCTCCAACAGGTTTTTTCAGTTGTCTCTAGGTCCCAGGAGGGGTCTCATGTAAATACAGGTCCATTTGCAACAGTGACCCCAAGATGCCTTCTGAACAGTTTTGTCTCAAGTTGCCACAGTGATAACAACCTCAGAGAGCAGAGGCTGGACAAGGTCAGAAATGGCTTTTCAGTGTCTTGATAAGAAAACCATTTAGAGGATCAGTTTTCAGAGTCCAGATCTGATCCAAAGATACTGGAAAGTGATTTTAGTGAGCTTTTAAACAGGCTATACTAGACAGAAGAAATATGTATATTTGGGTATCTGCATGTGGGTAGATCCTAGTTTTACACAATATACACAGATCTTTAGAAGATTTGTGTGCATGTAAAATTCCCATCTTTGAAGCATAAAGGACACAAGTTACATTGGGCACAGTGCTTCATGGTAATTAAATATTTAGTTCTGCGTGCTGTGATCGACCATCATTTTGAATAAGAAAACATTTTGGGTGTGAATGCTGACAAACTAATTTATTTTTTGAACCACCTTGGTTAATCTTCTCATGCTCTGAACTATTTTTTTTGCCTCATTAGTTTCAGTTTTTCTTGGGCAATGGATTTTTTGTATAAATATTACATCTCAGATTTTTTTTAACATGTGGTACTGTGTCCCTTCACTCAGATGCCTGATGAACAAGCAGTCTCATATTTCATGTGACAAGCAATGCTCTCTTACATCATTGCTATCCGCCCTCGCCAGCTAGACTCCAGCATTCTCTCTGTGGTGCCACAAAGTAACTAAGGGTCAGTTATCAAGGCTATTATAAAATCCATTATTAACTCACTTGTTTTACATTATGTTGATTGGAATATTTCACATTTTTTTCTTCTGGTAACTTCTTCTTTCCTCTAATACTTCAACGGGATTTGATTAACACATGGCCAAATAAAACAAAGTTATGCTCATCCATTTCTCTGGATCAAGTACATTTTGGTGGGAGTAGGAAGGGGAAGGAAAATTCTTTGGCTATATTCTTCAGCTGCAGGATGGCAGTTATTCCCAGTACAGCTGATGGGTGTTTCTCTTAATCTGTTCCATCATCAACTTTGCAGTGACAGTTTTCAGGATTATTGTTTCGTTTTGCTTTACCCCTATTCCTTGCTCACCACTAAATTAAATACTTAAAAATAAATTAAGCTGTTAAATTATGCAGGGTGTGGTCCCTTTGACATTCAGTTTGATCAATGCTTTGCAAAATCTAGGGATATATATTTGAAAAATAGTTACTTAAGTCTATTTCAGAGCACTTTATGACTGCACATCAATTCCTGATAGTACATTTCAACCAGAAAGTGTTTGAGTAGGACATTTTCATTAACTGCTAATGGTGATCGGTGGGGAATAGAAAGTATTGAAAGAATGCTAGTATTACCTACTTCTCCACTAGTAAACATTATATCGGTGCAATAATTTAAGATGGGACTTTAATATTCACATTTTCTATATGGCCACATGGAACCATAAGCATTAGTCACCTGAAATTCTTTTAAACAAGGCAGAGAGAAAAGACTTGTAATAGGACAGGAAAAGGAAAAAAACTGAAGACAGGTGATCCAGCTAGCTATACTGAATCAGTGTAAAGCCCTGATTTCTAGTGTGTACTTCTGATGGCTCTTCTAGAAGAAGTTTATACTGAAAGGCGACTAAGTAAACAGGAACATGAGAAATCTGAGCCCTTATTAGATGTCCCATTATTTTTCCCAACTTTATATTAAATGGGAAGCATACTTCACCAGCTGCATAATTATCCTAATTAATATTAAACCATATGAATCCATTTATGGTTGGATATACTAATTAGAGTTTGTGTGAAATTTGAACAAGATTAACTTTAAAGTGGTACCTGGGAAAGGGAGTCCAAGGGCTTGTCTATATATGTAAGTAAAGGCATGATGGGATTTAATGTGTGATCCACACAATTATTGCACCTTCTGTCATGTCACACATGCATGGCAGGAAGTGTGATTGTGGGATTGCACATTAGATCCCGTTGTGCCTTATTGTCAGCTAGGGGGACACTGCAGCTGCTACGGTCTCCTAGCCACAGGATGCCTCACACCCCCAGGGCTGGGAGACTGCAGCAGCACCCTGCAGCTGCCTGGGTGCTGCCCCATGGGGCGCTACCAGGACACGTGGCTGCCAGGACCCAATCTGCAGCTGTCAGGCACTGCTGGGGCTGAGTGTCCCCTCAGTTGCAGGACTCCAAGCCCCAGCTGTGCATTGTGCACCTCTACAGCTAGAAGCTCAGTCAGCTGATGGGGCTCCTAGCCTCAGGGACAGACCCTGCTATATGCACAGATTAAATCTGGATAGCAACCAGCTGTAAAGTTATTACACATTTTCCAACAATAACTTTATAGCTAGTTTGACCTTTTTTATGGCGTGATAGTTAATTTGCATGTGTAGCCAGTCTAAATTAATTGCACAATCAACCTGGTCATCGTGTGATACATGTAGATGGGGCCCGAGACTCAACTTAACTACTAACAGAAAGATTAAATAAGAATAAAACAATGTAGAGAAGGACAAATTTTAAATCAGCATCATATTGAATAAGTTACTTGGTTAAAACCAGAAGGCTTGACAGATTGATGCTGTGCCTCTCTCCTAGGGGAAGTGCCTCTCTTCTGGGGAAACTCACAAAGGAGGACCTAGAGAGAGGTACTTAGCCAAGTTAGCCTGAAGTCAAGCAGAAGGCAGAGTAGAGATACACCTTATAGACTAACTTAATTAGAGCTGCATAAACTTTTTAAAGCAAGAGCTCACTTTATCAGGAGGATGTAATTTAGTGAACACTATATAAGGGTCACTGAAAGTACTCCACCTCAATTGGGTGAGATAAACAATCTCTATTAGGGTGTTTCCAGTGCTGCAACAAGGGTTGGGAAAGGTAAGTGATAAAGTGGCACCTTACTGGGACTCTGGTAATGCAACAAGAATTACTCATTCAAATAATTAAAAAATGACTTGGCAATGTCCCTGGCAGGAGGCCACTTATTAGTATTATTTATTTATTTGTGTTTGCCATCACATTGACTCTCATACTGTCTTTCATCGGTACCATTATGAAGCACAGAGTCGCTGGGTAGCTTACATAGGAGAACAGAATAACTTATTAACTAGAAGAATGAACAAGAGGGCAAAAGAACCTAAAAGAGGAACTAGAGTACTAACATAAAACAGAAATCCCCCAAACAATATCCCAGCCTAGCTCAAGATGCTTCTAAACCTTATGATATTCAGCAGGTAATGAAAACCGTGCATGCTTTTCACTGGAGGAAAATATCAGGTGTACCCAGAATAACCTGCAATACAGTTAGGAAAGCCTTTGAATCCAGAAGCCTCACATGACTTTCTACATGAGGGCAACTTGTTCCTCCCAGCATTGCAGTCTTCAGTACATGGGTGCTGTCAGGGTCCACAGAAGTATTAAGCCTAGTGACTAGAGCCGGGGGTTGGTACCAGCGTCCATAGTCAGGGAGCAAGCCAAGGTCAAACCAGGGTTCACACACTAAGCCAGAGGTGTTGCCAGAAGCAGAGGTTGGGGAATGAGCCAAAGTCGAACCAGGGTTCATGTGCTGAGCCAGAGGTTACAAGAAGTGGATGTCAGGAAGCAAGCTGAGGTCGAACCAGGCGTCCAAAGTTCAGGACCTGGGTACACAGGCAGGTATGCAGGCACCAGGGAAGTCACACAGCTGAGAGCTACACACAGACTGAAGCCCATTTGTTGTGCAGCTGGGCCAGGTGCTGCAAGAGCCTCTTAAGAGCAGCCCTGGAACCAATCAGCAGGTTCAGGCTCAGCTGGCCCTGCCTCAGGGGTTGAGTGTTAATAACCTCGGGCACTGATACACGAGCAGGGAGGCTGCTCTGACACTGTAATCGCGGCACATTGGAGTACACTCAATTAATGGAGTCTGCTAGAGCGTGGCATTTACCACACTGCAGCAGCCTCCTGCATCTTGCATATCAGTGTCCCTGTGCTTCAAAATGGCAGCAGCGGTGTTTATCTAAAGCTCATTCAATGAGCCCCCGCCACCATTTTGAAGTGCAGGGACACTGATACACAAGATGCTCTGGACGCTTTAATTCGAGCAGCTCTTGGAGCATGTGTATAAATGCTCTTGGAGCCTCTGTTCCTGAAGCATGTGTACAAATGCCCCTAGCTGACTGGCTGCAGTGCAGAGGTCTTACCTGTGCTACATGCATGGATATAGAAAGGGTGAATGTTCAGATAAGGAGAGCCCAGATCATTCAAATATATGGGATGTTTGTAGGGCAAAGGAATTGGCGACAGTGGCATCACAACACTGACTTAGTTCTGCTTGAGGCTGCCACTGTAATGCTACCACTGGCTTTGTACATTTGTTTTAAGTGGTATAGCTCTTGGGCTTAGCCAAATAATCCAAATAATATGCCAGATTTTCCATTTCATCTGTGATATAACTGAAAGATTTATAACAACTCTTATCTAACCAGAAGTTCCCAACTGGATATACATCTGAGGAAATTAAAAAGCATAAATTACTCCAGGATAGGTTTGGAATAAATAATTCAGCAAATTGCCTTCAGACCTACCTTTTTACAAACAGTAGATCAGGAATAACTTATTTATTCAGAAAAAAGACATGGCCATTCTCTGATCATGGCCAAACCATGTCTCTTTTGATAAGAACTACAAAGGACATGTGGATTTTGCAGAAGGGTATGCCATTAGCCAGACAAAAAGATTTGCACTAAGGTGTTGTCATACCCTTAAAGGCTGATTTAATCTATTTTTTAAATCTGATAGTGGCACAAAAGGAATTCATTTTTGCAATATTACTGAAGGGCTCATATAAAAAGACTGACTCATATTAAAGGACTAACCGTACAGGTCCCTAAACAGAACTTTGGAACGCTATCTCAAAAAGACTGCACTCCAGCAGCTGCAAAACCATTTTACCATAGAGATTTACTAGATGCCACCATATTGTCTTGGTACATAATTGGAATCAATCCTGATCAGCTGCCTCTGTGTCTATGGTCCATTGACATTCAAATTACTGCTGGGAGGTGACTAAAATTGCGTAACTTCCTGACTCCTTAGGTGGATCTTGAGCATGTCTAGTGACAATTAGATAGTGAGAACATGCATGGAATTCATTTAAAAGAAATATCTGCCAGAGAAGCAGATCTAAGCTTTTGGCAGTACTGATAGGGCCATAAAGAGAACGGCCAAGAAAGTGTAAATTTGCTGCCCAGTGATAGGAGTATTCCCTTGTATCAGCGGTAGTCATGGATTCTGTCCCCTGCTCCCATCACAGTTGATGTGTTTTGCATTTGATAGTCATTGCATGAGAAACATAAATAATGCTGGCAACAGCTGCAGCTGTCCCCTCTCAGCGTGTGCTTCCCTGGACTACAGTATCAAACCCTTGCTCCTTTTCTCTCTGACTCATCAGACTTACCCTTTGGGCTCCTGGTGGGACTCAAGCTCATTGTAGGTTAAAAAGCTGTAAGATCAAGCCCCAAGATGTAGGATCAAACCCCATCTAGGCCTAGAACCTGGATTTCCTACTTCCTAGTAAGTCACCTTAACCAGCAGCCTACCAGGCTAAACTATAAGCACTTGGCTTGTGCGAAGTGGCTAGTATTTGCTTCAGATTCGGCCAATTCAGGGGACAGTGATTCGATTCGGTGATTTGAATCATTGTCCTGATTCAGCTGCTGAGAGAGCAGCCCCAGGCGCGTCCAACACCAGCTGCCTGCACCAGGGCATGGCACAGCCCAGGAGCAGAGGTGAGTGGGGACAGGCAGAGCACAGTGCAGCCCAGCAGCTGCAGGCAGCTGGCACTGACTGCTCCTGGGGTTGGTGCAGCTGGGGCTGGGGTGAGTGCCGCTCTGTTCTCTTTCTTTGCTGTCCTGGTTTGCAGGGATGCCAACTGCTTATAAATTTACAGACAGACAGACAGTCCATAAAAAAGGGCTAAAAACAGTAGTCTGGAAAGTTCATAAAAATAGAGCTGTCCATAAAAACACTAAGAACCCATGAACAGAATGAGGGTGGATGCCAGAAGTCTTGAGGGACATACAGAGCAGAGCAGTGTCACCTTGCGTTCAAGCAGGTGTTCAGTGCTCAGCAGGGAGCTTTTTGTAGCCCACAAGAGCCTCCATAGCCCCTACCTTATTCCCAGCCAGGTGCTGGCTGCTGCTGTGTCTGCCTGTGCTGCCTGTAATTGCTGCTTTCTTTGAAGGTGGGCAGGGCACTGTGGCCTCAGGCAGTCTGTGACACAGGCAGGGCAGAGAGGGGGATGGTGCAGCTCAGATGGAGTTGAGGCCCTGGGAGAGAGAAATTATTACTGCAGTATTTGACGAGGTTGATGTTTCAATGTAAAATCATAAACAGAAGGATTATGAGGATGGTTAAAATAATTCTTAGTTGTGTATATTTTTGTACTTTGCACTTCCTTGATGTAAACCAGGTTATATTATGTAGGTTCAGCTATGGTTATGCTCTACTATGGCAACTGTGTATTCTGTCTTTTCATACCCTCATTAGCATGCAAGTTCAGAGGTTTGGGGACTACTCATGCCTATTTTATTGTTTGTGGGCCTAGCTCTTACTTCTGGCTAGACTATCAAGACTCATGGATGGCAGCCCTAGATGAGTCTCGTTTCCCAATGGACTGTGACAGTTGGTAGCTCCCTGGGCCCGGTTTGCTACTGACTGAAACTGTTAACTGGGTTTCTCTTAATGTTTAGTGGTTAAGGTTTCCTCTAAAGTTGTGTGTTTATCCCCTTTCACCCTGTAATAAATCCTGTTCCAACTGAACATTGCTTGAGAGTAGGGAAGTTTGTTTACTTGAGAATACCCAGTTAAAATGTATTTTCTCAGCTTTCTGGTTGTGTCTACACAAGATGCTGACTGTGCAGTAGTCCATGACTACTGCGGTAGTGTCACATGGCAGGAAGTATGATGTGACGCTATTGTGCAGTCGGCATCATGAAAAAGCTGTTTTTTGGCGTGGTTGAGCAGTAACTCCGGTTAGTAACTTGGATGGGCTCCACCAATCAAAACAGCAGGATCTCAAGCCTGGGACTCAACCCAAGCTCTGGAAGGTGAGCCAGCACTTACACTTACAAGAACCAGCAGAAAGTAAAGTGTTTCAAAATGGCCCTTAGATCTCTGGCCTGCTTACTGCAAACAATATGTACAACAACGTATGTTCGTACTCATGTACATTTCAGAGTGTCCTTTCACTTCCTAGTTAATACACAAAAAGTGAATTATTCCCTTGGCTGGGTATGATGCATCCTGCTCACCCTGAGAAAGAGCAACTGGTACAGAATGCAGCAGGGTGTCACCTCAGTAACTTGGGTTCCCATGAGCAGAGCTGACTTTGCAGTTCATTGGCAGTTTGGGGGGTGCGACAGAAAAAAATGCTTTGGTGCCAGACATTTTAACAACCTTCTTTAATAAAAGCAAAGGAAATTTGGAAATGAAATGCTAGATTCACACTGGATTTAGGCACTACATTGTCATGAGATACTGTAATGCCCCATAAATCAATTGTTAGAATATTCAGCAGAGCTGTAGAAGACCTTGGTTCAAATCCCTTCCCCACCTATGTTGGAGTAGAGACTTAAATTCTGCTGAAGACTGCCCCAGTTATTGGGCTACGGAGGTGACAATCTCTTGTTGAAGCTGGTCCACATTGTATAAGTAATTTATAATTGTTCACTGAGCCAGAAAGAATGAAAATGACTCAACAGCCTGAGGCTGCAGGCGTGTACGTCACAGGGTTCCAGACCTTATTTCAAGAAAGATCACCATGTTTCTCCCTTCTGTGATCCAGGCCTATTTGTGAGCTAGGCTCAAAAAAAAAAAAAAAAAAATCAAAACATTTTATTTCACACATGCCTAAATGAACTGTTACAAGTGTTTCAAAATTTTATTTTTATGTTAGTTTTGACCTAAACTATTTGCCCATTTGAATTTGAGGAACAGTTTAAGCCGCCCCAAACTGATTTTTTTGGCAAATAAATTCATCACAGTTTCCATCATCACTGCACACTGAGATGCATGGTGTGGATGATACCACGTGTTCACGTAAGAGAAGTCACATACATACAAGCAGATTGTGGAAGAAGAGGTCAGATTCTGCAAACTGTTAGCATTCATAACCGTAGATGGTCAATGGGAACCAGTAAAAGCTGAGGGCCATGTGGCTCTTCCACCATTTTTAAAAAGAGAAGAAGCTTCAAGCAAAATGACTAATGCAGCTGGCAGCACCACATAGGGTCAGTATCCTAAAGGCCAATATTTCAACCTCACATGGGAGGCCATTCCACATCAGGCCTCCATGCTGTTGGGAGCCATTCTAGGAGGGTTAACAGAATGGGATGCTGGTGAGAAGATAATTCCATGTGCCAGTCTGCTGGCAAAACACAATACAAAATATTTCTGCCCAGGAGGAGTATATGATGCATGCTTTGTATTTGAGAATGGAAAAGCCAGTGATTCTGAAGAGTATTTAGGGAACAGAGGGGACAAGAAACTCAGCATTAGTTCCCAGTGTTAGTGGAGTTAGTATGTAGGAGTCAGGAGATGATTTCACCTCTGAGTAAAGAGGTAGGTAGATTTTACCTACAGCATTGGTGACACCAATACTGGAATGTGGCAGACAGTTTAGATGTCCATATGGGGAGGGCACTGAGAAGAACCACAAAAATAATTAGAAAGTGGGAAAAATATCTTTCTGTGCTAGGCTCAAAGAGCTCTATCAGTTTAAATTCTTAGAAAAGAAAAGTTTATAGCATGACTTAATTATCGTATATAAAATACCCTGATGGAGAAAAATATTAGCTCCATCTACACAAGACACTTACTATGCAGTAGCTCATTACTACTGCGCAGTAGCGTTGCTGGGCACTAACCATGGCACCATGCTACTGTGCAGTATTATAGAGCTACTGCGCAGTAGTAATGAGCTACTTTGCAGTAAGTGTCACTAGGCAACCTGGCCAGGATGCTACTGAGCAGTAACGCCTGTTACTGCACAATCATTTAATACTTGGTTATGGAAGTACTAAATGACTGTGCAATAACAACTATGCAGTCAGCATCTCATGTAGATGCAGCCACTGGGTACTAAGGGGGGATCAGTCCAACAGAGAAAGACCATAGCAAGAATATGAAGTGGGTACATATTAAAGCTAGACAAATTCCAATTAGAAATAAGGCACACGTATTTAGCACTGAAGGTGATGTTAAATTGTAATAATCCAATCAGGGAAGTGGGTCTTTCTGTAAGGTAAGCTTTAATCAAACACAAATTACTGGACTTAATGCAGGGCTAGCTAAGTGACAGTCTATGGCTAGTGTTATGCTCTAAATTAACTTCCTTTTTCTCTTTTCCTTTGCTTATAATCTACCATTTATTAGAACAGAATAGAACATCTCAGTAGGTTATACAGTTTATTAAATATTTTTATTTTTATTCTAGAGCTTGAGGAAAAATCACAGTTAGGTGATGTAGATCTTTGCTGGATTTGAATAGCAAGGGAGTGAGTATATTTTACCATCTGGTTTTATTTTTCAAAAAAGAGTATGGCTCAGTTTCAAACCATTTATGAAAGAAAGTTGGAGGGAAAGTAATGTTAAATTTTATCTATAATAGCAATTCCAAGTCATAGGTATAATATGATTTAAATTACATATAGTATAAACACGTTTGATTTAATATGATGAAGTTGCCAGGGTCCCAGGTCACAGAAGGCATTGTATGGGCAATAGCTTTATACTTTAAACTAAAGTATATTAAAAACTGCCTGTGCACCAGCAAAGAGCCTACACAAGATTTTTAATAAGTCAGTACCTAGATCAATGTGGTCAAATGAAATCACGGGTCTTCTTAGCTTTGCACCAGCCCAGAGCTAATTTAACATGAGCAGAATCAGGATGCATGCCTGTTTATGGTGTACAGCAGGCAATCTATCCATACTTTTGAATTGCCGATCTCATGTAAAAAATGTGCTGACTGTAGTGTGCCTAATAAAGGATTCAGATCTGCAAGGTGCAAAGCATCCTCAACTCCCCTTCCTCAATTCTCAGTGCTGCCATCACATTGAACCCAATGGCTAGGAACAGAAATCACACACAAACCGGTATAAGTGATGGGAAACCAGTTCAAATCTGTAACATAACAGAAATTCAGTGCACATAAACCACTTTCAAAATGGCTGAAACAGGTTTAATATAAACCTGGATGGATGTAGTATCAGACTTCACTGATTTAAGTTAAATCAGTTTATTGAACTTCTGTCCTGGATCCCCACCAGATTCAAGCTAACTCACATTCCCTTCCGCATCCCAGGATGCTTTGTAGCTCCCCTGCAAATCCCCCCTTGCAGTGTGGGTGGGTAGATTTGGCCCAAGGTGTCTGCTCCAGCCAAGGAGGGACGAGTTTTCCAGTTTCTGGCTTCTGGCCTGAGCCACTGCAGGCATGTGGCTGCATTTCCGGAATCAAAAGTGAATGTCTGTTCATGTGCTTATCGGTTCAATCTTCACAGAATAACCTGTGAAGATTGAATTGATTCAGCCTCGGGCTTTCTGACTGTCTGTACTTAGACAATGGAATCTGAGGTACATTGGACCTTGCAAAAATGGGAGCCATCATAAACAAAGTAACACTAATTGACTTATAATTAAAAATATGCAGAGCTGGGAGAAACCTGATTCTGAACAATTTTTATTTCCCCTCTGAGCAGACTACACCATCTGAGAACTTATTTCCAAAACAGTGTGCTTCCTTTTCGGCAAAGGCGTTGACTCACTCTAAGGAATGTATTCCATTACAGCTCTGCTGGCTTGTATTACAACTTTATGTAGAACCAGTTAGTTTCCATGGTAACTGTGACTAACAAACAAATAAACAAAAATCATGAACTCCTTCAGGACTGGTCAGAGTAGTTTTAATGGCAACATACAGGTAAAAGCTATATGAGATTCCTTGTTTCTAAGGGAAGGATCAATGCTTTCAGTAAACATATAATAAAGTCTTGAGGCCATCCACGTGTGCCTCTGAGAAATCTAGGCTTGCTGTATTTTATATATTTTAATATTTCTTGGAAGCAGAAAGAAATGTAAGCTAAAATAGTTGTTCCAAACTAACTTGAAGTAACTGTAAATGAATAGCAAAATGGGCTAAGTGCAATTGGAGTTACATCAAGACTAAATCTAGGTTAGCATATTTGAGTTAGGCTTCATTTGGCATAGGAGTTGGTGGGATGCCTGTATAACCCTGTGGCCAAACACGGTGCTCCAGATGAGGGAACAGGGAAGCAAGGCTGTCATATAATGTTCTTAAGAGATGCATTATTTAGTAGGAAGAGCACACATGCAGACATGCCTCTTAAAAACTCACAAAAGGCAAATGCCAGGTTATCTTCTCCCATAACTCTCTTTGCCTCTTGAACGCTTGAATCATTTTTGGGAGCATTACAGGCTACACGAGATGCTGACTGTGCAGTTGCCTGTGACCACTGTGCAGTAGTGATGTGATGCTACTATGTCGTGATGCTACTGTGCAGTAGTCTTGGGCAACTGCACAGTCAGTGTTATGAAAAAGCCATTCCTCAGTGCTACTGTACAGTAACTCTGGTTACTGTGCAGTTATTTAGTACTTGTTTATACAAGTACTAAATAACTGTGCAGTAATGACTGTGCAGTCAGCGTCTCGTGTAGATGCAGCCACAAGGTAGGAAAGAGTCTATAAAAAATCAGTAACTTTTCATGGCCTATAATGCAACTCGCTTGCCATCTTCCCACATTATACGGAGAGATATATACTTGAAATGTGAAAAAATGTGTTTAGTACAGTACCTACACACTTCTATGAAAGTGCAAATTTCAGAAACTACTTCAGGAAAACATGCATGGATTTTTAACTTGAAAAACGTCAGCGTAAAATGGGAGTGTTGGAGTGATATTGCCGTGATAGTCCAGGAAATATGGCAGAGGCAAGAATTCTTGTAAGTAATGTGTTTTACTGGACCAACTGCATGACTGGGACAGACCCAGACAAGCTGTGGTTTTCACAGTAACCCTTGGTCAGGTCTCTTTTAAATGTAAAATAGTGCTATTTCACATACCCAGTTTTGTGCAGCCACGTCTGTTCCCTCATCCAAGTTTGGATTTACATATATAAACTGCAATTTCATACACAGATTACATAATTTCCTGTCTACCTAATTTACCTGTGCTAGTCAATTTTTCTAGGGTTAAGACTTGGTCATCAAAAAGTACACGTGTAAAAACTTAACTGGAAAAAAATTGTGATTAGTATTGCAGAAACTGCTTTGGACAATATGACCCATTAAGCAATATATATGTGCTACATTGTGGTTATATCTAATGAATCAGGTATTTATCAGCATTACTTTTTTTCTACATTCCTTAATTAACTGAGGACAGTGGGCATCTTACCCTGAAGGCAGACAAAAGATATAAGCGCACTGCAGACACCCTTATTAAGAATTCCCTTGCTATGTGAGGTTTCTATCATACCCTTACTTACTTGGCTTTTAATGTAATCTTATTATGGATTAAATGCAATAACTAGTATGTTGCATAATGGAATTAATGTAAACATTTACGTATATTTACACTAAGGATTGGCAAACTCTCCTTACCTAACATCAAAACCAGATTAATGTTATGAATTTAAAACTAAACAATAGACTCCAATACATCAGAACCTGTGCAGGCTATCACCTTTGCAAATAATGGTCCTCACTCT
>NW_017729032.1:182090467-182101683 GCF_001723915.1 Gavialis gangeticus | reverse complement strand
GTCCTGATTAATGCTTTGTCTCAAGCCATGCAGAGAGCAGAGTTAATGCAGGGAGCACCCCGTCAGCCCCCTCCTCAGTACAGAGTGCATCCCATGCGCCCGTTCCCTATCAACGCCAGACCCCTGCCTCCTCTCCTGAGTGGAGGCTCCAGAAGGAGTCTGCTGATCAATTGGGGTGCCCAGTTCTCCTCAGACCTCCCCAGCTGGTCGCAAGACTTCAGTGTGATGTATGGGGGAGACCCACTCTGAGGACTACAGTGGGGAACCCAGGGATATTAGCCCAGTTGCTAGTGGATACTGGATCCTTGGTAAATATTCTAAGTCCCCAATGGATCTCTGGAGGGAGAACTACCACGAAACATGTTCAGCTCAGCAGATATGGGGGTGAAATTCAGGAAGCTCCTATCTGGCAGGATGTTCCCTTGCAAAATGACAGATTGCAAGGCAAAGTAGAGTGCTGTGCTCATGAGGGAAATGAGAAGGGAATCCTAGGAGTTCCTTTCCTCCAGGCATTTCAGCTAACTGTAGTTCTAGCAAATGGGGTGTTATGGAAGTTAAAAGGAGGACCTGTAGAAGTCTGCTGAGCATCACTGTGCTGCCGTAAAGGCACCTACTGCCACCCTAACCTCCATTAGTGATCCATGGGTACAGGAATTTCCCAGTGTGTGGACTAAACATAAGGAGGAGTGTGGAAAAATAAATGCTGAAGTTTTGATTGAAGGAAAAGATCCCCCTCCTCAAAGGCAGTATAAATACGCAGCTGCAGCAGAGGAAGGCATTAAAAATACTATAGATTGTCACTTAGAACAAGGAGTGCTTGTGCTTATGCAAAGTATTTGCAATTCACCAGCATGGCCAGTCCTTAAAGCGGATGGGGTCACTTATAGACTGACAATAGACTAAGCTAAAGATCCCTGTGAAGCTGAACAATACTGTGGGGTCTGCCCATCAAGAGGCTAAAGATTGGGACGTGCTGAGTTTAAAACACATAAGGGGATCAGCTTGTACAGGCTGATTGCCACAGTTTGGCTCAGACATGCCCTAATGAACTGAATGCTGGCCCATGATGCTGCCAGCTGGAGACCCAGCTGGATTCAGAGGTATTCTGTTTACCTGTGTGCTTGTGTCTGACTGCAGTTTATTGTTGCTCTGATGAACTGATTCTTGGCATATGAGGGTGTCAGCCTGTACATACTGATCAACCCGGCTGGGTCAGGCATGTCACGTTAATCTGTGCGTGTTTATGTGTATGACTGATTTGGTGACTGGAGGAACCCAGCCCCATTGAAACTGAGTCCTGCAAGATAGCTCCATTGGGGGTGAGGACTTGCAGAAGGGAGATATACAGCTCTGTATAGAAACACTAGTAACCCAAGCAGCACATTGATAGAATTACAAAGACCTTAGAAATGTATCCCTAATAAATGAGCACACCCCAAGGTGATGGGCAAATCTGGTAACAGGGCGGAAGGGGAGGAGGAAAGTCTGGCTGGAATGAGGAGTGTAAGCAGACATAAGGTGGAGAAACTGAGGGGTCAAAAAAATGGAGACATCAGAAGTTTTGGCTAAATTTTGGATAGACATTGCAGGACTCATTCAAATGTAACCAGCTTGAGTTTTTGAGATTTATGTGCTGCAATTAATTACTTTACTATTATTTTCAGTCATTTTGGTGCAACCACTGATTTATAGAAACATGTGTAACATGGAAGCACTGAAGAAAAAGCAAAGTTGTTTTGCCCCAGAAATTCCTTTACTTCAACTGTGCCTTGTCCTTTGCGGCAAAGAGACATGGATAGGCACAAAATAGAAAGAGCCTGAATGGATATATATTTAGATTCTCATAAGAGAGCTGATTTTCTTTTTTATAATTGCTTGATACAGATGAAAAAATAAAATGATTAATGTGTAAATAACAAAAAATGGAAGAAATAGTGAGAGGAGGTAGAGAAAAATAGGCAATTACCTTGTTTACATGAATTAAGCCATTACCAAGTATTTTAAATGGGTCCATCATGATAAGGATTAGATGACATATTCTAAATGAGGAAAGCTTTCTTGAACCTAGCAATAGTTTTCTCCAAAAGATAAAACAAGTGGTGGGACCTGGATCTTAAATAGAGTTTCCCCATCTGTCCTTTCCCTTACTTAGAAAGACAGTATGATTTTAATTAATAGTGGTTTGGATGCTGCTTGAGAAGATGGATCATAGGACTTAATGATCTATTTTTTCTGGACTTGATCTCTCAGGCAGGTGCTATGTAGCATTGTAAGTGAACCACAGAAAGCATGTCATCCAAGAAGAAGCCATTAACTGATTTGCAGATCTACTTAAATACAGTTTTATATGCAAAATCCATGCATACCAGGGTAAGCTGGACCCAAACTCATTGGCAACGTTCCTGGATTCTCCAGTGGCCCCATGTAATTTATAGCTGCTTTTTTTAATGAATGACATATGGAAAAGAATGCTAGAGTAAATACAGTAGCCCCAGTGTTTTCATATCAAACGGGTTTAGTTTTAGCTAGTTCTCACATGTCCTGTTTTCCATGTGCTGCAGATTTTTGCATTGATATTACATAACAGTATCATGGATATTCTCAGAGAATATCAGCAGTTTGAGAGCAGCTGGTGCTCTGGTCCACAGCAAAGATGGTATGTAATTTTGGGATAAATATATATTGGCTGGAAGCTTCTGGTAACGTGACTGGCAGCAACATATTTAAGAATACAGTTCATACCTCCCGAAATAACGGTTTCAAACTGTATGCAGACTCAGGAAGGTAATGTTGTACCTGTGTATGCTCATTTTATAATGTAGAGCTTATATTCACAAAATATATTTTCCTATCTGTTTAATTTGAGGCTTGTCTGAATGCCTCCTACATAACATCAATGGCAAGACTGAGGCCTCTAAGGTGACTAAAAAGGAGTGTTTCATTTCATGAGAATAATTTCTGTATCAGGTAATGAGCAAGCCATTGCTTTCTTCAGGCAAAGACTCAGTAGATCTCTCACTGTGAGCATCCAAAACAACAGCTTTTGCAATGTAAGATATTGTTTTTTGACCTCCAGTATAAAACACTAAGTAGCATGGCATCTGTTTAGTAAAGAGACACATTCTGTCTTCTGATGTGGTCCCATGGCAGTGGAAATCAGCTGATGTAACAGTTCCCTGGTTTGAAGGGGAGTGGGTTGATGTCAGGAAATTTCTAGTGAGTTTCTAGCTTAAAAATTCACTTAACCTTTTTGCTCAACTAGGCCAAAATGTTCTTAACTTCAGGAGGGGGCATGGCTGGAAATGAACCCATAAGCATACATGTCAGTGGGGCGAGGAGGGGAAGGAGCTTATAACTGCTCTGGCAGAGAAGCCAGAAGAATTTATTTAGAATAATTTGCTACTGGTTCCTTTTGCAGATTTTTTTTCTATTGATTTTCTATTCTATTTAACACCACAGGTTCCCCTTGCTTTATCCTGTACATGCGTTCTTGGGAAATGGGGCATAACTCAAATTTGCGTAAAGGGAACCCACTTTACAGTGTAACAACTAGGGATACGTTCAAAGACTTCAACTGTACTGACCCCCAGACCCATTTCTACCACTTTTACAAGACAATTTTAGTACTCCCCAACAGGAGACAGTACACACAAGCACAGCACACAGTACAGGGTGGTGGTGAATGCTACTATAATGGGGACGGCAACTACAGAAACACATGCTGCAGACAACAAGCGAGGAGCACAGATTCACACAGGAGACTATATTTTGGTGCATGTCACTCCCACAAGGCACTGCACAAAGCAGCTGACTGAGGGCTTACACCACACGGATCGCATAACAGTGAATTTACCTTGCATATAATGACTTTTTGGTCTAAAAAGTGTCATCGCATAAAGGCAAATTTGCACATACAGAACCCACATAAAGCAAGGGAAACCTGTATATTAATCTATTAAAATAAATGGTTCATCCAAAAATATAAAACACAACTACTGTATTATCTGAATAAAGTGTAAGAGTAGCTTTCTAAATAACAATGAAGTATAAACTTTTATAACTCATCAAATACATCCCTATTCATTCAGGCCCTTCCGTTTTCTGTAAATGTTTATGAAAAAAATGGCATTTGGGGGCTCACATGAAAAGTTAGGCCAGTTTTTAAAGATTGAAAATAAACAAGATAACCTCCAGCTAATTTTGCCCATTAGCATTAAGCTGCTGCTCCCCTTAATATTACTCCCTAGGAAATGAAGCCCAAGCTTGCCTTGAATCTGACTGCTTTGGGTTTTGCCTACTAACATAGTTCTGTTTTATAGATTATTCATTTTTTTCTTGGCTTTATTTTCCAAATGAAGTCTGGAATTTTCCTGGACTGCTACAATCTTGAAATAGCTCTTTTAAAGGATTTAGTGCAGTTCAGGGACAAATACGTTTGTATTAAATATGTAATGGAGTCAGCTAAAATTGTGTTAACATTTCCTACAGGTCTTAGGCAATGTTCTTAAATAACTTCTCTGTACTTTTGACTAAGTTCTCATGACAGATCCCATCTGTACTCTTGGGAAGAATCAATGGGCAGATTCTCTGGATACCTAAGGGTGTTCTGTTGTACCTCAAGAAAGGCTTTCCCTTCATTTAAAAAGTGAATTCTAGGAAATATTTTAGTGTGCTTAAATCTGAATAAAATCATCCTGTTACAATAGAAAAGAGCAATAGAAAAGTGCTCATAAATGTGAAACAGATTATTCAAAATGGTGAGAATTTTTTATTGATTGCTTCAGTTTCCTAGTACTTAATAGGTTAGGTAGCTTCCTGCTTTTGCATGCACAGGGGAAATGGAATTTAAGGACTCTTCTTCCTGCATCAGTATAAAAGAGCATGACACTTACTCTCTTAGGGTGTTTTCCTATGTTTTCTGGGAGTGGGAGGAGGGGATGCTTTAATTTAATTTAATTAAAATGCCTGGAGTGTCTCATGTATCAGCATTCCTGTGCTGTGAAATGGTGGTGGAGACGTTTTATCTAAAGCTTGGGGCCAGTGTGAAGCACAGGGACTCTGATACATGAGATGTGGAGGCTGGCTGGAGCACAGTTATATAGCATGTCAGAGCAGCTTCCTAATTCATGTATAGGCACCCTTAAATTCTAGCAGATCAGTATTGTGGTATAAGGCACAACAAACATGATGGGATGCTTGAGCTGTTTCAGTTCTATGGTAGGCATTTTAGAGGGGTTAGGGTAGCTCTCAGAAGACTTTTTCCATTATTTTAGTACCCTGTCCATCCAACCATAGAAATGTTTTGATGAGACAAAGGACTAATTGTTTCTAACCCGATATTGGGTACTTTTTGCATACTTTGCAAATTATGTTTGCCAGTTGTTATATATTCATGGATTTTGTTCATATATATTTCTGTTAAGGCCTGAATGTCAACATTTACTTTCCATTGCTTGTGGCTTTTCTTTCAGGGCAAACATCATGATTTCTGGCACCACACTGGCTTGTGTACCAGTGTCCAACTTAAAATAAGTAAGTATTCTATTTTTAGCTGGTAGTCCATTCTGTGAAATATTGTCCTTTGCTCCTATGAGGAATTCCTCTGAGCTAATGACACTGGCTACATCTACACGTGAATTTAATGTGACACAATAAATTCTGGAGCAGTTTGTTATGGAGTTAACTGCTCCTGGGTGCAGTATTTACACATGCACCTGGGACAGGAGCACTTTGAGCTGGGGTGGAGCAGGCCAGGGCTGGCAGCAGGCTCAGGTTTTCAGCCCCAGGCTCTAGGTGGTGGCATCAGGCAACAGAGGGGCTGGCTAGGGCACAAGAATGCCTAAAGCATGGAGCCATGTGGCTAGGTGGCAGGCAGGGGTCTAGCTCCCTGCTGATGACACAATTTACACCCAACTGTCAGCAACTTCATGAGAGTTTCAGTGCAGTAAATGACTCCACCATAAGATAGTACTGTCCACAATGCGGGGACAGTACTATCTTACAGGAGAGTTAATTTCCTGCGCCATAATACTAGTGCACATGTAGATGGTGATGCTTTACTGTGCTGCTAATTAGTATACTCCACAATAAAGTGCACATGTAGGTGCACCTACTGTTTTCATCCTTTTTCTCTAGGGTTTGTACACTCTGTTTCTGCTTGAAAACTCTTACGAAGTGATGTAATCCACAAAAATTTTGCAATTTTTCCCAATGGCAATAATGTCCTGAATTGGATTTGCTGTAGTGAATGTAGTCTCATGTGCCCTTTCTGTGAAATCTGGTTTTGAGGTCTATGTGAATTTCTGCTTTCCATCTGTTTCAGGTGTAGAATTCTGGATTCCCTAGTGTCTACTGTGTCAGAGCACTGTTCATCCTGCATGTGCTTCAGTTTGGAATGGAAGATTTCCTTTGGTTGGTTAAATCTAAATGAATTGTTAAGGGATATTCTGGGTCTCCAGTAATCTGAATGTTTCCAAATCATGATCATAACCTCAACTCTTATTAAGGTCTCAGTTACCCTAACAAAATTTTAAGATTTATGTAAATCAGGCTTCTGCTTATCAAGTTTTCACCTTCTTTTGCCACTGCTTAAAAACTACGTTGCTCATAGGTTTCAATTTTACATGAAGTACTTGAACTAGATTGTTGCAGCTAGACTGTTCTCAATGGTGGCAGATGACAGTGACAAGGAACAAAAGTCTCAAGTTGCAGCAAGGGAAGTTTAGGTTAGTTATTAGGACAAATGTTCTCACTAGGAGGGTAGTAAAACACTGAAACAGGTTACCCAGAGAGGTGGTAGAATCTCCATCCTTGGAGGTTTTTAAGACCCAGATAGACAAAGCTTTGGCTGGGATGATCTAGCTGGGGAGGATCCTGCTTTGAGCAGGGTGTTGGACTAGATGACCTCCTGAGGTCCCTTCTAACCCTAGTTTTCTATAATTCACATTTCTTCAGTAGTTTCATATATGGCCTGTTCAGACTGAGTTAACTGAAAACTGTCAAAGAATCAAGGGCTTCAGAATGAGCTATTGATAGAAATAGCTACTTTTTTTTCTTTTTGACTATACTCATTATTTCTTGCGGATACAAGGTGAAATATCATTTAAACTCTCTCTAATTCTCCTGCATATTTCCAAGAGTTTTACCTCTGGCTGGGCTTATAACTACTGAAGTCTTCTGCCTGCAATATTTTTTAGATCATTTTATTCCTAGTATCGGTTTTGTTCAGTCAAGGATTCTGGTAAATGTCCAATTCAATCAGTGTCTGAGTTCTAATGAAACAGCACTGTCTAACATAAGTCTCTGAACAAAAGAACTGGTTCTGGATGGCTCTTGCAAGATGAAAATAAAGAGCAAAATTCTACAACTCTCCTTTACCCCATCCCTCCACTCTGTCAATTTATAAAGACCACCATGGAAGCATTAATTATTCAACATCAGCTACGGTGGACAGGACATTGCATGCATGTGTCTGATGTACATTTACCAAAACACCTGCTATAACCCCAACTCAGCCAAGGACAAAGGACACATGGGGGCCAAAGGAAATGCTTCAAGGTCACTCTCAAGGCAAACATTAAGTGTGGCATTGTCACCACTAATTGGGAAAAACCAGCCCAAGACAAGGCCACATGATGATACCTTGTGAGAGAAGGGACACTTTACTTTGAGAAAACCCATCTCTCCCTGGAGGCAGATAAACAGAAATGGAAGGAAAAGAAACAAGACTAAGAAATGTGCGGTTCAATCCTCTTTTTAACCACCACTTGTGGTGTCTGCCACAGAGTCCATGACTCTAGGATTGGCCTTCTTAGCCATCAATGAATTCATCTACAACCCTTTACTTGACCTATAGGAGTGATCATCCTGGACCGTGAGGGACTCCCGGCAACGATGATAAACAATTACAGCCCTTATGTTCCACCAAGTACAAAGGCTATGTGAAACTATGGGTACCAGCTATGCCTAGTATAGCAGTATGGAGGGTATGGCAGAAGCAGGAACCACCTTTGCAATAACCTGTAGAGATGTTTGCCACTAAGGGGAACACTTTTTCAAAGTGTGGCATAAAAGCTACTCCCATTTCATGCCTGGGAGCTTTAAGCAGTTCTGAGCCCCTGCGGTGTAATCCCTCTTGATGGGTAGTGACTTAGGCTAGGAACAGACATTGCATTTGTCCCTGGATAACTTGTGCCCTTGTTTGTCCCAGAACAGAAATGTTCCAAGAAGGTGTGTACACACATCACCCTTCTAACCAGGGTTTGGTGAGGAGCTGAAGGCATGGCCATTTTTCTTCAATGATGCAATCCTGAGATAACCCTTCAGATGCATTGTGTGATCTCCTGGGATAAACTGTTAGTACTTCTTGTCCTGTGAACCTTTTAAGGATTTATCATGGGACAGGCAAAATGGACAGATGAACTTGTACTTTGTACTGGGATAAAATGCCATATGCCAAAACAAATGGTATGCCTAAGTATCCAGTCCAAAACTCTGTACTTACACAATGTTAAATCAATTATGGCATCCAAAAATGTTCAGTCCTTTTGCCAAGTGTCTAGAGAACCAGCATTTACACCTGACAATGACATTTGTGATTCTTGCTGCCAGAGGTAAAAAAAACAAAGTGGTCCCAAGCTGTAGAGATTAACACTAACTACTTCCTTGAAGCATACCTGAGTTAATCCACCTGAGCAGTGCTTTCACAACTCTTTTAAAAGCATCTTGTACTGTTCTGACATAGAACCAGCCTCTATTTATCTACTGCTTGGGGTATCCAAGTTGTTTTGTTGATTCAGGGTGTGGACACACAAATGCTTGGAATCATTTCAAAAGGGGAATGTTTCAAGGGGACAGAATTTGGTATGTTCTAATTGTTATGTATGAACGAGCTGAGAACAATTCAGATGTAACAAAACTGGCTCCAGCTTTAAACCTGGATGAAGGAGTGTTAAACTCGGAGTCATTTTGCTACATTTGATTCATTCTCAACTTCTTCACACACAACAATTAGAATTGCTGCTTCCCTCTTGAAATGTTCCCCTTTTGAACAGGCTCCAAGTGGTGATGTGATTTTCATGGAAAGGGGTCTATATGTTCCTTTTAGCTT
Source organism: Gavialis gangeticus (assembly GCF_001723915.1). Classification (NCBI taxonomy): domain Eukaryota; kingdom Metazoa; phylum Chordata; order Crocodylia; family Gavialidae; genus Gavialis; species Gavialis gangeticus. The sequence goes on along the minus strand of NW_017729032.1, from coordinate 182,092,574 downwards.
TGTACAGTATCTTCTTTGCAGTTTAATTATAGATTGGACAGGCAAAGTGATTGATCTATGAAGTGCTCTTTATAGAAAATCGCTATTTGGTCATGCTACCAATGGATGCTTAATTTCAAGTACCTCAGTTTCAATCTCTATCTCTGACCTTCTCAGCTCTCTAAAATCCTGATCCCTGAAATATCAATTGTTATGTGATATAGGAATATGTCTACATCACATCACAATCAGAGAAACAGCATTAAACTAGTTGGCCAAACTACTGGTAACCAGCTAGCCATGGCAACATGGAACTAAATGTAGGCTTCAGAAGTTGGCCAAAAAGCTGTCTTAAAGGAGCCTGCATTCAGCTGCAAGCTACTGTAGTTAAACTGGTAGGAGTACCCATGCTGGTGACTTTTTTTAGTGCTAGCTTCTGAACTGCAGCACAGCCATGCCCTAAATCACTCAAACTGTTCTCCAATTTTCCTTCCTCTCTTCTCTCCTCATCCCACTCCCTTCAGTGTCCTTTCCCCACTGGCTATGTCTTCCCCTTTAGCTAAGCTTCCTTTACAGAATCCCACCGTTCACAAAATGCATGGGCTCCTTTACACGTGCGAGGAGCTTCTCTGATGCTCTATAATTCCAGCGTGTCGGAGCAGACTCAATTAATCAAGTCTTTTGGAGCATGGAAATTAACGCACTCCAGCAGCCTCTGGTGTCACATGTATCAGCGTCCCTGTACTGAAAAGTGGTGGTGGGTGATTCAAACTAAAGCTCGTTCAATAAGCTGTAGTTCAAAGTGCCCTGCTGGCATTTTTCAGCACGGGGACACTGATACATCTAACACTCTGAGCACTTCTAATTAGCATGGCTCTCAGAGCTGCACTAATTAAAGCACCCACCCATGCATCCCAGAGCACATGTATAACCCCCCCTATGGTGCTAGTCGGATGTTTGAAGCCATCATATGGCTTATTCTATATTTTCTATCCCTTTCCCTGGTTGTTGAATTATACTGCGAGCTCACTGGGGCAGAGACTATCTGTATGGTGTCTAGCGCACCAGCATTTATTCTTGCTTAAGCCTTTGCCTTACACACTATTTCTGGATCCATAGTTACTATACTTTCTTGGATACCACATGGCCCATATGTCCCCACACACCTTGTTTTGGGGAAGGCAGAATAATGGGAAAAAAAAGATTTTGAGAGTTATGGCCACATGGAGCAGGCATAGCACCTAATCTTTGGCTTGCTCACCCTCCCTTTGCTGCTCAGGTAAAAGCAAAATTTTTAGTCCTTTCACAGCTGAATTGGTTGCTTTTGTCTGAGCAGGAAAAGGAGGGTGAGTAAACTAAAGATTAGACTCTGTCCCTGCTGTAGCTACTGCTGCATACTGGACTCTGCCCCACCCTTCATGTGGTCACTGGGAGCAGTCATCTCATAGCATCTCTGTCCTTTCACTTCTGGCAGAAAAATGAGTTTCCTTGCCTAAGACATACACCCCAATTTTGGAGGCCTAATTTTTGGGAAAGGCATGTGTGGTTTCTGAGTAAATACAGTAGCTTTAACCTACATAGTTGTTTAGACAGTGATTTAATTTTGTTCTTAAACTGGTCCAGATCTGATTATACCCATCCAAGCAAATTATCTTGTATGCTTAGTTTGACAGTGATTCCGTACATGAAAAATTAGAATTGTAACATGTTAAATATGCTATGAAATATGAAGCAATTTTCCCAGGGTAGTTACAAACTTTGTAGTTATCTTCTCATGTGCAGGTGCTGAATAAGATATCTTCCATCTGTGGCCATTAATGAACTAGAAGAGCCTCAGTTCACTGAAGTCAGCCTGAGAATATCAGAAAAGATGGAACTAAATTTCAGTTATGCATTCCCTGTCTCTCTCAGGCATTTACCTTATTCACTTAAACTAAGATGACAGAAGCATCTGGATGCTATGAACCATATCTGATGTTTATGCAGTTTGAGGTCTCTACTCTTTTCTCACTCCACCTAAAACTATTTATACTAAACCACAATCAGATGCTATCCATTGTCAGAACAATAGGTACTTCAGAAAGACGTGTTTGGATGGTTAGAATTTAATTCTGAATCATCCTCTATT
>NW_017729032.1:182082326-182085467 GCF_001723915.1 Gavialis gangeticus | reverse complement strand
CTTTTCTCACTCCACCTAAAACTATTTATACTAAACCACAATCAGATGCTATCCATTGTCAGAACAATAGGTACTTCAGAAAGACGTGTTTGGATGGTTAGAATTTAATTCTGAATCATTCTCTATTAATATCTGAAAAGTGGCACTTCTGAGCCAGCACAGTTAAAGTATTTTTGTGAGTCAAACATTTTCTACGTTATGGGCAAAAAATTGTTATAGGTGTAACGCTGGGTGCGACACAACATGTGCCCTCACCTGAATAGTGGGATCCTGGGGTACCCAGTAGCCAGTAGCCCTGCCCAGCCCCCCTGGGAAGCTGCTGCAGTGCCCCCGAGCGGAGAGCCTCCCCTTACAATCAAGCACCCTCACAGACAATTCTCAAACTATTTACAAGATTTAATTATTTACAACATAACAAATAACCATTAAATAAACACATTGATATACCAACTAATAAACCCTCAGGAAATTATTTACACAGTCTCTCACTTGCACACAGTGTGCTGGGGATACTGTGTGCGCTGCCCCTGGCAGGGTGTCTCAGGGAGTGAAACTGTCTGTGTCCCTGCACGTGGTCTGTGGATGCTCCCTGGTGCTGGTGTTCATCTCTGTGCTCCTGGGGTCTCTGGGCATCAGGCAGCGGCTCCTCCTCTGCAGTCCCTGCAAAGACAGCCTTTCCCTGCCTTTCACCCCCTTCCCTGGCTCAGCAGGGAGCAGTATCTGAGCTGCAGGCTGTAGCAACTCTCCTGCCTCACAGCCTGGCAAATGCAGCCCCTCCTTGGGCTTTTCCTGCCCCTGGAGCCCCTCACCCCTCAGGGAAAACAGGGCAGACTCTGGCAGTCCCCTCCCCCACTCTGTTGTGCTCACCCAGCCGTTCACCAGGCTGCAGGCAGGTCTTTCCTGGGTTGGAGGCTCCACACAACCAGCCCCTCTCTGACCCTGCCTTCGCAGGCTCCTGGGCTGGAGAGAGGACCTGGATACTGTATCACTCCTGTGGCAGCCTTTTCTGCTGCTCCTTAGGGCACTCCTAGGGGCTTTCCGAGGAACTGCTGTGTTGAGACTCTGTCTCCGGTCTCCAGCCTGTCGCTCAGCCCCACTCTTTCTCTCTTGTTCCCTCCCGGGGGGAAACTGCTCCCCCCTTTTATCCAAGCCTCTCAGCCAATCCCAGCCCAAAGCCATTCCCGGGCTTTTGCTAACGGCTCTCTTTCAAAACTTTGCTGGGGTTACGTCACCCCTCCCACTTCCAACAGGGCTGCCTCCAAAAGAGCTTCACTTGCCCTCAGAGCCTACAGTGTCCCCGCTGGGACAAACTCGTTCTCTCTGCCAGGCAGCCCTCTCCATTCTTTCAGGTGGGTCCATTTTTTAAATGCTGCTACATAGGGTTATAGGATCATCACCTTGTGAGGTCCCTTCCAGACCTACTTTCTTATCTTATCCAGCCCCCTGCTCAAGGCAGGATCACCCCTGACTAAACCATCCCAGCCAAGATTCTATTTAACCTGCTCTTGAAAATTTCCAGGATGGATATTCTACAACTTCTTTAGGTAGCCTGTTCCAATCCTTGATCATGCTCATAGTCAGAGTAATGTCCTCATGTCCAGAGTCCTAATGTCCAGACTATTTTCTCTGTTGCGTCTTGAGTCCATTGCTTCTGGGCCTTGTAGTGATAACAGTTATAAATTTGGAGACACTCCCTATTTTAGAAGAGTTGAAAATTGGGAGATGGTCCCTCAATTAGGTAGTAGCTATTGGTTAGTTAGAGACAGAGGGTATTCAGAGGTTGTCTACTGTTCTACAATAATGCTTATTGTTTTGTTTTCTTTATTCACATATGCTCATGTTACTTTAACCCAGTGATCACTACATGGTGTCAGTGAACTTGAAAGAATTTGAGGACCAAAGTGAAAAAGAGGTTGGAAACTGAGAGCATGTGAAACAATACAGCCATATAGAAGGACAAGGGCAACTCTAAGTGATCTGCCTGCACAGTTATAGTCTCAGTAAACAGAAGCTTTTGTAACCTTTACTTGCCTTTCCACTATCAGGTAATACAGCAAAAAACTGGAAGGTATTCAGACAATGGTTTGAGTGATACTTAGCAGCCCCAGAAGCAGAAGAGAAAAATGACAAAATCAAATCCTTGGTCTTCTTGCATATTGTGGGGGGGAGGCTCTTGCTGTTTATAACACCGTTCCCTTTGAAAAAGGTCAAAATATGAAATTAAAATGCTGTCCAAATTTGTGGAGTACTGCATACCAAAAAAGAATAAGACTATTGAAAGATACAGATTTTTTATGTTCAACAAATAACAGAAGAAATATAGATTAATATGTTACTGAACTGAAGAGAGTAAGGAAAAATAGACCTTTGGGAACTTGACAGAATCCCTGATTAGAGATAGGACTATTTGTGACAGTGCAGACACTGCATTAGAAGAAAGGCCATTGTGTAAGGAGACTTCTCCCTAGAAAATAGCACTCAAATGTCCAGGGCACCAAAAATTGTGAAGGTCCAGGCTGCAAAGCTGAATGCAACACAAGGTATCATCCATGCAATTAGTATGAAAGAACAAGGCCAAAAACAGGCACGTCACAGTGTAGTTTTTTTCACTGGTAAGAAGCCACCTTACAGAGTAGAATTTTCTATTGGCAAAGAGACCAAAAGGAGGAGATAACAAAGAGGCTGGCATGCAATAAGTGTAGAAGGCAACATGGCTCCAAATTTGGTGCTATACTTGGAAAGCACTGTTTTAAATGTAACAAGAGGAACCGTTTGCCAGGTGCAGCAGATTTCAACTACAGAAAGCTTAAGTGTATTCAGTTGAAAGCATACCCAAAAATTTTTACAGACTTATGGTAGAATCAAGCAAAATCCATGAGAGAAGGACTGGATTTTGCCAGTGGAAGTGCAAGAAACACAGGATGGCCATCATGGCTCAGTCAAAAACAATTACACACCCCCAAAACACTACATCCAGCCACACCCTACTCCACACCACCCACAAACCCTACATTCCTCCCCACATGTACCCCCCGACACACGTGCGCAACTCTGGGGGAGCCCTGCTCACTGCTATATGCACATACCACACCACACACATGCACCCATACCCTGCCATGCACATCCCACACCTATTCCTAA
>NW_017729032.1:182075552-182077326 GCF_001723915.1 Gavialis gangeticus | reverse complement strand
CCCTGCTCACTGCTATATGCACACACCACACCACACACATGCACCCATACCCTGCCATGCACATCCCACACCTATTCTCCCCCTTCACCCACCCCACAAACCCCATATCCACCCACACACATACCCACACATCCCTAAAAAATTTCCCCCCCACAAACCTCTCATACTTACCTACCCACATCCACATGTACCCCCACACCCCACATACACACATATCCACACACCCACATCCCCCCACAAATCCCATATCCACCCACACATTGCCCCTGCTTTATTGTATGGGTATGCTTTGATCACAAGTTTTAAGATTTATTCTGCAACCATAAGGGCTAGAAACCTATGGGATCAGAAGGGACATCCTGGGCCATGGAGTCCAAGCCCCTGCTATTGCAAGAAGTGGCATATAATCTCGTTCATAAAGGGATCAAATTCCATCCTAAAAGAAGTTCAGTTTTGTTTACTTTCACTATTTTTACTGAAAGTCTGTTTCAGCTCAGGGCATGAAGATACATCTGAAGCCTTGTTTTCCATACACAAGCCCATTAAACTTACTGATTACTTTTTCAGCTTGATTCCATGTTTCAGTCTCTCCAAGGAATGTTTCACACTGAATGGAGAGATACTGTTTGAAGGAAAAATCCAAAAACACCACAGAAAGCACATAAGGATTCCAGACAACTCTTTATCTCTTCTTTAATTTACTCCATTACATTACTTTAATATCAAAAGCCAAGATTCTCAGATCAAAGATTACCAGGGTCTGGGGCTTTAATAAAAGATACCAGATAATTCAATAATAGCAAAAGTTGGCAACATTCAGGAAAACATTTACATCCCATCTGCCTCCTTTCACTAGTCATTTCAGATATTTATGTTTTAGCAAGTAGCCTGTATGGGCACGTCCACACATGCAAGCATGTGTGCCTGCAGCAGCTCAAATAGAAGTGGTGCAAATCTGAGCTGGGGCTTTTTGCCTCAGCACATGTGGTCGGACATGCACTATGTTGTGGAACAAATTGTGCCACTTGGGACAAAATAACCCTGCCTGGCTCCTCCCAGACCTGCAGCCAGGGGGAGCTAGAGCCCGGGGCCAGTACCTGGGCTGTCCCCAGCAATATAAAAGGCTTCCCTGTCCTGGCCCCAGTGGTACGTACAAAAAGCTACCCTGGCAAGTAACTCAGGGCTACTCATTCTCAGAAGCTTCTGAGGCCCAGCCAGACAGACTCCTGAAGCAGCCCTGAGAGTTCCCTGTATCCTCTACCCACTGCAGCAGTCTGGCAGTGGGGGCTGCTGCCTGCCTGTGACCTGCTGTGCACCTGCCAGACCCGGATGCGGACTGCACAGTCAGTAGAGGCATCTGCCCCTCTGGGCCAGCTGCCAGTGGGCTGTTGCTGCAGGGTTGGCCTCTGTGCAGCACTACTGCCATGTATGCCCCCTGCCCAGCCATCTGAGCAGCTATCACCCCAAAGATGTTGCTGGTGTGGTGGCCTGATTTGAACTGTCAAAGCATGTCCTCCTGGCCCCATTTGGCCACAGCCAGCTGGGTCCAAGGTGCAAGCTGTGTCCAAGGAGCCAGCTCTGAGTAGGCAGGATCCTGCCACTGACTTCCCTAGCAGGAATTCTGGTGTTCCTTATTGGAAAACTGTAAAATCCCTGATAAAAACATCTCAAAATCACTCTGTAAAATACCCCAAAATCCATGTTCCTCCATAATTAAAACAAAAGACCACTATAAAGAGAGAGAGAGACAGAGACAGTGATCAGTTGGGCAATG
>NW_017729032.1:182062313-182063747 GCF_001723915.1 Gavialis gangeticus | reverse complement strand
TAATTTCTACTCTGACATGGGCTATGTAACTTTGGTGACAGGTTAGCAACAAGGAGGCTTTCCCTGAACCTGTGCCAAGGCAGACAGCTGGGAGCCCTGTCCATGCCACCACTGCTTTCCCCGCCTGTCCCGACCCCCCAGGAGCTATGCAGAGGCTGGGCAGCTTTCAGGTGGGCCCATGCTTCGGCAGGGTGGGTGGGGAGTGGGAGGAGAGGAGAGAATGTTTTTTAGACCTAATTTTTAGGTCTAATTTTCTCCTTGCGCTGCACGTTTTCATCACGGGAAACAGTTTTTCGTTCCCACACGTGCCTCTTGCCCCATCTCAAAGGGGTTTGAGATGGGGCAAGAGGCACATATGCACTCATCTGGGATCGTGTCCTGACCGGTTTTTTCCCCCCAGGGTTTTGTTTGACCCCTGGGTCTAATTTTGCTCCCCTGCTGCAAATTTGCAGCACAGGGAATGTTTTTTTGTTCCCACACATGCCTCCTGCAGCATCTCAAAGGGGTTGAGATGCTGCAAGAGTCATGTACGGGCTCATCTGGACGCGTCCTATCAGCCTCTTACTACTGCCAGAAAGTGAAATTTTGTGTCATAACCAGGGATCCCGGTTTTCTCTGACTTAATAAAATGCCTAATTCCCTGGTTAAAAAAGTAACCCAAAATCCAGTTTTCTGTGATCAAAATGAAACAGCACTATCTATATCTATATATGGATTTTGGGTTACTTTTTTAAATCAGAAGATTGGGGATTTTTTTTTTTAATCAGAGAAAACCAGGATTCCTGCTCATAAGCTACATTTCTGATAGCAAACTGTTCCTATACAAGTCTGATGCTACTAATTTAAGGTTATACTATCGCTAGAATTTAAAAGAAAACAAGCTGGGCATTTGAGTAGGCTTTTATAAAATTAGTAGACTTGTTAATGTTATGAAAGGCAAGTGTAAATGGATTTATTTTTAAGTATGGTTTCAAAGTTTCCTCATGAAAAGCCTTCTTAAAAAGGACTACTATTAAGTCAGATCTCCTACTATTAAGTATTTGAAATATCTGCCCCATGTTGGAATTTGGATGACCATGTTAGTAATTCAACTCAAATGCCCTTATTAAATCCAAAGGCCAATAGCAGGTGTACAGTTACATTAAACGAAGTATATAAATTGCTATAGTAATACAAACTATACATTAAATAGCAGTATTACAATATTTATTAATGGCCACACCCACACAGTAAATACAGTTACAACCATTTGATCCGAATACATACAACTGGGTTGGCCCCATGGAGCTGAAAGGTTTTGCTTGCGCCCTGCCCCTATTATTGGCTGATTCCAGCCATTGGAAAGCTGTGCCAGAGCTCAGGAACTGTACTTGCACTGTCTATACTTCTCTCCTCTCCTCCCCTCCCACTCCCCACCCACCCTGCTGAAGCATG
>NW_017729032.1:182056842-182057313 GCF_001723915.1 Gavialis gangeticus | reverse complement strand
TCTCCTCTCCTCCCCTCCCACTCCCCACCCACCCTGCTGAAGCATGGGCCCACCTTGAAGCTGCCCAGCCTTGGCATAGCTCCTGGGGGGTTGGGGCGGGGAGGGAAAGTGGTGGTGGCAGGGACAGGGCTCCCAGCTGTCTGCCTTGGCACAGGTTCAGGGAAAGCCTCCTTGTTGCTGACCTGTCACCAAAATGACATAGGCCATGTCAGAGTAGAACCAGCTTGTTCTGGCCCACAGTTTGTTAAAGGTTGCTGACCACTGTTCTATATAATTAAGGCACAACCCAAAGTTGACTGATAGCATGACAATAACATAGTTTCAGTTCCCAAGTCTCTTCACAGATTATTCACACAACTCACTACTATCTGAATAAAGGAAAATCATTTTGTTACAAGAGGAGAAAAAAGGATTTTTTATAATGTAGTCCACTCATAGATTCATAGATTGTAAAGCTGGAAGGGACCTTGG
>NW_017729032.1:182055290-182056831 GCF_001723915.1 Gavialis gangeticus | reverse complement strand
GAACTGGATGCAGTATTCCAGCTGCGGTCTCACCAATGCCAAGTAGAGTGGCAGAATCACTTCTTTGGTTTTTCTGGTGATGCATCAATTGATGCATACCAGGGTATTGTTGGCCCAGCTGGCTACAGCATTGCACTGCCAGCTCACGTTCATACTGTGGTCAGTTATTACCCCCAGGTCCCTTTCATTCATAATGCTGGTCAGGTTGGCATTGAGAATCCTGTAGGTGTGCAGGGGATTGTTCGTCCTCCAGCGGAACACTTTACATTTCTTGATGCTGAACTTCATCTGGTTCCGGTCCACCCAACTTGCAAGCCTGTATCTGTCTAGATTTGCCTATATCTGCAGCCTATCTTCAAGTGTGACCACGCTTCCCCATAACTTGGTGTCATCCATGAACCTGGCCAGTAAGCTCTTCATCCCCACATCCAAATCATTGATGAAGATGTTGAATAGCACTGGACTAGGCACGAACCCCTGCAGGACACCACTGGCCACTTTCTGCCAAGATGACACAGATCCGTTCATGAGAACTCTCTGGGTCCTACCCCACAGCCAGTTTCACAGTTAAGCCCACGGTCTTCCAATTTTCTCACAAGAACATTGTGGGATACCATTTTGAAAGCTTTTTGGAAGTCAAGGTATATAATGTCAACCTCTTCTCTCTTATCCAGATGGTGAGTCACCTGATCATAAAAGGAGATGAGGCTGGTAAGACAAGACCTGCCCATGACAAAGCCATGCTGGCTGTCATTCAGAATCCTACCTACTACAGGCCTATTGCAAATAGACTCCTTAATTAATTTTTCCAGGATTTTCCCTGGGATAGAAGTTAGGCTAATTGGCCTATAGTTACCTGGGTCCTCCCTCCACCCCTTCTTGAAGATGGGCGCAACATTGGCCTTCTTCCAGCCCCTAGGGACCTCCCTGGAATGCCATGAATTTTGGAAGACCTTTGCCAGGGGTTCTGCAATGACTTTGGCCAGCTCCTTCAGCACTCTCAGATTAAGTTCATCCAGACCTGGTGACTTATAAATGTCCAATTTCTTTAATTGATCACACACTCACCTTACTAACACTCTTACCTAGCACCCTAAGTGTTCAGTATGGCCTAGGAAATATTAGGGAAGGGCACTTGGTGCCTGAAACTTGACTAACATCTCTCCTGATTATACAGTTGGCCCAGTAACAGATCTCAGCAAGAACCCCTTACTTCTAGAAAATATTCTCATTTGTAAACAGTACAGATTGTGCTGGCTACGCATGATTATTTTTAGGTGCTACAATGCTGTAGCAAAGCGCTATAGTAAGAGAGCACGCTGCTATGGTAAAGTAGCAGCAGCATCACAGTTTGTTCCCACTGATGCTACGTCACAGTAGCACATTGCTACGTTGATGTAGCATCTTGTGTAGATGCACCCACCCAGTAATAAAAGAAACCATCATATTCCTGGACATTTCCAGCCCAGTTTTACTGATCCTACTATTTTAGATAATTCTGTTTAGAGCTTCTCAAACAGTTGTGGGTGGAGGGCTGGGGG
>NW_017729032.1:182053261-182054829 GCF_001723915.1 Gavialis gangeticus | reverse complement strand
TCATTGTTTTATTCGGAGGGGAGGGGAAGAGAGAATGTTTTTGTGACTGAAAGCTTTACTATAGTTCATAGGTTCAGATGGTTATTCACAAACTTTTGTACAGCTACCAAATATTCTGGAAAATATTTGTGAATTCTTAAAGACCAGTTCACAAGTAGTTTCCTGTTTTAGAGGGAACTCAGAATAACAATCCTTTCTTATCAGAGAGGTGGCTCAGTTCTTATCTTGGTAATTTTTTGAACCAAAAGCCTGATGTCCAAATCCTGTGGTCCTGAGACTGATACCCTTTCCATGTTGACTAAAGCCTTATTCAGTTTTTTTCAGTAAAACTGTTCAAGAGTAAGGGGCTCCACAGTGTTAATATCTGGCCTTCAATTTTTTACCTTACTCAGGCAAACTTTCATGAACTTCATCCAAAACTATGTTTATTACTAGTTAAAACTAAAAGATTTTCTTCTTGTTAATATACTTGGTCATTGCTCTCGCATGAACGCCACATGCCCCTAGAGGCTGGGGGATCATGGCAGGCTCCCACAGGCAGCAGCAGTCCTGTCGGCAGTGGGAGTGTGGTGGACGCAAGCGGGGAGCTGCCGCAGGCAGCCACAGGGCTGGTGGTGGTGGGGAGCGCTGACCAGTGGTCAGCGGCCACCTGCAGACACTGCCGGTAGCATCGGCAGTGGCCAGCAGCGATCACAAACTGCTTGCAGACACTGCCGGTGGTGTCGGCAGCAAGAGGGGAGGAGGTGCCTTTTTGCAGGGGGTGCACCGGCACGCTCAGCACTGCAATGTGTAGGGGGTGCACCACCATGCTCACCCACATGCACCCCCTACACATTGCCAATGGCTCTGACTTCGGTTTCTTTTTTTTGGTTAAAATCCTAGGGTCAGGTCTTCATCTGGTATAAATCAGCATCAGTGAAAGGATATCAATTTAGCATTAACACGTCTCAAGCCCTTCCTTAATTGAGCAGCTTTTTTCTTGCTAATGGAAAAATCATCATAGTCAGAGCATACTGTGCAATTCCTTCCAATAACTCCTTAGATCAGGGTCAGGATTTGTATTTATCCTCTGTCAAATGCAGGGCAATCCCTGTCTCACACAGACTCCTCTATGTCTGAAGGTGGAAAGATATTAAAAGGTCTAAGTAATGGAACTGTTGATGCCGATAGCTAGCTGATTCTAGCGTTTCCTTTGTGGAGTTGAATCACCCAGAAAGAATCCTCACTTCCTTTTTTTACTATGGGAAAGGCCTAGAGAATTTCTGCTTTCTTCCATGAGCATGTTAATTATTATTCATAGTATTTTTGTAACAGATCAGCCAGCCAACAGATCAATTGCTTTATCTTGCTCTCTGTGTTAGCCACCAAATGTAAGGTGCTCTGTGGGTCATACTTTTACTTTCCCAAAATTTGAACATATGGGTTTGACTAGGGAGGGTGTTGATAACTCTGTTTCCTTGTGTATGGCTGCAGCTAGCTGCTAATAAGTAAATTGCATTAGAGCAGGTACATATATATTACGGAGGTAGATTGCTGTGTTAGTCTGAAGTCAGGCAGAAGGCAGGGTA
>NW_017729032.1:182043747-182048261 GCF_001723915.1 Gavialis gangeticus | reverse complement strand
CTTCCATGAGCATGTTAATTATTATTCATAGTATTTTTGTAACAGATCAGCCAGCCAACAGATCAATTGCTTTATCTTGCTCTCTGTGTTAGCCACCAAATGTAAGGTGCTCTGTGGGTCATACTTTTACTTTCCCAAAATTTGAACATATGGGTTTGACTAGGGAGGGTGTTGATAACTCTGTTTCCTTGTGTATGGCTGCAGCTAGCTGCTAATAAGTAAATTGCATTAGAGCAGGTACATATATATTACGGAGGTAGATTGCTGTGTTAGTCTGAAGTCAGGCAGAAGGCAGGGTAGTTCTATGCCTTAAAGATTAACTGAATCAGAGATGCATAAACTTTCATAAGCAGCAGTTTACTTCATCAGATGCTATGAAGAGACTACAGGAAGCAGAGCTTCTAAATTGAAATCAGTCATTAGAATACAAAAAGATAGGGAAGTGGGGGATGGGAGGGGAAGGAGGAGCTACTGCTGGGAGAGGCAAGATGGGTAGAAGAAATACAAAGCAATTGACCCATTGAAGGAAAAAGGGGTTATAAAAGCTAATTCAGGTAGTCGGATAAAAATCCATAGTCTTAGTTCAGTCCACACTTAACAGTCCAGGCTCTGAATGATTTCTTGTTCACAATTTTCAGTTCAAGTTGGCTTTTAAAGTTTCATTATCTAAAACCACCTACTCTAAGGTCAGCAGTGGAACATGAGGAAGGTTACAGTGTTCTGCCACAGGCTTGAGTGTCTTTCTGCAACTGATGTCAGATAGGTGTCTGTTTATTCTTACCTATAGGGATCATCATCTCTAAACCAACACTACAGATTTTTATGCCATTACCTGGCCAATTACCCACCTGTTTCTCCTGCACTCTTATTTGTTAGGCAGTACTATGCTCTTGAGATCAAAATGGCCATACCTCACCTTAGAGGACCACATGGTGCACTTCTTTCCACAGCTACCCGGTATGGAGTACGCTTAGGTCCTCCTTGGTGCCCCTCTTTGAGCTATTCTGGAGTGCATAATATCCTACAGAAATAATCAGCCCACAGGGCACAGGGAAATAATTTCTGTATTTAGGAGAGCCCAGTGGCTGGGACACTGAGCACCGGGCACCCCATTTGGCCACCCAAGCTGAAAAGGGATTGGACCTAGGTAGCGTGAGAGCTTTCTGTGCTGAAGATTTAAGCAGTCTCCCACTTGATAGGGGATGTTAACATCATTGCAGCCGTCGTCCAGGGACCATTCCTGGAATGGAGACGTCAGGAACAGTAAGTACCAGGCACACCTCATGGCCAAGGGTTGGCCCTTGTTGGTCTGAGAACTTTTAAAAAGACAGCAGGCTACCCTGGGGTCGGAGCTGCCAAAGGGCGATGCTTAAGTGTGCCCTTCAGTGTTGTTTTCTGGCCAGGGTAATGGACAGGGAGTGGGAATCCCCACCTTGGTCAGAGGCAGGAGAGCAGGAGGGAGTGAGGTGCTTTTGAATTTGGGGGCTTAGAAGGAGAGAAGTTTATTTTCTTTTGTAAATTAATATTTTATTGTTTCTATTGTAAGCTGCCTGGAGCCTTTTGGGGGGATGGGCAGCATATAAATCAAATTAATAAATAAACAGCATCTGACATCTGTTGGTGAGGTATTTAAAAGGTGAGTTCCTGGCCTGAGATTTCAAACATGCCTAAGGGAGTTGTGCATCCAGTTACTATTTGTTTTCCATGATAATTGGGCATCTACAACTGCTAGGATCCTTTAAAAAACCTAGCCTAAGATCTTCTGTACTGATTGCCTCCTTGCTGACTTCTGCACTCTTACACCAAGGACAGTATAAAAATAAACATTCAAAAATAGATTTTGAACTGTTGAAGGTAAGCAAAGGAAAATTTAGTCTGAAGACCAGGAAAGAAATCACCACTTCGAATTACATTGTGGAACAGTGTCTCAAGGGAACTAGTGGAAGTCCAATTGCCTGAGCAATATAACACTAAACTGGACAAAGCACTCAAAAATGATAAATGGCAGAGAAAACTTCTTACTGGCAGGAGGTAGAATAGATGACCTCATAGGTCTTTTCCATCGCTAGCCTGTGAGTTCATGATTTATTACTGCAGATGAATGTAACTCAGTATAACTTAATAATGTTTAGTATACTTGTTCCTATTTTCATATGGGCAGAACAGCAGATGCCCATAGTGTAGCTACATCATAAAGATTGCCTTTTGGTTGAGGAATTACATGGTCAGAGAAACTGAACATTCTGCATTTTTACTTAACCTTTCCCATTCAAAGAAATGTCAGCTTGTGATGATAGGATTACTGTATCAAAACACATTAAATTATTGCACCAGGTATTTTTCCTTAGAAACAAGACCGAAGAGATTGCAGGGAAAAGTTTCATAGGAAAGGAATGGCCTTAAAAGTAGAAGCTTACTTCTGGACAGTTATGGCTACAATAGAAACACTACCACATTACTACATGAATTTTAAATATGAAGACCCTGATTACACTTTACAATTGGAAAGCAATGGGCACATTTCCTCCAGCCTCATAAAACCTCTTTAACTGCATTCTGATTTTTTTATCCCTCCAGAACATTTTATAAAAATGCTACCAAATGGTTAAATCAAGGTATACATGTGTAGAATTCAGAAAACTGCTTTACCAAATATAGGGTACTGGTGAAAACCATTAGAGGAAAGGAAAAGAAAAAGACCAAGAAAATGAGGAAAAGAAGCACAAAAAGGAAAATGAAAGAATATAACTACTGCTGGAATTCCACTGTGACATCTGCTTCTGACAATGTCAGTAGAGTGCTTTCATCCAGGTCTTATACATTTCCTATGCTTCTGGGCTTTGCTAGTTGGTGCATGGGCCTGGGAAGGAATTCCACCTCTTTCTCCCCCCCCCCACTGCTATGTGTGCCAGGGAGGTTTTTTGTCCTGCATTGGGTGTTGGCCACAGCCAAAGCTGGGGATTTTACAGGGGTGTCCCAATACTTCTGCTGAGAAAAAAACCCAGAGGTTCCTGGCTAGACGGTCTTCCCCTCCCCTCATAGTCAGACTGATTGCCACATAAATTCAGGAAGGAATTGTACACCATAGTGAGATTGGTATGGACTGTGGGCATTTTTGCCTTCCTCTCTAGCATGGAGGGAGTGAGCAGGTGTGACCCTCTTCATTGGATCTTTCAAGCAGGTTTTAATATTGCAACAGCAAGACACTGACTGCCATTAGCTTCCTACTTTACCTGTGGCAGGTTAGGGTGCCATGCCTGTAGTTGTGTGACGAGGCTGATTGAGTAATTTTAGTAATAGGTTAGAAAAGGATTTGTATGGGATGGTTGGACAGAGATGATCCTGCCTGAGGCAAGGGGTTTGTCCTGAATGATTTCCAGAGGTCCCTTTCTTGAGGCTTATTTCTATGATTCTATATGGCTAAAAACAGACAGTCAAAAAGCCTGAGACTGAATTGATTCCATCTTTGCAGGTTAGTTTAAGCAGCATAGATTAAATTGAAACAGAAGTGAACAGACATTTACCTTTGATTCAGGAAATGCAGCCATATGCCTACAGTGGCTTAGGACAGAAGCTGGGGGCTGCTAGAGCACAGCTCTCTGGCACATAGCCACCATGGGCTGTTTGTTCACTTCCTCGTCCTGCTGTCCCTAAGGTCTCTGGGGTTTGTAGTCCAAAATCACAACAGCAGGACTCTGCAGGGTTGCTTCTCACTTCCTCTTCCTGCTTCCAGGTGCCTCTGGGATTTGTAATCCACAGTCTCACCCAGCACTAAGTTTGAGTAGGGGAAGGGAAGCTTAACTCCCCTCCCTAACCCCATACCTCAGCTGGGGTTTGCTTGGGGTGGAAGTTCCCCCCCAGGCAACTAGTATGTTACAACTAGTCCAACTAGTATGGTTACATTCTACTCATAAAGAACCAGTATCTTTACAGGGCCCATCTCTAATTCAAAGATCTAACTTAAATAAGGTAAACAGCAATGAAATGCTTGTCCAGCTTTCCAGAACTACATACATTATAGATTCTCTTCTCTGCAGACTGGGTTGCATCCCCAGCTGGGCTTGTCCCCCCCACACCCTCTTGTAAGCCAGCCCTCACTGCTCCAGCAAGGGAGCAGGGATGGGGGGCAGCCCTGCTCTCTGGAACAGACAGCCCAGCCCAGGGCTGGAAATCATGCTGGGGGACTGCAATTTAACTTGAATCAGGAAAGGGTCTGGGACAGAAGTTTCATAAAGCGGTTAGATCCAAATCAGTTAAATCAGTCAGGTGGTGGCCCTAGATTTTAGGAGGGCGAACTTCAACGAGCTAAGGAGGATAGTTGGAGAAGCGCTGAAGACTCAGAGGGGAGGGGAGCCGGGTGTCCAAGGGGAGTGGTCGCTCCTTAAGGAGACGATCCTCCAAGCCCAGAGGAAGGTAATCCCCAGGAGGGTCAAAGGGGGCAGGAGAGCATATAAGCCTCCATGGCTCACTAAAAACATCCGGGAATGTCTCCTTGCCAAAAAGGAGGCTTACTC
>NW_017729032.1:182039009-182043231 GCF_001723915.1 Gavialis gangeticus | reverse complement strand
TTCCAAGTGAGGTGGTGCAGGCTCCCACCCTGGGGGTTTTTAAGAGGAGGTTGGATGACCACCTTACTGGGGTCATTTGACCCCAGTGCTCTTCCTGCCATGGCAGGGGGTTGGACTAGATGATCTGCTCAGGTCCCTTCCGACCCTAGAAACTATGAAACTATGATACTACATTTAGCCAGGTTTATCTTAAACCAGTTTCAGCCATTTTGAAACTGGTTTATGTGCATTAAATTCATGTTCTGTTACAGGTTTAAACCAGATTTTGATCACTTAAACAGGTTTATGTATAACTCTTGTCCCTAGCCCTTGTGTGTAAGCATGCGTGTGCTTGTTAAAGCAAAGACTGACTGAGTTCTATGGTTTTGGGGTTTTTTTTCAATTAACATGTGTTCTTCAATTGATAAACTCTAAACTTAGAGTATGCACAGGATTGGAGGAGTGTGCTAAAGTAATGGGGAATTTGTGAGGAACAATACTGGGAGATCTATAGGTCAAAGGTACCAGTGCCACATTATCTCATTTCCATGAAGGGTTAACAGATGGAGACGTACTGAGGAAGTGTGTGAAGCAGGCAAAGAAGGGAAATGGTGCTGAAGCCTATTCAGATCAAGGGAGCCTTAAGAGCTTATGGGCCCAGTATGGTAGACTCAAACACAATAACCTGGTGCATATCCAGGTGAGGAAGCTCTACAAGGTTTGTATGAAAAGTCCTATTAGGATTGTTCCATGGGTGGATCTAGAATTTTGAAAAGGGGTGCAGATGGTAAACTGCATCATCACATATAAAACAACACATATTTTTCTCCAGTTAAAAATATGCTAGAAGTTTTACTATGGTGCCAGGTGCCTAAGACTGTATTATTCAGTTTAATATTGAAGCAAAAACAAATATAATTCCACTGGAATGAGTTAAAAACAATCGGCAGAGTTGTGAAATAGAAGCTTCATTACCAGGAGCAGCTAACAGACAGCAGAACTGCAGAACAAAGAATTGGTGGAGCATCAAGACCATTAAAAAGAAGAGAAGGCTGTTAACACTTATGTAATAAAGAGTTTAGAAGCAACTAGGTAAATTACAATGAGCCAGGAAGTCAATTGATTCCCTCAGCACTACCCAATTGGAAATGCTGCTACCACTGCCAGGCAGTTTGTTTTAAACTTGGGAGAAGGAACCAGCAACACACCTATAGGCTGGAGAATACCCTTCTTGTCAACATAGTGGCAGAAAGGGATCTTGGAGTCATTGTTGACTCCAGGTGAACATGAGCCACCAATGTGAGGAAGTGGTCAGTAAAGATAACCTCACCTTGTCGTGCATCTGCAGATACATCACAAGCAGGTCCAGGGAGGTGATCCTTCCCCTCTATGCAGCGTTGGTCAGGCCACAGTTGGAGTATTGCGTCCAGTTCTGGGTGCTGCACTTCAAGAGAGATGTGGGAATGTGGAACCATTGGGAGGGTCCAGAAGAGGCCACTTGTGTGGTCAAGGGGCAGCAGGGCAGGCCCTACGAAGAGAGGCTAAAGGTCCTGACCCTATTCAGCCTCCACAAGAGAAGGCTGAGAGGGGATCTGGTGGCTGTTTACAAACTCACTGGGGGGACCAGTGAGAATTGGGGGAGGCTCTGTTCCCCTGGGCACCACCTGGGGTTACTAGGAACAATGGCCACAAATTGTTAGAGAGAAGGTTCAGGCTGGACATCAGGAGATATCAGTTTACAGTCAGGGCTTCCAGGCTGTAGAATGGGCTTCCAAGTGAGATGGTACTCCCTCCTACCTTGGGGGTCTTCAAGAGGAGGCTGGACAGATATTTGGCTGGGATGATATGACCCCGGCACCCGTTTCTGCCCAGGGGGTTGGACTTGATGATCTGTTTAGGTCCCTTCTGACCCTAAGTACTATGATACTATGGAGCAGGAATCAAAGGGGGTGCAAGTGTCCCAGTGCACCTACCCTGGATCTGCCTCTGGCAATATTTTATATGATTTTAAGTTATTTATCCCTACTGGTAATGTGTGAAACCTCAGAAGGCTCAGGAAATCGAGAGGCCAAAACAAACACTGAAATTGCATATCTGTGAAGAGACTGGTTTTGAAAAGTTTGGCATTATAATCTTCAACCTGTGTTATTTCTGATCAACTTTCAGGCACAGACCAGACCTTATTAACAAATGAACAAAAGGAGACAATATTTTTATGCTACTGATTTAAGCTCCTGACCAATTGCCCGCTGCCACTTTTGTCCAACTAGTATGGTTACATTCTACTCATAAAGAACCAGTATCTTTACAGGGCCCATCTCTAATTCAAAGATCTAACTTAAATAAGGTAAACAGCAATGAAATGCTTGTCCAGCTTTCCAGAACTACATACATTATAGATTCTCTTCTAATACCAGCTCTAATATATTCTCTAATACCTTTTTTATTGCTTGGAAGGCAATGACTGACATACATCAGTACTTCCCAGGCTGCCTCTTACTTGTACCCAAAAGCAATATTTTCCTTCTGTGTTAATTAAAGCTGGTCTATGGCACTGGTACAAATACAAATTGCCTAAAACAGTCCATTCTAATAACTGGCTAACCCCATAAAAAAGTTGCTTTGGCCTCTAAATTCTTTCTGCACCATAAACTTATAATATAGCCTTAAGCTATCTGAGCTTTGCCTTCATAATGATCTGAAAATAGGTTGAACAGCCTACTTACCAAATATGCCTTGTATCACTACCTCATTCAGTAGCATTTAAAACATTTTAAACATGTTAAAGAATCAAGAATGCAAAAGTGATACCAGTGAAGATGCAGGGACAAAACATTGGCTTATATACTTTGAAGTAAATTTGAATATATCTTTTACTGTTAGCTGTTTAGGGCCATTTTCCTTTCTCCACTGAGCGCTTCTGACCCCCAAATTAACAGAAAGTTATACCTATGGGGGGAGGCAACATTCTTTTTTCTCTTTCCTACTAGATTGAGAAATTCACTTTTTTCATTAAAAAAATGATGTGTTCCCTCTTTTTTTCCCTCCCCTATTTGCTCTTTGTATGTTATTACTGGAATTAATACCGTAAACTGCTGAATACAACCTATTCCATCACTCTCCACCAGTCACCAACAGTCACAATTTCCACAGTGAGGGACATAATAAAATAAAGGCAAAAAAAATTCTCCTATCCCAAACCATGCCAGGAGTCTGTAGGCTTTGGTTCCTTGCAACCATGCTAAGATGTTTTACCAGTAACTATTATTTGCCAAGCATCAACTACTTGGAAAGCTCACTGAGCAAAATAACGTTGGTGGTGGTACAGGCCTACAGCTGAGAATATTGTCACTCCCATTTTCCCAGCTCTCCTATATTTCTCCATATCCAATGGCATCACAATATTAATCTTATCTTAAAGTTTTGTTCTGCAAAGCAATTTGAATATAGATTTCCCTCACTTTATGCAGGTTCTGCACATGCAGATTTGTTCTTATGTGATGAATCTTTTTTATACCAAAAATTCATTATATGCCAGGTAAATTCACTCTTATGCCACCAGTGTGGTAGAAGCCCACAGTCAGCTGCTTTGTGTGGTGCCCTGTGGGAGTGATGCACACCAAAATATAGTCTTCTGTGTGGATCTGTGCTCCTTGCTACTTGTCTGCAACACGTGTTTCTGTAGTTTACATCCCCATTATGGTAACATTCACCACCACTCTGTGCTTGTGTGTACTGTCTGCTGTTGGTGAGCAATGTTCCCTCTAAGGAGTAGCGGTCCATGAGCATGCTGCTTCGGTGCGGCATGGGACACTTACTGAAGGTAAGCTCCTCACTCCTTGCCGAGGACAGGCTGTGGGTCCTGGGGGCCTGGGGGCTTGGAGCCTGGGGATCGGGGGATTAGGGGCTGGGGGTTCAGGACTGGGGGCCAGAGGTTGGGGCCTGGGGGATGGGGTCCAGGGGATTGGGGACTAGGGACCTGGTGCAGGCTCCACCA
The DNA here is from genome assembly GCF_001723915.1 of Gavialis gangeticus. NCBI lineage: Eukaryota > Metazoa > Chordata > Crocodylia > Gavialidae > Gavialis > Gavialis gangeticus. The sequence continues at coordinate 182,039,255 of NW_017729032.1, read as the reverse complement.
GCTCTGGGGGACTGCTACGCTCCCCTGCATTGCTTTTGGGAGTGAAGAGGTACATGTTAGTTTTACCTCAATCCTGGGTAAGCTTTTTGAGAGAATTATTCTGGCGCATGTCCACGAGGGGCCAGCAGGGGAGATTATGCTTAGGGGCAACCAACACAGGTTCAATAGAGGCAGATCCTGTCAGACCAACCTGGTGGCCTTCTAAGACCAGGTCACCAAATCCTTAGATGCAGGGGTAGCAGTGGA
>NW_017729032.1:182035989-182038356 GCF_001723915.1 Gavialis gangeticus | reverse complement strand
CTCAGGTCCCTTCTGACCCTACTAACTATGAAACTATGAAACATGGCATCAGAGCAGAGGGGTGGAACAGTTCCCTGGAGCCAGCGGAGCCCACAGAGCAGTTCCCCGGAGCCGGTAGAGCCTCACTTGGGGCAGGCAGCAGCTCCTTCCTGAGGTGAGGCAAGGTAGGGATGGAGGCTGGGGCTGGCGCAGGCTCCACTGGCTCCAGAAAACTGCTCCATCAGCTCCGCTGGCTCCAGGAAAGTGCTTCACTCCGCGGCCCTGATGCCACATACCTCCTTGCTCCCTGAGGTGAAGTGGAGGAGTGGAGCATCTCCCTGGAAATGTTGGAGCCCGTGTCAGGCTCTCACCCCCGCCTCGGCCTCACCTCGGGGAGGAGTTTACCTTCTGCAAATGTCCCACGCCACAGCCCAGCTCCTCTCCCGGCAGGTGCACGGCCTGAAAAAGGTTGTGCGCAGCCAGACTTTTACTTGTGCGTGGCCATGCATGTGCACACCTTAGAGGGAACTTTGTTGTTGAGTACCAAAATTGTCTTGTAAAAGTGGTAGAAATGGGTCTGGGGGTCAGTACAGTTGAAGTCTTGGAACATATCCCTATTTGTTATATTGGAAAGTGAGTTCCCTTTACGTGAATTCAAGTTATGCGCCATGTTCCAGGAACTCATGTACAGCATAAAACGAATTAAACCTGTATTCATGATATGGATCCAATTCAAAGCACAGTAATTTTAATTAATCGCATTTGTCTCCTAACATATCCATGTGATTTTATATGGTCTTTGGGGGGGGGGAGGGGCGGGGCTTAAAGAAAAATAACTGCACAAAAATCTGTGGGGGACAGAACAGGACATAATAGACTATTGAAACCAGGATCAGGAAGGACAGTTGTACATGTTGGGTTTGAAAAAATACAGGATGGAAGTAAAACAGAGAAGTATGCTGTAGCAGATACTGATAAAAACTACAGCTAAAGTTAAAAGTAATCAGGGCTCATGGTAGAGGTGATATCTTTTATTAGACCAACTAGATTTTTGCAAAAAAAATTCTTTAATTGCAAGTTTTTGGGCAGAAACACGCTTCATCAGGAATCGGAGAAAAGATTGTGAAATTTCTCCTGGGGAGAAATGAAAGTTCATATTTCATAGAAGAGTTGAAGGTGTGGTAAAATCTCCTGTTTTTAACAGCTGAAGTTAAACTTTTCAAGGATGGATTTCTGAAAGTTGGCAGAAACATATTCCCAATTGAAGAGGTCATGGTCTGCTCAATTTCAGGGAAAGCAATTAAAATAAAATTACAAGTGATTGAAAACTGTTGCTATCAGGTTTCTCCTGAGACAATTAGTATGAGAGGAGAAAAATAAAAAATCCCAAATTCACCCCAAACTCAAGTAAATTAAATCAACATCCAAGAACTCTACAATACACATAAAGCTTCTTTAAAATCACATATATGTGATCCATTCATTTTCTTTGGTGCTGCTAAGGCCTGTGTAGTTCTGGATACCATGCTTAAAGAATGATATTAACAAATTAGAAAGAGTATCGCGAAGAGCAACATAAGTTATTAGACATCTGGGATTTACAAAAAAAGATAGAAAGTTGTGTAGGGGTAGACACTGAGGGACACACTAATGCAGGGGTGTCCAACCTTTTTGAATGTGGGGCCGGATCATGAACTTTTTATCACCCAGCGGGCTGGCAGGAGCGGGCACTTGCGTGGCCTGTCCAGTCCAGCCACACCTGGAGGTGTAGGGGTCAAGGGGCACTGCCTGACCCAGCCATGTCCTCCCTGCCACCTGGGCAGCCTTGAGGATGCTCCCACCCCTGCGTGCCTGGGCTCAGCAGCCAGGGGGACATGCGGGGACCCTACAGGGGGGTGCAGGACGTGCAGGGACACCCCCCTGTTCCCTCTCCCCTGGGGCAGCCCAAGCCCGACCGGCAGGGCTCCCTCCCCGGGGTCCATAACTCACCACCCCCAGTGTGATGTCTGCAGACGTGGGGGGGTACAGCACCAGCTTCCTGCCCCGCTAGCCACAGCCACAGCAGCAGTGGCAGCAGCATCTCCTGTGGGCCTGGCCGCAGCATCCCTCTGAGCCGACATCTGTACCCACCCGCCCGCTGCAACACGACCTGCTCCAGCCCGTGTGGCAGGCGGGGACAGGGTCAGCATGCAAATGAGGAAGGGAAGGGCGGGGCTAGGAAGGGACACCGTGAAATGAGGGGGAGGGTAGGAGCCACACTGCGTCAGCAATGTCAAGCTGACACAGTGCGTGTGGGAACCTCGTTCCTTCCCCAGCCCTTCAGCAACCATTAGGAAGCTGCTGAGGGGCTGGGGGAGGGACAAGGGGTGGGAACGAAAGTAAGCAGCG
>NW_017729032.1:182016471-182035819 GCF_001723915.1 Gavialis gangeticus | reverse complement strand
AGAAAACGGCTTGGCAGGCTGCATGGCGGCCCATGGGCTGTATGTTGGACAAGCCTGCTCTAATGGGTCCCCTGTATCCCATCTGCCCCCCCCCCACTTTCTGACTCCCTAGGCCCAGGAGGAGGGGCATTTGAGCGGACCTGAATCACCATCACTAGGGGGTCACTTGTTTTCTCTCAGCAGTTGTTTGGCTTTATTGACGCTCATTTTTGTGGGTGAGTTTTGGGGGAGGGTTGTTGAATCTTCTGATGTCACAGGCAATGTGATGGGGAGTGAGGGATTCTGGGTCCAACATGGTGGCCAAGATGGTGGTGGGGGGGTGGGATTTATGATGTCACAGACCATGTGAAGGGGCAGGACTTCCAAAAGGAATGCTTCTGGGGTGAGGGATGGGACTTCAGGTGCCAAAGTTCAGGGGTTAGGGGCGGCACTTCTAGTCCCAAAATGATAGCCAAGGTGGTGGCCAGCGGACAGGGCACCTGTCAGGGGATGGAGATTAACAGTTTGACAGGAGGTATACTCCATATACTAATAATGAACAAACTGAGTTTACTTAACCTGGAGAAGAGAAGATTGAAGGGGGATTTGATAACAGTATTCATATACCTGAAGAATGAATATATAGAGAATATCCCAAAGGGGCCAGGACAAGGAGCAACAATCTTAGTTTGCAGCAAGGGATACTTAGGTTGGATATTAAGAAGAACTTTCTCACTATGAGAGTTGTTAAGCATTGAAACTGAGAGCTTGTAGAATCTGCATCCTTGGAAGTTTTTAAGACCAGGTTAGACAAACATGTCTCAGGGATGCTCCCTGATAAATGGTTAGACTAGATGACCTCTCAAAATACCTTCTAGCCCTACTTTTCTATGATACCATGATCCTATAGGACAAAGATGTATGACAAAAAAGGACTTTAAATACAAATCCCACCCCCATATTTTTAAGAATGCCCTGTTCAGACAAAAAAACCTAGAAAATGTAACAGATATCGTTCCAGCAGCATGATAATTTAGCCATGTTACACCTACTTACCAGGCACTGTTTTTTCCAGATATAGCTTAATTTTGTTAAAACTGTACTTCTCTCCACGTGAGGATAAGGAGCCCATGTATGCATCTTCTGCCTCTTCACACATGTGCATTCAGCTCCTGCACAGAGGCTACTCACAGGCCTAGGCTGCACTTCTGCAAACAGTTATGAATGGGTGCAACTTTATGCACATGAACTGTCCTCAAAAATAAGAGCCCTCACCTTTTCTGTCAGGACACGCAGCTTGCCTCTGGATAACACCTACATCTATGACAGTTTCCCAAGAAGGGGAATAGAGGAGTGAGAGTAGAGCCAGGGTTGACTAGGTGAATTTGAGTGGTGGCATGGGCATATTCCACTTCTTTTAAGCAGCACTGACAGCCCTCACAAATTTGACTGCAAATCTTTTGATTCTTATTCTTTTTTGTTAATGTCTAAGTTCCTGGAACTGAGAATCTCAACTTTTCTTTAAAAAAAGCAAACTAATTTCTATTTTTTGTGGTTATGAAAAAAATGCAATCCACTCTTGACATGCCCCTGTCCTCAGAACTGGTGTCTGTCACAGGGACATGCAGGCAGCAGATTGTGGCTCTTCCCTGGGCCCCAGCCCCATGCTGTCACTGCCCCAAGATCCCAGCCCTGGCTCCAGACTTGACTCCAGCCCCACTCACCTATCCTACTCCCAGACACTGCTCTCAACCGCGGCCCCATCCCATCCATCCAGCTGAGTGTGCCCTGGCCCCAGCGGTCCATGGAGATCCCACCTGCCCACTCTGTCCAGTGCCCTTGGTGGTGGGTGTGGGGCAGATGGGCTAGGGTGTCCAGGCAGCAGGGCTAAATCCAGTGGCGGTGGCTATACTAGTGGCAGGGCTGCTGCTGGGAAGCAGAGCCTGGCCTCTGTGCTGCTCCAGCCCTGCTGCATGCCCAGGAGCAATGGGAGCAGCTGCACATGCTACAGCACAGGCTGCCTCCCATGTCTGGGGCAGGCAGGACCAAGGGATCTGCCACAGGCTGGATAAAATCCCTTGGAGGGCGAGATCTGGCACATGGGCTGCATTTTGCCCACACCTGCTTTAGAAGAACATCACAAAACCGTAATTCATCCTCTTTTCTTTTTGTCAGTTAGGTAACATTGTAAATACAATCTATGAGAGATGTGTAAGGCAGATGACCTAATGCTGCTTTGCCAACTTTAGATGTTTGTGCTCCTTAATTTTTTTGTAACCTTAAATATACTACATGGGGAGGCTGTGGAGAGGCAGGGGGAGGGCAAGAGGGTGGGAGTTGATGTGATAGAGTAGTTAGGATGTTTTGCTATGGCTTCAAAGATATGAATCTGAGCTCTGCTCCACACTTCTGCTGCAGCTGGCCCACAGCGGACAAACCCGTAACTGAACCTGCGCATTTGGGGTCATAGGTAGCTGGACAAGAAGATAACCACATCACTTCCTTGTGTGCTCTTCGATACAGAAACAGGCTTGTCTTACTGATTCTTGCTCAACTGACCATTAGCCTTGGAAAACCCAAAGGTTTAATTTATGTCACCTGCACAACATCAATGTTACATTAACATTGTTATTTGCATTGAATTAATTTTGAAAGTTATAAAAGCGTAAGTGTGAATGGTGCAATATTAGGTGTGCAAGAGAGGAATTGAAGCAGATTTATATAAGTGATATTTTCTTGGTGTAAGTGTGGCCAATAAAGTACTGTATTTCTCCAAGTGTTATACAGTGACTAAGCTTTCCAGTAATATGGAGTGTTTCTATCTTCACTTAAGAGTATTACCACATTTCTGAAGTTTCCAAGAGATTTTAAGTGACCACTGGAAATAAAAATCCTTTTCCACTTCTTTAATCATTTCCTAAATAAGATGACAAATGTTTCCTAGTTGCTTTCACTGTAGCTAATTTAGGAACATGACAAGTCCACTTTGTTCTTTGATTAGTTAACTACTAAGTATCAACTCTGACATTTAATCAGATAGTAGATACTAATCTGGTTAAGGCACTTTTTTTTGAAAAATAAAAATATTTTTTCTGATTTATTCCAACAGTACATTTTAAAGCTAAATGAATAAGGCTGCACTACATAATAATGCTTTATACTCAGCAGAGCATTATATTTTACATGAAGGCCCCTGACAGATGTTCACTTTAAGATATGATGAGATACAGCCTGCAAGCCCAGCAATCCTGTCTCTTGCCAGCCACACACGCATGGCAGGACACGCAATTTTGGCAGGATCAGGGGTTAGATCTCAATTGCACTTTACTTGCTGGGGGATCATGAACCTGGACTCCCCCTGCACCAGCAAGATTAAATCAGGGTTCCTACAATCAGCTAACTGTCAGTTGGGGCTGGTAGCCAAACCAGTCCCAGGCCCTAGCCAACAATCAGCTGTCAAACCCCAGCAGGGGGCCACAGGGAACCTGAAGTCCCCGTGCTTTGGGAGCTCTAAAACCAGCTGGGCAGCACACTGGGTTTGGACAGATCCCAGGGCACAGGGACCCCAGGATTGGGCTGCAACAGCCCAATGCCAAGCCCCCCATCCAGTGGCAGCTTTATAAACCCTATGTTTATGAACCCTTTATAAACCCAAATTCATGGTAGAAGTGGCGTGTGCTGCAGCTCCTTTAACGTTGCAGGTTCCCCTGTGCATCCCCCGCCAAACTGATTGGTGGAGGGGATCTGCTTGCAGCTCACTCCTGATTGGCAGGGAAGTGAAAACCATGGTTTTAAACATGGCACTGTTTTTGCCTCCTGCAACTGATTGGCTGAGGGGCCCCAGCAGCCCTGCCACTTGTTGCTGACTGGCAGGGAAGCAGAAATGGCACCATGTTTAAAACCATGGTTTTCACTTCCTTGCAGATTAGAAGCGAGCTGCAAGCAGGGCCCCTCCACCAATCAGCAGTGGGTGGGGGTAGGGGGGCGCATGGGATTAAAGGAGTGTCAGCGCATGCCACTTCCACTGTGAATTTGGTAGGGCCCTACCTATGTGTCAACTGGGTGGCATGCAGAGTTTTTAATCATTCCCAGGCATGGAAACTCTGGGATCTGGCTGCAACAGCTAATTCCCTGGTCCACCTGTGCCAGGACCTATACAAGTATGAGTGTTTCCCAGCAGGGCAGCAAACAGGGCCTTGAAAGGTCCTGGCCACATGTTCAATTTGAAGAGTGACATAAAAGAACCATATAGTAGTTAGACAAGGTTCTTTGGGTAAATGTGGTATCTTTTATTAGACCAACTAATAAATAACATCCCTCTATTGGAAAAAAAGTATCTATTAGACCAATTAAATAGTTGGAAAAAACTGTTCTTTGCAAGCTTGTGAGTTTGAACACCCTTCTTCAGTGTCTCCAGTGACTCTCCAGAATGCCTGAAGAAGGGTGTTTGTGCCTAGAAGCTTGCAAAGAACAATTTTTCCAACTGTTTGCATGGTCTAATAAAAGATATCACATTTACCCAAAGAACCTTATCTACCTATGTCCTTAGACCAACACGACTACAACCAACAACCCATTAAGTAGGTATACAGTATATGTGGAATAACTTTGTGGCTTGTTTACTCTATAATCGTGTCTTACATGTGGAACATGTGGCTGGGTTGCGATTTAAGGCATAATTAACCTGTTAATTTTGTCTTAAATGTAATGTAGAGCAGGGCTTTTTGACTCAATCTAGAACTGGTTGCATGTAGGTGGACTCATGCAGCCACTTGGAACTCTACTGGCTTTTGTCCAAGAGATCAGAGGGTAGGAGATACATCCATCGGAAGATTTAGGATTCTGAAAATAGGGGTGTTGATGGTATGGCGCATCAACCCATAAAACACAACACATATTTTTATGCAGTTGAAAATAAACTAGAAACTGTATTAATATCCAAGGGAGCCAAAACAAATATAAGTATTGCAGTGTTCACTAATATGCTAGATTATATGTGAAGTTTAAAAAACACGCAATACAGTAGGCAAAAAATAGCCAAAATAATGAAAAGATATTGTGATTTGTACTATAGTCATTAAAGGGAAATGCACATCTTTTATTCTGATTAATAAAACAAAATCTATCCTTCTTGAGTGTCTTGCCAGTGCCTCCAATACTTCACTGGCAGTCACCTGAGTTAATACTACCACACTTGAGTTAAGGTTTTTAGCTAGAGTTAAAAGCAGTCTGGGGGGATGTGAGGTAAAAGAGAGACATCACCAAGAATGGCTAACAGACAGAAAGACAGCAGAAGAAAGGATAGTTTGAACAGAGGAATATAAAAACCATTAAAAAAGAGAGTCATAAACACCTGTGGAGTGGGGAGAGATTAGAAGGAATCAGGGAGAGGATGAGCCACCAAGTCAATTGTCTCCCTCAGTACTGCCTGAATAGAAATGTCACTGCCCTTCCCAGAGTTGGTTTTAAATTTTGGGTGGATCAGAAATTAAAGGGGAATGCACCTGCACCATTGTACCCCACTGGATCTGTGTTTCAAGTTATTTTAGGATCACCCATAAATTATTTGATGATGAATACTATAAAAACACCACTAACTAATTGAAAGGGTGAGTTCTCCGAGTAAGAAGTTGTTAAGCCTCATTTTATGGCCAGAGATATTTTTTATTTAACTATGAAGAAACAATTTTCTTTTTGAAAACTAGACTGAATGTTGTCCTCTTCAATGTTTAGAGAAAATTTAGTGCCAGAACTTACATCAGAGGCATCTGCTTGAATTAGGAAACTTTTGGTAAATTTTAGATGAGCTAGTACAACCTTGATATACAAAGACATGTCACACTTTTAAAAATCAATGTAGATTGGTTGGCCTGTTAGAATTGTATGGTTATTATTATTTTTTGTTTATAATTTAGATGGGACAGTCTCTTGCCTTAGGGTAGCATGATTGCACACCTATCACAGAAAACAATCACAGAACTTGGAGTACATTCATTTAATATAGCTTTTTATTAGACACTGTAAAAGCCTTCTATTTCACTAGTCTACCTGTAGCTAAACTAATAGTCTGCTCCTATCTTGTGCCATATTTCCAGCAGAATATGAACACTGAATATGGCTGAGACATATACGGTCAGAGATGAAAAACTCATACAAAATCTTTACTAAACTAGAGTCAGGTTACTAGTATTATCAGTGGGGGGAAAACACTTTTGAGAGTGGATAGTGGAAAATAAAACCCAGCAATATGAATTAACTTTAAACCTAACAAAAATGAAATATTGGACACATGGAAAACACAAACACGGGTTGTCCTGAAGGTTCAGATTCCTGAGCTGTAAAATGTGCTATTTTTGGACCAAATCCTGATCAGTTGCAGACCATTGTCCCAGTTCTGAACTGTGGCCAAACAAATCTCAGCTCAACTTAAGGGTAGTGACTGAAGTTTTGTGTCTCCAGATTCTAGAGTGTCTCTTTGAGGCCAGCTGAATTTTAAAGCAGGCAATCATCCCAGCCCCAAGCATAAACTAGAACAGTTCATTCTGGGCTGTAATGGTCTCCAAGGGACCATTTGAGTGACTGAGAACAGGCTGAGGGCAGAGGCATTCCAACCATACTCTTTCCTATGTGTGAAGAAATTAATTAAACTTTTTCTCATGAACATCCATGTGAAGCCCCATGGTTTTAACTTCCTTCAGAAGCTAAATAATGCTGTATTGGCATCAAGGGATCGATCACCCTGTGGCACACGTGCCTAAGGGCAGTCTCTGTGTGTGACATGCAGCAGAAAGAGAAGGAAGCAGACAGCACAACTGCAGATAGGGCAGGGAAAAGAAAGCCAAGCACCAGAAGGGGCAGGGAGCACAACACAAGGAGCAGAAAGCAGAGCAGCAGACTGACCAGGAGAAGGGGATCATAGTGTTTCTCAGGGAGGGTGCAGGGCTTAATTTGTGGCATGCCTGGCAGAAAGGTTGGTCTACATGTTTGTCTTAAGACCTTTGCTAATTAACTAAATCTAAATAACATCCCTCTGTTGCAAAAATGATGATATCTAGTCATGGTGCTTTAATCATTTTATTTCTTTTTAAAAATATTGTGTCTCTCTTTCTTACTGGAATGTAGAAAGAACTATAGCTCCAAAGGAAAAAATACTGTTGTGTACCAGATTCAGTTGCGGTGCCTTTTATAGCCTGTGAGCTGGCTACCCATAATACAGCCTATAAAATGTTCATTGGCAGCAATTCATGTTCATTGTTTTTATAAGCTTTCTCAGATATATGGTGTCCAATTTTAAGCCATAAAACCAAGATTTCTTAGTGTACACACAGCTGCAGTACTCTTTCAGCATATTCTATCTATGACAAACATCTGCTAATGGGGTTCACAATGCAATTTTAGATTTTCTGATAAGAACCATATAAAAGCTGAATTCTATATGTTATCTGTAAACATTCCAATAATTCTTTACATTTATTAAAATGAATTTGTTCCAAAGATTAATCTGCTATTAAAACATAATATATATAGTGGTATTTACTAGTATGGTGTTTCTCCAGAACCGTTGGTAATAGTGAAAGATATGTATGTCATGCCATTTTTAGGGCAACTTATTTTTAAGGGTAAGAATTCTAGGACAGACTCTTAACTTATATTACACTTTAATTATATAATCTTTTAATTTTTCTTACTTACATTGGTCATCTGTGAAGCTATCAGAATTCCTATCTGGGTCACTATTGGGAAAGATTACTGGGAAAATTAAGAGGCTTGACTATTCCGGGCTCTGGAAGTGGTTTACAAAATATTTGTCCTGGCTCCTCGTTCTCTGATTCCGTTCAGCGCCCTCTTTCCTTTTGTCTGTGCAGCAAAGGTTTTCCATGCAGGAATTATTACATGTCCAAGAAACATTATCAGCCAATCATACTCCAAGCTGAGTTCCATAGCTTCTTTTGAGAGCCAAATACAGTCTCATGAGAGCATGAGGAGTTGTTTTTTCTAGCTCTTGTAATGCACTTTCAGCACATTTTTTTTCTTAAAAAAATCCAAAACTTTTTAACATTTCTTTTGATTTCCACTTTGAAACAGTGAAAGTATATTTCAAATAAGCGAGTCTTTTGTAAGGTTATATTAGAAAGAAATCCTGGTGAATGTAGTAATTGAAGTGAGGCCCATCACAATACGGCTAATTTTCGTGTTTCTGATGTTCCGATTTATGATCCCATCCTGTTGCTGATCATTCTCTTTCCAGCGTGTGAAATGTTTCATCTCTCTTCCTCTCTCTGCATGACTTTTTGTAGTGCCTACTGTGTAGTATTTAAGCAATTTTTAGCATCAACAATAATATTAATGTAATACAGCAGTAGAATGTTAATAGTCCTCTTTCAAGTATCGCAAACCTTTTTTATAAATATTAAGATGCAAAACATCCACATGTAGCAGCATAGTTTAGCTGCTGTAATTTCTGTTCACGGATGGAAAAATGGAGATGCAGCACTGTTAAATCATTTTCCTAAGAATCAATGTTGTAGACCAAGTCAGCAGGAGAATCAGGACTAGAAGTCTGGGATAATATAGGGAGGACTGGTAGCAGTCGGTATTATCAGGGTTGATTGACACTTCCCAAAGACCCTGTAAGCAGCTGCTAGGAACTTTGCCAAATAAAAAATGTGTTAATCTAAATTTTGTATGTTGGGTGTTTCAGCCAAAATGGGTCAGCCATTTTTAAGAATGAAGCTAGGGGAAAATATACTGTTTTGACCCACGCAATTCTTGAAACCTTATTTTCAAGTGCAGTAGGGTCCCCATGGTTTGGACTGGAGACTTGAAATCTGGCAGAGGGTAGTCTTGTCATCAGAGATGTACCCGTTAGAGCATAACAGCTCAAATCTTCAAAGGCTCCACCTCACTAAGCATGATCCAGCCCCTCACTACTTACGCTGAACAGATTGCACATGTACCATTCCCACACACTGCCTGAGCATGCTGCATCCCAGCAAAGTCGGGGCTTTCCTTGTAATAGTTGCACTAAGTCAAGGACTAGGGACACAAATTACATGTAAGCCCATATAAGTGATCAGAAACTGATCTAAACCTAGGAGTTCAGTGCACATAGACCAGTTTCAAAATGGCTGAACCTGGTTTAAAGTAGATCTGGATGGATGTAGTATCAGATTTAATCAGTTTAGGTTAGACCAGTCTATTGAACTTCCATCCCAGATTTCCTCCCGACTCAAGTTACTTTGCAGTCTCCCAGCTACCCAGGTTGCTGTGTGGTCCCCTGCTAATCCCCCCTCATAGGGCAGGTGGGCTAGCATCTGCCAGTGCCCCTCTGCTCCTGGCAAGCTGGGTTGTTACAGATCCCTGGCAGCAAGGCCTTTGCTCCCCAGCTTGCATCCTGCCTGCACCTGTCCATCCTTCCGGACAGTGGGGGGGAGGGTGGAAGTGGGGGAACAGAGTCTCCCTGCCCCAGCCCCAGTCCCAGAGCAGGGGTGCCTGTGGGGGCAGGTTTTCCTTGCTTTGGCCTGGGCAATCCCTGACTCTGGGTCTTCCAGCTGCAGAGAGACTTGCTTTGAGGGTAACCTCCCCCAACTCATGGCCAGGCTGGCTGCTCAGCTCTTCCCCCTGCGAGTCTCTGTTGTAATACCATGTAGTTGGATTTATGCTTTTTCATTTTGCTTTTTTTTTAAACCCTATAAAATGACACTTGCTTGCACACATGGAAAGCTTAAAGGAGCAGCAGTTGCAACATCAAGTACTTGAAAGGTAGAACAATTAGAATTAAAATTATGTATAAAACTTTGCTTTAGCTCCCTTTCATGTATGCATTATTAAGCAGTTTTGAATTATGTAAACACCTACTGTTTTTTTTCCCTGAACCTCTACCACATTCAGTGCACAGGCTATAAGCCAGTGATTCTTAATGAGGGTGCTGCAGCACCCTGGAGTGATGTGAGATACTTTGAAGGGTTGCATCAGATGCTGCACTATACTGACAGTATTACATACCCATGATTCACAAGACAAACCCAGAGATTACAAATAGCAATCCATACTGTCAAAAGCATTTTGGTCTTTTTGTGTTCTTTACAACCAACACATTGCTCTATTATCTTTCCATAGTAAAGAAACAGAATGAAATCTAAGATGTGGCATTTTCTGAGGGGTGCTTTGAGTGTAATGAGGGGTGCCCTGAGTCTAAAAAGTTTGAGAACCACTGATGTAAACTCCCAAAGAATGCATAAAGGTTGTGCACTAAAGAAGGCTGATGTTTGAAGACTCTTCTCCCCCTCTCACTTCATCTGCCTCATTTGTTGCAGAAGCTGAAAGGTATGTAGTTAATGAGGTAGGGGTTCCAGGTAGACACAGGAAGGTCTCAAGGTTCAGATATCTGAATGCTGCCCTGAGGCCACTTAAAACAAATGTGTTACTAGTGGTCCTGAATATCATGTACCACAATTTGGAGTGCTTCGTTTGAGATGTCATGTACTAACTGGAAGAAATGCTGAGCACTCATGGCTGTAACTGAAGTCAGGGAAGGGCTATTCTTGAACATGTAGAATGATAGATATATAGATAAACATTAATTGATTTATCTTTGCAAACTCCCTATGAGGTGAATAGGTGCTGTTATAGACAGAGAAATTAAAGTCAAAAGTATTCACTAATTTGGAATGCCCAACTTGAGATACTTACAACTTGATTTTACAGAATAGTTAAATATTATAAGTGTGTGTGTTCTTTTATAAATATACATACATGCACACACATACATGTATAATGCTTAAGTATTCTGTACCATCAATGCTGCCTATGAAAGATCCTCTGAATTCAGTGGGAAGACAGGTGCACCAATGTTAGCATCCTCCTGCAAGGAAATATCACGCAGTACTAAGGCGATGGTCATCTGACATCAACTTTGTTGGGTTGGCCATGACATCTAGATGTATGACTCAATTCCCAAAGCAAGTTTTATTCTCCCAGTTCAGTCAAGGCGTATGCTCAAGAGAAGGGCAGAGAAAATGCTTCAGGTACATCCTCAGGGCCAACTTTAAAAAATGCAACATCAATGTCAACTTGTGAGAAACTATTGCCCAGGACTGCCCCAAATGAAGGAAGAGTCTGCTGCCAGGATCTTAGTACTTTGAAACCTCATGACAATAACAGGAGATGGAAAAGCAGGAGTAGCAGAAACAGTGTGTCATGGATCAAATCAAGAATCCAAAGCCATCCACCTCACACAGAAACATGTCTGAGCTACAGTAGTCTGTCAATCCTGCATAGGACTCATCCGCTGTCCTTGGACACACAGGTAAGATAATCATGGACGACAATCATCCTCAACTGCAAGGGATGCCGAAGAAAGACTCGGTGGTGTTCATACATTTATATACATACATTTATATATGTGTGCGTACACATATACACCACTTAAAGTGTGAATAGATTTTCAATGAGCAGATTTTAACAGCAAGACAATTGCTCTGCTGAGAAAATGTTATTTTTCTTGTGCGCCAGTGTTTTCAGATCATTTCATCAGCCCCAGTAAAAAAACCATTCTATTACATCCATTCTTGTGTTCTAACTCAAAAAAAATTCTGTTGCATCCAATTGAGCTCTAGTCTAGAACACAATTACACACACACACACACAAATATATATATATAAATATAATTGTGTTCTGGAAAGAAAAGCATATTATCCTATGCTCTTCATCAGAGGATAGAAAAGCTGAGTACTAGACTACTTTTTTACTGTGGTTGATGAAATGGTCTGAAAATACTGACACACAAGAAAAATAACATTTTCTCAGCAGAGCAATTGTCCTGCTGTTAAAATCCTCAGTGAAAAATCTCTTCACACTTTAAGTATGCATGTATAAGTAATTTATAAATTAATTATTCCATATGTAGTTAACAATGTCTACCAGGTCAAGATGTCACTTACTACACTAAGTTATAACCTTAATACCTAATCAACTCTTTCACAGTGTGTTTGTAATCATCTAGCAGTGGGCACCAACCTTTCGGATAAGTGCCACAAATTAGTTCCACACCTCCTGAAGTGCCACTTTGATACCTTTCACTTACCTGATCTGCTGCTCAGCTTTCTGCTTCCTGAATTGTGCTCTTTGTCTGATCTGATGCTCTGATTTCTGCTCCTGGCCCTATCTGCCACTGAGCTGACTGCCCACTCCACAATCAGCTGCATGCTATGCACAGAGGCTCTCCAAGCCACTTGTGGCACCTGTGCTGCTTGTTGGCTACCCCTGAACTAGAACATGTTGCAAATGTCTGTTACAGCATCTATTACTTGCTCCTTTATTAACATCATAAAATAGATCCAAGTATACCCCATTAGACCTTCAAAGAAGTCCTGGCATTAAAACAGGCACCAAAAGGAAATGTATGTTATCAGGCACTTCTGCAAAAGATTTTGAGAAGTGTTGAATACTTTTTGGGTCCAATTACATCAATGAAGTTGCATGTCTAGGACACCCTTAGTTTTCCAAAACTACCTCTGCATCACCACAATCATTACATATCAGCTCTTTGAAAGTCACTGGGTAGTACCAACAGCAGCAGACTCTATCCAAATAGTTTACAAGTCTCCTTGTCGCATATTAATATGCCCCATAACGGCATAGATTGAGTTTTTTTCACTATGATACTGTAGATGACCTTTAGTGGATGAAAAATCTGCCTTTGCTACTCCCATAAACCCTTGAATATAAAAGAAGTGGCCAAGATTTTCAAAACAATTAATGATTTTGATTGTTTTAATTCTCGGGTGAGACACCTGAAACAGGCTTAATTTTTCAGAAAGGTGGACTATTCCACTTCTGAAAATTAGACTCTTTTAAGGTATTTTCAGTTGGACATCCAGAAACTAAGATGCTTGAAATCTTAGCCAGGTGCTCCAGTTAATAAAGCTAATAAAGAAAGCTATTTGGCAGCCATGAGTACTACTAAATGCCAGGTGATTTCTAGCTAATGGAAGGCAAAACTATCATAGTCAAAATTAAAATAGAACAGAATATATTTCAGTCCACACGTTCTTTGGTGTTCTTTTGAATTTAAAGCAAATGTTAGCAGTGTTATGGTGATATCACATTTTTGCTGGCTTCAGCATTGTCTAAACATTTTCGTATCAGACGTATTGAATTTATAGGTCTCCTTATACAACATTTGTATGGTAGAACTGATTTGGGAATGAACTTCTAGAGGTCATTGTTTGGTTTCCTATTAGTTTATTTATAAAGCATTATTACAGCAGGAAATTCCATTTGGCATTGACAATTTGAACAAAACTAATTTACTTTGTAAAGGCAATATTATAGTGTGCTTACACTTTCATTTACTTGTAAAATTAGCTCCATTTGTTTCCATTGGGCTACATGGCTGATTACTGTTTATTACTACAAAAAGAGTTAAATAATTTAGCTCTTATTTTCATGAACTACTGTTTTAAAATAGATAATACAGGCAATTACTGTTCAGTTGAACAAGAAGTAAATTATATTTTAGTTGCATTAAAACAGAAATTAATTAGGGCTTGACATGACTGCATTTCAGCTATGCCACTAATCTGCTGTGTGGGATTAGGAAAATCAGTAACCTCTCTGTGCTTCAGTTTTTCCATCTCCAAAACAGGGAGAATGACACTCACCTGCATGTGGAAAGAACTTTAAAATCCTCAAAGGGAAAAGCCCTGCAAGTGAGCAAAAGACATTGTAATTATTTAAATTCCAGGATATACAAAGGGCCATGTTCTGTAGTTGTTTCCTATCACAATTCTCAGAGAGCTCTGTCAGTGGAATGCCTGTTGGATATGTTTCTTAGGATGTTTCTTAGGATGCTTCCCCTGTGTGATGAATATAACTTATCAGCGGGATCACTCACATAAGGCCTACTCATATGAATAACTGTTTACAGGATAAAGTAATTAATTTGGAATTCCACCAACACATTCCCCTAATGTCTTCCCATGGTACATCTATGGTAATTCTGTGTGACCTGTTAGAGCACAGACTAACTGTGCTTCTGTTGGTTCTGTTCCAAACATTGACATAGTTCAGTAAACCTAAAATAATTGTTAGTCTAACTCACAATGAAATACTTCCTTTGACCTTAGGGGAGTTGGATTTGGCCCTTAACCTAGAGATAAATGAGACAAAGTTACTGTCTGATCTTCTGTCATCCTCTGCACACACTCCCTTTCAACTTCAGTGAGTGAAGTGCTTAGAAAAACTGTAGAAATTGCTGTGGAAAGGAGAAAGGTTGAAATCTAAACTAATTTTCACCTCTTAAAAAGTTATAGAAGAAGGAATATATATGTATATCAATACCAGGAGCAACACCTATCTATTTATAAGGGTCTGATCAACTCAAGTCAGACTCAATTGCTTCAATATGCTTTGAATCAGATCCTCATTGCTTTGTATCTTTTAGTACAGTACATTTGTTTATACAGAACAACCCAATTAAAGCCTTCTCTGTGACTCACTGAAAAGTAAACATGCTTTTTAATGTCTTTATGGTTTCAGTGGATGCAATCTAATACCAGTAGAACTAAACAGGCAGTTACCTAAATCAGTAATGCACTGTGCGCGACTGCTATGTTAATGAAGGAATACCAGCTAAATATCATTAGCAAGAAAGGAATCCTTTGTAATAGCTCTGTGTAAAAGGAATGTCTGTTCAAAGATCATTTAACTTGAAGTATGAATTGATTTGTGGAACCTTGCTCTTTATTAGCTACATAATTTAAATACTGAGATTCTGACTTTCTTTTTTCATAGGTCCTTCTACTTTGCATTTAATCTACAGACAAGTAAATGCTTTAAGAGGCAATGAATTACCAAATTCACTTTATTATATATTATTGGCTATATGATTTTTATAAACAAAAGTATCCATCTTCATATTTCATGAAATTTAGTAAGACTTGAAAATATTCGGGGAAATAAGAAAACCTAAAGCATAATTCCCCAAAGATGCCCCAAATTTCTTTTCAGGTAGGCTAATTTAAAAGGGGAATGATGACAGGTGATGGGTTCTCTTGTTAATTGTGGTCCAGTTGCACAATATCTTAAATCCTAGCCTGAAATTATTTTCTATTTTATTGCAGTCATAATACACAACTAATTACTAAGTCCAGTTACTTGCCCCTGTTTACTATACACAGTAAGAACAGGACTATCCAGAGCCATCGGATCCATGCTTTATACAGGGAACCACAGAATAACCTTAGGGTTAAACAATAAAGTGCACCTGAAATGTTAACATGTAGAAGGATTTTAAATCAACCAAAAGCTCTTCCTGTGCTTGCTAATTCAAGTGAAACATGATCCATTAAAAAAACCTAGAAAAATGTCAAGGTCATTGTCAATAGCTTTGATAAGCAATAAAAAGGGACACAAGAACAGGCTAATGGTATATGGACATTAAAAATTCAAAGGCGCTATTGATTTAAAGGTGCTATCTCAAAAGCTAAGTAGCATTAGCTATTGACCAAATGGTGGATCATATATTTCTGACAATGCATGCTCCAACCTACTAACGTTTATCAGGCTTTCCCAGTTGCCTTGTAAATGTTACCCATTCTGTTTTTTGTCTAAACCATTTACATATAGTTTTTAAAAATCTAATAAATAAAGGTAATGGACATTCCAACCTTTTCACAAATGCTTACAAACACCAGTTTGAACATCTATATTTAGAAAAAAAACAGGAAAGGTAAAATAATGGAGATTATTTTAAAGACACCTTTTTATACTGTAGGCTCCTAAAGGAGGTTTTGCATCTTGGCATAAATATCCCCTCACAGCAAGCTCATGCATCTTGACTGAACACTGGCAGTCTCTGCTGAGGGACAGACCTCAGGAAAAGGGGAATCCTCTCTCACAAAAGACTGTTTGGGCCAGCCTTCAGGATGGTCTGTTAGCATTGGTATGGCCTGTCCTCTGCTGATGACTTTCCCTGCTCTCTTTGTCAGCTGGGCTGCCATTGACTCCACCCAATTGCTATTTCTGCTTGGGGGCATTTGGGCTGTCCCTGCCTTCCACCGGCTCTTTGGGCTCTAGGCCAGCTGCCTGTGGGGTCTCCCAGCCATTCCTCCCTTACAGTGCCAGCCGTAGACCTGACCCTCACCTCGGGGTCTGCTCAGGCAATCCCCAATGGCAACAAAAAAAAAAAAAAGAAAGAAAGAAGAAATTAACAGAAAACTGGTGGGGGTAGGGCTATAACTTGTCCTCACTCACTGTCCCGGTGCTGGCAGTCCCAGCTGTCCCCCAACGTCATCCAGGCTCCTCTCTTCACTCATGGACTTCTCCGGTGGGTCCGCATCCAGGTTCCTCGTCGGTCACTGGCGCTGCCTGCGTTCGGCATGGGAAGCACCTCCATCCTCCTTTCCTTGCAGTGCTTCCCCCAGCATGCTTTCTGGTGCCAGCTTTTATCCCATCCTGGTGGCATCCTAGGGTGATGTCATTCACCCGTGCCAGCTCCAGTCGGAAACAGGCACAGCTCACGAACCGTGTGGACACTTCATGCTGGCATGGCTCGTCCTCCTCTCCCTGGCCTGAAGTCAGTAAGTTCGCCCTGCTTTCAGGGCTTTTCTTGTAGGGGTGGGCTGTCCCTGTCTTACCACAGGAGGAGTCTCTTGTCTCCCTGTGACTGTTTCCCTGGGACACTACTAAAGAGTTAATGCTCTGGCCTCCTTATGGGCCTATTCTTGTCCTGCTCCTAAACAGGTCTCAAGCACATTGTAGTTGGTCTTTGCACTATATGAAGTGCACATCTTCCACTTTGTCCTTCAAAACCGTCACTAGCCTGCACCATAGAATTTCACCCACTATGTTGTCACATAAGTGGAAGCCAGAGGAGATTTATCCCTAGATTTTTCAACTCCAGATGCTACTTTACTACTGTATGGATCACACTAAGTTGCAACTATTTGACAGATGATGCCACTGAATACTTGTCCTTCAACAATCTTCTGCTTCCTCTCTGGATAATTACAGTTAGGAAAATGATACATGCTGCATCTGGGCTAGACTAAGCCATAATACTTTTCCTGCTTCCTCAGGATAAATAAATATTTCAGCCTCTTCTGGGCTGCAATTTACCCTTCCCACAGCACTTGACCAGCTTGCCATCCACCTTCTTCCTTTCCACTTGTTCATTGGTGGTATTATTGTGTGAATAATTCTTAGCTGCTCCCTTATGAATAGAGACAGAATCAGAGCAGCCTTCACTTAGTCAAGCAGAGAAATAGTTGGGAGGGAAAGAGACGGCTGAGGTGAAGGGGACTTACCCTCCTGCACAAAGAACAAGATACAAAATCTAGTCCTCGAAGCTTGTACCTTAGGAAAAGAATGCACCAACAGAAAGCATGGACTAAATAAACTTATCTGAAATGGTGTCCCTGAAAAGTTTTGATCTCATTTGCCACCGTGTAAATCTGAAGTAATATTACCTACTTCAGCAGAACTACTACAAAATGACACCAAAGTGAGATAGGAAATTGGTCCAGTTGTTCAACAAGTCAGTATTGCACTATTGCATCTGATGTCTCATGGGAAGAGCACATGGCCAAATCTGACCAGTCATGAAGCTTCCTCACATGCATTGATGACCTCTACCTAACACAAGAGGTCTACAGGCTGACTAGGGGAGAGGCACTGCTGGATCTGGTTCTCACCAAAGGGGATGATCTGGTGAATGTTCTGAGGGTCCAGGGGAAGCTTGGTGACAGTGACCATGAACTGGTCACTTTCTCTGTCCAATGCAGGGCAGGCAAGTGTCTCAGTAAAACAGAAATCCTCAACTTTGGGAAGGCCAACTTTCAAAAGCTCAGGAGACTGGTCAACTAGGCATTCAGAGACTGTGGCCCTTTAGAAAGGGAAACCCATGAGGAATGGTTGCTCCTTAAGATCATAATCCTTGAAGTACAAGGAAAATCCATCCCATCCCGAAGGAAGTATAGTCAATGGGCTGGGGTGCTCCCTTGGGTCAATAGGGAACTTTTGGACCTCCTGAAGCTAAAAGGAGAAGCCTATGCCAGATGGAAAATGGGAGTCATCATCAAGGAAGACTATACAGGCTGCACCTGTAGAGAGTGGAAAAGAGCCAGTGTGGTCCCAATCTTCAAGAAAGGAAGAAAGGAAGACGCAGGGAATTACAGACCAATCAGTCTGACATCCATCCCTAGAAAGATCCTGGAGAAAATGATCAAGGGTTCCATCAGTAGCAGGCTAATGGAAGGAAACTTTTTGAGTGCCAGCCAACATGGCTTTGTTTCTGGAAGATCTTCCCTGACCTATCTCGTCTCCTTCTATGACCAGGTGATGCTTTGCCTGGACAAGGGAGATGAGATTGATGTCATATATCTGGATTTCAAGAAGGCCTTTGACTTGATCTCCCATAATGTCCTCATGGCTAAGCTGGAAAACTGCAGCCTTGATCATCTCATGGTCCAATGGCTGGGGAACTGGCTCTCAGGTTGGACCTAAAGTGTACTGGTTGATGGGAGCAAAGCAAGATGGTGTGAGGTGATTAGGCCAGTACTCTTCAACATTTTCCTTAAGGATTTGGGCATCAGATGTGGACTGGCAAAGTTTGTGGATGACACTAAACTATGGGGGAAGGCAGTCACACTAGAGAACAGGTTGGGGATACAGGTTGACCTGGGCAGGCTCACAGGGTGGGCAGACCAAAACCTGATGGCATTTAATGCAGAGAAATACAGAGTGCTCCACCTTGGGAGGAAAAAACAGCAGCATACTTATAGGCTTGGCAGTGCTAAGCTCACTAGCACCATGACCTTGGAGGTCTTGATTGACCACAAGATGAACATGAGCCACCAATGTGATGCTGTGGCTGGCAAAACAAACCAAACTCTGGCATGCATCCACTGGTGCACCTCAAGCAAAACCAGGGACATCATCCTTCCGCTCTACTTGGCATTTGGATGCTTATCTTATGGGAATCATTTGACCCCAGAAGATTTCCTGTCTATGGCAGGGGGGCTGGACTCAATGATCATGCGAGGTCCCTTCCAGCCCCTAATGTCTATGAATATATGAATCTATGTAAAGCTGATCTCTGCAGCCAAAAAAGGAACAGATTTCATGGGCCACTATAATCTTTGGGATAGCCTAATTATGTGATTACATAATTTTATAATTAACGTAGAGATCTTTTTCTGATGATCGATTTTCAAACATTAAAAAGAGCATTGCCAAGAATGCAGATAGTATTTTAATGTTCACTGTATGATTTATGTGATCTTTGGTAACTGCATAAATGTGATTCAAAAGGGTTCAATTATATTATTTATAGTTTCATAGTTTCATAGTAGCTAGGGTCAGGAG
>NW_017729032.1:182008737-182015510 GCF_001723915.1 Gavialis gangeticus | reverse complement strand
GCCAGTTTGAGTACAACCCGTCCACCACTACTCTCTACTCTCTCTATTTATTTATGACCTCAATAAAAAAATATCTGTGATGCTCACTGATAACTGCAATAACCTCAGTAATATGGGGGCTATGATTACTTGAAATGTATGGTACTATAAAAATGGACCGTGATGACATTTGGATGTAGTTTGAATCCAACTAGCATCTCCTTTTTCCTAGCTGTGTAGTTTTACCTTATAGGTAGGTCATCCTAGATACAAGTTATATTTTGGTGTATGGTAGTGTTTCAAGATTCACTAAATACCTGTACAACTAGAACTGGATTAAAAGTAGAGTTTTAGTTCATGGAGAATTTCATTTTTTTTTAAACTAGGATTTTGAGTCAATTCAGAGCAAAAACAGGTTCTCAGGTTCCCAGCTCCAAGGGCCTCTGGAATGTCTGTCTGCCCCAGAGCTGTAGACTCTGCAGTGTCAAGAACACAGCCCTGGGCTGGGCTATCTGAAAGGTCTGTCCTAGAGCTGTAATCCTGACAGAGGGGATACTCCAAGGCAGGAGACCAGATACTTTCAGGGTCCATGGCCCTGGGGCAATTCATTTGGGCTGACTGCTGTAGAGCTGTGCAAGGTTCATGTCTCTAGGACAGATCTGCCAAGGGACTTTCTGAGAGCTGGGGATCCCAGGATTACCATGTTTGTGTCCTGGGGCAGACCTGCCAGGGAAGTGCCCCAGGGTCCACACATCAGGAACTCTGTGGGTTCCCAGTGGATCTTGGTAGGCCAGTCACATGGTACCACAGAGCTGGAAACTCCAGGGTCTGCAGCTCTGGGACAGCCATATCAAAATTATTCCTGCAGGGCCAGATAACCAGAGCATTCAGGTTCCCTGGACCTGGGAAAGATCTTCCAGGAATCCAGGAAGGATTTCCTCAGATTCCAGGAAAATTCATCAAACACATAATATTTCAAATCAAACATTTTGGGTTCAACATGGGTTTGTTTCCTAGCAAAAAATGTTTTATCAGAAAATTTCTGATCAACCTTACCTACAGTGTCTTCCAGACTATTGTCTTCTGGGATGAATGTTAAGTGAAATGCTTTGTGCTAAGCAATCTTGAAACCATTTAATATATTTTCCAATCATGTATACATGTCTATAAAAGTGTCATGCATCCCAATTGTTCTTGATAATTAGAGTAAAAAAACTGTATAAGTGTATTTCTATCAAGTTAAATCTTCCTTTCGTAACTGGGATTAATAATAAAATAATGAATTTTGCTTCTTATTATGGAAATGCAAATATTATACAGAGGCTAGCTGTGAAGGCAGCAGTCCCTTCCATGAAAGTACCCTCCATAACTGAGCCCACACTCTAATTACTATAATTGGCTTTGCTAAAATGGCAAAGGAATAAGCCAAACTTGGAGTCAAGAAATATTTTTCCTCTAGATCAGACTGTGAAAGTTTTGCCTTCCTTGGTAGCATAGGGCATGGTCCTTTTGCTAAGAACTTCTGAGCATATATTATCAACTATGCTATTTTCTTGTTATTGAACTGCCAGGACATTGGCAGTGCCCTCATCTCCTCTACTTTTCCTTATGGCACTTTTGAAAGCATTCTTGGTGTTTCAGTATGGTGACCATATGTCCCATTTCAGCTGGGACAGTCCTGGATTTCAGAGGCCAGTCCCAAACAGCTGTTGGGCATTATAATGGGCGTCCTGGAAATGCAGGGTCACAGGGCACAGTCCAGCTACAGAACCCAGGGAATTAACGCTGCTCACCTCCCTCCAACCCAGACCTCTCCACCCCCAAAATCAGGGTTTTATCATCCCTGCCTGGTGACTAAGTTCAGTGGTACAAGAAAAGTGGGGGAGTAAGTGGCATCAATGTTAAATCCCTGAGTTCTGGAGCCATGCCAAAACAATGGCTGTGGCAGCCATGGGCTTTAACACTGCTACTCACACAGGCCATCCAGCTCATGGGAAGCCCTTTGGTCCAGATCTGGCTGGTGAGAAGCCGCATGGTCTGGATCCAGGCTACAAGGCCCAACAGGTTTGATACTCCTGCACCAAGCAAGAGCTTTTCTTCTTACGTACATTTTGCAAGCTGTTGGCATTCAGAGAGATGCAGGGCTACAGGGGTGAATGGCTTTGCCATTCAGCAAGCTTACTAAGAATGCATTGCTTTGAATGGATTTCTTGAAGCATTTAAAATTCAGTTTTGATAACAAGATAAATTAGGGGAGTGGAGAATTTTGCATTTCCTTTGTTTTGTGGATGAAATTCATACATATACAAACAGTGAGTAAAAGGTCAATGCAACATTTAAAGAAGATGCAAGTATGATGTAACAAGCACACAGATTTGTACTAGTTGGGGATGCATTTAATACCTTATGAAAAGGTCACAGCCTTTCACAAAGTTCTTATATGCCTGCATCTCAGAATGATGTGCATTAAAACTACCAGTAAATGAAGATGAAAAGGAACTGGAGACTACGCTGAAGAAAATCTGGTGGAGGCAGTCCCTCATGGTCAAGGATGATCACTCCCATGGTTCAAGTGAAGGGTTGTAAATGAGTCCATTGATGGCTAAGAAGGCCGATCCTAGAGCCACAGCTTCTCTGGCAAATGCCACAAGTGGTGGCTAAAGGGAGGGTTGGACCATGGATGTCTTGGCCTTGTTTCCTTTCCTTCCATTTCTGTCATTTTTCTGCCTCCAATGCAAGATGATTTTCCTCAAAGTAAGATACACCTTCTCTCACAAAGTGCTTCCACGTCCTGGACTAGTTTTTCCCAATTTGTGGTGTCGGTGCTATGCTTCTTAATGTTCATCTTGAGTCTGTCCTGGAAGCGTTTCCTTTGTTCCCCCATATGTCCTTTGTCCTTGGCTAAATTGGGGGTGTAACAGTTGTTTTACATCAGGTATGCGCACACAACACCCTAATCACTGAAACTGATGTTGAATAATCAATGCTTCCATACTGGTGGTATTAGCATTGGTGAGGATATTGGCATTTGTGTAATGACCCTTCCACTTTATGCTAATGATCTTCCAGAGGTAGTGCTGATGATGGTGTTTCAGGCTTTTTTGGGTGGTCTCTGTAGGTCAGCCCAGCATCAGAGCTGTAGAGAAGAGTTGGGATTACTGCAGCCTTATATAGTAGGAGCTTTATTTAAGCCCCGATGTTGTGACCATTGAACACATAGTTTCATAGTTTCATAGTTGGTAGAGTCGGAAGGGACCTGAGCAGATCATCAAGTCCAACCCCCTGCCATGGCAGGAAAGAGTACTGGGGTCAAACGACCCCAGCAAGGTGTTCGTCTAACCTCCTCTTAAACACCCCCAAGGTAGGAGCCAGCACCACTTCACTTGGAAGTTGGTTCCAGATCCTAGCCACCCTGACCGTGAAGTAGCGCTTCCTGATGTCTAATCTGAATCTACTCTCTGCCAGCTTGTGACCGTTATTTCTAGTCACTCCTGGTAGTGCTTGGGGGAACAGAGACTCCCCCAATGCCTGCTGGTCCCCTCTGACTAGTTTGTAACAGGCCACTAGATCCCCCCTCAGCCTTCTCTTGTGGAGGCTGAACAGGTTCAGGTCCCTGAGCCTTTCCTCATAGGGCCTGCCCTGCTGCCCCCTGATCATGCGAGTGGCCCTCCTGTAGACCCTCTCCATGTTGTCCACATCCCTCCTGAAGTGCGGTGCCCAGAACTGGATGCAGTACTCCTTCAGCTGTGACCTGACCAGTGCAGCATAGAGGGGGAGGATCACCTCCTTGGACCTGCTGATGCATGGTTGTCCTTCCTGACTGCAACCCCACATTGCCATGATGATTCAGACTTCTGAAGACAGAGCTGGCACTTCAGATCCTATACTGGATCTCCTTGATGCTGGCCTTCTTTGAGAGATGGCTGCTGAGGTATGCAAAGGTCCTGTCCGTCAATGAGGATCTATCCCAGGGGAGTTGATTGGCCTGTGGCAGGCTGGTGAAGCACCTTTGTTTTTATGCTGTTAAGAGTCGGCCCTAAGCACTGGTATACTTGAGAGAAGCAGTTAAGTGCCATTTTGTAGGTCCTCCTCCGTATGTGCAGTGACAGCACAATCATCGGCATACTGCATTTCCACAACTGAAGCTGAAGTAACTTTGGTTTTGGCATGGAGGTTGGAGAGGTTGAAAAGGTTCCCATCCATCCTGTACTTGATATCAATGCTATGTGGAAGACAGTCATGGATGAACATCTTGATGACTGCAAGAAAGGTAGAAAACAAAATTGGTGCAATCATGCATCCCGCCAGTTCAAATGGCAAGGGTTCCATAGCGGAGCCATTGCTTAAGATGAAGGCAGTCATCTGGCCATGAAGGAGTCTTAGGATGGTGCTAAATTTCCCTGGGTAACTCAACTTCAATAAGATCTTCAATAGAGCCTCACAGTTAACAGAGTTGAAGGCTTTAGTCAAATCAATAAAGGCCATGTACTGTTCCTGGTGTTGTTCTTGGCATTTCTTCTGCATCTACTGGGCTGCAAAAATCATGTTCATGGTGTCTCTTGATGGTCTGAAGCCGCACTGAGACTTAGGAAGGATTTCCTTGCCAAGAGAGAACAGTCGCTTCAGCAGAATTTGAGCTAGAAGCTTCCCAGAGATGGAGAAAAGGTTGATATTTCAATAGTTTCCACAGTCAGACTAATCTCTCTTTTTAAGAAAGATGACAACATTGGCATTCTTAAGATCAGTGGGAATTTTCTCAGTGTTTCAGATTTGGAGAAACAGCATGTAGAGATTGTTGGTCATAAGTTTCCCACCAACTTTGAAGACCTCAGCTGGTATGCCATCAGGGCCAGGTGCTTTGTTTTTCTTCATCTGTCTTATTGCCTGATGGACTTCTTTAGAAGTTGGTAGATTGGTGAATGTTTCCCTTACTGGATTCTGTGGGATGGATTTGATGGTTTCATCAGTCACTGTCAATTCTCAGTTCAGGAGCTTTTGGTATTGTTCTTCCAGCAGCTTTTGAAGGACACATTGTCTTTGATGAGTGTAATGCCATCTTCAAATCTAAGCGGAGTGAGTCCACAAGAGCTTGGTCTGTACACAGCTTTGATTTCACCAAAGAAGCTCCACATGTCATGATTGTCAACAAATTGTTAGATTTCTTTGCCTTCTTTTCCCACCATTTATTTTTGATATCCTGAATCTTCCTCTGGGATTCAGCTTTAATCCATCAAAAAGTTCCCTGCTTTTGACTGGACATAGGATGGTTTTGCCAGTCACAGAAAGCTTTTTTTTCTGATTGAGAAGGGCTTTGATCTCAGCATTCTTTTCATCAAACCAGTCCCGATGGCATCAGGTGATAAAGCCAACTGATTCTGTGCAAACCTCATAGATGGTCTCTTTTACAGCTTGCCAATCTTCCTCAATGCACGTGTTATAATTTTCAAGCTCTAAGATTGATGAGTTTCTTGCCCTGATGTGTTTGGAGGGCTTCACAATGTCTAAGGTTCTGAAGGTATTTTGTACTGATTTTGTATTGTTTTTGGACTGATTTGGGTGGCTTTTGATGTTTCAACACAACCTTGGTGGACATGATTGATCTCACTAACTGATGTTTGGTTCAGCAGCCATCAGCTCCTCTCATAACATGTGTGATATGAACGTCTTTTAGATCACACACTCTTATGATGATGTAGTCAAGTAGGTGTCATTGTTTCAAGTGAAGGTGTTGCCATGTTGTTTTGTACCTGTCACATTGTCTGAAGATAGTGTTAGTAATGACAAGGTCATGCTCTTACTGAGTAAAAGGATGCCACTGGAATTGGCCTTCCTTCCCAATGGTGCCCCTCCACATGGTAAAGTCCTGGCCAACTCTCTCATTGAAATCTCCAAGGAGGTTGATCTTATCCTATTTCAGGATGAAAGTCAGGGTTTCATCAAGGTCATCATAAAACTGTTCTTTCTGTTCTTCCTTAGCATCGAGTGGTGGGGCATATGCACTGATTATGATAGCAAGTGAATTCTTGGTCAGTTGGATGCAGAGAGTCATGAGGCACTCATTAATGCCAATTGGGAATTTGGTCCTTTGGCTGACAATCTGGTTCTTAAGGGTGAAGTCAACACCATGTATTCACCTGTCACTTACAGGTTTCCCTTTCCAGAAAAATGTATAGCCACCCCCTTCTTCCCTCAGATGATCTTTGTCTGTACATCTGGTCTCACTGAGAGCTGCGATATCAGTGTTGTACTGCAAGAATTCTTTGGTGAAAATAGCTATTTTATATTCAGGTCTGTCACTATTTAGGTTGTCCAATAGAGTTCAGACATTCCAGGATATTAAGGACGTTTTTGTGTTTCAAACACAAGTTGGGTGATTCCCCTGGAAGCAGTCATCTAGTTGGGTAAGGTAAGGTGGGACAGCCTACTTTTGGGGCACATTTTCTAGTCTCCTCCATATTAGGCCTGTGTGAAGCAGCTAGTATTTGCTTCAGATTCAGCCGATTTGGGGGCCAGTAATTCAATTTGGTGATTTCAATCACTGTCCTGATTTGATTTGGCTGAATCTGATTAGGAGATTCAGCTGCTGTTGAATTTCTGAATAAGCCATGCCAGGCCCATCCCCCACCTCTCTCCCAGCCTGGCAATGGCCACCCTGCCTGCCCTAGCTCCCAGCATTTGGGGAAAAAAAAGCCCCGGCTCAGCAGGTGCTGCCAGGCGGGAGGCAATCCCTGTAGCCCCCCACTGCCCCATGCTGTATAGGGGGTTCTGCGTGAGCCCCTGACTCCCCCCCCCCG
>NW_017729032.1:182008512-182008724 GCF_001723915.1 Gavialis gangeticus | reverse complement strand
CGCATGGGCCAGCTCTGGCCCTTTAAGAAAAAAACCCTGAAGAAACCCCGGGACTCACAGCTGCTGCTGGCGGAGGGTGATCCCCACTGCCCTGCGCCATGTAGGGGGCTCTGCAGGAGCCCCTGAAGCCCTGAGGCTGCACCAGGAGTGCTGAGTCCCAGGGCTTTTCTTCACTTTTTTTTTTCTTTAAGGACCAGGGTCCTGACAGGCAG
>NW_017729032.1:181991670-182003512 GCF_001723915.1 Gavialis gangeticus | reverse complement strand
GGGGCAAGGGGGGGGGGGGGGGGTCAGGGGGACTGGCAGGGGGACTGTCCCTGTTATTTACCAGCTTAGAGTGGCTGCAGCTCCCTGCTGCAGGCACCGGGGACTGCCCAAATCATCAAACCTCTCTGAATCTTTGCTGAAGATTCAGAGAGCTTTGAATCGATTCAGACCTTTAAATTGGTCCCCTGATTTGATTCAGATTCAGAGATTCGGCCATCGAATCAGGCCAAATCTCCTCTGAATTGAATCACCACCCAAAGCTTTGTACAGCCCTACTCCCTATGATGGGTGATCAGAGGGGATTCCTAAAAAGGACTGATTAGTCCCATTCTAAGGGTGAAGTGACCAATATGCATCCACCATCTGCATGTGGATCCATGACTAGGGACTCCCAGCAATCACTTCGTCTGTTCCCGTTGCCACTCATCCATCCCCACAGGACTTTGTGGAGATTATAGGTATTGGCGATTGGTTATTGTGATAGATGTTGGATTCAGTGGGAGAAGCCTGCACATGACTTGTTTTATGTGAGAAGGCCTTTATGCATAGGCAACCACATGGATCTCGGGAAGGGAAACCTGTGTCCATTGGCAAGGAGATCCAAGATGACTGGGATTACTCTTCCACTGCAGCCTTTGTCTGCCTTTGCAGGCACTGAGAAGTATGACTTTTTCATCCACCTGCTGCACTGTTGAGGTCTTTATGTTATGTTGGACTACTTTTCATGATACTTTACCTTTGACCTTACCACCACACGTGACACTATCAGGAGTACAGTACTCTGAACACTGTTGCTCCTAGGGTCATTGGTACGTGCAAGCCTCTGTATCCCATCAAGGTAGCAGTTTCTGGAGAGGACTATAGGAAATAATTCTGTATTGGCCATCTTTTTTATTTTTTTTGGTTAAGTTTATATTGTGCCTTGAGTGAGGTTTAGACTGATAAAACTCTAGATTTCTATGTAGCGTTTTGAGATTTTTCTATTTATGGTCTCTAGCTCTAAAGTAATTTAGCTCTTTTTTAATCGTTGTTTTTCAGTGTTTGCCCTGAGATAACAAGACCGCAGAAAACTAACAAATTCCAAGCAGCCAAGACAATGATGCAATAAGCCTGACTTCTACTGCCCCACCTTTGCTTTGCCACTTTCTTACTTGAACAGCTTAGGCTCAGAGGGTGTTGTACTGCAGGTAAATGATTACAGACCTCTTCAGGAATAAGAGGTGAAAGTACTTCAAGAAAAAGTGAAAATACTTCAAGTGCCTTGATATGATTCTGCTGCTATTTCTTCTTCTTGCACTCTTAACTTCTAAAACTTATGCTTTAGTGGGGGCCAATCTTTGTGGCCACAAGTTAGCCCTGCACCCTCCCAAGTGCCACTCTGATCCCCTTTCCCTGCCTGGATTATTACTCTGCTTTCTGCTTCCAGCCCTGTGCCCCTTGCCCAATTTGCTAATTTGCTTTCTCGGTTATCTTCCACTGTACTGCCTTCCCTTCCCTAATCTCCCATGTGCCACACATGTGGAGGCTTTCCATGTCACTTTTGGCACTCAAGGCACAATTTGGACACCCCTACTTTAGTCAGTCCCTATTCAGGAATCCTTTTATGTTAGCTCTTGCTTTCACTGCCATTCTTAGCTACTGTGCTTGTGATTATATTTGCATGGATACAATTACTTTGTTTTTGGATTCATTTGCATATATGTATTTTCAAATGTAAGGTTTCCTATGGCATAATAGCACTATGCATTCATACTAAAGAAAAACTTACAGTGCAATTTTAGACATTTTTAAAAAATTGATATGTGTGGTATAATGCTCACAGGTCAAATCGTCAAGTCGTTCAGCAAGAACCTGCCTACAGGCCAGGAGATGCTGCAAACATCACTTTGATTTTTCCTATAGATCATTCCTTCAGGCTGGAAGAGGATTTAACTCTGGACCAGTCAGATGATACAAGAGTTCTCTTCTCAACACATCAGTAGTGATGGGCAATGACACTTCAGAAGCCTAGTAATGAATTTGAGAGTCTGCACATCCCTCATAGCACAGTAGTTCACACAAGAGATGTAATTCTATTGTGTTCCTTCCAATGCTTGCCACAGACTCTCTAAGGAGCAAAGGAACTGTTAGTCACACTGCAAAAAGGGGAACTCCACTACAATCAAGGTCAGTATATATTACACAAAGAAAATCTTTAATGTCCCTTTTCATCACACCATTTTTTTAAATGAAAACATTGTATTATTGAGTGACCAAAAAAGTTTTGCAGAAAAGTGTCTGTTTTCCTTAATTTTTTTAAACAATTTTTGTTGGGAAATTGAAAATGTGAAAAAATTGGCCAAAAACTGAAATATTATCAGCTTTCACATAGTTTGGCTGAAAAATATTTTATCTTGTGGAATTTTTTTTGGACAATATGAAAGTTTCCATTACCAATAACCATGAAAACAATGTCTTTTATATTTTTGTCTGATTTTTTTCCATGGAAGAAACTTATTTTGTGACTGGACTCAATGGCATCAAAATGGCAGAGCAACATAGATGCAGGAGAGGCTTCTGTGGGTCAGAAAAGGAATTATTTTGGGTTAGAAGAGATTATCTTTCTACATGGTCCTGTTTCTAAGAAACAAGAGACTTTTTCCTTTGATTAATTGATTTGAGTCATCCATGGGATTGTTCTGAGGATATAATGTAGCCCATAGTATTTAGTTAATCATTGATCATCTTCCTATGCAGCAGTTTCACATCATATGATTAAGTAAATAGATTAAACTAGTAACATATGGAAGAATGTAATGAGTAAATATTTAGCTACTTGTATTTTAATGCCATTTGTATTGTGAAGAGCAAATAATGCTAGGTGCAAACTGCCAGATCCTTACTAAAGAAAAGAAGTAGTGATACCATTAAAATACATTGATTTATTGGACAATAAAGTAACTATGGATTTTCATACTGTGACTTTGCTTAGCAAATGGTGAGTGGTCCATCAGTAAATATTTTAAATACTATATTTGTTTACCAGTTGACTGATGGATGTTGGAAATAATTTATTTAAGAATTATTGTAGAAAAACTATCAATAGGATTTTCAATGAAACTCAGGGTGTTACAACTTAATTTGATTTTTTTAAATGACCCTACAATTATTTATATTTGATTTATAATTAATATTAGTTTCAGGGAAACTTTACATTAATACACTGCCCATCAGAGGTTGTTGCTTATATGGAAATCCTGTGTTCTAAGATTTACAATGTTTTGTGCTGTTATCATGACAACAAAAAGATTTGCAATGATATCATTTCATAATTTATAGTGAAAAATGCAGCCATCAACTCCACATTTTCTGAGGATCCTCCTGAGAAACAGAAAAGCTAAGCAGTTGATTTTAACACCTGCAGCCAACAATATCCTTGGAATCATGAGCATGTCACTATGTAATCAGCATGAGCAAGACACAGAGGCGAAACTGGGAACACCCAAACAGGCTGCAAACAGTCAGATGAAGGGGACACAGAGTGCTGGTAAGGATGTGTTACAAAGTGTACAAAGTAAGGTTTTTACTTACAATCAAAAGACAAAAATATTATGCCTTTTAAGTTATTTCCTCTTCCAATAGAGTGGAATACAACTTTAGCTATACTACTGCACAAAGATGGAAAAGTATGTTCCAGTCTTCTCCTGGAATAGTTTAAGACTCTTTTTTGAATACTGTTTGTGGATTATTCATAATTTGCTCTCCATCATTCATTATTCTCCTGTTTCAAAGATTTCAATCATTTGGACAGAGAATTGGAAAAATCTTAGGAGACTTAAGTCACGAATTACATACCCCAAATAATAAATGGCCAGGTCTCAAACTGATTATTTTCTGAAAGCCCATGTGTTGCTATTCATTTAAGTAAGTTATTTGGAAGATACTTAAGAATTACAGATGTTTTTAGTAATGAGAATTGATGATAAATATAAAGAAGACTTCTTTACAACAAAGATTGGTCTGGCTCTAATAACAATAACAACTAGCATCAAGAATTGGAACAATAAAGGTAGCCTTGGGATGTGACATCTAGTTCAAGTTATTCCACTCAAGCTACATGTCTACACAAGACATATACTGTGGAGTTGCCTAATTAGCTCTGCAGTAAATGTCTTGGCATCTACATATGCAGCCCTATTGGGCTGTAGGAAACTAATACATTCCACAGCAGGTTAGTACTTGTAAATACAAGTCCTATCCTGTGACAGAATTTTTTCTTGTGCAGCAACTCATGTGTAGATGCTGACCCAGCTGCTGGGGCATGAGGGTGCTTCAGTGCAAGGGCTAGCTCAACACTATAGCACCATTGTGTCCCCACCAGCCCCTCTGCAGCACATTGAGCTGGGTTGGAGCAGTCCTGGGCTAGCAGATTGACTACCCCCCGCCAGATTCCTCGCCAGGTGGGACTGCTCCATCCCAGTTCACAGTGCTGTGATCCCAGGTACATATTCAAATGCGGTGCCCAGGAGCAATGAATTCTGGTGCTAATATCATGTGTATAGGTGCCCCATTTGAACTTAGCTTTGGGGACACTAACCACCTTGGAAAAAAAAGTAGTTGAACCACACAGGGTGATGGATTAGCACCCAGAAAGTTGTACAACCTCAAACTTCAGCCTGTAGCTGCATCCCATTTGCATTATTAATCTCAAGCATCAGCAGCACCCAAGCTTCAACTCATTGTCCTTTTGAGACAGCCAAATCAAGTTTAAGGCGTCATTTAATTAGGGATAGGCAGAGTGGCACCTTAAAAGCTAGCTAGTTCAGAGAGACCTGTGCTTTTGTAAGTGACAATCTATTTTGTCAGTTGTTATTATCTCTGTTGCCTATGATATAGTTGTTAGCTTTTGACAAAGTAGGCTGTTGCCTACAAAAACTTATGCCTCTAAGGCTAAGACAGACATTTGGGAGGTTAAATTAGGTTTAAAATAGCTGCCCAATTTAACTTAGCTTGTTCTAGTGCCAACCTTACACTTACAGACCCAGTCTCAGTGACCAGCAGTCAGTCTAAACCTGTAACTGAACAGAAATTCCATGCTCACAAACTGGCCTGAAAATTACAGAACCCAGTTTATGATAAACCCGGATCTATGTAATATCAGACTCATTCAATTTAGGTCTAATTTGTGCATGGAACTTCTGTCCACTTCCCTTCACAGCCCCAGCCAGTGACCCCAGCTCCAGGGCTAATCTTTTCACTCCCCCCTTCCCCTACACTGCTCTACTTTTTGCCCTGCCCAGCCCCTTGGTCCCCCCACAGCCACTGCTCTGAACCCTCATCCCACAAGCTACTCTGGGTGCAGCCACTTTTATTAGCATTCACCACTGCTGCAGCTGAGCAAGTTAAGTCCCAGTTCGGGGAGGGCTGGAGGACATGGGGGTGTAGATCCATGGGTGGAACCCTATCCAGTCTGCCTCACCCCACCTGTATGTTGCATCTGCCCCCACTATTCCACCCCTAGGTCACGCCTGCCCCACCCTACCCCACCTGTGGATCATACCTGCTTCCCTACTCCTCATGGGTTGGGCCTGCCCCCCCACACTACCCATGGGTCCTGTCTGCCTCTCCACCCCACCAACAGCTCATGCCTGCCTTCCTCATGGGTCATATCTGTTCCCCCTACCTCTTGAAGGTTGCACCTGCCCCCCCACCCCACCTGTGGGTTGCACCTGCTTTGCCCTACCCCACCCATGGATTGCACTTGCCCCCATACCTTACCCACAGGTCATGCCTGCTCCTTCACCCCACTTGCAGGTTATGTCTGCTTCCCCCTACTCCACCCACACATCATGCCTGCTCCCCCCACCCCACCCGCAGATCCCACCTGCTCCCCCTACCCCATTCATGTGCAGCACCTGTTCCCCCTACCTGTGGGTCACACCTGTCTTCACACCCCACCTGCCCCCTTACCCTATCCTCAGGTCATGCCTCCTCCCCCACCCTGGTGGACCTCCCTGATCCTCTCCAGCCTGCTGGACCCCCAGCTCCCTGGCTAGCCCCCTCATCCTGACTTACCTGATATTGTGCAGCCATTTTGAATTTATTTAACCTCCCCCTAATGCCCCTGAATGTCTGTATTTAGCCAAAAAGCAAGTTAGTTTCTAAGGTCCCACTCTGGCCTGCCTGACTTCAGACCAATATGGCTAACAACTTCTCAATTCCTGTAATATGGGACAGTAACTTTTAACTCCATTATCTTGACTTTAAAAAAGAAAGAGAAGGGGTCATTACTTTCCTTCATAAATTTTGCTATCAGAATATAGATTTTAATTGACTTCTTGTGTTACAGGCTCAAGGATAATTTTAGATGGAAATTATTGGATTTCCTGCAACATTTCTTCTTGATACCAATAAACTTAAGTGCATTGTTGATGAGCATGAACTGTAGGAATTAATTTTTACTGCCTTTCTGTATGTCAAGTCAGGTCATAGGTGACCAGGTCCAGGGGTCACCCAGGGTCAGGTGAAGCAGATGAGATCTGAAGGCAGTGTACCAAATCTGAATATAAGGAAGCCAGAAGATCCATGTAAGAAACCAAGTCAGAGGTCCAGAGGGTCAGGCAGAGTGCAAGATCAGGAGGCTAGCCAGGTCAGATACCCAGAAAACCAGAATCCTGTCAGGTATCCAGAAGGTCAAGCCAAACTCAGGGTCCACGGGCAAGCCAGATCATATATGCAGAAAGCAGAAGAAGCACAAGCCAAGGATGCAACAGACTAAATACAGGGTGAACTTGGTTGCCCAGACACTTCCTCTTCCAGTTCAGGGGTTTATATCAGAAATGGATGAAGGGTCTGGTGACCTGGGCTAGCCACACCAGTGGAAGGGAGTGTGTGTGTGGCTAGGCCTAGGTAGAGGGTTGGGGCCACCTGTGTCTTCCCTAGTGTTCTGTTGGGGAGGTGGAGGAGCTGTGCTAGGCAGGCCAGGTTCCCAAGTTCTAGGTCACAGACTGATACTGTGGACCATATTGTGCCATAATTGCTTAGGCAGATCTATATTTACACACAGCTCCATCCTAGAGACACTGATCCAGCAATGCATTGCTTTAATATTTATCACAGCAGTCATTTTCTTGACTATAACCAATATTTTAACTTCCTTAGGAACTGTCCTTTAGGTTCCATGGCAGACACTACTCTTAAGGCACAATTAAGTAGTTAATTGTGTCTTAAATAGTAACCCAGAAACATTTCAGGCAAATAATGGTACAATAAAATAGGAAATAAGTCATAAAATGATTCCACAAAATATGTATAATAATATGGTGGCTGGTTTCCATCACATCCTAAA
The DNA here is from genome assembly GCF_001723915.1 of Gavialis gangeticus. Lineage (NCBI taxonomy): Eukaryota > Metazoa > Chordata > Crocodylia > Gavialidae > Gavialis > Gavialis gangeticus. Next base: position 181,996,185 of record NW_017729032.1, on the reverse strand, counting down.
TTGAGCATGTGTAGCCTGATGCTGGCTGCATGGCAGGGCTCTAGGACTGGCCCCCAATTTTGTACTTGCTAGTGCACTGGGAGTGGGGAACAGATCCCTTTTCACCATGAAGTGAACATGCACCAGGGACCTTAGGAACTGTCACTGCCTTTTGATTTAGAAGTAGAAATTTCAGATTGGGACAGGACAGCTGATAAAAGACAGTCAAGAGAAAACTGAACTCTTTAACTGATACTGGACAGATGCAGGGGTGAGGCGATGTGGGGGGCAATTGCCAACCAATGGTCAGTGTTGAACTGATGGAGGGAGCACTTAGAGCAGCTGAATGTCTTCAAGTCAGCAGGACCAGATGGGCTACACCTAAGAGTGCTGAGGGAATTGGCTGGAGTCATTATGGGATGATTGGTGAAGGTGTTTGAAGACTCGTGGTACTTGCGAGAGGTTCTAGAAGACTGAAAAAGGGCCAATGTGGTGCTATGGGGATGAGGGATCCCTGCTCAGCCCACCCTCACCACTCATGTCACCGCAGCCACCTGTGGGTGGTCCCCACTCACCGCCGTGATATCCCCCCGCTGCTGACACTGCCTGCAGGTGGTCGCTGTATCTCCCTAGCCTCAGGAGGCACAAGGTGTTCATGCAAGCACCTAAGGTGTACATATCACCACCCTTATTTAATGCAGGTATGTATGAATGCCCTAGCTCCCTCTTGATGAATTTTCATGAATGTCTGAACTCCCTCTTGAATGTCTTAACTCCTTGGTCCAAAGAGGCTTTTTAGTTTCCAAAGAGAGCAGAATTTTTTGCCTGATACTTCAATGATATGAATGCAATGTTCCACAAAACACTGCTACTCCTCTTATTTTCTCTGGAACCTTAGCAGAAACCTAAAGAGTCTGACATTTGATGGTTATATGATACCAGATAAAATATTGTCTGGTATTATGCAATTGTTCATATTATCTAAACAATTATCCAATTAGTAATCTAATTATGCAATAATTTTAAAAAACAATAGACAATGACAAGTGTAGGAAAATAAAGTTACAGTTCAAGGCATTATGAATACCACCACACCCTTAAATCTAGCCCTTCATACATTATGGTTTGTACACAAAATAAGAAACTGTGTTCCAAGCTGATGCTAGGGTTTTCCTATAGCTCATATAAGTTAAATGCTTTACATTGAGGTTTTTTGTACAACATGTCATGGTTTTATTCATTATGGCATTTGCCTTGTTTAGACAACATTTACTAGATAATAAGCTGAATGTATTTTTATCTAGCTAACACATGTCGGTTTCTGATCTATTTGTAGAATTATGAAGTCCAGCAATGCCCTTTTATATGCTGGATGCTCTTAATAATTCTTTTGTATATAGCAGTTTTCATACCAAAAATATCCAAAGGGTATTTGCCAATTGTGGTCAAAATTTCCAAAGGTACACGTCTATAAATTAGGCATCAAATCTTTTATTAGGTACCTAAGTAAAATTGTTTCATTTTCAAAGGTGAGAGAAATTTCACGTGCAAATTCTGACTGTCATTTTTATTTAGGTTTCCATTTTCAGACACCCAAGTTTGAGAATTCTGATCTGGATGTAATAGGTCACTCTATATGTCCCTGGAGAAAAATACACTGGGGGTTATGTTAATATTATCTTAGGAGATGAAATGTTGAATGTCCAACCTGACTGAAATGACAAGCGGGTTGTAGATAAGTGTCCTTGAGTAAGTTGATAATATTTTTGATAATAACGTCTCCTGTATCTTTTCTTCAGTTTGATCGTTGCCAGTCTATCACTTGGCTTGGCTAATGAATGCAGCTGTGAGTAATATAGCTAACTGAGATCTATCATCTCTCTGAGGCTGAATATTAATAAAGGGAGGCAACTAGTTCAACTGGCAATACAGTTCCTTTAGATAATTCGATAAATGAAAGCTTTGTAAATCTAAAATATGGTTGTTGCTGCCAACGCTTTGAATGCAGTTTCTCAACAGGCAACTTTGTGATATCTGTAGTTAGGTTATTATTTTGTCACTTGAAGCAATTTGAACAGAAGCCAAACAAACATTAGATTAATTTACATACTATCCTGCAATATGCAATTATCAGAAAAGGTGCTAGAAATTATCTTGGCACTGTTAGTTATCACTTAGCCAAGAAGATGTTATAACTGGGGTAAATTGGAATCAAACAAATTTTGTGATTCAGGAATGTCCCAAGTTAATTTCACAATACTTCTTAGAATCTTTGAAAAGAAAACTGGGAAAAGCACTGGTTAGAAAGAAAGCAGGGGACCCAATGTTACAAATAAAAGTTATAGACCAGACTCACAGCTGCTGAAAACTGGGCATAGCTCCATTCATTTCAATAGAGCTATGCAAGCTTATACCAGCTGAGGATATAGCCCTATTAGAGTTTTACAATTTACACAGCTTTGCATTGCATTTTCATATGCATTGTGATGTTTGTAAGTTTTATAATTGCGGTCTGTCAGCTTTGGTAAAGCTTCTTTTGCTGGACACTCAGCAGGCTGCTGCGTTTTGGTCCCACAATACTATATCCCTTAAGCTTCTTGAGTCTGAGTGGATTCAGCACTCTTTCATTCCTTGGCATCTCTGGCATGTTTCTTAGACACATGGACTGTCCTTCTGTTATTCAGAAATGGGATTTCAGAGTGCCCAGGACTTTGACTTTCCTACCCAGTTCTGAATTTCCAGAGACACCCCAGATGGTTAAACACATTTCTGTCAAATCTTGTGAGTACTCCAGATTCCAGTTTACATTGCAGGGATAACAAAAAAGCCCACATTGATGTAGATCAAAACATAAAATATCATTGCACATTTCCCTGCCTCAGTTTCCTCACTACTTTTGAACATTTGGGGGCACAATTCATAATACTCACATAATACTCCTCTCTATTGTATATAGAGTTTCCTCTAAAGCGTTAAATTTTTAATCTTTCTCCCTCTCCCCCTCTTCTGCAGCTAGCTCTCTTCTTCCACACCTTGTCCCACAACTAACCATGCCCTTTGTGCTATGAATAATTATAAGGGATAATAATTTCCTAAGAGACTCTCTCTTTCACTGCTGCCTTAGATAATATGGTGGTGAGAGATGGGTCAGATGGGAGTCAGCTTTTGTCAGGCTTTGACAGGAAATGAAGACAGACTTTTATATAACATAAGGAAAATAAATATTTTCTCCAAAAATGACAGGCCATTATATATAATTCTAAAATATGTGTCATGAAGAGGAAAGATAGCCTTACCATTAAAGCATCATTTTTGGAGTCAGAAGATACAAGTTCTGTGTCCAGCTTATCTCTACATTCCTTGTTTGCCCTTGAGGATTTATATTTTCTCTTTTTGCTCATCTGTAAAATGGGGATAAACCCTATACCTCCTATCTTCTAGTCATATAATTTTGTTTTCAGTTACTGGTATTTAATTTTTCTTATAGTTTTTCTCTTCAAAACTGAAATTACCTTACATGTTTTGCACACCTGGCTTTCCTTGCTTTCCGCTAGAAATAGGAACTGCACCACAGCCATATCTAACTTCCTGGCTCTCTCCTCAATAGATATTTTTTTAATGCCTCTGTTAAATTGCTTTTACTTCTTGTTGAAACCTGTCCAGACTTAGTCACTCTATCATCTCTCCCTTTTCAATTCCTTCAGAATGCATCTATTTGCTGTTCAGTGAGTTTGCTGGAAATTGGCTGTTTTTCCTGGCTCAGATCCACCTACTTTTTCACAATTACTCAGTTATTCTTCAGTCCCCCACAAAGTGTTTCCAAACAAATTATGCTGAAGAGAGATATATAAACCCTCAGAAATAGTTTAATAAAAAATTAATGTTTTATCTCTGCATGTTCATTGCTTACCAGATATCAAGTGATTTTCACTCAGGAGGGGAGCCACAATCTTTAGACTATCACTAGAAGTGTATGGAGAGAAGGGGTCAAGTTGAAATAAATTCTCACCCTGATTTCCAAGTTCAAAGCAGCATTCTGATGGGAAAGGATGCAGAAATTTGGATTTATAGGTTACAAAAGGCAGGGTGATTATTAGCGACATCCTTCTCAAAATCTGTGGAGAAAGCCAGTGCATGATAATGCCAGCTGAGGCAGTATTTTGTATGATTTTTTCCTACATCCAGTACATTTCTCCACTGAGATTGGGATATAGGTTGAGGGACAGCATATGCCAGCTGCCTTCATAGGAAGATAAAAACATTCTGATGAGACAGTGGAGTGAGCTTAAGAGAATCTGAAGGCAGTGCTAAGGCAAAAGGCTTTCACACATATGTCCCTGATTCCTCAAAATGTTACCATATAAGGTGATAAGTTTCATAGTTTCATAGTTTCATAGATTTAGGGTCGGAAGGGACCTAGTAGATCTTCTAGCCCGACCCCCCGCCAGGGCAGGAGAACAACAAAACCCCAAAACAAGAAACGGGACTCAAATGAGTCCAGCCAGGTAGGCATCCAGCCTCTTCTTAAAGACCCCC
>NW_017729032.1:181989729-181990796 GCF_001723915.1 Gavialis gangeticus | reverse complement strand
GAGGAGGTATACTCCTCTTTGGAGATTTCACCCCCCTTCCACTGGGCGTACGCCGCCTTTTTGGCAAGCAGGCAGTCCCGGACGCCCTTGGTGAGCCAGGGGGGCTTTCGGACACTCCTGCCCCCCTTGCTTCTTGTCGGGATGGACACCCCTTGGGCCCTGAGTATCGTTTTCCAAACAAGGGAGGGTGGATTATGTGGACCAAGCCTTGTTTTTGGGGATTTAGGATAAAAAGGAGAGGACAAGCCATCTTGATTAGTTTTACACTGATTTCACAAGCCCTTCATGTCTCATCAAACTCCTATGACTTAAGAAAGTATTTTTATGAGTAGATATCTTTGGGGGCTGTGGAGCAATAAAGTAACTCTCCCAAGGCTGCATCTACACAAGATGCTTTCCTAGGCATTAGACTGATCTAGTGCGCAGTGAAGTGTCACCATCTACATGTGCACAGCAATTACTGTGGAGTATATTAGTCTAATGCGCTGTTTTTCTGGTACCTGTATAGACAGGTACTAGAAAAATGGTGCATTAACTAATGTGCCATACAGCACGTGTAAACACCGTGTAGACACTAAGCAACAGGGTGCCACAGAGGGTGGGGAGAGCTGTCCCGGCTTGGTGGGATGCTGCCTGCCAGCCACGTGGAGATCTCGACCTGGAGAACAGGGCAGGAGCAGCCCTGGACTGGGCTGCTCCTATTAGGCTCAATTTGCTCCAGGCAGGTGCACATGTACACACTAGACACTAGGTCTGGAAAGGACCTCAGAAGATCATTGAGTCCAGCCCCAAATCAGCAGAGATCATAGGATCCCAGCAAGATAAACATCCAGGGTCTCTTGAAGAAGTTCAAAGTAGATGGTTGAACCACCTCCGGCAGCAGTCTATTCCAGAACTTGGGGGCTCAGACAGTAAAGAAGTTCTTCCTTATATCCAGCCTGAAACAGTCATGGAGGAGTTTGTAACTGTTCAACCTTGTCATCCCTTGGGGCACTCTGGTGAACAATCATTCCCCCAGATCCTGGTGAGCACCCCTGATAAACTTAGGTGGCCACCAGATCACCCCT
>NW_017729032.1:181948808-181989263 GCF_001723915.1 Gavialis gangeticus | reverse complement strand
CTCTCAGCCTGTCATCATAAGGTCTGTTTTCCTGACCTGATCATGCGCGTGGCTCTTCTCTGGACTCTCTCAAGCTTCTCCACATCCTTTTTGAATTGTGGAGCCCAAAACTGGACACAGTACTCCAGCTGTGGCCTCACCAAGGCCGATTACAAGGGAAGAATGACGTCCTGGGATTTGCTTGAGAAGCATCTATGGATGCAAGCCAGCATTTTGCTCACTTTACTAGCTGTAACATCACACTGATGGCTCATGTTCATCTTATGGTCAACCATGACCCCCAGGTCCCTTTCGTCTGTAGTACTAGCCAGTGTAGCACTGCCAAGCCTATAAGCATGCTGCAAGTTTTTCTTCCCAAGGTGGAAAACCTTGCATTTTTTGGTGTTAAACACCATCAGATTCTCATCTGCCCATTTTCTGAGCCTTTCAAGGTCTGCCTGGATCACCCTCCTGTCCTCAGGTGTGGGTACTTTACCCCAGAGTTTGGTGTCGTTGGCGAACTTGGCCAGTCCACTTCCGACACCCATGTCCACATCATTAATGAAGATGTTAAATAGTATAGGCCCAAGGATAGAGCCTTGAGGGACCCCACTAGTCACAGCACACCATGACGATTGACTTCCATCAACCACAACCCTCCGCGTCCTACCATGGAGCCAATTCCCCAGCCAGCGGATCGTGGTGAGGCCAAGGCCGCAGTTAGCAAGTTTTGCTAAGAGGTGATCATGGGATACCAGATCGAAGGCTTTTTTAAAGTCAAGATATACGACATCAATCTCTTCTCCCTTGTCCAGGTGATAGGTCATTTGGTCATAAAAGGAAATAAGATTGGTTAAGCAAGACCTACCCACAACAAACCCGTGCTGGGTATCCCTCAGGATGTTGCCATCGGCCAGTCAGTTAAGAAGGGCCTCTTTGATAATCTTTTCTAAGACCTTCCCCAGGATAGAGGTCAGGCTGATGGGCCTGTAGGTTGCCGGATTTACTTTCCTCCCTTTCTTGAAGATAGGCACTACATTGGCCTTCTTTCAATCTTCAGGCACTTCACCAGAGCTCCAGGAGTTCTCAAAGATCCGTGCCAGGGGCTGAGCTATGATGCTTGCTGGCTCCTTGGGTACTCTTGGGTGTAAACTGTCAGGGCCGGCTGACTTGAAGGTATCCAGCCTGTCAAGGTGTTCCTTCATGAGGTCAGCTTCAATGCAAGGAAAGGAATCTCCCTCACCGGGGAGTGAATGGTTTCAGTGAGAGGTAACACTGAGTGAATGGTTGACGGAAGTGAATTGTTCTTAGGAACTTATTTATCTGATATATTTTACCTTTGTATAAGCATGCCCAGAGCCCTAGAGGAGCAAGACCCAGGGTCAAGGAAGCTAAAGCTGGAGAAGGATGAGACCAGGGGCTGAGGGTGCACAGAACCTGAGAGGGGCAATACACAGGAACAAGGCCAGAAGACCAAAGCCCAGACAAAGGTTTAAGACCTGAAGAGCCAAGTGTTGCATTGTGGGAAGGGGAAGGTGGGGATGTCATCTGAGTCAGTACTCAGGTGATGGAGAAACTGTGTAGTGGGTTTAGGACTCTGAACTGAGCAGGCCAAGTTGAACCCAAGGAGAAGCAGGGATGGATAAACACCAGGAGCTCACTAACCTCTGAGGGCAGCCTCCCCATTTAACTTTAACATCAAGGCATTTCAGGCGAGACAGCAGGATGGGCTGAATAGGTCAGAGTGGGCAAGCAGGGCAGGCTCCAAGCAACCACTGGGGGGTGGGACAGGGCACATACACAATACAGCTGCCCTCAGGGCCTGACGTGTTACAGTATGTTAAAAGAGACAGGAGTATTAAGCTGCCTTATTATCTGATTACCTGCTACTTTGAAATTGTATATGCATAAGTTTTCATTGATGTTTCTTTACTCAGGATAATTAAAGGTTAAAAATTAGGATGTCAGAATGCAAACTGGAAGAAACATCCAGGAAGTAAGTTCCGGTTGCTAAGCATACTAAATCTTAAGCCTGGAGCTTTCACCCTTGTTGAGTTTCCAATTATCAATTGTGAAAATAAACTCTAATTATTCAGGAGGTCTTAAACTTGAAAATGTCTTTTGGTCCCTCTAATCACATAACAATAGCACAAAGAGAGAAGCTGAAACATCTGCTACGAGGATTAGAAAAGTTACCAGCACCAAAATTTTCTGTGCTGTCTTTAATCCATTTCCTATATTCAAGGTCCCTTTCAACTTCAATGGCTCTTTAATGTCTTTTAAACTAGAATGGTATTCTTAAATCAAACTCTAGAAGCCAAATCCATACAAACAAAACCACAAGCCCTAGAAAACTTAAAAGAATGATTGAACTAGAGAACTGTAGTCTATAGAATAAATGGAGTGGCACATATTCTTACTGGTTTTATGAAAAGAAAAGCAATTTTCAACAAAAACTGAAGGTAATATTTGGAGGTCAAATTCAACTGGTTTGCACTGGGAAACTTCTCTCATATAAATAACAAGGGTTTGTTTTTTTAAATGGTGACATTTTATCTGGGTTTGTGAAAATATTGGCTTAGTTTTGTAAGAAGAATTTCACTATTCTCCTCATGTAAGAGTCTAATTCTGATCTGCATCTTAAAAATAAGTTATCTAAAAAAATATCCTGTGTCAGTTTTTTGAAACAGGTATCCCAGTTCCCCCAGTGTCCTCCTTTCAGTAAAACAAGTTGTAGGATTCAAAACGTTTAAATCAGGATTCTAAATTTAAAATATTAATACTAATGCTTCTAATATGAGAAACTGTAAAGCTGCACACTTGCTGAATTAATACTTTTAAGAAGCAAACATTAATTCAATAAGTATTATTTTGAAACAAACACATTTCCAGGCCACTGTGTGGGAGCTGCAGGTGTGCAGCACAGAGCCCCCATGATAGAGGCAGCCAGGCAGGCTTTGCTTCTTGACCCCTGTGCAGTGCTAGCCAGAGCTGTGCCCCAGTGCCAGTGCCTGTGCCAGTGCCAGTGGGTGCCAGTGCCTGTGCCAGGCCCGAGGTCCCTGAGCCCCTCCCACCTGCTGCTGCTGCCAGCAGCAGGGGCTGCGCACTATGTGGGGGAGTGTGTGGGGGGTCCCCTCACACCCCCACCTTTCCTCACACCCCTTAAACCTCACACACCCACACCCTGCCCCCACAACCCCCCATATATACACACACGCCAGCATACCTTATACCCCCACACAGCCACACCCACTCATAACCCCCATACACTCCCACACCCCTCTATACACACACCCTCCCCAGATGACCACAGACAATATAAAGAGTAAGACTTTATTCTTGAGTTATTATGCAATCCTTTCTATAGTAGCCCAGGTAACTTGGGTATATACTCCCCTTCTCCAGTTGAAGGGGATTGTTAGCTGGCAAGTGTGCTGTGGGGTGAGAACTGCAAACCATTCAGTTTCCCTCCATCCCTATAGAACCAGGCCAGGACAGTTAGGGGACTTAACTATATACAGATTTTTTACATTAACTTATCACAAGGGAAAGGAACATGGATATAAATATATGTACAATGGATATATATATTTATAAGATATCTAAACCAGTAACATAAACAACACCCTCTGGGTAAATGACATAAAACCTTATACCAGTGCTCTAGATACAGGTAAGTCACTGGTAAGTATCTGATCTGAAACAGATAAACCTCAAAGATAAACAATACCAAGGGGATACCTCAATGCCCTTGGGCTTTTCCCAAGCCCTACAAAGAAGCTGGTAACTTTAGGGGGGCCCTCTTAGTGGGACCTCCCCTTTTAGGAGCCCTTAACTAACTGGGGGGGGGGAGAGACTCCCCTTCCCTGTAGGAATTCTCTTTCCCCTGCAACTCATGGCTCCCAGGCCTGGAGGGTGGTCCTTGTCCTCTGTGCCAGGCTGCTTTCTTACCTGCAGTGGGCTTCGGTGCAGGGGTTGCTTTCCCCTGGAACAGGCCCCCTGCTATGCAGGGCTTCTGGGGCCTCTGGCTTGGCCCTGTTGGCTGGCTCAGTAGCCCAATCACCGTCTGGCTCTCTGAACTCAACCTTTTGCTATCGGTCAGAGTCCTGGGCTGCCTCGTGCAGCACCAGGCTCGGTCCGCTCCTGGACCCTCCATGCAGCGCCCCCTGCACCAAGCTCCCAGCCTCATTTTGGGGTGTGGCAGGGCACTGTTTGTGCCTGCCACTTTAAGAGCCTGAGACAGCAGCTTCCAGGTGCCTGATGAGGGCATCCATTTTAGATTTCAGGGCTGCCGATATAAACAGGGCATTTTGCTGCTGGGAGGACAGAGGACTGCTGGTATCATCTGGAGGTAAGGAAGGAGCTGTAGGGGATGTTCAGGAGGCTCCTGGTCCTGGGTACAACCTAAAACTGCACCCTGCCGGGAGTGGGTGGCCTGGTGGGGCTCCCAGTGGTTCAGGAGACCCCAGGAAATGCCAGGCCAGTTACCACCCCAGTGAAAGGCAGGTTGGAGCGCCTTATCCCCTAGCCCCCACAACCGGGTGGGTTACCCTTTTGTAGGGTCTGGAAGGTGGACCCCAAAGAGAGAGTGGGGCCATAGACTCACACCTGTCTGTACATCCCCTGACTGGTCAATGCTGGGGCCAGAACCAGAAGGGTCAAAAAGCCAGAGGCCCACCGTGAGGAACTCCCAAGACCTGTGTTCCTGGGGTTCCGACTGGCCTGGAGGTGGGCCAGGGCTAGTAGCCAAAGGTCCAGGGGAACCACACCTATAAGGGGGAAGCAGTTCAGGATGCTGTCCAGGATGAAGGTGGAATAAGCCGCTTGAGGAGAGGAATCCAGGCAGGATTCAACTAGTAGGATTCTGGGACCCAGCAAGGGGCTGGTGATTGTGAGAACTATGGATGCCATCTGCGAGGCTTGGGCTGTGGTGTAAGGGAGGAATGGAGCCACAGATAATGCCCCCTGGCATTTGGGGCAGGAAATGGGCAGCTTCCTGCTTTATTAAGATCAAGTAAATAATTACCAACAAGGCGTGGTGGGTGAGAAGGCGGGTGGTTAGCCCAGAAACATGTGGGTGGACCACTGGGAAAATGGCCCCGGGAAGGCCCCCTGTTACATGAGGGCTGAAGACCTGAGCCGCCCAAGCACTCCAAAGGTCCTACTCCATGCACTGGCCTGTGCACTGTGTCTCTGGCCACATGCCAGAGGTTGCAGACCCCCCCAAAAAAAACCCAAAAGAAAGCTAGGGTAAAGCTGTGTGAACTTTTGCAGAGCTACACCAAACAAGATAATTTTCGTTTTTCCACTTGCAGTCCTGCAAAGAAAAATGAATCTCTTTCTTCAAATGGCCTTGTAAAACTTCCTTGAGGAGAAAGGCCATTTCTCATTTCATTAGCCCACAATGTATATCTAAGTACAGAGACAAAACTTAAGGTCCAAAGCTCCGTCACTTTGGGGAGAATTTTCTGAAGGAGAAAGAAAGTTGCAAGGATGCTGCTAAATAGACAAATTGTGTACACTTCAACCTGCAGTACATCATTGAGGTTCCCTGTCTGCTACTTATAAACTTACTTCCACTTACTGAGTGGTCCCTGGATGCCTGTTGGGAATACAATGTATTGTGCATTAGCCACTGTTTTTTTAAATGTTGATATTGCCATCATCAGCTCCTGTAGTATATATAACCACATAATCCTTACCACATTATCCTAAGAGGGTATGAAAATCTGTGGCACAGGGAGTATATCCCCAGTAAGACACTGATTACTTTGAATAAGGGTAGGACAATAGGACTGTGAGTGGGGCAAGTAACTGTTCATGAGACCCATGTGGGGAAAAAAAATCCAAGAAAACAAAAGCAGAAAAGAAACCCACAATATATCTGCATATTCACATAAAGAAATAAAATAAGTAAACACATAATGTTCTCATGTTATCTCTAAGCAGTCACAAAAATGACTTTTTGTCTTACAGGGAAGGTGACAAATTTCACTATTAATATTTTCTTTGAGCAAATTCAAAATTTTGCCCATGAGTTGTATTTTGCTATTTTCACTAGAAAAAAGAATGTTTAACTGGCAAAATAAAAAATGGCCCAGCTTTGCTGGGCATGCCTTCCTTACGCTGGTGGAGCTAAAAGTCTTAAAATGACCCCCTTTTAGTACAAAGGTAGCAGCTTTATCAAGGAAGGCAAAAGGAATTCTTTCTTTTTCACAAGCCAGTCACAGCCAGCCAGAGATTGTTTGCGGTGTATTTAATGCCCTCTTCTCATGTGATGTTAGTTGAAAAATAAGCTCTTTGCTACTTGTGCTGCTGTTGTAAAAGGCAATGTCCTGTGACAGAACAGCTTTGAAACAATGTTCAAAACATGGGTTGTAAAAACACTTCCAGTCTGACAGGATGTATCAGAGTTGTACTATGGATATTTCTTCAACACACAGTTCCTTATAAATTTGTGACTGCAAAATTCAAACAGCAATGCAGAAGTTATGCTCAAAATTACAACAGACTGCTGGAAGTCAGTATGAAAAACTCAGAAATTGAAATAGATCCAGCCATTTTAAACAAGCTTTTTTCAGCAATAAGTAACTATGCTCATGCATTTATGTAATGAGCTTTCTCTGTACATCTCTATCTCTCTATATTCCTAAGATTTTTGCATACAGAGACAGAAATTATTTGTTCACAGTGCTGCTGCAGTCTAATACATGTTCTCTCATGAAGGTTTTCCTTTTTATTATTTCTTCTACCTTTCCCCTTTCTTCTAAAACAAAGGTATTTTAGATTTAAAGTTTATGGTTTCTCTTTGTGCATGGAAAAACACAGTGTGATGATGTTTCTTATTTTGTAAGGCTAGGCATAAACTATTCCTTGTCCTATGAGAAGGATATTGCCAAGAATGGAAAGACACTGCAAGACAAGCAGGGAACCTTTATCCTGCTAATGGGCTCACTAATGTGGTGCCTTACACCCAGTGAAAGGGCCCAGTTAACTTGAATGAGTACTGTGGTTATTGTATGAGCGTATCAGTGCATCTGTTTGAAGGCTCAGGCATATTTTATTTAACCCATGTTTCTTCACACCTAGGGAGTAAATGCATATCAGAAATCATAGTCTTCCTACATCTAGCCAATCAAATTGTTGCTGCTCAGCAGAACAGCAAAACAGGAATGGAGAGAGAGAAGAAAAGCAGTGGTAGTATTGGGTGTGTTGAGAATAGTGAAAAAATAGCACACAAGAGTAATACAATCAAGGGTGCAAGACTTCAGTAGCAGAAAGTATCTGTAGGATTGACAAAAGCCTGGAATCAGAGGTTTGGATCCAGAGTTAATGTTTAATGGGTGCTGCTCCATTGACAGCAGTATGCAGAGCAGAATGGTTAAAGTACTTTGTTGTGGGTTTTGAGCAGTGGTGTTCAACCAGCCCTGGCCTGCAAGACTGTCATCCAATCCATGGGTCTTCCTCATAGGTCTGTAAATTTGGCAGTGGGGGAGTGGTAGCATTCACTGCCTTTCCTCTTTTGCCAAATTTCCAGATCTGTGGGGAGCCCTGCACTGCAGGCTGGATGATGTACCTCTACACACTAGATTGCACTAATGTGCAATCAGGTAGGCACACAGAATAACTTCCCAGCTGGATTTGGACACACAGGGCCGTGCCAGAATGAGGCTGGATCTATGTGCACGGGGATGGGCCAGCGCGTCAGACTGCAACCACTTATTGCGCCCACCTGCCATTCCAGAGCTGAAGGCAGCCTGTAGACTGCCCACAGACTGGCCCTGTACCACTCGTCCATCCTGAGGCCAGATGGGTTGAGCACCACTAGTCTAGAAGCATGCATTTGAGCCTCACTCTGGGCTCTTCCCAGCTGATTAAGCTATAGAGGACTCCCTGGTCATTTGGACTGAAGAGTCAAAAGCAGCTAAATGTGATGCCAGCCACATTATTTTTGTGTGTGCTGTTTATCACAAACATGTATAATTTCTTAACCATCCTGGTCCTGTGGTCCGTTTGGCTTGGGGAGACCCCTGACTGCTGAAGTTGGTAGTGCTGCCCCATTTACACCAGGTAAGCATCTGGCCTGGAGAGCAGCACACAGAGAGTTTCAAAAACAGTTTCAGTACTAATGAGATGAAAGAGGAAAACTGAAGCCAAAAGGCATTGCTGGAAGATACAGTGCTTAAGATTTCCTTAGGGGCTGTAATTCTTAAAATAAAAAAGTCTTTCCATGACAAAATATAATGGCTTCAATAATATAAACATGTTTTATTGCATTGAGTCATTTCTTCTGCAAAAAGAAATACTTTTATAAAAGAAAGTTTCATGAAAAGTAGAGAACTTTTCAAAGATGCTGCAAGGTATTTTTGATGATAGACACATGGGAAAAAATTAAAACATTACTGGCTCTTGAGGTTTGATCATTTTCTTTATTTATCTCAAGCGGCATATATTTTGTGCTGCCTAATAACATTGCAGGAGATAGGCCAACATGTATTTAGTGCTACAAATTAATTGATATGGGCAGAAACATAGATTTCAGAAGTAGATTTTCATAATGTATTATTCAGCTGGATCCATTTTTAGATAGCTTTAAAGTGTCATTTTATCATGATGTCTTGCGTAAGGCATTGTTTAGATGGGAACTAGTGTGCAACGCTTTGGTTTATTAGAACTCCTGTGATTCACTTGGCCAAACTGTCCTTTTAGAACCAGAGAAAATGTTTTATTATGTTAAGACTATAAATTACATTATTAAAGTAGCAGCTACATAAAGAACAATCGAGGTATACAAAATATTTGAAAACTATCTTTTCTCCATAGATAAAAAAAGTTTAATACTAGAAATTAGATGTTTGTCTCCATTAAAAAGTAGACATACCACTAGCAAACCTGAGTCACCTCACAAACCCAGCAGTGTCTCATGTCAGTGTGATGGCTCATACAAAGTAGAATCACCTTCCACCTATTATTCAGGGACACCAAAACATATTTGAAAACTCAGCTCATCTTTGGGATGTTCCAATGAATTCTTCAGCTATACACAGCCTTCCCCAGCAGCACCCACATAAAATGCCAGTCTCAATTCAGAAAAAAACATTTAATTGTTGAATCTATTCTACATTAAGTGGGAACCTAGACCTGTTTATTCACTAGCTCTTCCACACTATAGCAGTTCTGTCAATGAACTCTGTTGCTACTTCTCTCCTCTTCTCACCTCCAGACCAGTCAGAAATTATACGAAAAGGTTCTCTAGGCCAGTGGTTCTCAACCGTTTTTGTACTAGGACCCATTTGTAAACACTGATGGCCAGTCTTGACTCAGTACCCCTCACTCCCGACCTCCTGCTCTCCACCCCCAGGCCCCAGCCTCCTAGTATGTGGGGCAGGCGGTGGGTGTGGGGGGAAGGGGAGCCCCAAGCAGCCCCTTGCAGGCTACGACTGTGACAGCCTGCAAGAGAAAAGCTACGGTTTGCCCATGTTTTTCTCCTTTAAAGGATACTCCATTTTTAAAGTTTGTTGATCCATTTTTAAAGTTTCATAAATTCTTGCAACCCAGTTTTGGGTCGCAGCCCACAGGTTGAGAAACATTGCTCTAGGCTGAACTCATGGGTCCTGCTTCTTCTCTCATCATACTAGTATAAATAATGAGTAATTTCATGAAAGTCAATGGATTTACATTAATATAAAACCAATAGCAATTGATAGCTGCTCTGTTTGTTCTCATGCCATTGAAAAGCTGTAAAATAGATGGCTATAAATGTGAAACTGCCCAGAGGGATCAACGTTGTGGGATATGACTGGGTTGCTAGAGGCTCCAGCTGGAAGTTTTCCCACTAGTATCACAATATATGCTTTCTGTGCTCTCTTTGTCAGAGCCACTGACAGCCACTCACCCTATCAGACAAAGTGCTGAGGGGTTGGGGGAATGAAAGGAAGCCAAGAGAATATAAATTGTCCTGCAAATTAAGTAAGCACATATCCAGATATTCAGATCTCTCTGAACACCCAGATGAGATATCTTCAAAACAGCTCAGCAAGCCTTGATAGAATAATTTCTGTAGCTTCTTCATTCTAATAAAAAGATTCAGTGAACTCCTCCCCAGACGTCTCTCATCCAAATGACTCTTTAGAAAACTGGGGGTCCAAACCAGCACCTAAAACACAGGAATTGAAGGGATCTTTGGATTATTAGCTACAGTCCCCTGCTACTGCAGGCACCACCTAATAGGGTCTTATTTGTAAAATGATTATGCTCTATCTTTGAACTGATATATTTTTTCTTTGTTTCTCCCATTGAAAGTGTGCCCCTCCCATTGAAAGTGTGCCCCTGAACTTCTGATAGTTGGGAACCTTCCTCTAAATGTAATCATGCCTGGTTTGTTCTTCTGCCAATACTGTCGTCTTGTTTAACTTATTCTTTTCCATCCCTGGCATTTACCTCTCCCTACAGTGATTTTCAAACAGCAATAACATCCAAATATCAGCTTTCAATTTGCTATGCTCAGCAAACCAATCTCTTTTGGTCTCCTGTCATATGATAGGTTTCCATTCCCCCAACTTATTATGCCAGTAGCCCTTCTCATGCTACAGCCTGAATTCATGTTTTTTCAACAATGGTGACCAGAATTGCACCTGGTATTCCAGATAAGGACTCACCAAGGCTTGCAGAATGCCATTAATATTTTGCAGTCTTTACTGGAAGTACCTCACCTGATGCAGTCGAGAATTGTATCTGCCTTTTTCACAGCTTCATCATACTGGTGGCTTATAGTCAACTTCCTATTGACAGGTACACCCAGGTCTTTGTCTGCTTTTGCTATTTCTCAGTTTATACATGAAAGATTTATTTTGACGATCCAAATCTGAGCTATCAGCAAATTTCATTGGCCCAATCCTGCTTTTTAATGCCAAGGTAATAAATGGAAATTAGATTCATCTCAAAACAGACCCTTGAGGCAATTCACTAAATAACCTCTCACCAGACTAATGCTTCTTTTTTCAGCATTGCCTGTCAAAGTTTTCACTTCCTCTAGTTCTTCTTTACTTGCCTTACACGTCTTGTACTAATTAGGGGTATAGGTTGTATTTGTGTTGGTCTAAGGACATAGGCAGACATGGTTCTTTGGGTAAATCCTATATCTTTTATTAAACCAGCTAAAATAGTTGGAAAAATTCTTTGCAAGTTTTTTGGTACAAACACCCTTAGATAAGACTATATTTCACACCAAACTGAATGTTTCATTAAGTCCAAATATATTAGATCTACTGCATTTTCTTTGCTTCAAAAATTGATTATATTATGGGAGCTACCAAGCTACCTTTAATAAATCCATGTTGCATTTTATACCACTTTTCCATTTGTCAATTTTTAGGGCACAATGTAGGATTCATCTCTTTGAACAAGCTTTCTCCTAAAAACCAGAGAAATGCATATTTCCTTGACAACTTAGTACTTAGGAATAATCCACCTACGTATAACTTTTGTATTACCTTTTGTTTACCTGTTGCAGAGAGCATGGGCCTCCCATTACTCTTCCTTGAGTAAACTGAAATATGATATATTTTTTAAAAGCAGTACTTTCTCCAGGGGTTCCTCTCTGTCTGCTAACAGCACAAGTAAAATCACATAATGAGTTATAAAAGCGCATTATTTATTGACCCCTTATCTAGGACAACTCCTCTACATCGATTTCACCAGCACTTGGCAATGCTGTGCTCCTAACCCATACATGCTAGTTTGCAGAATAGGAAAATTCTATTTAAATTTAAATTTTATTTAATTAAATAGGACAAATCTAACAATTCATTTTTTCTGTAGGCTGGTCTCCCACATTTAATTCAACATAGTCTCACTGAGGAATCCAAAAGCACAAGAGTGGTAGATGTGTATGCCTGTTCCAAAGTGTCTTTTGTAGGATACCAGTATTTTGGACAGGCAACAATTTTGAATAGAAACAGCCCCTAGTTACTTAAATTAAGCTCTCATTGAA
Source organism: Gavialis gangeticus (assembly GCF_001723915.1). Classification (NCBI taxonomy): domain Eukaryota; kingdom Metazoa; phylum Chordata; order Crocodylia; family Gavialidae; genus Gavialis; species Gavialis gangeticus. The sequence continues at coordinate 181,977,292 of NW_017729032.1, read as the reverse complement.
CATTGTGGTGCTAAGTATGTGTTGTTCTAAGATCACTGTGAGCTCTTGGGCTAGGGACGGACATTCAAAAAGCCTGAGCCTGAATTGATTTAATCTTTGCAGGTTAGTGTAACCTGCAAAGCTTGAACTGATTTGAAGGTGGATAGACATTCCTTTTTCATTCCAGAAATGCAGGCACATGCCTGCAGTGGCTCAGGCTAGAAGCTGAGGGGGAGGGGAAGATACTAAAGCAGCTCTCCCTTCCCTTACACAGAGCTGAGCGGGGAAGGGGGAGTGGTGTGGCCAGGCCCTGGCAGGACGCTCTGATCAGGGAAGTTTCCACACCACTCGTGGCCAGCCCAGCAGGGAATGTTTATCACCCCTAACTCAGTGTTTATCAGCCCATTAAGAAAACAGAGGGACATGACCAGCTACCTGTTGATTCTGCCTTTGTCCTGTGTGCCACGGCTTGGAGGTAGCCAGCACGTGGTCTGCTAGCTGATGCTGAGAGGTGTCTGTGAGGGATGGGAGAATGCCTGCTTAGCAGAGAGTGGAGAGGGGAGTGGGCGGGAGCAGAAGCCAGGCAGATGCCTACAGAGACTGCAGGAGCTGCAGCCAGGGACCAGAGGGGAGGGGCCAGCCCTGCTGTGGAGAAGAGACCTTGCCAAGCCCAGAGACCATGCTGGGACACTAGGGAACCCTGGTTTATCTTAAACCAGCAAAGGGTCTTGGATAGACATTGTATAAATTGGTTTGAGCCGGATCAGGTAAGTCTGATACTACATTAAACCAGGTTTATCTCAAACTGGTTTCAGCCATTTTCAAACTTGTTTATGTGCACTGAACATCTGTTCTGTTACAGGTTTAAACCAGTTTCTGATCACTTACACCGATTTATGTGTAAAGTCGTTCCCTAGCCTTGGAGGTCAGTTCCTTTCTCTTTGAATATTTTAAGCCCTCTTACCTTTAATGGGAGATCCAGAAGCACACTTGTAATAATGCTATAGCTTCCCATAACTCTATAATAGGGTTATATCAATAACCTTTTGATCTGCTTGTTTTAAAATCTTTAAGTAACCATCAATTTAGAAATCATACTTTTCTTACAACTTTTACCCAGTGCTGCTATAAAGAACACCTAAGATTATTATAACAAAAAATTTATTTTGTCTATTTCAGTTTGTATCATTTGCGGGTGGCCAACCTGTGGCCTGGGTGCCACAAGTGGCACAGGCAGCCTTGCGGGGTGGCACACAGCAGACAGGGGAGAGAACAGGCTGAGCAGCAGCAAATAGTGCAGGAAGCAGAAAGCAGAACAGTTGATCAGGTAGTGGAAGGGGATTAGAGAGGCACATGATGAGAGTGTGGGACTAGTTTGTAACACAACTGCCAAAAAGGTTGGCCCTTGCTGGTGTAATTTATGAATCTGACAGTACTTTTAGTTTATTCACTTTTACTGCTCCTTTATATAACCAGTCATCTTCCTGTGCTGTTTGCCCAGCTCTTTATCACAGCCAAAGTGGAAAGGAAAAACAAAACTAGGAGAATGTAAAACCAGAAGAACTGTCAGGAAAACTTAGTTTGTCTTTAAACTAACTAGATGTCAAGTTAATGGTATTGCCTTAGTGCAATTTTTAACATGGTTTCTCTAGCTTTCAAGTGTAATACAGTACTTCTGAAGAGGATAAGGATTTGGGTGATATAATTTTTGAGATGCGTAGGTTTCTTTTCATACATGACAATCTCATCTATCCTCTACTTGGCTAGAGCTAGTCCATATCACAAGGCCAAGCCACCTCACAATTTGATGTAATAGGAATAGCCAAGATTAAAATGCTTTGTAACAGAAGCTAGCAAAGCACCTGTCTCTCATATTAACTACCCAACATCTCAAGGCATTCGCATTCAGTAGTCACCTCCAAAATTAAAAAATTAATCACAAAAACTCCTCTGTATTAGACAATTGCTTTGTCTCTCTTCAGTTTCTGAAGCTGGTACTTTATTGCTGGAATGTACCACATTTTAATGCTTCAGTAACAAATGAAAGATGAATGCTGTAATCTGATGGGTTCATTAGAGGCAGGTCCTGTCAGACCAACCTGGTGGCCTTCTGTGACCAGGTCACCAAATCCTTAGATGCAGGGTAGCAGTGGACATAGTCTTTCTGGACTTTAAGAAGGCCTTCGACACTGTCTCTCACCCCGTTCTCATTAAAAAATTGAGGGACTGTGGTGTCGACACCCACACAGTCAACTGGGTTGCCAACTGGCTGGAAGGCCACACCCAGAGAGTGGTAGTGGATGGGTCATTTTCGACCTGGAGGGATGTGGGCAGTGGGGTTGTGCAGGGCTCGGTCCTCAGGCCCGCACAGTTCAAAATCTTCATCAGTGACTTAGACGAGGGGGTAAAAAGCACCCTGTTCAAATTTGCTGATGGCACTAAGATGTGGGAGGATGTGGGCACGCTAGAGGGAAGGAATATGCTACAATCGGACCTAGACAGGTTACAGGGGTGGGTGGACGAGAATAGGATGGGATTCAACACTGACAAGTGCAAGGTGCTGCACCTGAGGAGGAAGAACCAGCACCATACCTACAGCCTGGGGAACTTCCTTCTCATCAGTGCAGAGGCAGAAAAGGATTTTGGAGTCATTATTGATGCCAGAATGAACATGGGCCAGCAGTGTAGGATGCAGTCAGGAAGGCCAACTGTACCTTGTCGTGCATCCACAGATGCATCTCAAGCAGGTCCAGGGAGGTGATACTCTCCCTCTGTGCGGCACTGGTCAGGCCGCAGCTGGAGTACTATGTCCAGTTCTGGGCGCTGCACTTCAGGAGGGATGTGGATAACATTGAGAGGGTCCAGAGGAGGGCCACCCGCATGATCCGGGGACAACAGGGCAGACCCTACAATGAGAGACTGCGGGACCTGAACCTGTTCAGCCTTCACAAGAGAAGGCTGAGGGGGGACCTGGTGACCGTCTATAAACTCACTAGGGGGGACCAGAAGGGTTTGGGAGAGACCTTGTTTCCCCTAGCGCCCCCTGGCATAACAAGGAATAACAGCCACAAGTTGTTGGAGAGTAGGTTTAGATTAGACATCCGTAAGAACTACTTCACAGTTAGGGCGGCTAGGATCTGGAACCAACTTCCAAGGGAAGTGGTGCTGGCTCCTACCCTGGGGGTCTTTAAGAGGAGGCTTGATGCCTACCTAGCTGGGATCATTTGAGCCCAGTTTTTTCTCCTGCCCTGGCAGGGGGTCTGACTTGAAGATCTATAAGGTCCCTTCCGACCCTACTTCTATGATTCTATGATTCTATGACCCCAGTACTCTTTCCTGCCATGGTAGGGGGTCAGACTTGATGATCTGCTCAGGTCCCTTCTGACCCTACCAACTATAAAACTATGAAACTATGATGTGTCATAGTAATGTCATGTCTGGCTAGGAAATATAAAAGAGACACGGTTCATTTTTCAGAAAACCAATTAGGAAATGAGTGGTTAAAATACAAGATGTGAAGACCTGGCCTCTAAGCAGTTAATGTATGATTTCCTGTTGACTTCATTAGAGCCAGGATTTCTCCCAGTATTTGTAACTACAATTTTAAAAAAGCATTAGTGAGAATAAAATACTAAAAATATTGGCAAGTACTAGAGACCCAGCACCTTTCTACTTCCAGAATATGTAAAAGTAGCAGTGCTAGTTTATAATATGTACACCAGTCTCTTCAAACTAGTGGATATGTTATCTTTTGCTGAGGAGAAGCAACTTTCTGGAGATTCTTGGTCTCAAGAATAAGTCAAATTATTCTGTTTGATATAGTTATGACCATCATAAAAGATGTCATAAAAGATGATGTGTTGTGTTCATATATTGTTTCCCTTCAGGGGAATATTGCTTACTAAGCGTGAATGTGCAGTTTGCCTCTTCAGAGGGCTAGGACTCAGTGTCACAAGGATGCACATTAAAGGAAGAAATGAGCAATTTTTAGCTCATTAAACCAAAATAAACCTTTTGGTGTTTTCTGGAAAATGTGATAAAACTAATTGGAGTGAAAAGTTGTTCATTATTTATTTATTCAAGCCTGTGTCTCTGCCCCAGTGTATTCTGCATTTCCTTGATAAGGCTGCTCATGGAACTCAGCCTTTGGTTTGTATGTGACAGTGACAATTCCGGATGTGGTCCTAGTGCTATATGGGTGGCTTAGCCTTGTCTGAGTCAATATACCAACTTTTCAGCTCAGGTCAGCTTTCAAAATGGACTTTGGGAGTGAAGATATTTACTTAATCCTGGTCCTCATTTACTTACTACTAATTAAATAAGTTTGTTTGGTTTATATCTGTGAATATGTTATTGGATACTGCCCAATTTTAAATAACGTGTTAGATGATTGTAAAAATAAATTAAGTAGACATTTTGGTTTTGCTTGCAAATTACACAACAATTTCTCTCTTTATTCCAGCCTTAATGATTTAATATTTCCTTAATCAGATAAGCTTCTATTGATGTCTTTCTCCTAATACTGAGCTTATTCCAAAAGTAGAGGAAAAGGAAATTCTTATTGGTAACTTTATGACTAGACTTCAGTACTTAAATTCGTCAGCTGGTTGGTTTTCAGAGGTTTTATATATTTAGCCGAACAAATATATTGCTTGCGAAAAAGTGTTGGATTCACAGCTCGTGTGAACATCTTTTGTTACCTGAACAGGTAGCAATGCTTAAAGTTTAATACCACCCTGCCAATGTGCCTTGACTGAAGCTAAGATAGTGCCTCACTGTCCACCTGAAGCCAATTTTTAGCCTTCCTGCTGTCCACCCTTGCTGTTCTGCTGCTGCCTTTCAGCTAGCCTCTGTATACTACCATTAACATGCCTTGTCCACACAACACACTCAGTGTTGTGTTGCTAAATAAATACATACACATATATATATACACATACTATTCTCTTGTCAGTGAGGATCATAGGTGGAGGGAGAAAAAACATTTGGGTGGGGGGGGAGCCTGAGCGCACGCCAAGTTCTGATTGTCCTACGACTTGGCCCAGGGGAGCCCCATTCACCATGAATGGGGTCCTGGCTGGGCCAGGTCGTGGGACAATCCCCATAGTGCAGGAGGGACCGCCCTGCCCCTACCTCGCTCTCTCTTGCACTGTGGGGGTCTCAAACTGTCCCCCTCCCCCCCCAAGCCCAGGCAGTCATAAAGAAAGGTTGAAAACAAAAACTACCCTGCACAACTGTAGCCAGCGCAGCAGCAGGCAGGTAATCTGTGTGTGCCCATCCTTCCCCCTGCTGCAGCAGCCTGCAGCTGGGCTGCCCTACCCTACAGCCCTACCTGCTGCCCTGCATTTGTCGGGGCTGAGCCTGGTTAGGCCCCCACTTCTGCCACCTATGGTGAGGGTACAAAGCCATAACTCCAAATAAGACAAGATTGAAATCTTATTTAATCTCATTTAAATCTTAGAGTACTGAGGAGGAATATAATAACCTCTAGGATGTGGATGGCGGGTGTGCTGCAACTATTTTATCTTAAACTGGCAACACAGTGACACAGATCCAGCATAATAACTAGTCCACCTTCTGAGCAATGCAGGAGGTAGGGCCAGGATATGCCTCACTTATTCCTGGCAGCTGTAATGGTCCATTAGGGCTGTAGGCAGCTGGCATGAACTAGCAGCCCTTAGACTGGTCTAATTTATGTGGGCAAATGGCCCTTTATCCCAGTGTAAGTGACTACCTAAGGTGCCAAGGAATAGCTGGCCCAAGATCTGAAGAATTTAAATGTAATCCTCAGCTGCAACTTAGAATCTGGGTCAACTATTCTAAGATGAAAGACAGATGCTAATTTAAGTTAATGCAGCCCCTTTGACCACAAGTTATATCATTGTAATTCTGCACTGATGAAGTAGGGGTGGTGCAAACTACAACATCATCTGTGATACTTGTCAGTTGTGACCATGAGGTTAACCATGCTTGTACACAGTATATCCTGTTTTGCTACATAGATTGTTAAATGTATCTTACAATCACCAACATGACTTCCACGGATAAGAGCTATGTGGTATGTAATGTGAATTTACACTGATTGGCTCTCTGTTCACTAGCTGCACTAACTGTATTATTGCAGCTACATGACATATGGGCAGCACAACAGTGTAGGCTAACATAATGATGGAGGTATTGTCCAGAGAAACAGAAACTTTGTGATGGTGTAAACATCCATGCACCTCTGAAAGACATTTTACATATGGATTCAAGGAATTTTTCAACCATGACAAGCTTGCTAGGGTGTTGCAAATGTTAGGTCTAGGGTAGACAAGTCTTCAAAAACATTCAAGGCACATACCCTTTACAAGTAAGAAAAAAGTGTTGTATTTCCATGCAGACTTCCCACCTGGAGGCCTTTCTGCACTGGCTTGTTTGGGAGCTTGTGGTAGCAATAGAGCTGGCCAGGAATATTTTTCATAAAAAAGGTTTACTTTGAAGTAAAAGGCTGATTTATCAGAACTGAAATGTTTTGTGGGCAAGTATTGATTTCAGTAAACTTCTGAAGAAGCATAGGCCATTTTATTGCCAGCTGTTGGGTGGGCTAATGCACTTCTAGGGCTTTCAGGCTGCATATCAAATTGACAGAGTGGGAAGTCCAGAACTCCAGGGAGTTGCAACTGAGCTGGGAACCTTGAAGATATGGGTCCCAAGCTCAAGTTCACTTAAAAAAAAATTTAAAATATGGAATAATATATTTAATTTTAAAATGTTTTCTCTATTTTGCCTTCCATAGGAAATTTAGAAAATTCTGTGTTTCATTCTAACTTAAACAATTTATTGTAAAAATTTCAGAACTCTGTGCTAAGCAGAAATTCTGGCTTTTGGCCAAGATAGAGCCTACCCCATCAGCTCCTCCCTTCACTGTGGGCCTTTCACCCAACCTTGATTGCTATTATGAGGCATGATTAAGGGCTTGGCAGCACAGCTTGCAGGAAAGAGCAGGACAACCTCTTTTCAATTGCCCTTGTCTTTCACTATGCTTTGTTTCGCTTTCAACTCCTGATACATCATTCTCCTTTCCCAGGCCTTTTTCCGCTCTCTTCCTTCTGTTTTACTTCTCAGTTTAATTTTCCTTTCTCTCCTTTTTTCTCTACCCATTTCTACCTGCTGGGCATGTGCTGTGCATTAGTAATGAGCAAGATAGTCATCTTTTAAGTCTAACAGTAAGTAGATGCAGGTGTACCCATCTAGACTTAATACTTTATGGAGGTGAAGTAATATATAAGATGTGGCCAGGCATTATTCTATTCAACTCTGTAAACAGAGAGTTGGATGGAATAATGAGTTAAAGGCTAGTAGGACCACTGGAAGCCCATCAAAGCTTTAACTGAATTTCCCTACTTCCCTCATGAGGTCAGCACTGAAACTTTATCAGTTAATATTATTACATGTGCAACTTTGTTCTCCACCTTTTTTAAGTTTGGCCAGTCCCCAGATGTTGTACACTTTCAAAACGGGCCAGTGTTCTGGGGTGTCATGAAGTCTTTCTGAGGTTCTATGAACAAGAAGAAACAACTGGGATTTAGGGTGGATCCAGTCATGTACTAGTCTTCTTGATCATCCAGATCGTAAGTGGGGAGAGAGAAGGCTTTGTTCACATAGACTCTCCCAGTTTACTGTCCTGCTGTTCCCCACAAGTTCTGCTGCCAAGCCCTTAACCATACCTCATAAGGAATCAAGGTGCTGTCTATTGCATTTTTTTCACAATTGGGGCAGGAAAACGTGTTGCAGCTGTGGCATTTAGTCGGTCCTCCATCCAAACCACCTTCTGCAAGTGTTTTTGTGTTTTGAAATAACTGAGAAGCAGCTACTCTTAGAGTAAATGAAAGTGTTAATGCAACTAGCATATTGTTAGTGGCTATACCAAAAGAGTATTGCTGTATGGATGCACTGACCAAACCACTGCAAAGCAAAACAAAAGCATCAAATGTATATGACTCACCTGGAAGGCATGAAAAATTATATTCTAAGGCGATTCATCCTTCTTGATCATTAAGATCATAAATGGGGAGAGAGAAGGCTTTGTTCACATAGACAGGCCTGGAGTGGAGAGTGAAAAGAAAGCTGTAAGTACTACTGTATTTACCTAGATCCAAGATAACTTCAAATTTAAGATGACCCCCCAATAATTAGATTCTATAGATGGAAAATTATAAAAGTGTTATAATTTTCCATGTATAGAATCTAATTAGTGGAAGGTTATCTTAAATTTTTCTCCCTGCCTACTGCTGTGGAGGGGGAAGCAGTGGTGAAGGGCAAGGGGTCAAACCCCTGCCCCTTGCCCCTGCTGTACCTGTCCCCACTACTGCCTGTCCCCACTGCCACCTGCACTTCCCAGTGCCTGCTTCCCACCATGTGCCCCACTGCCATGAACTCCCCCTGCCACCTGCCCGCCACCTTTGCCTGTGACTGCCCCTTCACTCCCTGCATCTCCATCCTGTTTCCCACTGCAACCTGCCCCCTGGCACCTGTACCTAACCCCTGCCACCTGTCCCCCTGTGCCAGGCCCCCCATTCTCTGCCCCCACTTACCTTTTACTGCAACTCTGGCTCCAAAGCAGTAAGCAGCAGCCCCAGCCCAGCCTGGCCAGGGAGAAGCGGCAGCAACTCCTGGCTTCTCCAGGTTGGGCCTTGAAGGACTGGAGCTGAAGCAGATGGTAAGTGGGAGTAGAGGCAGCTGGGAGGGGCAGGGTGTGTGATCTCTCACATGCTCCCTCCAAGTTGCACGTGCTAGTTTACCCCAGTGGGATATCCCTACCTCTTACTGCCCAGGGAATTCAGAATATTCCATTGGCTAGAGTACAGAAGGATGGAAATGGATGCTGTTATAAACCTGGATGAAGGCATGAGTAAGTAGAGACTAGTGGAGGTTTGTGAAATAAAGATCCTTCTCTTTCCTTCCAGGAAACCCATTGTATATCAACACAAAAAACCCTGATCCTTCTCTAAAACTATTTCTATAGAAAGTATTATTTTTAGCAGAGACCCATCATAGAATAATACCAAGATGCCCATGGGGCAGAATGCTAACATTCATTTCTTTTTTTGGCTAGGTCATACTAAAGAAGAGATGCTGCAGCTTAACACTGGAACACTGCAACCTTTTCCTAACCCTGTTTATCCCCAATATTTCTACTACTCCGTGAATCAGGCTGTTCTTTCCCAAACACTTTTCCTTAGCTTGGTACACAGAACCACAACTGCACAAAAGCACAATGATAAATATGTGTTAACTTGGCATTTTTCCACAGTCTCAGTGTGGCCTCCAAAATTTCTTTCCTGTGTCCCTCTCTCTTCTAGGGAGGTGAAGTAGTTTGGGAGTAATGCCTATCCCATATTTTCCTTCCCACATCTCCACATTCCAGGTAAACTTCTGTGGGGTTCCCATCCTTTCTGCCAAATTCTCTGTTTATTGCATGCAAAAACTAGCTTGCTATAGGCAGATACCCAGTGAAGCAACAGAGCTGCTTTGCTTCTTTGGAAGCTAAATTTCTAGCCAGTTTCTAGTCAACCTCATAGTACACACCAGACCTCCTCTCCCACTGCCTGTACAATAATTCCATCCCCTCTCCTCTTCTCCTCCCATCCTCCCAGAGTCTTAGATTATTTTTTACGTTTAAACTTAAAATAATTCCTGGTGAGCAACCTATGCCAGAGTGTTTAGTTATTTCTCTGTCTCTGAACATTGGCTAGAATATCATGTTGCCTGGATAGTTCATAAAAATCCAAGACTCTTGGTGTTAAAGTTAAAGTCTTAACAGTTTGGGCTCTGCACAGCCTGAGTTTACCAAATCTCACAGTCTGGGGTAATGGAGGGTCTCAAATTGGGAAAGACATGCTGGACAGCTGATTTGCTTCACTTGGCAATGTCTATTTCTAGCCTAAGACTCTGCTCCTCTTCCACTCTCCAGTGGTCAGCATAATCCCCACCCTACCCTGTCTCTGGATGCTGATAGCACTCTCACTGCCTCTGTGTAAGGATAGCATCTGCCTCTCTCTGACAGCACCCTTTCTAATTAGAAGGCCCTGTTTGATGACAGTAAATCACATTACATACTTTTTGATCACTAGTCATGCTCATTAAAGAGACCATCCTCTTTCTCCCTTCAACTAACTACAGAACTATCCAAAGACACTGTAATACCATAAAATTATGGAAATAACAAGTTGGCCTTGCTTCCTTATGACTTTTGTCTATTTTTCATTTAGTTTTCATTTTCATATGAACCCTAGCCATTTATTTCATAATGTTGACAGATTCAATATGAGTGTAGTTTGGATACTTTTGTAGAATCAGTCTACCAATTCAATTAAATATTATTTATGGATCAAATTTTCCTATACGTTTACCTTTCTTTGCAATAGACAAAATGCCGATTTGCAGTGACTCTCTATCCAGGAATTTTCATTAACATGAATACTAATGTATTATAAGATTTATATTAGGTTTATACTGTAACCCAGTATACAATTGAGGTTAATGAACATCTCAAATTTGAGTTTGTTTATTAATTCAACATATAGCAATATTCTTTAGTGTGCTGTGTCTCCTGTGGTTTATATGTAAGGATGCAGAGATAAATATACAATTTATATTTATTGACTATCCAACCATTTTTAACTGAGTCATCAAAGCTCTACTGACCCTAAGTTTTTTTTTGTTTTTTGTTTAACAACCTCAAGGAGAATGAGCCATTAGGGAACTTCTGGTCCTAGGTTTTCTTTTTTTTTCTGCATCAGGCAGACTGGAAAACACCCACAACAAACCCTATCAGTCACCAAGTGAGGAGTCACTAAATAAACCCAAGCCATATAAAATGCTTCCTTGTCAAAATTTCAGGGGTGTTGGTTGTAGCCATGTCAAAATGTGCTTTATTTTAACTCCATTCACATCCCTGAGATTGTAGGAGAGTGAACAAGAGGAGGATGCATTATTACTTCTGGACCTGCCAGTGTTTGAGTAAGAGTTTGTTGACAGGACAATGATCCCAAATTAACTAAGAAAGTATGTGTAAAGTGGGCTAGGTAATCTGCATCAAAGCCCTGCATAGACTATGTTATTCAGAATTACAGCAGCCTTAATGGGCTCCTATAGATGTGCAGGGAGCCTGCTCTGACATGCTGGAAATCCAGTCAACGCTGTTCCTAGGACTAGGGTGCCTTACTGAGAGGACCAGTTTCCTCAGGAAACTGAGGCCAGCCTGGACAACCTGTGACAGCAACCCCTCAGCCTGACTTCATTTCCCAGGATGTCCTCCCCTGTCATAGCCCTCCCTGCCCCCTGTCTTGGCACCCCCAGCATGGAGATGCAAAGCCCCTAAGACTTTCCCTCACAAAGGCAAATGCACATGACTCTTGCATTTTAAAAAACCCGCTGGACGACTGTATAACTCAGATTCAACATTTCATATTGATTTTAATGAATGCCCTACCATTTTATCCCTCAGGTGACTCTCAGCAGTCTCCTGGAGATTTATATCTAATTCCCGGAGACTCCAGGGCAATCCTGGAGGGGTGGGGACCCTACTCCCACTTTAGGCAGGTGGGGTGCCATACGCCAGGGGTGAGGGGTGTGGGAGGGAGCCGAGTTGCTTCCCAGGCTCCCCTGAGGAGGCTTTCAAGGCAAGAGAGCGGCGTGAGCCAGGGCCGGGCACCAGAGGTGGCCTCCCTGCTTGAAGGGACAAGAACAGCCGCGGGGCAACGGCGGCAGGCGCCGCCCGGCGGGAGGAGGGAGGGAGGGAGGAGGCGGCTGCAGCCGGGGCGGGGAAGCAGCCGGCAGCCACCTGCGAGGAGTCTCCGTGGCCGCCTAATGCCCAGTCCCCTGTCCCCTCCCCGCGCCGCCGCCTCCAGCCGCGCCAGCCGCGCCGGGCAGAGCACAACAGCTGGAGCCGGGGTCGGGGCAGGGGCTGCGCTGCCCGCAGGTGAGTGCCGGGACGGGGACGGGGACGGGGACGGGGACGGGACTGGCTGGGTTTAGCCCTCCAGCCTCCTCTGCCGTGCGGATCTGGGGGCAAGCAGACGGGGCGGCGGAGCCTCTGGACACATCTGGGACGCTGCCGAGCGGCTGTGCCCGGGCAGAGGGCGCCCAGCGGTGCTTGCGGGACAGGGAGAGCCTGCCCCCCTCCACGGGATCCAGCTGCCCCGGCCCGCCACGTGGCTGGGGGACATCACACGGGCTTTTAGCCCACCGCACGAATGGGTATTGCTGTCCCCCAGGCACGGGGGGCAGGCGGGGGCAAAAGGGTGGCTTGACCGGAGGGGCTGGGAGCTGGGTTCATGGCACCCCGAGAGGCACCCTGGTGTGAGGTGAGCATGCAGCAGGCAGCACACTGCTCTTCTGGTTTTGGGAGCGGGTGTGCCCCCAGCCGCTTGGTTTCCAGTAGGTTTTGGGGTAAAGCCTGGCCTGGCACCTTGGTGGTGACACGGAGGCTGGGTGTCTGCCCGAAAGCCAGGCATCGACTCCTAGAAAATGAGGGTTGAAAGGTACCCCAGAAGGGTGTCTAGTCTACCCTCTTGCTCAAAGCAGGACCACCCCAAGCTAGATTGTCCCAGCCAAAGCTTTGTCTACCTGGGTCTTAAAAAACTCCAAGGATGGAGATCCCACAGCCCCCTTGGGTAAAGTACCATGTGCTAACCCATTGCCGCACAGAGCGCACTCATTCCTGCTGGGGTTGCATCCCCCCTTTGCATGCAAGGAGCAGAGGGAGTGTGGTACCTTTCCTTTGCCCGCAGCAGCTCAGAAATGGGGCAACACTGAATGGGAGCCAGGGCACTGCCTCCGAATCAGAACTGCCCAGAGCTTAAATGCTGGAGGCTGCAAGTGAAAGAGGAACCCTGGTCATACCCACTTCTCTCTCGCTTTCAGCAGCCACTCTCTGCTGCTGTGTGACACAGGCCTGTTTGATGCATAAAGTTAACATGGGCTTAATGCCCTCAGAACAAGGGTTAGACCGTTCCCTGTTATTAGAGGGGGCCATTGGGTACATGTCAGCTGAATTCAGAGAACAAAATAAAAGATAACATGGAAGGGAGTGAAGCTCAGAGGTTAAAATGAGTGCTCCAAAGGGGGCATGGAGCAGAGCACACCAGACAGCACCCACTATCACTCAAATGTGTCTGAGGAGCCAGTGGACGCTGCACAGTGAAACTCTGCCCAGGGACATGAATGGACCAAGGACAGGAAAATTCACAGTTTCCAGGAGTCACCCCCCACACAGGCAGAGCCTCTTCCTGGTCAGATAGATTTCTAGCTTGGCTGGGGCCAGGAGGAGGTTGATTAGGAGGTCCCGGGACTTGGTAGGACAGCACATGGTGGGGCACTGGGCAAGATGGACTTATGGTCTGACCCAGTCAATGGTAGTTCTTATGCATATTCAGTGATGCATTTTTCATCCTTCATAGACTGGTTGCTAACTGGTTTTATAAAAGTGATTCTACATTGCTTTAATACAAAATATTTCTGTTTTTATAACACAAGGTTTCTCATTCGCTACTTACTGTTGGCTTATGCAGGTGAGGATTTTTGTTTAGGGTGGATGAACACTAAGCAGAACAGTTGTACACTAAGCTGTTAACGCTCTTTGGCTGCATCTGTGAGTGAACTGAGTGATTCTAGCAGTAGTAAGCGCACATACCCATGCTAGCTTTTCTAGCTGGAACAGGTCAAAATGGTAGTGAAGATGTGGCAGCATGTCTTTGTGTGTGGGCTAGCAACTAGCACACAACCCAGTCAAAGACCCTCTATTTAGTTATCTGTGCCAACATGTCTTCACAACTCCTTGTTACCTGTGTTATTTAGATTACACTTTATTCTTGCCCAGGCAGGAATCACACTTTCATCTTGCTGTACAGACACACCCAAATGGCGTCATTTTGTTTGTCACCATAATGTAGCAATTCTGCTAAGGTTCCCTTTTCTGCTTTTATACCGTAAGATTGTGGATAGACTTTAGCTTGCATTTTTGAAGTTACAAGTACCCTTGTCTTCAATGATGTCACTGAAATTGTTTGCAAAGATAAAGCAAGCAGGGTTTGGCTCTGTAAAGAGGGAAACATTTAAATTTACTGTTAAACTTCACAGTATAGAATCAGAAGTGTGAGCACTGAGTTAAACCTAAGAACAATAACTGAACTTTACCATGTTGTTGTTACAATATTTCACATTACCAGGAAAACCTACATATTGTAACTTATGTCTGAAAATAGACTGACGAGTCAAATATTTGAAAGCAAACACAGATTATATATAAGACATATATTGAGTTTGCTTCTGATTTTATGACGACTTTCTGTTGTTGCTTCTGCTACTTCTGTCATGGCAATCAGATTCTAAATGAGCTAATACTATTTTAAATAGATCTCCACATGTCAAATGGAGCCTGTGAACACAATTTCCTCTTTTGGACATTCCATATTGAATTCTAGGATTTAAAATTTTAATACTTTAAAAGAATTAGGTTCTGACTGTGTGTGAAGAATTAGGAAGAGATGGAGTTCCTATTGTTAAAACTAGTTAGCTTGTTATGCCATCTATACTATGTGTTCTTTTAGGCAGAACCCCATTGAAAACAGTGGGAAGTTTGTCTGAGGAGTGAAAAACTGAAGGATGTAGTTGAAGAATTACCTTGCATAAATTTGGACAGTTTATAGCTCTGAATATGAGACCTTTAGCTCTAAATATCAAGCCTTTGTGGTAGCAGAGGGGTGAATCCTGATTTTCTTGCTCATTAGTATTCCTGTCCAGATGTGAGTGATCAGGACTTGCTTGAAATCATGAAGTAATAGCCCAGTTTTACAGCTTTGCATGACTTCATTGTGGCTGGAATCTACATCAGATCAGAACCAAACAAGCTGTTCAGTTCCACAGGTTAAGTTCATTTGAATTTAAAAGATTCAGATGTGTCAGCCTTTTCAAATGTATATGGCTGCTTTAACATTTGCCTTAGTTGTTCTAGTTATTGATGGGATCTGACTAGATACGCAATTCAGGTTTTTGGGCTGTGAGCGGCCCTGCTGCCTTTTCAGTGTTCGTTTGCTGTCCTCTCTATGGTTGGCTCAAACTAGCGGTGGTCATCTCTTCTGCTCAATAAACTAAGATATTAGCTCTGTCTGGCTATGCCTGCATAACAAACTGAGTGATTCTAGCACTAATAAGCATACATCTTCACGCTAGTTTTAATCTAGCTAGAACATGTTAAAATAGTAGTGATGTGTTAACTTTTGCTTTCTGCTAATGTCTAGCATATGAGATATTGCAGAAAAAAGCTAGAAAAGCAAACTTATGAGATGTTCTTATATAAGAAGTCATTTAATCACCTGAAGAAGAAGCAGTCTGGGGAAACAGATATAAGTGAGATCATAAATAACTGTTTAGAAATGTTTGGTCGAAATAAAATGTATTTATTTACTAGATTTCAGAATAAATTACTAGAACTTGTTCTTAATATTTATATTTTGTGCTGTTAAAATGAGATAATGTCGTAGTTGCCAAAAAACTAACCAGAAATGTAGCATTAGACATGTTCTCATTTACAGTGTTTTTCAGGGTATTCATTGAAGAAGAAACTCTAAAAGATGTATAAAGTGCTAGCCAGAAAGAGTCACACATGACCAGGAATTAGTGTTTAGCAGCAGTACATACCACAGAGCAAATAAAGTGAAAAAATACATACATATTGATTAGAAAAAATAATTTTGTGCACCACTTTAAAAAATAAAATACTCTTACTCATAGTTTGGATATTTTTAAGATTAAAAAATTTCCATGTGTACTCTTAAGTGAATAATTTATTTTGGCTCTCTTCCTGGATTTATTAGACTTCTGGGCATGTCAGATTATGAATACTGCCAAATTTCACATTTTAATTTCTGTCTTCCAAGATCTAGAGTTGGAATACCTTCCTGTGACTTTTTTGCACCAACTTAATTCTGGATGTAAACTGATTTCAGTGACACTCAAAATAAATGTATTTGTCGTGTCTGAGATTTTGACAAGGATTTTCTGCTGCTGTTTATACCCTGAGTACCCCATTTATTTGCATAATTTGAATGAATTTGTGAGGTTATGTTTCCATGCTTCATGTTCATGCTTTGCCAGATTAGTTCTATCCTTGGTATGGTTAGTTTTGGGGGGAAATAATTGTTTTCTTATAAATGATAGCAGGCAAGCAAGAAGTCAGATTTGAGCGTCAGCTTTTTCAGGGCCTCTCTGTGTAAATATGTCCTCTCATCTCACATACCCACATCCACACACATGCACTGCAACAGCCAGGAGTGACAGCAACTAGATAAAGCTTTCTGTGGTGGTCAGGGCAAAGTGTACCCAGCCTCTTAAGGGCGCATACACCAACATTACTGTAGTTCCTCAAGCATTGCTGATATTGTGCTCCTTATATCAAATTATAAACTGATAACACTTTTCAGTTCTTACATTCTGGCCATTGGTGTACCAATAAAATTATCTGCTACATATTGCACCTTCCAGCTCAGGGATTTCCAACAGCTCTAGGAATGGGAGCCAAGAGACATGCTGAATCCATAAAGTCAAAAATGAAGTTTAGGAAGAAATCCCACAGTAGAATTTCACTTTCAAGATGCTTCTTTTTGGCTGTTCCTGCTGTGTCAGCCAGAAGAGCTTGAAAAGGAAATCAGGGGGAGAGTGGGAACAGCTGGTCTATAAACTGAGGAAAAAAGACTATTTAATTTTCTTTCATTTAAAGTAAGATGGAAAAAGTTTTCAAGCATAACCTTTCAGAAGGAAAAATGGAAATGTGAACTGAGCATTCTTCTTTCCCTTACTCCTTTACAATCTGTCCAGTTTGGAAAATACCTACTTTAATCTTTGCCTTGATAGTGTATGCCCTGTCTTCAAAGTATTTTTGTGCCCTACTCTTGCCTGCATGTTAAATTCAAACCCCATAAATGAAAAATGTGAAGGCCTTGCAAAACTTTGTCCTTGCCTATCTCTGCGCTTTCATCTCTCATAACTCCCGCCCCAGTCCCTGTTTCTACATTTCCAGGTACATGCCTATCTGTATGCCTAGAATCCTTTTCCTATTTGCCTCTGTAGCAGGACACTAGGGTGCCTGCTACTAGCATTGGTAATAGGGCTTGGCTGCCAATCAGCAGGGCAGCACAGCTGAAGGTTGCTTAGGCAACAGATTGGGTCAGCTGACCGCCAGGGGGCAGGGCCTGGCCTTTATAAGCAGAAAAGGCTGACTCCAGGGTCAATTCCCTTCTGGCAGCTTGAGGTGCAGGAGCTCTGTAGCTGAGCTGAGCAGCCTAACTGCCTGCATGATGATGTGGGGTAGAGAGAACCCTGGCAGGGAGGTATTGGAAGAGGATCAGGGTGGTGGTGGATGTATGTTGCAGCCACAAGGCTCATTTTGGGTTACAGCCGGGTTGGCTTAGAGTTACGTTAGAGCCAGGAGGCTTAGTTTATGTTAGAGCCAGTTGGCTCATGGTTGTGCTTGTTTACATTATACCGGAGGAGCGGGTGAGGCTGTAGGGGACGGAGGAGACCTCATTAGGAGCTCCCCAGTGGAGTGGGGGGGGTTCCTAGGTGCCCTGAGAGGCCCAGCATTCGGGTGCCACAGCTGGCACTGCGGGTGAGCACTGGAGAGAGGTGCGGTGTGTTGGGGTTGTGACCCCAGCCCCGTGGGGGGGTGGTATTTAGCCCAGTGGGGTGTAGGACCCAGGAGGAGGGTCAGGGGGCCAGGCACAGCTACAGGCCACCTGAGCCCCGGGCGCGCGAAGCGCGGGACAAGCCCCAGAGAGGGCGAGGGCGCGCGAAGCGCGGGACAAGCCCCAGAGAGGGCGAGGGCGCGCTTATTGAAGGCCCCGGAAGGGGCAAGTCCAGTAAGAGCCCAGTGAAGGCGAACGCGCGAGTAAGAGCCTAGAAAGGGTGAGCGACGGAGAGAAGTCCCGGAGAGGGGGCGAATCTAACGGGAGGCCCCGGGGAGGGCAGAATTCGAATCATAGGCCCCAGGGGGCGAGCGGCACCGGTTTTGTATAGAAGTCCTGGAGAGGGGCGGGCACGCGAGTAAAGCCTGGAGAGGGGCGGACATGCGGATCGGGGCCAGGAGGAGAAGGGCGCGACTAGAAGCCCAGAGAAGGGCGGGCGCGTGAATAGGAGCCCTGAGGGGGCACGTATACATTGGAGGGCAAATAGACGGAAGAGACCCTAGAGAGGGCACATGTTCAGAGACAAGACAACATCCGGAAGAACCGCGAGGCTTGGGGCTTGCTAAAGGGGAGGTAGGAGGCATGCGTAGCCCATAAGGCGGGGTGCACCTGATCATTGTACAAAGTAGGGGCCAGTACGAGAGCACCATGTCCAAGTGGACAGAAGGCAGCCTCCCATACAAAAATATATATAAAACCAAGACGTGGCAAGCGAGAAAGAGGGTGCATTCGAGACCCAACTTGGCATGTTAGGGGCGCCAGGGGAGATCGGCCGCTCCTGCGCCCCGCCCTGTGACAGCCTCCTTGTCAACTTAGATGAGCCCCTTTGGGAGCTAGTCTGCCATGCTTTTACTGTTCTGCTCCATGAGACATGCTTCATTCATGACATGTATAAACACTATGCCTCATCAAAGAAGTGCTAATATATATATATATATATATATGAACCTACCAGTAAAAATTTTCTTTGCCAGAGGAACTAACAAGACACATGTCAGGAATAACAACTCTACCATTTCTTGCATCCCTTCCTGCTGTCCTTCTTCTGTAATTTGTTTATTTAGCATTTAGGTTTCTCGCGTCAAATGATATGTTGTCTTTTATGTTGCTCCCACAGTATAGAGGAATGTTAACAGCAATAGAGCTCTTGCTGAGAAATACTCCACATGTAAGGGAATTTCTTGGAAGGTGTGGAAAGATCTGTAAGATGCTTCCTCTGTCATCTCTCAGCTTAGGGGTATGCAAGGCAGGGGAAAGGGAAGAGTATTGACATTGGGCTGCTCTAACTTACACCAGGACCTGAACCATTTTCAGAATGGCCTTGAAACAAAGTAGGCACTAAAGTGGCTTAAAGCAGTATACATCCCCATTTCTGCACCTATTGCAGGAATACAGGAACAAAGAGTTGGGGCCTCTGGGTACGTCTGTACCATGGATGTCTCTCAGCACTGCCCAGTTGCCCATTCTTACTCATGTGCTCCAAACCCAGAAGTGTAACTGAAGCTGCTCTGGAGCTGTCCCTAGTGGCTGTTCTGAAGCACTCCAGAGACTGTGGTCTTGAGAGCTGCCATAGAGGAATGACCTGAAATGTTTTCACTGGTGTGTATCTGGGCTTGGAGCACATCTGCAGGAGCAGGTGAGGAGGGTGGGCTTGGAAACAGCTTGGCTGGGACACGTGGTGGCATCATAGACATAGTTTGCCTCTGCAAAGCAACAGCCTTATTTTTACTCCCATATAGACGAGCTTAACATGATGCAGACTTTTGTATTAAAGCCATATTAAAATTAATTACAAATTCACAGGATAAAAGGCTAAGGTAAAAATGTGTCGTTTCCAGCCCCCCTCACCCACCTGCCAAGAATTTATTTCCATCTACAATTTAGCTGATGTTGTAAGAGGGCTGTGAGACAGCAGCTTGAGTACTATACATGTAACTATGTTCTGCTCCATGCAAACAGCTGCTAGCATATAACTTTTATTAAAAACAAAATATTAAATCTCTTTGGTAAAGAGTTTACAAAAGAAGGAAAGACATTGTTCTTGTTTTTAACTTAAAATGGTTGATATCACTTCAGTTAAACTTTACTCGTTACATGTTAGAAAGACTAGCTGAAATGTTTGTGCGATTAGTGTAGCTAAAGTAAAAAGTGATATTCTAACAAATAGGGAACCAAATTTCACAGGAGGTATGTCTGTTTTTGCAGCCTTTATTAAACACTGCCCAGTATTCATGAACACCAGGCTGTTATCAGTCAAATAATTCTTTTACTGTGTTCAGGAAAACATTCAGAAAAAATTAGGACAATATTGCTTAATGGATGCAGCTACTTCTGTTCTTAAGTCAGTGGATATTGTATGTGCCAAAAGTTACAGTGACATAAGACTTTCCAACATAAGTATCCTCCCCATTACATCTACCTCATCCAGCCAGGGTTTAAAAATAATATAGCAGCTTTACTACCCTCTGCTGCCAATCCGGAAAATATCAGAAGCCAATGGAAGAATCTGATAGTTTTATTCCCCATAAAGCAATAAGGAGCTGAGTGGGACCTAGACATGTACAGTGCTATAAGCATCTTCCATGCATCTTGCTCCTTCCTCCCTCCTAGCAGTTGACTCACTGGAGTAATACAGACTCTCTGTTGTCACAGAATGCAGGGAAAAAAAAGATTTACCATTCCAAAAGTACTATCTTCATTGGCAATGAAAACTTATCAAAATTGCAGTAAAATGCTAGTAGGATAGAAATATATACTCAGTGTAAGACAATATTAAAATGTAATGACAGGAGAGTGATCTACTGGAAACATACTTAAGTTCAATTAGCAAGAGTTGGAACCCTTATCCAGCTGAAGTCATTGGCACTGGGACCAAGATTTCACCATATTTTTTTCCCATATAACTGTTAATATTCTACTTCTGTAATAAGACAACCAACCCCTCTCCCCCAAAACCTAATAATTATGTAATGTTGGGAAAATAGTTTTATTCATACTGAAGGCATTTTAATGGGGTGATTGCAAAATAAGACATACATGATAGGCCCAACCATTGTTGATGAAATAATCCTAATGGGACCAGAATAAGTTAAAGTGCAACAGTGGACACATTGTGGTTAGATATAAATGGATAACCATGAAGATTATGTCAGAATTCCCAGTGGAAACCCCTTGTTTGCAGTGGCTTATGTTTTTATCTGTAAAAAGTTGTGCTGGTTTAAGTTTGACTTAACAGGATCCAATAGTTTGTTAATTAAATTTAAGAGGCTCAAAAAAGTTAAAGAACTGGTTTTCATATCCTTTTGCAATCAAATGTATACAAAAGGAATTGTAAAGTTTTACTGAAATTTTTAAAATTGAGTTTAACAGATAGGTGATACTTTGTGGCATATTAATGTTTATATTGAACACATTCTTTTTTATCTTTTTCATCTTTTTCACCATAAAGACTGAATTTGCCTTAAACTTATTGAAAATGTGTCTGCCAGGGCTAGAAGTTGCCTTAGGCCCCTCTTGAGTGCACTGCCACAATTACAGGTCTAGCTTCCTAAACCTACCTCTAGGTAAATTACACAGTCCAGTTATCTTAGTGATCCTCTTTAAGGGTGCTGTAGCATCCTGGGATGCCTTGAAATCGCTTCAAGGGTACTGTACAGTGTACAATGTTAGAGTTGCTAGGTGTAAAAGCAATTCAAGAGATAAGCCTAGAGATTTCAAACTGGAACTTAGTGTTAAAAAGATTCTGACCTGTTGTGGTCTTTCTGAGTTTTTTTTTTTGTAAAGAAGAATTGTTGTACTATTTTTCTGTAGTAAAAAAAATGGAGTAAAAACTAAGAGCTAGCATTTTCTGAAGGATGCCTGGAGTCTAATGAGGGGTGCCTTGAGTTTAAAAAAAGGTTGAGAACCACTGAGTTAGCTATTAGAGTAGGTTACAGGTCTTCTTCCCTGAATATGCAGTCAAGTTCAAAACATAGACCCAACTGTATTCAGCACATTTATTAAGTAACTCAAAAGCACCAATCTCAAAAAAATATTTATAATTCCTATACCATGAGCATTGAGGCAATGACCATCTGACATCAACTTTATTGGGCTGGCCACATCATCCGTATGTCCAGTTTCAGCTCCTGAAGCAAATCTTAATCTCCCAGCTCAGTCAAGGCATACACTCAAGAGAAAGTGTTTTAAGGACATCCTCAAGACCAACTTTGAAAAAATGCAACATCAACTAGTGAGAGACTGCCACCCAGCACCGCCCCAAATGGAGGAAGAGTCTGCTGCAAGGTTTTCAGTACTTTGATAAACTTATGACAACAAGAGGAGACAGAAAGGCAGAAACAGCATGTTGCAGACCAAATCAAGAATCTGGAGCCACTCATCCTGCATAGAAACACATGCCCAAGTTGCAGCAGAATCTGTTGGATCCCAGATCGGCCTCGTCAGCCAATCTTTAGACCCACAGATAAGGCAATCATCCTCAACTGCGAGGGACTGCCAAAGAAGATGTAATCTTATTTTTACCTAACTGTTTCTTACCAGTTCTTGTAATATAATCCCTTCAGACCAAATAACTGTATCTGGCAGAGAGAAGCAGCCTGCCCTAATGCAGCAGGCTTCCTGATTCTGTGTCAGTTGGTCTGTCAGCTTTCAGTGACACATCCTCCAAGTAGTCTTGAGCCACTTTCTCCACCTCTCCCTCCTTTTCTAGTGCCTTTGAGGTTTAAGATTCTCTTTTATCCTAGGCTCAGTCTTGGAAAGAGTAAACTGTTCTAGCCAGGATGGAGCAAGTGCAAAGGATAATTCCCCAACTGTTTCCTAAGGAACCTTACTGCTGCTCTTTAATTTCTTGTGGGTTCCCTCTCTATGGTCTTGTTTGATTTAATTCCTTGGGCTTTGGTAGGTTAATATCAAATAGATTACCTGAGTGATGTGTGATATTTATCTATTTATATCAGGGTGGGCAAAATATGGTCTGTGGGTCAGATGTGGCCCACCAGGCCATTCTATCTGGCCCGCAGGGCCCCCCAAAATTTAGAAAATTAATATTTATCTGCCCCTGGCTGCCTATCATGCGGCCCTCAATGGCTTGCTAAAACTCAGTAAGCAGCCGTCTGCCTGAAGTAACTGTCCACCCCTGATATATCTTTCTATCTAAACAACCCTCCAAAACAAACAAATACACAAAATACTACACACAGTTTCCTCATTCTCCATAGTATCCTTATAGGCAAAATCTCTGTGATAAATTCTTCTTGTGCTTGAATAGTGATGTCAACATATGGAGTTGAAAAAATTAATAAACAGCACTATTGCACCGTAATAAGACAATAATTGATGGAAGTCTTTTGTAATTCAAGTAACTAGCACAATGTAGGTCATATCAATAATCATATGACATTTCACTAAGTGTGACAAAGAACTGGGGTGGAGTTCTGTTCCTCTTTGTATGCATAAGTGGCAGCTTTCCAGCTGTGTAAGGGGTTGGGTTTTTTTGTACATTTAGGCTGTGTACAGACATTTGGGGAGGTTAAGGGGCTATTTTTAGTCCCCTGACCCCCAGATGAACAACCCCCATCCCACTTCTTCCCCTACCCCAACTTACTTGCTTTGCTCCCAGCACTAGTGAGCACAGGTAAAACTGGCACTGGTAAAACTGGAGTGGCTTGTGGGATGGGGGGTTTGGTGGACTTGGGGGTGGTTGTCCCACTGGATGTGGGGGGGGGAGAAGCTGGGGCACTGAAAGTAGTCTGGTGCTGGGGAGGGGAGGAAGGAGATAGGAAATGCACAGCCCTGCGGCTGGGGCCAGTGGTTGAGCTTTCCCAGCCCTGGGGCTGTGCTGGGAACTGTGCAGAAGTTCAGGACAGTTAGACAGGTCTAAAAATGGCCAACCTGATCTAAGTTAACCCTACCTCCAAGGTACTCTAGATCAGGTTGGCCATTTTTAGACTAATCTAAGTGTCCTGAACTTCTGTACAGTTCCCAGTGCAGCCCCAGAGCTAGGAAAGCCCAGCCACTGGCCACACATTTTGCTTTTCCTACATAGCTGTCCTGAACTTCTGTATAGTTTGCATTTAGATCCACCTAGCTAATATAAGGTCTGCACCTGGGCAAACTAAGTTAGATCAGGTGGCTGTTTTTAACCTGATCTAACCTTCCCCTAACCTCCCAAATGTCTCTACACAGCCTCAAGCACAGTTTGTGCTTCTTTTATCACCGCAGTATGGATGGGTAAGCATGCTCTGTCTACACATACCTGTACAGCGGGCTACACGCTAGCTAGGAATATATGCAGGTGCATACACACTTTCTAAGCGTAAGTCCTGGAAAAATGGCAATGGGAGAGGTGCCTCCTATATTTTAGTCTCAATTGCTGAATGGTTAGGGAACTTACCTAAAAAGCAGGAGGCCCAGGTTCTAAGCCCTTCCTTGTCCACAGCAGGTTTCTCTATCTTCCCAGTACAGTAGTCTAACCACCATACTACAGGTTAACCATTATTATAGGAGTCTATTCCTCATTGCTTTTTTTGAAGCTGAGCCACTGAACTTTACATTAAATAGTCATTGGATCAGGTGGATGGACTCTAGTGAGGAAGTTTCTGTTCCATTGTAAGTAAGAGCCCATGTTAGAGCTCCAGTTCACTCACTTGCACCACTTCCAGTTTGAGTTTTTCACCAAGGCCTCACATATTTCCCTTTCCTGGCTGCCCAGGGAGCCAGCTTCAAAATGAGTGCTGGAGAAGGGACTGGATAATGTCTAAAGTTGTGGTGTGGTAGTTAGAACACTGTTTTGGGCAGTCAGAGAAATACAGGTCTAAACCTCCTCTGGACAAGGGGGTGCGGGGCCTAGAATGCTGGTCTCCTAATTGCCCTAACCACTCAACCCTTGCAGCTGAAACATAGGAGGGTCCTTCTCTTCTTCTGTCATTTTCCAAGACTTAAGCTCAGGTATGTGCATATGTAGCTGCATACCATCCCAGCCAGTTTGTAACCAGTGCCTATGATCAGTCTATGCCATGGGTGGACAAAATACAGCCCATGGGCTGGATCTGGCCTGCCAACTGATTGGGTCTGTCCTGCAAGGGGCACCTACCAATTGATTTGATCTCACCTGTGGCTGCCCCTGCAGCGCACTACATGGGGCCGAGCCCCACTCAGGTCAGTTTTTGCCTGGGCTGCTTCCAATGTGGCTGAAGCCTCCTGAGTGCTGCTTGGTTCTTTTTGCCTCCAGCGGTGGCTCATCCTTCTGCTCTTGCTGTGCTGCTTTCAGCCAGGCAGCTCCTGCCCTTGTGTGCAGGGCTCTGGCTCCAGCTTCTGGCTGCCTTCCACCCATTCTTCCTGGGGGCAGCTATGGACTGCGGACCCTGGCATGCGCCCCCTGCTCCCTCCTCCCTTCCACCCAGCTGGGTCCTGGAGCCTAGCACGCAGGAAGCCTCCTCTCCCCCACAAGTGCACGTGCCCCCCAACACACGCACACACCCTCTGCCCCCCCTCCCCACACACACACACACGCCACAGGGCAGGGGCCACTCTGCGGTCCCATCCCATGATCTCAGCCTTGCCCACCTGTCTCACTCTAGAACACCGCTCCCCACCTGCCCATGGCCCCATCCCATGTAGGGAGTTTTGGTGAGTTGTTGCGTTGGCTGGGGGGGTGCAGGGTGTTGATCTGGCCCACAGCACCTCATTAAAACTCCCTGGGCCCAAATAATCTGCCCCCCCCACACACACAAATCTATGCACACATTCTTGCAGTGCACACAGCATGGGTAATAGAATCACAACCTATGTGTAGGTGCTAAAAATGCCACTTATGTGGCTAAAAAATTGCCAATTGGGTATACAAAGTAAAATGAAATTTGTCTTTGCAATTTAAGCAGTCAGCAATATTCCCGCAAATTCTTTTGGAGTTCATGACTTGCAGTCACTACAGCACATGCTGAGCTGTAATGTACTTTAATACATTCGGGCTGCTCAGCACTTGTGCTTAGAAGTTTCTGCATAGTGAATTTGTATCAGATGTGCTTAGTTTACAAATAAAAATATGTTGTTTTTCTAACTGCCAGCTTTGCAAATTCAGCCCAGGATCTTTGAGTCATGCTGAGTTCTTTCCTTTTCCATGATCATGAGTAATAATGGTTATGCAGGGTAAATTTTACTTTCCCTTGCACCTGCAACCCTATCATCTCTGAATAACATCTTCAGTTACACCTTTATAATTGCATTATGCTTCACGGTCTTTATTCCAAGCAAAGAGGCACAAGTCGCAATATGCATGTTCTCAATCCACAAATCTATTTGTAGAATGACCTGAAGTGCTAGTAGTAGTCAGCACTGCAAGTAGGGATAGGGCAAGTAGGACACTAGTTCCACGTGCCAAGTGAGGAGGGGCACCAAAATGGCCCTCCAGCCCTGCGGAGTCTGTGTTCTGGCAGTAAAAGCAGCCCTGCGGTGATGCTTTTGTAGCAAATTATAATGTATACATTTTGCTAAAAGCCTATGATAAGTTCGTCTATTCTACCAGTTTACACAGAATTCAAACAGAACATACTGTCTGATGATACAAAAATAGATAAAATGAAACAGTGGACAATAAAGTGCAAGAGGGGAATTCTG
This sequence comes from Gavialis gangeticus, assembly GCF_001723915.1. NCBI lineage: Eukaryota > Metazoa > Chordata > Crocodylia > Gavialidae > Gavialis > Gavialis gangeticus. The sequence goes on along the minus strand of NW_017729032.1, from coordinate 181,950,974 downwards.
TTTGATTTTGGCCCTTATTCTTTGTGTAAGTAATTCAGTACACCTCAGGAGTATAGGGCAGGCTCTGACTTGTTAGAAGATACATTCTTTTTTCTTGAGTAGCCCAGTATTTAAAATCTTTTACCAACAGAGAAATCCATTTTCCTCTTATTTCTTAAAAAAAACAAAACAAACAAGACCACAAAGAGCGATTTAAGTCATTGATCTCATTGTTCCCACAAGAACATATTTTGTCCAAATATAGAGCATGACACCACCTGCCCAGGATGACTGCAGTTCTCATTAGAATGAATTGCAGGATCTTGTACTGCATTCTTCAACACATATCTTGTCTTAAAGATAGGGGAAATACTGGGTTAGTGAGTCTCAGGCCATTTGTCTGAAGGAGATTATAGATGTTATTTAACCATCCAAATAAGGGTTTATTTGGAAAAGGAGAGGCACCTAGAATGTAGGTGTAAAAGATCTAATTTTTATCCAGTAGTTTAGAATTCTTATTTGACCTAAGGTATTCACATTAACCGGTCCTATTTCAGAGCATATAAGCCCCCACACCCAACATAGAATTAGTTAGAGAAAAAAGCTACCTTAAAAAGTAATTAGGAATCGTCTCAGTTTTTGGGTGGACCACAGAGTCAGCACCCAATAACTCTGCTCCAGACAATAAAATGGATTGTACCTTACCTGCCAGTACTAGCCTTCTGCCTGTCTTTTTTTATATAGAACTCCACAAATGGCTTATTTTACTCTAGGGCTTACATTTTCAATATGTTTATTCCAGCTCAGATTGTTATTAAAATAGATTACAAGGTATTTAAATGAAGGCACCACCCCAATCTTGTTTCCTGCACAAATCAAATTTGTTCCCTCCTTTAATTCCCAAAACACCAGTGCCTTGGCGGTGTTGATTTCTAAGCTATTTGAGTTTCAATACTGCTGAAAAAGTATCCAATAACCTTTTGAGACGTATTTGGGATTGCCATTTAAAACACTTTATCTGCAGAAAACAAGACAGGGATAGTGTGTTGTTCAGTATCATGGGCATGTGGAATTCATTCCTTGTTTGCATGTGTTTTAAATCTTTCAAGAATAGATTAAAAAGTGGTGGCACAAGCAGGCTTCCTTATCAAATTCCGTCTTAGTTGGGAAACTATTTGGGAAGCTGTAATTACCAGAAAACATGGTTTCCAAATGTTTTGGACCATCTTATACAAATTGTATCTTAGTTTGTCATTTAAAAGGGAAAACAGATCAGACTTAAACTAGTCTTATGTTAGTGACAGCTGTTTATGCATTTCAAAGACCACAACACACACTATTTTCCTTAGAGCCCTTAATTTAATTATCAATAAATACAGGAACAGATCCTTAACTGGAGTCAGTGGGATTATAACAGTTTCACCATCTGGAAATCTGTCCGTATGGTTGTTCATATTCATGATACCTACTTGAGTTTTAGAGCCTCCCCTAGATCCTTTGTTTCATTCTTGGACTGGGGTGGTTGCAGGATTCTCTGTACTATGGCAGTCTCTTGGCAGTAATTACCTTACCATGCCTTACCTTGCCATTAATTGTCAGGTCCCTCCCAAGAAAGAAAAGCTGATAACTATCAAAACCCAAATGTGATAAACTATGAAAGGTTAAACTTAAATGTGGGATAGAAGAAGGCACAGATTGGATGAAGATGGAAAGGGCAAACTTGGCAATGCCTTTGTTGGAAGGCCTGAGCTGATCTGGCCCTAATTGAATTGCTGAAGGCCATGCAGTATTAACAGCAGGGTTGGAATTACAACTTGTCTTTTTGGACTCTGCCTTTGAACACCATCCTCCAGAATACACCACTCTCTCTCTATTATTTCTGCTGGTTGGGACTTAAACCAATAAGGGATGATGTTAGGCATGATGGCGTAAAGAAGATGAGCTTTGATTTGGAGATTGGGCAGTTTTACTTCGGTACTGTTGCAACTTTGTGATGAAATGTCTGGTTGCTGCTTCAAGTATTTCTAGGTTTAAGGGCAGTTCACTCTTCAGCTGTGGGGCTCTACATAGCATAGCCCCTTGATGGTCTTTGTTTTGAATTGCTGTTTTAGGATATTGCTATAGAATAAAGCCTTTCATTTATAGAAGGTGGGATTTTTTAAAAATCTTTCCATCCACATTTCTTCA
>NW_017729032.1:181942630-181943808 GCF_001723915.1 Gavialis gangeticus | reverse complement strand
TTGCAACTTTATGATGAAATGTCTGGTTGCTGCTTCAAGTATTTCTAGGTTTAAGGGCAGTTCACTCTTCAGCTGTGGGGCTCTACATAGCATAGCCCCTTGATGGTCTTTGTTTTGAATTGCTGTTTTAGGATATTGCTATAGAATAAAGCCTTTCATTTATAGAAGGTGGGATTTTTTAAAAATCTTTCCATCCACATTTCTTCAGAGCCTAGAGGGCCCACTGGGTTGGTGCAGTAAAGACAATCCAGTTTTCATAGCCAGCAGCGAACAAAGGTTAGTATTCACATCTAGCTGCATTTGGTATTGCAGCCTGAATGACCCATTTTCAACTCATCAGTCTGGAGCCATAGGATATTAATGCGCTACCATCCTGCTCCAGATTTACTTATAAAGTTCGTAGTTCATTTACAGTTTGATTTTGTTGGGAGTGATTCATTCCAGGTCTAGGAAAGCTTGATGTATATACTTACATAAAAACTGGCAGGGAACCCACAACTTTTGGATTGATGCCTCTTTTATCTAAATACCGGTAAATTACACCATGATTCCAAGATTCTGGAGGTTATCCATTGATAGTACACTTCAAAGGGCAAAGATCAGTCAGAAACTAATACCTCCTGTTTCTTTCCCAGTCAAATATTATTGAAGAACTATTAAACTTTTGTGGAAAATTTGTACACCATTGTTGAATACAGTATTTTTCAACATAGTCTCTTTTTTGTCAATGGCCTTCCACTGGTGATCAAGGGCATGCATGTATCCCAATATTATAAAAGTCCTTTTCCTTGTTGCACAGACACTGCCACACAGCCACTTTGCTCCTGTCTCATTCCAAGAATGTCACCCATGTAGCGTATCCTTCATCCTGCAGGCTGTCCAGATGATGGGGTGGCACAGTCCATCCAAATAATAAGATTACCAGGGTGTGGTGTGTGGACTAGTGTTGCCATCGATGCTAAGATTTATATCCTTTGTTGGTTATGTCTGTCATTCTAATATGTTGTTTCTTTTTGTTCAGTTTAGGCTCATTCAAGCTCTCCTGTCAGTGGTCTGTCTTCTGCTTGTTAACACCTCTCTCTCTCTCTTCTTCTTTCATATACATTCACATTCATATATATTCATACATTCATACTAATTGGTGACTCGCCTGTCACTCATTTGTAATCCCTTTCTCC
>NW_017729032.1:181934409-181937630 GCF_001723915.1 Gavialis gangeticus | reverse complement strand
TTTTTCTCCTTCTTCTTTCATATACATTCACATTCATATATATTCATACATTCATACTAATTGGTGACTCGCCTGTCACTCATTTGTAATCCCTTTCTCCCAAGTCATAACGTATTAGGGACAGTAGCCTATTCCTGTGGAACATTTTGGATTTAAGTGATTCAAAAAATGATATAATCTGCTAGTTTTGTCATTCATATTGGTATGTCTAAATCTTTTCTCTACCCATTGCTTCTCTTTGGTTCATCCTTTGCATCTCTGTGTAATTGGCACTGTCCAGATATATGCATTGGATCTTTCCCTTTCAGGTAACCTTAATTATTAACAACCTGATAGACCTTGCAAAAAAGTACCTTCTTACAAGTACCTACAGCTATGGCTGTGGTTACAGCTGCAATTAGGAGTTTCAAAACAAGTGCCTGAAGTTGGATCCTAAACTCTGTTTTACAGATGTAGATAGATGTTACTGTTTGTTTTTTTTAAAGCACTGAGCATCCCATTTACTTTCAGTTTATAGCTCGTTGGCAGATTAAGATTTATTGGGGCCCTGGGCAAATGAAAAATTGGAGGTCCCCCCCCACGCCCCATTGGAGGCCTCTACCCTGATTCAACTGCCATCAGAGACAATCTGCAGTGGCTGTTTGGTAACAAGCCAGGCGCAGGGATCAGAGCCAGGATCAGGCCTGGGCTGGTGGTGTTGGTGGCATGGGCAGAAGCTGTGGGCCTGGCTGGGTACCAAGCGGCCAAGATGCCTTGGCCCTTTGCCTACCTTGCAGCCAAGCTGCATTGCGCCCTGGAGTGTGTTGGGCTGAAACTTGTGCTCCTCAACACCTCACCAGGTACCCCCAGATCAGGACCCCCTGGGAATGGTACCATCTGCATCAGGACACCCCTGCTGGGAACAGAACCCCCTGTGGGCCCATGCAGTAATCTGCCTCTGATATAGCTAATGCCTGGATAGTTAGTTATTCATAGTATACTAATAAATGTTTACACCTATTTGAACGCTTATAATTGCCTTGCTTTTCACCTCCTGTTGGAAGTTAACAGATTAAACCTTCAGCCTTGCAAAGATGCATGCTTATACATAGCTCTGACCATATTTGTAAGTCTTTGCAGGATTGGACTGTAGTCTCTTTTTCCCTTCCTGTCAACAGTGGCTTCTGTTAGGATTCTTGCAACTTCTGATATTCTAAAGGAAGAACATCAGCAAGTTTGGGTAGAAACAGAAGGGTTGAAAAGATTTATAGCCATGGCTTGAAAGTGTCATCTCTTATTATATTTATAGTCCTGTTCTTTCTCTGGTCATTGTTACAGAATATGATTTTTCCCTTGTGTATTCTAGAATGATTGCCTTTGGAATACATTACTGCTGTGCCAGCAGAATCCAGGAGCTTTTACTGAAATTCAAGATTTCTCTAGCTATCATTTTACTTCACTTGTTGCTGACCACAGCAGGCAAAGGTAAAATATCTTTCTCCTTACTTATCCAACACTGATATTGATACATTTATCACTGTTTTCTGTGGGTGTAATTTTCACATGTGCTTACCACTGGCTTATTTCTGTTGATATTGATATCAACAATATGATTCCCATTGACGTGTATGAGAGCAGAATGTTAGTACTGAGCACTCTTGACTATTCAGCCACGCGTCTACAGTTTTTCTTTATTGTAAATAAAGGAATCAGGTAGAAATCATTTCATAATAGCAATGGATGAGAAAAGAGAGAAAATCCAGCATATAGTAATGCGGGTTACTTTCCAGCTAATCTAGAAACTAGAACTGTTACTGGTTTCACAATTACCTTTATTATGGAGTTCTTACAGTTACAGATTTCTTGTTTTTGCATTGACAGTTGCAGTGGTTCTTTCAAAATGTAGCTCTAAAACTTTTTCAATAAAAGCATCACATATACACTTTTACACAAATGGCTCATTTATGGCCTCATGAATGTGAACATTGAGAAGCTCAAGAGTGCTCTCCATCCAGGTGGGTAAATAGCTACAGTATTATGCTTACGTGTATCATTTTGGAGGAGCAAGTGAAGAGATGTCTCTTCCCAAACGTGCACTGGAATTATTCCCCCAGTGTTCTCTCCAGTGCATTCTGTAGCCCATGTTCACTTCACCCTGAATTTCTTTCTTTTCGGCTGCTAGTTTTGTCAGCAGCCCTAGTTCTCTGTTTCATTTTATGTAAGGTACCAAATCATGCAAGTTCCCTGTCAAGGTATACTGGGAAAAGAAGAGCTCTTTGCACTCTTTCTAACTTCTAGAATACCTCTGTATGGAAGGGTGTGACCTCTATCTTCAGGGGAAGGAAGAAAGAACATGAAACAAATAGATTTTAGTTTCAGAACTCCTAGATGTTCAAGAAAAATATGGCAAAACCTTTTATAAAAAAATCTTGAAATATCCTGTTAGTTAAGACAAATTACAAGATATAGAGGTACATAACAAACTAAGATTTTTTTTATGACCACTGGTTTTAATGGATGTAGTGAGTCAGATGTGTTACTGGTTGACAAACACTTGTACATAAAGTAATGATAATTGCTTTTGCTACTTATATGACAGATCTCGCAAACGCATAGATATTCAGGAGCATAGTCAGTTCTAATGCAGCTTTACTAATATAAGTAAAGTCACTCAGCTATTTATGGGCCAGGCCCATGGTGGCAGGACCCGGCGTGGTGCACAGGGACCGCGCGCCATGCCCAGACAGGTCCTGCTGCCATGGGCACAGCCCAGCCGGGTGGCAGAGGGGCCCCGAGGGTGGCGCAACCAGGCTGGGCCTGGCATGTGGTCCCTGTGTGCCACACTGGTTCCTGTCATCATGACCTGGCCTGGCTGGGCGGCAAAGAGTCCCCAAGGCCTGGGTGGGTCTGGCACACAGTCCCCATGTGCCATGCCAGGTCCTGCCACCAAGGGCCTGGCTGGGTGGCAGACTGTCCCCAGGGCTGGCAGGACCTGGCTGGGCCTGGCGCGTGGTCCCTGCGTGCCATGCCAGGTCCTGCCACCATGGCTCAGAGCACCCCACTCCCGCTGTTCCTGCTAAAGGTAAGTTATGGGCCCTGGGTGGGGGGGGCTGTGGCCCTCCAGGGTGCCTGGGACCCTGGGTTAGGGGGCTGGCGCCCTGTGGGGGATAGGGGCTGTGGTCTTCCAGGGGGGAGTTGGGGCCCTGTGGTGGAGGGGCATTCTATGTTCTGTGGGGGGGGGG